>NC_139337.1:30949010-31669010 GCF_056507025.1 Lutjanus erythropterus
CGTGTTCTCTTCTGCAGCACTGCAGTCCCTCATTATAATGCTGCTTTCTCACTTTTTTTTTTCAAAGCCTCTGGTGCTGTTTATCCATGTAGATAGTTTTGGTGTGAGCTGCAGAGACATCAGCTGTAGAGATGTCTGACTTCTGTCCAGTACAATGAGACTAAATTGCGTCTGTCTCTTTCCAAAAATTATCACCTGATTATTCCGAATAATCCACAGACTTTGTTGTGAGCAGTTTTATGTTGGAACTACTTTCTTCCTAGTAGAACAGAAAGTAGTTCTGTTAGATTTTCCTGCAGAAAAAAGGTTCTCACATGAAACTGCTCACAATAAAGTCTGTGGATTATCTTAAGTAACTGGGTCATGGTTTGTGGAAAGAGACACTTCTGTTTTGAGCACGACAAGCTGAGAGCCATCTATTCCTGTTATATTAGAGAGGAGTCAGACATCTTTACAGCCGATATTATTATTATTATCCACTAAAACTTACTGTGTGTATTCTTATTGTCTAATAAATGTGTTGAATGTATTTTCTTCTTCATAAAACTTTTGCTCAGCTGCTTCTTCTCATATATTTTGAAGCCTTCATTGTTTGCTATCCTGCGTTCTTCTCCTTTTTCTCTGCCTTTGTCGGTGCATCGCTTCAACTGTAAGTCATCATGTCACCAACACGCAGACAAGATAATCAAACTGAGACTCAGTCAGATAAAAAACTGCTTCAAAGCAGATTGAATTTTACAAGAAAGTCATAATGTGTCGTTATGTGAGACAAAGCTTTTGATTGTATTTTTTATGCTATTGTTTATTCATTTTAACTCATTTGATGGAAACAAAATTGATCATTTTAATACTTATTTGTCAGTATTTTCAAAAGAAACAATCCTGCTCCAGATGGTAAAGCTGCTGTTGTGTTTCTCTTTCTTCATCCTCCCGCTCCTCCTCTTCATCTCTGTGTTTTCTCCTCCTCCACCCTCCGTCCTGCTCTGTCAGTTAATGAGTCTAATTATTTGCGGGGCAGCTGACAACATCTGGGCTGGCCGACTTTTCCCTGTGATTTCCCTCAGCAGCATCTGTCAGCGGCCCGTTTTACCCCCCACCTCCCCCTGCAGACTTGGAAAGCATCAGCTCGGCCCGGTTAAAGGATGAGGCGTGTAATCAGCACAACACAGCGGTGCGGCGGCTGCTCAACATCAAACATCACCGACTGACGGCGTGAATATTAAATATTCTCACTGTCCTGTCTGTCAACACACCAGAAACTGAAGACACTTTAAATATGAGAACAAGAGAGAGAGGGAAAGAAGGAGAGAACGTACGGTAACACTGACTTTTTATTTAAAAAAAAGCTTCATTGGGTAGTTCACCTACTGACAGTTTACTACATTAAAAACCCAGTTAAGTTCAGACTCTACTCTGCAAAGAGAAAGACAACATCCACAAACACTGCAGACTTCAGACCAGAGCTCATCTGAGATGGACTGACGCAAAGAGGAAAAGTGTCCTGTGGTCTGACGAGTCCACATTTCAGATTGTTTTCACTAATCATGGACGTCGTGTCCTCTGGGCTGAAGAGGAAAAGGACCATCCAGATTGTTCCCAGCACTGACTTCAACAGACAGCAGCTGTGATGGTATGGAGGGATTCAGAGAGACATATGCTGCCATCATTGACGTCTTCTTCAGAGACGTCCCTGATTATTTCAGAGAGACGATGCTGAGACACATTGTGGACGTGTTCCAACAGTGTGTCTTCATAGTAAAAGACTTCAGGCACTAGACCGACCTGCCTGCAGTCCAGACCTGTCTCCCATTGAAAATGTGTGGTGCATCATGAAGCACAAAACACGACAACAGAGACTGTGGACTGTTGAGCAGCTGAAGACGAATATCAAGAAAGAATGAGACACTAAAAGATGATGCATCACTGTGCTGTTGCATCCTTTCATCACGATACTTGAGTCATGATATTATTGCGATTATTGAAATATATTTAGATTTTTTTCACCTTTTTCAACTGCAGTTCATGTCCACAAAGGACAACTTTGTCAACTTCTTTTAGGAGCACAGGTGTGTTGATAATTAAGGGTGATGAGAGATTGTAAAACCGTTTAAAGCAATAAAAGTAATTTAACATGACAATAAATCGAAACTAATGAAAATGAATGAGTAAAGGTCTAAAAGTCTCTCGGTCTGTCCGTGTGTCTCAGGTAACCTCAGCAGGAACTGCACAGAGAAAGGTTGGTCCGACGTTTTCCCGCACATCACCATCGCCTGCTGGTCCGACGACACGGATGAACCCAGTGAGGTGAGTTCAGTGTCTGTTCACTTTCTGTTTGAAGTTGTGTTTAAGTACCGTGGGGATACAGTCACCAGCTAATGATGAGTGTGTGACTGCAAAGTGTGTGTTTGTGATCTGGAAACAGATAAGAGTTGTGTTCTTAAAATCCCATCCTCAGTTTCCACAGCGTGGCTGCTGCAGGCTGATGCTTCATGTTTCATATCTGATCAAGCAGTTTTTGACTTCAGAGAAGTTTCCTCAAAACAACTACAATCTTAAACTTTATTCTTTTGACCTTTACATTTCGTAGCTGCTCTGAAGAGTGAACTTGTCGTGAGCGTGTCTGTAATTCAAACCCACAAACACAAATTACACATTTCTGCATAGTAAAATATTAAAATGATTTTGCTGAAAGTAGTTTACACTGTTAAATATTTACAATTAATTGGAAATAATCATTTAGTTGTTAGTTCTGTTTTCTTTATCAGTGTGGATTTTTAGATGTTTTTTTTTTTTTGAAGAACAAGTTGAGGCAAAAATGTAGAAATACTGTTTGCAGGGTTTGAAACCACAATTATTTCCTTTTGTGTTTTTAATCAGGTCAAGTGTACGTGTCGAGCTGCACGCAGCACAGGAGGAAGCTCTCGATAGAGCAAATAATTTATATTTGGTCTGCGGTGTAGACGTCTTATCTCCATTCTGACCCACTTTGAACGCTTTGTTCAACTACAGGTTGCAAAACCAACCACAGATCCAGTTTCTGAGCAGGCGACCGCGGCTCAGTCTCACTGTGTGGTCGTGAAACTTGTGTGCAATGAAGAAAGAAAAACTGCTTTTTGTCTCTCTGCATCCTTCAGGTCATTTCAGTCAGGACGAGGTTTCAGTGTAAATGGAGTGAAACACATTTGAGCCCCTACTGACCTGCACAGGCCTCATTCATAAACAGTGCAAACACACAAAGTTGTGCTTAAACATGAATGTTTTACGCACAAATCTGGGATCCATTAATATTTAACATATGTTTAATTTGGAACTGCTTCGGAACATGCAAACGGACAAATGATGGCAACACGGCTGTCTTAGAAAATGTTGAAACACCTTTTGACTAAATGCAGAGAAAAATCAACTTTACTTCAACTTCTGAAAAATGGGAGCAAAAGTGTTGCATTTAATTTTTTTGTTGAGTGTAAAAAACCATAATTATTAGGACACAGGGTTAGAATGACAGGAACTGTGTAGTTAAAATGCACAATTCAGTATTTGTTCATTGATTTAAAGTCATCATCACAGTATTGAACAGTGTTGCACATCACTGATTTTCCTCGTGATGCAGGTTTTACTGTAGGAAGGGATCTTTTAAATCTTTTAATGGTGAATATAAACAGGAGGAATGATTGCACAATGCAAAACGTTTCTCAGTGGACATGTGGGCACCAGACTGTTGTTTTAAGATGAAAAAAAATGTGAACTTGTCCTTTACAACAGGAGTATTTATTACAGATGTGAAAATATGACAACAGGCGAGCCGAGTCGGCTGATGATGAGCTAATGGCGGGATAACAAACAAAAGAATAGTCGCCCCAAAAAATGAGCTGAAGGGGCTTCATGAAGTCAAACAAACCAACAACTTTTCACTGAAAACAAACAAAATCATGAGACAAAGTGCAGCAGAAGAAACCTGAACAGCTTCACTGTGATGACAAAATACACTAATACTTACGTTGGTCTCACCAGACTATTGATCTGCAAACAGGAATCCACTCTTTAATGAGTGTATGATCATTTTTGTCACTTGGATGATCAGATAAAGTCAGTCCCACTCTGTCACACAGCGTCGCATCAGATAACACTCGTCATCTGTGGTGAAGTAAAAAGGTCAGGTTTCATATCAGCTTAGTGTGTCAGCATCTCGGCACGTGTTTATCTGTTCAAAGACGACGCTCTGACAGAGATAAACGTCGAGGAAGGTCGGGGTGAAGAGGGCAGATCAGATGTGAGGAAAGAGAGGGGGAGAGTTTTTTTGGCTGACAGATCTCTGACCTCCAGCTGATCGCGCAGCTCAGCTCCTCTTTCTGTCTGCAGACCACCATGAAATCAGACTCTTCGTCCATCGTGTCCTCACTGACACTGTGCGTGTTTCTGCGCTTTAATTTAGAGTGACAGTTCATCTGAATGACAATGAGAAAGACATGTTTCTGTCACTTCCAGTCGTGTATTTAGATACTTTAGAAAAGTTAAAAGGATTTTGTGGAGAGCCAACACTTCAAAATTTACAGTACAGTATCACAGAGGTGACAGTGTTCTGGTGAAGTTAATGTCAGTAAGAAAGATTTTCTTTAGTTGAACCAGATTTGTCCGTCTCTTACAAATAATCAATGATTCTCCCTTTTTTTAACAGTCCAGTGCTCCACATTAAATTCCTATATGAGTCTACATGAGCGTTTTACCAGTTAGACTCATGTTTTAGTGCATTTCTTCTTCGTCTGTGATGTGAAAATATCAGATTTTCACACAGTCAGAGGAATTAAAAGTGGTGTGTCCTCCTGTAGTTCAGTTATAAAATCAGCTGACCAGTGGAGCTTCTCTCTCGAGGCTGCAGTCGCTGCCCAGCATCACCTGCGCTGCACTGCACGCTCTGCGCTGCACGCTCTGCTCTGCGCTGCACGCTCTGCTCTGCACGCTTTGCGCTCCTTAAGGCCAGGAATTAAGGATTTGTTTGGACCAAACCAGAGTTTGTTGGGATGGTGGAAAGACGAACCAAGTTTCTATAAAGTTTGAATGAAGTTGACGATGATGAAAAAGTGGTGAGCGATTAAACAGCTGTTTCTGGTTACTCTTTGAAATAAACTCTCTCACTGTTGTGATTCTTTCCATAATGTTGTCAGACACCAGCAACAACAATCTGAGTCTGTCAGAGACAAAAACAAACACAAACAACGAGCAAACAAACAAGCGTCACCTGCTCTATGCTCCCTGTAGGTGCACGCTGTTTCTATCACTCTTCTCTGCTTCCATCACTGTTAGTTTTGTGGTTTGTTGTGATTTAGAGACTCAGTTTGTAAAGTTTACAGCCTGTCATGTTGTTGCATTGATCTGTGTACAATGATGCAGATAAAAAACAAGAAACTTGTTTACCAACCACTTGTTTATCTTCTCTTATCAGTCAACTGATAGCACATGTGGTCCCGAGGATGTTTTTTAATAAGTGCACCAGCTGATGTAAAACAATATTTACAGTTTCCTTTCTAATGAATCGTCGACTGGAAGAATCTCAGTTGACTTCTGGGTCTCCAACTGATCATTTGAATCGTCAGCTATCAGTGGGCAGCCTCAATAAGAAATGAAATTTTCCACATTTATTTTCCGTTTTCTCCTGTTGTATGTCGTCTCAGTCAGAAACAGTGTCTCAACAGTGACTTTCTCTCAGCAAAGAGAATAAAAATGATGAACTAGCCGAAGCACAAATTTGTTGTTTTAGAATAAAAAGATGGTTGGAGGACTTTGTTGATCTGTTGAACGTGGAGGGAGCAGTGAGGAACTTTAGTCATTAAACTGCTCCCCAGTAGGCCAGGGCAATATAGCTAAAAAATGTTCAATTGGCATTATTCAAATTAATGTCCAGGACCAGCAGCAGGCTCTTCAACAGGTTTGAGGCAAAAGGCACAGTGCTCACCTCGACTTGTATCTGTAACAGAAAACCAGGAAAGCTGCTTCCTGAGTTCATAAAAAGGAAAAGGCTTTTTCTGTTTTTACTTTTATCAAAAATGGAAAATCTTTTAATTCCACGACTGTCAAAAACCAGTCTGATCTGTGAACAGAAACCACCCAGTGGAGCAGGTTTGAGGATTCAGAGCTGAGTCTCGCTCTCAGCGTCTGTTGTGGCGAGACACCGGCTTAAACTCTCAGCTCCTCCAGCTGAGTTGGAGGGTTCAGCTCCTGGTCTTAGCGCTCTCTCTTCTCTAATCCGCCCTCGTCTGTTCCCATATCTGTTTCTCTACTAGATGAAGGAAACTGGAGTGAATTTTTTCCCTCCGCAGCCAACTCCTGAGAGGATTATGAAGCAGAATGACACAGCTGAATATTTATTAACCCTGTGAATGTTGCCGGTGTTTGTAGGAATAGTTTTGTCAGAGCAGAGAACCTGTGGTATCTGTCTGCTGTGTTGTAACCGTCCCGTCACCCCGAGGCGTCCTGTGTGATGCCACGGAGCTTATGTTCTGACCTTCCCAGTTATTGCTTGTGGTCACGGCTGCATTCCAGGACCCTCTGGTTTATACTGAGCTTTAAACAAGCGAGTAACATCCAGGTTTAAGAGAATATCCGCACCCATTATTGTGTCCTCACTGCACAAAAATTCACCCCGCACACTCGTCTTGTTCTCATATTTTGTGCTGTGCAGTCAGGTTGTCTTGTTCTGTGAGTAGAAAGGAAGTGAAAGTCCTCCATCATTTCAAGGAGATCCTCCATCTCCTGCTTTTGTGACCAATCAGCAGGGCTGCCCGTTTTTTAAAGGTTCACTAGATTCCTTACACAGCTGCTCACTGTAGTTTTGAATGTGTTTGGGACTATTTCCAGTGGCGGATTAATCCACATTTGGTTCTCCAGTGAGTATTTAGGCAGCAGGAAGGTGTGTGAGATTAAGTCAAACTAAACTATAGTGTGTGTGTTCATGGTAATGAAGGAACATGTCAGCCTGCACAACAACTATAAAGCTCTGTCACGAGGAGGAGGAGGAGGGTATCAGGGCATTTCTGTGTGAAGTTTCTCCCCTGTTTCCTCCAGGTGCTCAAATTCCCCCGCCATCAAAAACAAGCATATTCAGTAAATTTCTCCAGTCAGTTCTGACCAAGATGCTGGCTTAAGGTGTTTTCACACCTGCCTGGTTTGGTCCGGTTAAAACGGACTGTGGTCTGTTTCCCCGTTCAGTGCGGCTCGTTTGTAGCCGGTGTGAAAGATGTTGATCAAACCCTGGCTGGCTGCCCGTCATCACCCTGAATATCCAAAATAGGAGCAAACTTTTGAACACTTATGTAAAAAACATCATGCAGCTCTGTTCTGTATCGAGTCTGTTGTTTTACATTATTTAAAGCATCATATTCCTGAATCATTCAATATGTGGGAGACATGCATCATAACGTGAGTTTGTAAAATGTCCACGAACTTTACATATTTTAAACTTGTCAACAACAGACCAAGTCTTCAGGTCAAAGAGGACAAAATTCATATTATCATATTTGGCTGTGATGTGAGCCAAATAAATAAGTGAAATATGAGTTTTTAATAAGGTGATAATGTGAAATGATCAGACTGTGGAATGTCAGAAAACATGGTCAATGAAAAGGTTTTTCTTTGGGAGTAAATCACGTAGTTCTCCATGGGCTAAAAAGCGAGTCATGATATTTTTGCAGACGCCGAGTTACAGTTGATGTATAGAAAATAATATAATATATATATAAAATAGGAACAATTTAATTTCCCAAACCTGACGAACCATCATGACCTGAATCAAAATCCGTACGTCCATGCGCTCCACCTGTTTTCACACGTTTGGACATATTTTTCAACTTGTGATTAATCTGGTGATTTTCTTTACCATCTCTGTCTCTTCTCTGTATTTCTTTGTTTGCTGCATCTTTTCTTCTCATCACTGGACTGTTTTTCTGTCCTCTGTTTGTGTAAACATGCACACATGTGGCTGCTGGTTTCAAGCTTTGCTTTGGAAACAGGACGTGTGCATGTTATAATCTTGTTTTTATGATCTTCCACCCGCACGCTGGCTTTGATAACAGTTTCATATCTCGGTTTATACTAATTAAAACTATATGAAGGCTGACCTACATCGTTCGAGTGAAGCTGATGACCCTGTTCAGATGTACTGAAGATCAGGAAAAAGATAAGGGAGCTGTTTGTGTGATGTTTTTATAGAAAAATGCACCAGACTGTTGTGCAAAGAAGGAACCCTCTTCTGTAAACTATAATGACAAGCGCTGGGACGTGAGTTTGACTTCACTGCTGCATGTGAACTGAGCGCTGAATCAGTCATCTAACATTTTTGTTATGTTTTTATCGTTCAGTGTGCTTTACAGGATAGATAAGCATTTCATAAAACTCAAATACAGAAACATGTGGCCCTTTTCTACCAGCGATTTTGGTCAAACTGTACTGTGCCGAATTGTATTTCAGTGTGCAGAGCCGCGCCGAGCAGTGCAGAGACGGACCTGCTCTGCAGCCAACGCGTGATGAACCTCCTTCCTCCAACAAGCGAGTGTTTTATACGCAGCTCTCAGTACTTTTGTAGCTCCTGACAGAATCTCTGTTCTTTGAAATGTAGTTTCTCTGCTCTGTCAGTGTTTGTACTTTCAGGTATCTGCTTTATTTTACCGTTTCATATTCATTTTCGGCTGCGTTGGATTTGTGTTAAGTTACTGCTGATGAAAACATTTCGTCTTTGTGCTGCTATCTTGTTCTTGGAAGTGGTTTATGTGCTTAAACTCACTGGAGCACCCCAAATCAGACACAATTTTTAAATTTTTAATAATCCACAAAGAAGCTGCAGTAGACATCACTTTGCTTTTAGAACAGTTTTACAGAACCAGCAGAAATCATAATTCTGGCCATGTTGTTTAGTGACCCACATACCTTGTTTTTTTTTCCAGCCTGTGTTTAGACACAGATGCAGGATGAGCGATCTGTTCAGTTCATTTAGTTGACTGAAGGTTGAGATTGTTTTCGTCTCCGTTTAAAAGCGAACAGCCAGCTGATAAAAGTAGAGAAGAACAGTTGAAACACAAATTTGAGGAGGCGATCGAGTTCACAGTAAACTAATAAATCATGTTCTGTCCGCACATCTGAGCTGTGTGACAGAAAACAGTAGAACAAAAAGATAAATTTTAACAACACACACTTACACTCAGTTACACACACACACACACACACACACACACACACAGCTGGCTCGTGATGCTCTCCAGAGCCCTCAGGTGTGGGATTCCCGCTCTTTGACTCTCAGTGAAGCTTCTATTTGTTTCCTGCTGAAGAGACGGAGGTTTTCCGTCTGGAAAACTTTCAGCTGAGACCTGAGACGTCACCGCTGGCACTCAGCTCACACTACGGCACAGACACACACTCACACACACGGTGGACACAGCTGATCGTCCTCATGGTGTCTCTGAACACTGTCGCTGCCAGACAGGACAGATCTGAGAGTCTCACACTGGACGAGTTTTCAACAAACACACTTTGAAAAGAGACAAAAATATATACATGCTGAGTCATGATTATCAGATTAAAAAATCATTATTTTTATCTCATAGCTTTTTTCTTGTAATTTTTATCCTGTTATTATAACTTTTTAACATTTAATTTCATAATTATGAATTTTTATGTCTTAATTATGGATTGTCAACTTTTTCTCATTAATCTGGCTTTCTAACGCATAATTTTGACTTTTATCTCATAATTATGGCTTTCTAACTTGTGATTTTTACTTTTCATGTCATGATTTTGGATTTCTGTCTCATAATTGTGACTTTATGGATTTTTATCTTGTAATTATGACTTTTACAATTATGACTTTCTAACTCATAATTTCACCTTTTAAACTAACAGCTATGGCTTTTCATCTCGTAATGACAGCTTTTATCTCATAATTAATTGCTTTTTCTCATAATTATGACTTTAATCTCATAATGATGGCTTACGATGCAGATATTTTTTTATTTTAAAGAGAGAAATGCAATTCCCTCAATGAAAAAGAAAAGAGCTTCAAACTAAATGAAGGAAAAGTTGATTATAGCAGCGAACTGATAAAAAAGATTTACTGATTTAAATAAGACATCGTTCAGGAAATAAAGTAAATTATTTGTGCAGCGGTTTGGTGTCAACATGAGGAAATAACTGACCTGTCAGAACTGAGAATGTAAATTTTGTGTTAAACACACCTGCAAGGAGACGAGAGGCTCCCTGAACACATCATTACTCTTTTCTTCTTTACACAACTCACCCTCACAAAAATCCACCTGTTTATCTCTGATGTTTATCAGTGCAGTTCATGAAAATATTGATAAAGAAAAACCTCAGGAAGCCAAAATGACTCAACAACCTCAGTCTGAATCCAGCATGCAGGACTCAGGACTTCTACTTTCCTGATTTAGGATCATTCAGTCTAAATCACAGTCTGGCTTTCTATGTTTTAAACAAGACAAGAAGTTGTTTTTTTGATTGTGCATTCATTTGTATTTTAACGTGAATGTGTCAATAATTTTTGTCTTTGAAACGCTGGCAGAGAAAACTGATCATTTTGAGCCCTGGCTGTGATGCCTCATGAAAAACCACTACAGTCAAGGCCTCCATATTCCTCTGACTTGATTTAAAACGCCGCACAGCAGCAACACAGGAGCAGAAGATGAAGACTGTCCACCAGATTTAGACCTCTGTCACGGCCAGGAAGCTGTTCAGCCCGAAGTTCGGCGTGGCGGTAAATCTGTGGTGTCAGAGAGGAAGACGGAGAGGACGAGCGAGCCAGAGTTTCTGGATGGAGATGAGTTTGGACATAGAAGGCAGTGAGGCTGCAGCAGGTCATCAGCTCGCAGCCACAAGGCCTGAGAATCAACCTGAGGAATGAGACGCTGATGCCAGGCTGCGACTGTCTGTGTATCCTCACGTATTTGTCTACAAGTATTTACAGTGGACAGACAGACGGAGACAGAAAGAGCTGGAAGGAGTACTGAAACCCTTTACTGAAGAAAATACTGGTGATACAATAGAAAAATACTTCACTGAGAGTCTGCAGGTTATCGGCTCTGCGCAGGATTTTAACTCTTATTCAAAAGTTAACTTTGAATATTTGAATATTTAATGTGATAATGAAACGTCTTCATTTTAAATCATGTTTTACAGGCGATCAGTGAAAGTCAAGAAATATACAAAAGTACAAATATTATAAAACGATCATCATCGAGAGTTCACGTTACTGTCAGAGGTTACTGAGCATGAACATGTTAAAATATCAATAATGAATGTGGGAAGGAAAGAAGGGTAGGAAGGAAGAAGAAAGGATGAAAAGGAGGAAGGAAAAAAGGGAAAGTGATGCAAAGTAAGAAGAAAGAAGGATGAAAAGGTGCAAGAAGAAAGATAGAAAGATGTAAAGTAAGAAGAAAAGAAGGATGAAAGTAGGAAGAAAAAAGGAAAACTGGTTAAATGAATGAAAAGTAGAACAAGAAGGATTAAAAAGTAGCTAGAAGAAATATGAAGAAGGAAAAGAAAGTAGGAACAAAAAAGGATGAAATGTAGGAAGGAAGGAAAAGGGATTAAATGTAGGAACAAATGATGAAAGTAGGATGACAGAAGGATGAAAATAGAGACAAATGGAAAGAAGGATGAAAGTAGGAAGAAAAGGATGAAAAGTAAAAGCAGGATGAGAATAAGGATAAAAAGTAGGAGGAAAATGGGAAAGAAGAATTAAGAATGATGGAAAGTGAGAACAAATGGTGTTCTCACCATTAAGAACAAAAAAGGATGAAATGTAGGAAGAAAAAAAGGAAGAAGGATGAAAAGTAGGAAGGAAGGAAGGAAAGGGGATGAAAGTAGGAACAAATGAAAGTAGGATGAAAAGAGGATGAAAAATAGAACCGAAGGATTAATGTAGGAAGAAAAGAAGGAAAGAAGTAGGAAACGGATTTGTAAAACAAAACAAAAAAAGGGAAAGGAGAGAAAATTTAAAGCGTGAATGAATGAATGAATGACAGAATAAAGGATGAGAAAAGAATCATGTAAAGAAGGACAGAGAGGACAAAGTGTCTGTTTCAACATGAAGCTTCAGTACAGCAGCTGCAGAAGGACACGAACAGCTGTGCTTTTTTTTTTTTTTTAGATGTTTATGAGGACCAGAGTTTGGAAGTCAGGCGTTTAGACTTTAGGATCAAACTTCATTTCGACCACGACTTTTCTTAAAGTTTATTAGAGACACGCAGCAAGTTTTCATCAGGAGAGTTTTAACCCTAAAAAAAAATGCATGCTGGGAAGTCTGCTGATATACTGATCCTGTTTCTTTAGAAACTTAACGAGCTGATTGAAAATCTCAAGTTAGAAGAACTCGTGTTTTTTTTAAGTTCAGAGAATAAATATGAGAAAATATAAAGAGAAAAAGTTGAATAAATAAGTCTTTTTTTTTTCTTTTTTTTTTTTACAGCGTGTGTAAATCCATATACTGAGTGTGTGTTTAAGTGTGTGAATGTCCAGTTAATCGTCAGATGGTGTGTCAGACGTGGGGAATGTTGTTTATAGATGACGAGAGCGATGAACGCCAGGCATCAACATACACACACACACACACACACACACACACACACACACACACACACACACACACACACACACAGTGACCAGGAATACACAACTCTGCAGACCAGATCCATCTGTGTGTGTTGGCCTGAAGAGTTTATGGAGGGTTTGTGCTGTTTTGAAATGGACCAGATTGTCGCCCTGATCCTGCTCTTATTGTGAAAGAGCCTCTCCACCCTGTAACTCTGTAAGAAGAAAGCAGAGCGGCACCAGAAGCTCTTTGAGTGCTGCTGATAAACTCTCATGCATCCTTTAGTGTCTGTTGGACAGTGTGGGAAAAATTACTGACCTGACTTAAAGGAATAAACCAAAACACAAAAAACAAAAAATTTTTGGCAGGTAAACCGAGAATACGTGTTTATTATTCTCTGTCCTCATCAGCTCTCTCCTCGTGGTGTGTTCAGGGACCAGGCTGCAGCTTTGTTTGCTTGTTGGAGGAGCAAACAATAATTATTCACCATCGCAGTTAATTTGTTAGTGAATGTGTTGATGAAAGCAGAGAACCACGCCCCCTGGTGGCTGTAATCCTCAAAACCAATATTGCACTTTTTACTCCACTACATTTATTTTACACTTACATTATTTATTTATCTATTTATTTACATGCACGTAAATACAAAAAGCACATAAAGGAAATAATAAAAAGTGCATGTAAGGATGAGACAGTAATAACTTCCTGTATATGATCACCCACAAGACAAACAAAAGATAAAATATAAACAGTAATCCACTCGCCCACATACACAGTTATGACTCACATTAGGTGACGTTAGACACTTTGTCCTGTTATTCCACATTTAATGCTCAGTAAATGTATGTTGTGTGTTTGTGTGTGCAGCTGGTTTTCTACAGGGTGGTGAGGATCCTGTCCACTCTGGGCCACAGCCTGTCCCTCATCACTCTGCTGACCAGCACCATCATCATCTGTTTGTTCAGGTAAACACACACACACACACACACACACACACACACACACACACACACACACACACACACACACACACACACACACACACTGGTCTGTCCACCAGTCACACAACCACACCAGTTAAACCAGTGAAACAAGGTGTTCAAGCTGGGACAAAAAACCTCTTAAGATGCTTCATGCATCTTCAGCTGTCACACTTCATGATGACAGTTTGTTTGCACACAGACAGACACAACCTTTTTAATAAATAAATAAAAGGTGAAACAACTAAAAAAAAAAAACTGAGCAAAGACACTAACGTCATGCAAACGTTTAATTAAATTTAAGGGCAACTGCACAATAAAACTGAACATTGAAAAGTGAAATTACAGGCTTACTCTCCTGAGTAAAAAAAAAAAAAATATATATATATATATATCATCAGTTCATAACTGTAAAGATAAATTAAGTTTATTAGTGTTAATAAATATAATTGTACTTCATGGTATTAATCAGTGCAGTTGTCCTTTTATATGACTATTTTTCACTGAACAATTTGATGCGATTTGGAAATTACAAACCAATAAATAAAAAATAAAAATCAATTAAAAATCAGTACAATTATCCTAATAGGTTAAATGAGGGTTATTTCTACACATAAAGTCACTGATATCACCACACATTAAATGTACTAGTATTTTGCGCTCATGTTGAATTTTAGTCCCTGTTTACACCATTCAGTAAATAAATATTCTCAAACAGAATTTAAGGTTATTTAATAATTTTAAGACCTCTTTTAATACTAAAAGTGACTTTGCAAAAGCATGCTTTGATTATGCTTTACACCTTTTGTTTGTTTGTTTTTTTTACTTTTTGGACTAAATATCAGAATAATTCTGCATGTTTTTCTGTCCATATTTTTTTGAAAGTCAAAATGAAATGCATTTTTTAAAATATATACATACTCAACATATGTTTGGAAATAAACTGCAGCTGTGATGATGTTTCTGTTGCTCCTGATAAATGAAGACATCCAAACTAACTAACTATAAATCTATAAATCATACTGCAGAAGTTTCATGTATGTTTTTATCCTCCTTTAAATCTTTTCTTCCATGAAAAAACAGATTAATTTAAAAAATATTTATGATGATATCTGACAGTCAAACATGTAAAACTCCAACGTTTGCTGACCAGAAGAAGTTCTTTTAACTCAGGACATATGAAGGATTACTCAGGATATATAATATAAACCTACTTGTACACTCTCACACACATGTTTGCTGACACACAGAGCTCTCGGGGTGATAACAGTTAGTGTGTGAGGCTGCTGAATGCTGCAGCTCAGTCTGGATCGACTCCAGCTGTTCACTCGGCTGCTATCAGCGTGTTTAGATACCACATCCTTCACTGGATTCACACCCTGACACCCTTTATAAACACACTTCTCAACATTCCTCTGTGTGTGTGTGTGTGTGTGTGTGTGTGTGTGGGTGTGTGTACATGCAGGAGGCTCCACTGTACGAGGAACTACATCCATCTGAACTTGTTTGTGTCGTTCATGCTGCGCGCCGCGGCCGTGCTGACCAAAGACACGCTGCTGTTCTCAGACGACGAAACCACAGACTGCAGCACGCAGCCCTCGCTGGTGAGACGCGCACACGTTTATTTCACCGTACTTAAAGGTCCAGTGTGTCAGATTTCACAGGGATCTTTTGGTAGAATAGGGCAGAAATTACAAAAACGCCCTCTTTGGTGCCCCTGTGGTAGATAAAACATGATCTTCTCTTGAGTCTCCTTCCACTAAACAAACCATGAAGTGAAACACGAGGTGTCCTCTTGGGTTCCCTTCCAGTGGACAAAACATGTGCTAAAGTGTCCTCTCAGCTGTGTCTTGGGGTGTAAATGTAACCTGAAGTGTTAATTCGTGCTTCAAATATTTTGTTTTTGACAATACATGCAAAAATCTGAGGTGGATACTAAATAAAAAGGTGGTGAATATATATATTTATGTTCATTTTGCAACCGAGGCAGCTCTCTTCTTCTGCAGGGTTTATTCATGGACAAACTGTACATTTACTGCCACTAGACAGCTTCAGTGCTAACCTTTAATTCCTCTGCTCTGATTCGCCAAAACCTGTCTGGAGTTCCGGAAGAATGTTTCAGTGATGCTATCAAGTATACTGTCCAGATCAGTTCCTTATTCCTTATTCCTTCCTTTGGGGCAGAAGTTTTGTTGTTGTTGTTTCTCTTTCTTGCCAATTTAGAACCGATCAGCGCATGGATATTTTTGATTGTATGCATTTACTTTATTGGAAATTTGCCACAAAAAAATAAGTAAATGTCTATATTGAGTTGAAAATTGATTAATTGTAATTTCATTAAGTTTTACTGTATGGACTGTTGTTACATGTGTTTAATAAAGTATGTTGTTGTTGTTGTTGTTGTTGTTGTAGGTGGGCTGTAAGGCCAGCCTCGTGTTCTTCAATTACTTCATCATGGCCAACTTCTTCTGGCTGCTGGTGGAGGGTCTCTACCTGCACGCACTGCTGCTCGTCATCCACAGCTACTCCATCCGCCTCTCCATGTACATGGTGATCGGCTGGGGTAAGCTGCACATTACAAAATTGTTTTTTGTTGTTTTTTTTTGTTTTTTTTCTGAAATCTGTCAGTCAGTAGATTGACGACACACAGTGGTATCAGTCTTCTCTTCTAACTGCTGGTTCTGGATGAACTCTGTGTCTTTTTCTGAAGCAGAGTCTCTGCTTCCCGTCCAGCTGCCACCTTTAAAATTCCAACAAAATGCAGGGTATTTTTTTTTTACACCAGTAACTTTCCCATATTAGTGAAAACTGTTGTTTGTACTAATTTGTTCTCATGTAGCACACCTTTTTTATTTATAATGTATAATTACTTTATTTTGAATTAATATTTGAATAGAAAATAATTGCAGTTATTTAAATAGCGTGTGAAACTTTGTCATTATTAAGGCTGCTACCTTCTTATATTTTTGATCAGACCGAAGTATTTTTGAACCATCTGTTGGTGCCTGTTCAAACTATAAAGTTCTTTTTCTTAATCATTCTTGTCTTTTATCAAAAAGTAGAGCCAGGAGAGTAAAATGTGCACAGGAAAATCACACAACTGAGAGTATATAACACTTTATCATTTATCACAGTCTTTGTTTTTCTATCTTTTTGTCTCATCTTGGTAGAAAATTCAAGTCCCCATGGACAGTTTCATTGTGCAAATTGTGATTTTGTACACACTGTGCACGCCACGTCTGTCTCAAAAACATCCAGGGAAAACTCAGCTTCAGTCTGTGGCCAAACAAGTAAATTAGGTCTCCAAGCGAATATGAGTGGAAGCATAAAACATGCATTTTGGATGAATGAGATGTAAACACAAATATCATCATGAACGTAACAACGTTTTTTTTTTTCACCCGGAGGTTATTTTAAATAAGCATTTTAATTGATTTTAGAAGCTGAAAACTTGTCACTCAGGACGAAACCTGTCACATAATGATTTACACAAAACTTCTCTCACATGGACACATGAGGAGACACAGACAGAGAGAGACAGACCGACAGACACAGACAGAGAGACAGACAGACAGACACAGACAGAGAGAGACAGACCAACAGACAGACAGACAGACGAATGTTAGCAGAATGAGTCAGTGTCTTTTTATGAGTTGTAAGAAATCATTAATGAGAAGGAGCGGAAGTTTAAAACACTTCAGTTTGAGCAAAATGTTAATGGAGTTTGTGAGACAGACGGCCACTGAACTCCAACTCCAGAGTGTGTTCAGTTGTCAGACAGAGACAGACAGGCAGACAGAGAGACAGACAGTGCGTCATGCTGTTGAAGTGGACCAGTGTAATCCATGAAAGGTCGGGCAGTAAACAGTCTCTTGGCCTCTGTATTCGCTCAGTTCCGTTCTGTCTCTGCTGCTGTTGCCGTGTGACACCTCCTTCCACCATCCATCACCACTTTACCAACACTTCCTCCCTAATGCAGCACCATTTAGCTCCAGCTGTTTCATGTTCGTGTGTGTGTGTGTGTGTGTGTAGATGTGATATTTCCTGCGTGGCACCTTGTGAGGATGTTCTGTGTCTGGCAGACTGAGAATCTAAACAGACTTTCTCTTCTCTTCTGTGTGTCTCTCAGGAATCCCTTTTGTTTTCATGGTAGCGTGGATCATATGCAGGATAAACCTGGAGAATACGAGGTGAGTCTGCACGTCCTCGCCTGCTAAACGGCTGCAAAGTGTTTTAAACAGGGAGGCTGTCGGCCTCTAGTGGCGTCTATCGGCACTGCAGCCCGGATGATGGAAAAGGTAATAGATCATAATCAGGTAAAATGA
Source organism: Lutjanus erythropterus (assembly GCF_056507025.1). Taxonomy (NCBI): domain Eukaryota; kingdom Metazoa; phylum Chordata; class Actinopteri; order Lutjaniformes; family Lutjanidae; genus Lutjanus; species Lutjanus erythropterus. The sequence continues at coordinate 30,966,905 of NC_139337.1, forward strand.
CATGAAATCACATTGAATTACTGTAAAAGGATGGTGATGATACAGAGAAAGGAAAGGAGAAATTTGCAATAATTTTACAGTAATAAATCATAAAATGACCATTTCATGTCATTAGAGATGTCTGAAAACATGCTACTGTGAAATCCTCGCTTCTCCAACAACAATGCTACAGCCAACATGTTCTCCTTTTAAAATTTCTATTCCAGGCCGGAAAAACTGTTTTTATTTGTCTGTTTCACATTAATTATAGTTCTTATTAATGCCGAATGTTCACTGAATGAGTTAGTGTGACATATTAAGTCATTAACAGTCTTTTAGAAGGAGTAGATGTTTATAACGGTTAAATTGAGCAAAATGTTAATGGAGTTTGGCAGCAGTGAGACAGACAGTCACTGAACTCTGACTCCAGAGTGTGAATATTCAGAGCAGTGGGTTTTTGATTTCAGGATAACAGACAGTCAACTTTACATCGACAGACAGCTGACAGAGTTATAAACAATCATTATAATTTGAATTATTAATATAATTATTTGAAAAAACCAACATAAAACCTGACTGATTGATTCTGTTATTCTCAGGTGTTGGGAGATGAATGAAAACCCAACTGCCAACAGACTGCTCAACTGGCCCATCATGGCATCTGTCATTGTGAGTTTTCATGTCATGACTTAAATTTTGAATTAAATTGTTTTAAGGAAACAGCTTTTTTTAAAAACCCAAACCACAGTCTTTACCTTAACCTACTCAAGGCCTTTATTTTGAAGGTGTTTGTCACATATTTATTAATACTAACACTGCAGATTGACACTGACTGTGATAAATGATGCTTGGTGATCTCACAGATTTAGTTTCTGATTCTCTCTCTGCTTTACGTTTCTCCACCAGATCAACTTTCTTCTGTTCATCAGCATCATCCGCATCCTGGTGCAGAAACTGCGCTGCACTGACGTCGGAGGGAACGAGCAGTCACAGTACAGGTAGACCCCCAGAACACCAGGACGTGTTTAACCTCTGACCTCTTACTGGTTTGATTTTTACATTTTAGAGGGCTTCCAGGTGAAATAATGAACCATCTGGAAGACATATTTTAGATCCTACGAACAGGAAACAGTTACCAGAAACAGCTGTTTCATTTTGGAGTCCAAGTCAACTCTACATTCTCCGCCAAATATGACTGTTACTTCTCACACAATAGGCATTAAATATTCTCACACAAGCTTTAAATATGATTATATGGTTTGAGTTTTGAACAATAAAAAATGCACATTTTATTTTATTGCAGCTTCCAGAACTCTATTCACTGTAGTTTACAGTAAATATTTCCTCCTGGTATCAGAATCAGAAAGCTCCTGAAATCCGAGAGGAAAAGAGGAAAAGTCAGTTTTTAATACTGAAACTGAAAACGTGTATTCTCCTGCATTTTTTGGAGGAGAGGAAAAACAAAATGCAACAGACCTTAAAGGTGTCGGTATGTAAGAACCAGCCACCCGTCAAACTCCAGACAAATATGATGCAGCATGTCAACAGAGAGAGTTAGCTGCTGTTAGCCAGTTAGCTCAGTTACCCGTGCAGGAACCATGAACGTTGTGATTTCTATATTTCTGAGCGTGTGTTTGTGTGTGTGTTCTCCAGACGTCTGGCTAAGTCCACCCTCCTGCTGATCCCTCTGTTTGGGATAAACTACGTGGTGCTGGTCTACCTGATGGAGCCGTCTGACAGGAACATGCACCACATCAAGATCTTCTTTGAACTCGCCCTCGGGTCCTTCCAGGTAACGTGACGGGTGTCACCGCTCACCTATTTTCAGGGTTTTTCACGCGTCAAAATGAGGCTGAGGTGGTACATCCTGACAACGTGCTCACAGGTGAACTGTGCCTTCACCTGGGTCGAGCAAACATTTTTTATAAGCGATGTTTTTTTAGAAGTAATGTACTGCTGTCTGCAGGGTCACCGGTGCAGGTTTAAGATAGTGTTTAATCTGTAACAGTTTTGTATGTGTGTGTTTTAGGGTCTAATTGTTGCCGTCCTCTATTGTTTCCTCAACAGCGAGGTGAGTCTAAACACCAGCTCTCTAAACTTAATCCATTTAAATTCTCAGCTTTACAGACACTAAACTCTTCTTATTCTTGTATAAAAAGGTCCAGAGCGAGCTGAGGAGGACGTGGAGGAGTTTATCTCTGAAGCGTTACGTGGGGCGGGACTACAGGCTGCACGCCATGTCGGTCAGCCGAAACGGCACCGAAAACTCTGCTCACTTTCCCAGGAACTCCAGAGCCCAGTCCATCCTGCAGACTGAGACCACCATGCTCTGACCCGGGGCTGAGACGTCTGTCCTTTTTCTGTGTAGACAATCAGAACTGATGCTCACATTCAGAGCGACATTTCGTTTGCTACTGCGGGAACCGAAGCTGTGACCTGCAGGAGTTTCTGAGGCGAAGGATCTTCTGCTCGGACCGCGTCCTCACAGTCGTCTTCAACCTGTCTTCAATTCATGACACACAGGAAACAGTGCCTGTTCAAAATCATGCACAACAGAGACCTGCATCAACTAAGTGAATTTTAGTTCTTCCTTTCATTTCATTAAACATTATCAAATAAAAACACACTTTCTCAGTTGTTAGATATTTCTGGGAGACAGTTATCATCTGCAGCTGTTACACTGAAGGCGACTATTAACTTCGATAGTAAGTTTTGTGAAAGCAGATATTTTATACATATAATTATTTTTTGTTTTAGTCAAGATCTTGTTTTGGATGCAGAGGATTCAAAACGAAGAACATTTAGCACAGAGATTAAAAACAAGTCATGAAGACTTCTTGTTGTTTTATGTTATTAATCACAAAAGAATTGTGGAAAATCACTAATTTGACAATCTTGAATTTATTATTCTTATCTTTTTTAATGACAGCGGGTCCAAGGAAGCAGACGGTGCAGTAGAATTCTTCACAGTTCTAAAAATTTGTACCCAAACCCAAAAGAAACCCAGAAATATTCTACCTGGAACCAGACCAGACCAGTCTACTGCAGATTTCACAGTTGGTTACCTTTAACAAGTTAAAGGGACAGTTCAGATTATTTGATGGGGTTTTTTGATGAGGTGTTTGTCAGTATTCAGTGTAGTAGCTACTGTTGATGGCAGTCGGCACGCCACCAGTGTGGAGAAGCACAGAGGAGTACCAGCAAGGAAGTTCAGCAATGCACTGCAGCAACAAAACATATTAGCGAAAAGGTCCACCTAAAAAAAAATCTGTATTAATTTAAGTGTATGCTATATTTAGAATGTTTTCACCATTTTATTTTGCCGTCAGAAAGTCCTTTCTGATGGAAAGGGAACTGCTGTTATATAAGCGAAATGTCATCCTCTCCAAGTCAACCAAAGTCCATAGACTAAGTCAATAATTTTGCCTCAAAGAATATGGGAGTTGTTGGTCAACCGCTGCCTTGAACTGTTAGTTTGTTTGTGTTATTGTGTGAATTCTGTGTTTAAAAAGGTTAGTTTGGATTCACCAAAGTCACATGATAACACAAACAAACTAACAAATTGAGGAGGAAGCTCCTGTGTTCTGTGAGATAAAATTACTGATCTGCAAATGGAGTTTGGTTGGTTTAGAGAGAGCACCAAAATGAATAAAAACGATTTGTATCGGCTGTACTGGCTCTTAACAAAACCTCTCTGCTCCAAGCTGATCTGCCTCTTTGAGTCTTTTAGTGAACTCAACAACGAGGAATTGAAGTTGTTGTATCTCTGCACACTCCTTTGATTTTACCTCACTGGACACAGAAGTTTCTGGTCGATCTGCAGCAGGTAGCGTTAGTTCAGATCTGAACTAATGTGTTAAAACAAGAACGTAAACTGACTGATCGAGGCAGCGCTGCGTGATTTTGTTTAGGCAGCTTAAATACATTTTGCAGTTCATTGCTCAGTTTCTGTGTTGGTGCTCCTGAGGAAGATGACAGTCAAAGCGTGATCTGTCACACCCACACTCTCTTGAGAAACGGTTTTAACTGCAAAATGAGCTGTTTTTTTTTATTTTACACCAGGTTTTCTAATAGTTTTGAACATTTATTATCACTCAGATGCTTAAAGGAGCAATATGTAGCAACTGTGCATGAAAAGATGAGCACAGCAGTTCAAATGGCGAGTTGGAGCCATAGACTGTAAATTAAATAGGTTGAAATTCTACTTAATACATGAAGCGAGTCGCACTTTCTGCTTTCCTTCCCCGATCAATCATCTCAAGACCTCTCAGATTTATCTTGCAGTCCCTTGTTTGGGTCACGACCCACGTGTTGGGAACCACTGTCCTAAACAGAGGATAAAGAGCAGATTCATCTGGGAGTTCAGGAAACACACAGGTTACTGTAGCTCATGTAAATCACAGTCGTCCTTTTATTTTTTTTTTGTGCCAAAATGAGGGTTTGGCCACTGCGCCTCTCTGTTATTTCCAGTTTCGTATTGATGTCTTTGAATTGGACCATTTTGGATTTTTTCCCATCGCTATTTTACTGTTCATGGTCTGAAAAAGTAAGAATGAGACACCAAAGCTGAATTACTGATGACGCTGGATGAATGAAAGATTTTCCATACTGTCCATCATATCAGATTCTTGAAGTGGAAAATGCTGAAATGTGAAATTCAGTCACAGGATGAATATGAACAGACGGGAACATCAGTCCAACCCTCAGAGATTTTCAGTTTTCTGGACACTGAACGTGTGCGTTTATCCAAAATGAGTCACTGCGACACAAGCAGGATTTCAGGTCTCCTTACAAACAGACAAAAACCAAACTTGCCTTGATTGTTTTGTATTTCATGTCTTGTTTTTTGTTTTTTTACACACTTGAGTGTATTAATGTCGGTGATGTATGAGGTTGAGGGAGATATGTAAACTTTTCAACACAGTCGTAAACCTGTGACTCTGTATGTTTTACGTATAAAAGCTTTTATCATGGAGTCGTGTTTGTTGGATTTATTCTTTAAGCAATAATTTAACTGTTGCAAATCAGTTTGTGTTTATTTGGTATAATGATTATTTTCCTTATGGATTAATCCTCTGATTATTCTCTCCAGTAATCGTCTGATTGTCTGGTTTGTAAAATTTAAAATAATAGTCACAAATGGCGTCACAATGACCCACAGTTCAAAGTGACAACTTCGCAATGTTTTGTTCAACATTTTACAAACACTATAAAATTATTAAAATTAGGAATCCACAATGTTGAATTATCAGTAGATAAACTAGCCAATGCCAATACTGATACATGCACATATTTTTTTCCCGACTGTTTGCAGAAATCATCAAGTCTCTCCTCCCATATTCTGTCTACTCTTATCAACTTATCCGCTGGCAGATGCAGACAGAAAAGACAATGCTTTTCAAAATGTTCACATTCACCGGGAAAAATCAGAAAACCACTGCTGACTTCAGGTGCACTTTATTGCATTTTGACTTTATTGCTGTTCAACCAGCAAAAGTATCTGTGGTTTATAGCAGAAGTCATGTTAAATCAGGCAAACGCTTTATATTCTAACCTAATATTCATTTGCAATGTGAACAAAGCATCGCAATTATTTGATATCTCTGGACTAAGATATATATTTTGAGCCCCTGCCATAAACTGAAAAGAAATCCACTGGTTTAAAGTGTGGATCTCCAGACTCTTTCTGTCCTCGTGTTGTGTTTTTGTTTCCACTGGCTCAGTGTAAACCGTCACTGCTGCGTGTTTATCTGCACTTGACAGCTCACACTGACCCGTGCTGTCAGAGGTCAGGGGTCAATGAGGAAGAGAGCGTGTTGCTCCACTGGTAAACAGAAGAAAACAAACTCAAGTGTGAAACTAATTTAGTGCTGTGGTTCCTTATTTACCTCTGGGAGGGGTCATATTTACTTTGGACTCTGAGGCATTTCAGCACAATGAAGTTATGAAAGCATTTCTGAGACTGAGAGGTTGACATGATCCTGTTGGTGAAGGTGAAACTCAGTCAGTGGAGCCAAATTATTTCTACCTGAGGACGATTCATCCATCTTGTTTCCAGGCCACGCTTATATGAGATAAGTGAGGATTTTCAACTGGAGCCGAGCTTCCTCCACTTTTGCCTTTTGCCCTTTTCATATTACTTTTATCAGTGATTAAAAAAAAAATACGTTTTTGGCTCTGCATTTCTGTTATAACTTATCTCTGCCTCCAGAGCAGCTTCAGCTTTAATAAATATTTGTGTATAAACGTACCTTTCCTGATGTAAAGTGTCACTTTTTACCTGATTGATTTCTGACTGTTGTTAAGAGTGGCAGAAATAACAGAACAGCTCCTTTGTTCGTTTTCCTTGTTTTTGTGAACACATATAAAATGATAATTGAGTTTGACTATTTGGCTGCAAAATGCAAAAATCCTGCTCTATTTACACAGAATCAGTGGCGTTGAAATTTCACAGTAATATAAACCCTGCAGACCAGCAGCGTTACAAAGTAAAAACTGAACAATTTGGCATTTTGACAGACTTTTTTTCAGTGGAGGAAAAGGAGCTGAAAGATGTGTAAGATTTTACTTCCTGTAAATTCTTCACAATAAAAGCTCCCTGTTATTTTGTTATCTAAAGGCTTTTATCATGAATCAGTATAATAAGGAATTGCTGATCTTTTTTATGATCTGTAACTGAACAAAACTCCTCTGCAGGTGAAAGTGAACATGTGACACAGATTCATTTAAAATCAAAAGTAGTGAGAGCTGAAAACAGACTTTTAAAAACATCTTTCTGCACTCATGAGTCTCAGCATACATATATATAAAAACAGAATGGTAAGCAGGTCTCTTGACACTGGGAAAAAAGGACCAGTTACCTATTTTTAGCAGGTTTACTCGTGTTTAAAACCCTGTGTAACAGAGTTAAAAATGCACTTTATTAATTATTGTTTCCAAATTGTGTTTATTAAATTAATTTGTTGTTTAATTTAATTATTTTGAGTGTTTGTGAATTTCATCTCTATTAGTAATTTTTATTTACCGTTATGTGCCTCCTTGAACTGCTTCTTCCGTACCTCCTGTGCTTCCGTAGCCCCTCCTTCCTTCCCCTCACAGTGCTGTTTTGCGTCACTGAAGGTAAGTTGTGTGTCAAACTGCTGCCACTATATTTTATTGTTTTCTCTGGAAATTGAGTCATTTATGTTGAAACCTTTAGAGAATATTGTTTACTGTTGACTGTTGTTATATAATCGATCATTTTGTTGTTTTTACCGCTAATTTAAGTTTTATAGAAGTGTTTAGTTTTGCGGAAGTCGCTCCGTGTCATGTGACGAAAGCAGTAAAAATATGATTTAACATGTTTAGGGGCAGAAGTGCAGATGGGAGAGTTCAGAAAACTTTAGATATGTTTCATGTCTTTCTGCAGGTGTGTGTTTTTCTTTGTTAAAGCTGCAGTAGAATTTTTGAGTCTCATCTGAGTTTGGTTTCGTTTTCTCGTCCTGAGCTCCTCCACCACACCAGCAGCACGCGCTTCATAAGCGCGCGCAGCAGTTTCCGGAGGTGATCGTGAGCGAGAACAGACCAACAGACAGGGCCGTGCAGAGACCTTTGGAGGGGCAGGTGCTCAAAGTTAAAAGGGGGCCACGAATTTGCTCCATGGTGCTGGTTCATAATCCGCCCTTTATTATTTGTAGTGCTAATAATAAAGTAAAAAAAGAATTAAATGATATAGAAATTATGTATTTAAATGTATTTGTGCTTTTATTCAGTTTGACTATCCACTTTGTGCAAGACAGCAAGGTTATAAAAGTTATATATTTTATATTTATGCATGTTATATTGAATTTGTGTGTATATATACAAATGTTAGAAACAAGTACTGATATGTTTAAATGAGAGGTTGAGAAAATCGCAATTCAAATTCTTCTAATTATTATTGTTATTGTTGTTGGATTTATACTGTATAGTCCAAAATTATGTGACTATGCATGTACATGCACATGTAGTTTTACTGAAATAATAGCCTATGCCTCATTGTCTCTAGAAACATAGAAAAAAACACTGCAACTCACTTGACAGTAAAATGATACAGATCTCTAATGCACTTTGCCCGTGACAAAAGAAACATATAGAAACAAAAAGAGGCCTGACATACTTTTTCCTCTCAGCACGCTGTGTGTGGTTAACTAGCAGCTATAACTTATGCGAGGTGTGTGCAGAGTCAGACACACACACAGGATGCTCACGGATCGTTATCACGGTTTTGAGTCACGGATCAGATCATTTTTCGGATCAGCAAAAAAGAAAAAAGTGGTGGGATTAGGGTTAAATTATTTTAAAAATGCACTTGTCTCTAATCTTTGTCTGTCTGTAATTATCACCATATGTAATGTAATAATTATGATAATAGTAATGATAATGGAAATAATATTAAAAACTTCAAACTTATACAGTGCTGTACTATGTATATACTACACATATATTAGATCATACAGACTGTACAGTATAATACACAACTACGCTCTGTAGTCTGGCTCAATGTCCCGCCTACAGCAGCACATCTGATTGGTTAAAAGTCATGATCAATCAATCAATCAGCAGACACACTGTGTCACAGACGGGGTGAGACAGAGCTGCAGCGGTGAGCAGAGAGGAGCTGTGGACAAGTTAAGACAGCTGATATCACCAAATGTTCAATGAACATCACAGTTTTATGATCTGTTTCTATGGTGATAGCATAGTTACATCAGTGAAAAAAGTTATGGTCTGGATTTCACTCAAGGTGATGTGACGGCTTTTAAATCAGTCGCTCTTCACAGAGATGCGCTGCACACAGCAGCATCTGTCCTGTCTGTTCACTGTAACTCTGCATTGAGATTTCGCATATTATAACTTATACAAAAGTAACAGTGACAGTAAAACTATGATGCTCACATGTGGTCCGCGGATCACACGCGTGCCGAACTGTAGAGGGCGATCCGTTGCTTAGCAGCGCTTAGCTACAGGGCACATCTGGGCACGTCAGGGCAGTGAGGGCATGTCTACGTGGATCATGTGACCAACCGAGGGTAGATCTGAATTATTATTATTTTGTTTTATTTATTATTTTGGGCCACACAGACAGACTTTTACACACACACTTACAAAAAACAAACAAACAAACAAAAAAACACTTTGACAAAAGGGCACTTTGGGCATCAAGGGTCAAAGGGGCAGGTGCTCCAGCACCCTCCGCCCCCCCCCTCTGCACGTGCCTGCCAACAGATATCAGCTGTGTGTAATAAAACACCGACAGAGGAGAGAAACTACATTTAAAATCATCAAGGTTCAGTGTGAAGAGACAGAAGAACTGAGATGTGAACATAAAGAGACTTTTCAAATCGTCTTTCTCTCTGCTCTCCTGCTCACATGAGCTCACAATCACAACACTCGCTTGTTTTAGGGGAGAAAAGGAGCCTCAACATGGTTTCATGATATAAGCGGTCATGAAAATGAAACTCAGCAGCAACAAGGTTTGACTCGCGGCCAGAAATGTCCGAACAAAAGCACAGTGTCAGTAGCTGTGTGTCACTCGGTGCATTAGAGATGAAGCAGAATCACATGTGAGCAACGATAACCTGAAGAGATGAAGGCAGTTTTCAGAACCAGGCGCTGCAAACACCTGACTGTCACCTGATCAATGAGCTGGCAGGTTTTGACTGGTTCTTAAATTTGACAACAAACACCATGCGTTGTATAAAATACAAATTTTCTGTGTAATTGTAATATTTAATGCTGGATATATGAGTTATATTAGTCTGATATTGTACAATTAAGTTTTAATCTGTCAACAAGACTTATAAAAAGAACCTTTTCAAAGAGCTTTACAAGGCAGATAAAAGAACAGATGGTCCATGTAACAGAATTGGGATCTGTTTCAACTAAAATCAGTGATCAAGAACAAACTTTATTACTTCAGCTGTGAACGTGGTCTGCAGACTTCAGGTAACCTACAGGTGATCTAACAGGATGTTAGTGTCTCTTCCTGTATGTTCTCTGAAGTCTGCTGGAAACTGTCCGACTTAACTGCAGCTTTTTGTCTCCACCTTTTGCTGCGTCCGTCTGATCTCTTCTACTCTCCAGGCGAGGCGCAGTTCATCTCAAACGAGCCGATTGTTTCATGAAGCACTGCTGCAGAGGAGCTGAGAGGCAGGAGGAAAAATAAATCCATTTTTACATCTCAAAAGTTTCAAAACCAAACTCTGAGCTCTCCTCTGATTGGTCTGTGGCTCCATGATTTCTTTGTTGCTGCTGCAGAAGTTTGAAGCAGGAGTGAAGATAAATCATCTTTTTAATCCCAAAAGTTTGAAACATTCACTCTGAGAAACTCTGACAGTAAAGTAGCTGCATCACAGTGACTCTGGTGTCTTTTTCCTCCAGAAGCTCCAGTCTGCTGCAGACCCTCCTCTGCAGAGCTCCTCAGATCTGAGCAGCTGTTATAAAGTTATAAATGTTGTTGTTTCTGATAAGTCACTCCACTTCATGTACTGTTGTATTTCAGCCACAAGGTGGCACTGTTTTCCTTCTTGAATGTAGTTTTTCATGATTTTGAGGATATTTTCTGTTGAAATATGCTGTTTGTTAAATGTTTTCTGGTAACATTTCATATCACTTGACAGACTGATGTGTAAAATGATTTAAAAATATAATATAATGTTTAGATAATGAATTGATTTGCACACTGAGAAAAAAATGTGAAACACTCAGTGCTGTTTTCCATCAGGGGGCAGAAGTGCAGATGAGAGTCCAGAAGACTTTAAATATGTTTTATATTTTCTGCAGGAGCCAATAAATGCCAGAAAATAGTCCACATGTTGTCCTCTGTCATGTCTGTCCACACACCTGTTACACCTGCAGACACACTAATAGATCAAACTTCTTCCCTGATTCTTTGTGAGCTCACAGTCAGTGTCACTGTTTTACCTCCCAGACTGACTGAAGTCCAGAAGATGATGAGGACAGATGAAGACAAGGACAGAGCAGAGTCTCCAGTGTCCAGCTGTCTGTCTATGAAGAGTGACCGGTCCAAAGATCATCCTCCATTGTTCAGTACTGAACCTGAACCCTCAGACTCACAGTAAGAGAAATGATTCTGACTCTTTCAGTGTTTGTTGCTGATGTTTTTCCAGTTGCACAGTCAGTGTTTCTGTTTTACCCCTCAGACTGTCTGAAGTCCATGACTTGAGGAGGAGGAAGAGGAGGAGGACAGAAGAAGAGGAGGACAGAGCAGAGTCTTCAGCATCCAGCTGTCTGTCTATGAAGAGTGACGGGTCCAAAGAAGATCCTCTGTTCTCCAGTAATGAACCTGAACCCTCAGACTCACAGTAAGAGACTTTTTTTTACTGTAAACTGAACTAATGGAAGATGAAGTATTGAGGATGAAGACAAAATGTCTCATCTGAATCTGTGGATGAACTTTTGGATGCGTGCAGACTGACTGTCAACAAAAGGCATCAAGCTCCTGTAGAGATGGAGCCAATCAACTTGCTGCTGGTCACAGTACAGTGTGAGTCCAGACCATCGGTCTGTGACCTGCTGTGTGGAAAAAGCTGCAGTGAAGTTGCACAGTAGCGTGTGTCAGTCACAAAATATGAGGCGCAAAATGTGAAAACTGTGAGAGGAAACTAATGTAAGTGAGAGACGTTGAAGGAATTAAGGTGCATGAGAGAGAACGAGATGAGCAGTGAAGTTTCTTGATGTCAGGTTTGTAATTTAGTTTTAGTTTTTAGTTTTTAGAGAAGTGTGTCAGTAACCAGGATGTAATGTAACCTGACTCCTCAACAGAATAACATGAAGTTACACATCTTCTCTTTTGCAGCAGAAGATAAACACACGCTACACGTGGTATAACATGTATTACTTTGCACTTTATTTTGCTCAATCTTCTCAAACTTTTTTTAACTTGTGACCAGCACCAAAGTCATCCTAAAGGTCATCATAAAAATCTCCAGATCAAACTCCAGGACCTCCCTTAGCAGGTCTTTGTTTTTGTCTGGTCTCACGTCCTTCTCACCTTTTTCCTCTCTAACCAGTTTGCATGTCTGCTCTCTTTATTGGAGGATTTTTACTGTGATAACAAACTACAGGCAGATCATCAAATGTTTGATCAAACAGACAGATTGGAAAAGTAGCTCAGGTTTATGAAAACTAAAATGAAGCAAACATTTTCATCACAAACTTAAAGCTGTAGTAGTGTAACAAAATGAAGAAATGTAACAACACTTTTACTGTTCTCTGTGACCATCTGAGCTTCTAGACAGTGTCGGACAAATCTTCATATTTTTCAACAACATTAAGATTATAGATCTGTTTTCATGTCTGAAAACAGGATTGTCTGTTATATTAGAGGGACATTTATTGTGTCATGGACATGAAAATTATATATTGAAGAAAATATCTGGTGTCTCATTCTATTCATTTTCAGAATATTTTCAGCAGATCGTGGTCTGCAGGAGGTTTTAGATGAATATAAGATCAGTCTGAAGACAAGATGTGAACGTGTGACTGAAGGAACTGATGGAACAGGAAGTGGAACCCTCCTCAACAGGATCTACACTGAGCTCTACATCACAGAGGGACAGAGTGAAGAGGTTAATACCCAACATGAGGTGAGACAGCTGGAGACAACGTCCAAGAAGAAGACCCTCCATGAGACTCCAATCAGATGCCAGGACATCTTTAAAGTCTTACCTGACCAACAGAGACACATCAGAGTCGTTCTGACCAACGGCGTCGCTGGAGTTGGAAAAACCTTCTCAGTGCAGAAGTTCACTCTGGACTGGGCAGAGGGTTTGGAAAACCAAGATGTCAGTCTGCTGATTCTGCTTTCGTTCAGGGAGCTGAACTTGATCAAAGATGAGCAGTACAGTCTTCTGAGTCTGCTCCATGTTTTCCATCCAACATTACAGAAGGTCACAGCAGAGAAGCTGGCTGTCTGTAAACTTGTGTTCATCTTTGACGGCCTGGATGAAAGCAGACTTTCACTGGATTTCAACAACAGTCAGGTTGTGTCTGATGTCACACAGAAGTCATCAGTCAACGTGCTGCTGACAAACCTCATCAAGGGGAATCTGCTTCCCTCAGCTCTCATCTGGATAACTTCCAGACCTGCAGCAGCCAATCAGATCCCTCCTTCATGTGTTGACAGGGTAACAGAAGTACGAGGCTTCACTGATGCCCAGAAGGAGGAGTACTTCAGGAGGAGGTTCAGTGATGATCTGTCCAGCAGAATCATCTCACACATCAAGACATCCAGGAGCCTCCACATCATGTGTCTGATCCCAGTCTTCTGCTGGATCACTGCTACAGTTCTGGAGGACATGTTGACTACAGAGCAGAGAGGAGAGCTGCCCAAGACCCTGACTGACCTGTACTCACACTTCCTGCTGGTTCAGACAAAGAGGAAGAAGAACAAGTACCATGAGGGACATGAGACGAGTCCACAGGAGCTGATGGAGGCTGACAGGGAAGTTCTTCTGAAGCTGGGGAGGCTGGCGTTTGAACATCTGGAGGAAGGAAACATCATGTTCTACCAAGAAGACCTGGAGCGATGTGGTCTGGATGTCACAGAGGCCTCGGTGTACTCAGGAGTTTGTACAGAGATCTTCAAAAGAGAGAGTGTGATCTTCCAGAAAACAGTCTACTGCTTTGTTCATCTGAGCGTTCAGGAGTTTCTGGCTGCAGTCTACATGTTCCACTGTTACACCAACAGGAACACACAGGTACTGGAGACTTTCTTCTGTAAGATGTCTCTGGATGTCTTCTTGAGGAGAGCCATGAAGAAATCCCTTGACAGTAAAAATGGTCACCTGGACCTGTTTGTCCGCTTCCTTCATGGCCTCTCTCTGGAGTCCAACCAGAGACTCTTAGGAGGCCTGCTGGGTCAGACAGACAACAGTCCAGAAATCATCCAGAGAGTCATCAACAACCTGAAGGAGATGAACAGTGATGAAATCTCTCCTGACAGAAGCATCAACATCTTCCACTGTCTGATGGAGATGAACGACCGCTCAGTACATCAGGAGATCCAAGAGTTCCTGAAGTCACGGAACGGATCAGAGAAGAAACTCTATGAGATCCACTGCTCAGCTCTGTCCTACATGCTGCAGATGTCAGAGGAGGTTCTGGATGAGTTTGACCTGAAGAAGTACAACACATCAGACCAGGGACGACTGAGACTGATTCCAGCTGTGAGGAACTGCAAAAAGGCTCGGTAAGTCCAGATGTGATTATCAACACTCTGAATCAACGTAAAGCTTAAGTCATCAATATTAGAGTAAAGACACACTTAACAGACATGTACATTATAAAATGTGCACAACAGAAATGTTTGCTTAAACTGAACCTATTTTTTAAATAATCATATGTGTTAGACTACAGATGTCTGCAAAAATCATGTTTGTGTTGATACATATAAGCTACTGAACAAGTCTTCTCTCATCTTCTGTTTCTTTAATGGAGGTTTGATACAAATCCAGCAGAAAAACCTTTTAAAAAATGTTTTGACAGACATCATTTTATCACAACAGTCATGTTTGATTTTTACAGAGGATCCAGTGTCTGCACTCTCTTTATATAATGTGTCTGTTTGTTATATAGTACAAACATGTCATATCTGAGATCTGCTGGAACTAACAGCACTTGAAATTTAAGTTTTTTTCATTATTGCTATTTTATTTTTTCCCAGCAGTTTCTGAGATATTTCCTATTAAAGCTGTGGTAGGCAACATTTTTTTGCATCAATGATCAATAATTCCATAATAATCTTTCAACATATTGTAAATCAGGTGGTCTGAGACAGAACTAGACTTCTGCACCTCCTCTTGACTCTGTTTTCAGGCTTTAGTGAATCTGGTCCGTGACGGTAGACTTCAACTAATGAACTAATCCTACAGTTTACAGTGAGATCATTAGTCTGTCTGTCCATGTTGACTGCTGACTGGAGGAGAAATGGATTTGATTTGATTTGATTTGTGCCGACTTGCATTTCCATCAGCACTTTGATCGTGTTGAGCTGCAGCGACTATGAACCATAAAATGACAGAACAATCTTTACTAATGATACTAATAATGCGACATTAGTCCTACATTTAATGTGAGATGAAAAGCAGATGGAGTGACATAAGATGCATGAAAGATGCACAAAATCCACACAAGGACGTGACTGAGGTAAATAGATAGAAGGGCAGTTACAGTCAGTGGTGGACAGTAGTGAAGTACATTTACTTGAGTACTGTACTTAAGTACATTTTTTGAGTATCTGTACTTTACTTGAGTATTTGTTTTTTTGGAAACTTATGACTTTCACTCCACTACATTTCAAAGACAAATATTGTACTTTTGACTCCACTACATTTCTAGGAAGGTTGTTGTTACTTTTTGACTGAGCTTTGAAGTCAGCTGCTGCTGTTTTTTCTTTTCTAAAATGCAATTGGTCACATGCTGTGTTCCTCACAGAAGGAAACCAATCACAGTAGCTGCTCTCAAATGGGACTGATGCAAAAGCAGAAATATGTCCAGGCGCACTAACAAGCACAAACAAGCTCTCCCTCTGTCATTCAAACATAAAACCGTAATGGTGACGGCAGGAGAAAGACAAAATTAAATCTCAAGATGTTATTATAATTATTCATTATTCCAGGTAGCTTTTAAAGTTGGATTGTTTTATAAGGGTGAAAAATACAGCATAATTCATGTACATATACTGCCCCTGAAGACAGAAAGAAATCTCAGTTATTTAAATTTTTGATTGCATTTCTATGCTGAAGTTTTTATAGGTGTTTCTATAGACTTTGTGTAGCAGAGTGATTCTACAAGCAAGTCAGTGCATCATTAGATGGTTTCAGAGAGTTACAAGCTTCTGTAAATGCATCATGAAAACAATACAGCATGTATTGATATTAGAAAATGTACTTTGTAATTTGTACTTTTGAATACTTAAGTATTTTTAAAAACATGTACTTCTGAATACTTAAGTATTTTTAAAAGCAAGTACTCTAATACTTTAACTTGAGTAAAGTTTTGACTGAGCAACTTTCACTTGTAGTTGAGTAATATCTGACCAGGAGTATCTGTACTTTGACTCAAGTACTGGGGTTGAGTACTTTGTCCACCACTGGTTACAGTCTGCAGTCATTTTACAGCTCATTGAACATTGTGTCAAAATAAAGTTTAACAAACACAAATCACAGCAGCCTGTTCATCAAAATATGACACATTATAGTCATTTGTCAGACATTTTTGTCTATTAGCAGTTCATTATGTTGCTTAAAGACACTTTGACATGTGGAGCTCAAGTTTCAAAGCAGAAACCTTTTGATCAGGGACTGACCAGCTGAGCTCATCATCATTTACTTTGTGATGCAAAATGCTCTCAGTCTATTTTTATCATTGTCACATGTTATCATACTCTTAAATATTTTCTCTGTCATCACAGACTTTCTGACTGTAGACTCTCAGAGACTCACTGTGAAGTCGTGGCCTCAGTTCTGAAGTCTGACTCCTCCCATCTGAGACATCTGGACCTGAGCTTAAACGACCTGCAGGATTCAGGAGTGAAGCGTCTGTGTTCTGGACTGAAGAGTCCAAACTGTAGACTGGAGACTCTGAGGTCAGTTCATCATTTGTTCTTTTCCACTTTATATTTACCAAATTTAAATCCATAAGAGAAACTTTAAATTTCCTTCAGTTCTCTTGTTTTCTGTGTTTGTCTGAACTCTTTTTTAAAGTTTTTAGTCTGAATAGTTTGACTCTGAATTTAGTCTGTAATCAAACTGGATTCATTTTAGTAAGAAAACTGTTTTGGTTATGATGATCCCTAATAACACAATAACAAAGTCACTCTGCTCATTTTAGAGAAAAGCTCATTGATTAGGACAAAATAATGTTGAGCTGCACATTTAAATCCTGAACACATCTCACTGTATTTTAAATTCATTTTTATCTTCATCATTTATTCTTTATTCAGATTGAGTGACTGCAGTTTGTCAGAGATCAGCTGTTCTTCTCTGGTCTCAGCTCTGAAGTCCAACCCCTCCCATCTGAGAGAGTTGGACCTGAGATACAACAAGCTGAAGGATTCAGGAGTGAAGCGTCTGTGTGATTTTCTGGAGAGTCCAAACTGTAGACTGGAGACTCTGAGGTCAGACACCATTTTTTACTTCTGTTCTGAGATTAATATGATGTGAAAGTTGTGTTGACACTAAACTGCAGACAGAAGGCTGACATACTGTATCTTAATCTGAATGTCAAAGTCTGTTTTCTTCTTCAGTGGTTTAGTTCATTGACTGTGGCAGAGAAATGTTGAGCTGCACATTTAAAACCTTCATATAACAAAAAAATCTTGATTTTCATCTCATGTTCTTCATCATGTTTTTGTTGAAACAAACTTTAATATCTATAATATCTAAATACAATGAATAAAGGAATAACCTCTTTCAACTATCAGACAATAACAATTATATTCAGTATTTGTGTTTTCCAACATATTTATGAATCTATATGATTCTTATACTGACTGAATAGTTTAAACTGAAGATGCTTTGATTTTATGACTGCAGTATTAAATATTAAGGGAAGAATAATAAGAAATATTGTCGATGTTTTTTGTTCACATTCCTCCAAAATTTCTCCTGACATATTTGGCATCTTTGAATCGACTGGTGGAGCTGCGTCTTTATTGAAGTAGCAGCATGTTGTCAATAATATTAATGAGAACCCTTTAACTTTCTGTATTTTACAATTTTGAACCTGTTGAGTTCAGATGTTTGGAGTTCCCATTTTCTGAACGTCCATTTTCTAAATCTCGTTCAGCTCTGAACAGATTATTAAACACTGAATGATTTCAAACAGGAACATTTTCTAAATGTATCTGACATCATTTATTCTTTATTCAGATTGAATGTCTGCAGTTTGTCAGAGATCAGCTGTTCTTCTCTGGCCTCAGCTCTGAAGTCCAACCCCTCCCATCTGACAGTTCTGTGGCTGTGGGGAAACAATCTGCAGGATTCAGACGTGAAGCTGCTGTCTGATCTTGTGGAGAGTCCACACTTTGCTCTGAAGACTCTGAGGTCAGTAGAAAGTTGGACTCAGTCCCTGCTGGTTTCATCAATATTGTATTAAACACAATCAGTGTCAAAGCAAAGATCCAGTATTTCCTGCTTTCATCAGTGAAGCTGTGAGAGGAGAATGGTGACGGGCTTCAGGATTGGACAGAAAGACAGAGAGAGAGAGAACAGTCAGCCAATCAGATGAGCCAGAAGCTTGTTGTGATCATGTGTTTGAGTTGATGTGAAGACGACTGTTGTTGTTGTGTTCATGTCTACAGGAAATAAAGCTGGATTACAGCTGACAGCATTACAAGATGTACAGAGACAGAGGTCCTCATTCATCAAACTGTTGTTCCATCAAATCTGATCTCAAACTGTTTGTTCTCTCATGTCGACACTAAAGAATCGATCAGTTCATCTTTGTCACAGCTCTACTCAGCACTTTATTTCCACTGTGTACTTGAGTGAAATGTGCAGAGTCAACAGACCTGATGCTCAAAGTCTGTGCAGGTCTGTGAGCTTCAGTCCAACACGTCAACATGAGAGCTGAAAGGAAGCAGCTACGCTCCACAGCTGCTCCACTTCTGGTCTGAACAGGACTGAAGTCCCTGCTGGTCTTTATACTGGATGTGCTGCTTCACTGACTGACAGCTGATGAAGGGAGTCTCTGTAAACACTGATTTATCACCTCTGTTCTCTGTCTTCTTCTCTCATCAGATGGTGGTGATGATCTCTGTCAGAGTGATGATGAAGATGAAGGAGTTTGTGTTGAGAGGATCAGCTGTGTCCTGATGATCCAGAGAGGCTGAAGCAGCAGCAGCAGCAGCAGCAGCAGCAGCAGCAGCAGCAGCTTGTGTGTGGACAGACTCTGACTGGGTCGTGTTACTGGGAGGTGGAGTGGAGAGGAGAGCTTCATCCAGCAGTGACTGACAGAGGAATCACAACAGGTGGAGGTGACTGTCAGTGCTGCAGTCTGAACACCATCATCCCTGTGTGTTCCTCTGGATCATGTGACAGAGTATCATCAGTGTGTGTGGACTGCTCTGCTGCTGCTCTGTCCTAAACAAACATTGAACTCAGTCAGTGAAGATTCTGCATTAATTTTAACGTCAATCAGGAAAACAAAAATAGATATTCTGACCCAGAATAGAAATTTCAAAGGACACAGCAGCTGGACGGTTGATGTCAGAGTAGACTGTATATATATATGTATATATTTATATATTTATAGAGTGTAGATCTTTTTCTGTTACATCCCAACTGATTGAGTTTTTGCAGAAAACTGAACCAAAGAACCACAAAGTCTGATGATAATTATCTGTGGATTTGTCACTATGAACAAACTCTGTCACATTCACATCATTTAATTTGTTGTAAATGAGAAATATATATTAAAATCACTTTAAGTTACTGAAATATGACATATTTTGGTGAAAATCCAGAGCTGTCTTAAACCAAAACCTGCTTCTGACTTGTTATATATCTTTTGACATCAAATAAACAAAAAATCTTCAGTGTCATCAGTGATTAAGATCATGTACATTTATATATTTGTTCTGTTTTCTTATATTGTTACAGTTTGTAATAAAAACCATTCAAAGTTAAAGTTTTGATCATTACCACCAATGACAGGTTTCTCATATTTTAACAGATAAATATTTGGTTGTAAGGAAAAGAAGTCGATAAAATCTGAACAAAGTCTTTGGCTGCAGAAGAAAAGTTCATAAAGTCATTAAAATCAGAAGAAATAATTTTCTAGTGTGAACAGTGATGCATCACTCTGTTTGGTTTTACCTGTACGGTGATCTGGACCTGTTTCTGATTCTGAAGGGTTTTTTTTTTTATTATTATTTTTATCTCATCTGTTATGTTTTTTTTAAATTAAGAAATAAACTAAAAAGCAGTTTGGGTTAAAGTGTCACCAGGATTTTACAGGATTTTATTTTCCAAATGTTATTTCAAATGATTATTTCCTGCTGCAGGACGATTCTTGGGAATTTTAGTTACTCAGATATTAAAACTTAAGCAAATTGTGTATATATGGAGATTTGTATGTGAATGGATGATTAAATTACATTTTTATTCAAACGTCATGTGCTCAAATGTGATCAGCCCACAGGACTCTACTGAGATCACATTTAGAAGCAAGACGAAACAAAAGGAAAGTAAATAAAAGCATCATACTGAACCCAGGTGTGTCAAAACAGTATCTGAAACAAAACATCTGTCTAAATTATATCCAGAATAAACTGAAAGCTGCTCTTGAACCATGTGGAGAAGATGCATGGTCTTTGTCTCAACTGAAAAATCAGAATCACTGTAAGTGTTGCTGGCATTGAGTTATTGAATTTTAACAAACTACATTAAATTTCTTTTTTTTAAATTCACAGCTTTTTTAAATGTAAAAATATGCCTACAGATGACTAAAGTTACGAATTAGCTTGAAACAATGAGACCAAAGCATCTAACCTGACCTAGTCTCACTTCAAATGTGACAACAATACCACAGAAAATGAATATTTACATGTTTTTCTGAGGGTGTGTCCAGACGTTCTCTAAAAAAGATGACTAGGAGACCTCAAGAACCTTCTGCCTGAGAGGAACTGAAGAATAAATACAGTATAGATCTATATCTCTTGATACAAATAAGATTTGTACATGTGACCACATCAAAACAAGTGGTGGAAAACAGGTCATATAAGAAGCATCTTAGAGTAAAACTACCTAAATGTACCTCATTTATATATTCTGGATTTATTTTATATATAAAACCTTCATGTTGTCATTGTAGAGATTTGATTGGCTGAACAAAGTACCAATTATCCTCCTACTCTGTTCTGATTGGCTCTGTCTTTACATGGGAGAAGAGAGGCGGGCTCTTCCTTTCAACTCAGACTCTCATTGGCTGCTGTGGGCTCTGGACAGGACATGGAAGCTCCTATTGGCTCAGGTGAGGTGTCAATCAAACTGAGAACCAGGTGCTGCAGTGATGTCTGAGCAGGTGGAGAAAAGAGGTGATTGGATGGAGGATCAATACTTTGTTTGGTTGTGGGTTTGTTTTTTCAGTGTTTGTGTGTTTATTGGTGTAAATCACATGTTTTGGACTGAATATGTCAGTGGATTGGATCGACTGGACTCTTTGGGATTAAAACAGTTTTTGTCAGTTTTGATCAACATTTGTCTGATCAGGAGAGCGTTCAGGGTGAGAGCCTCACTGATGGACACACAGCAAACTCAGAGCAGTGGCACTTTGATTGATTATTTAGTTGTTTGGTCCATTAAAATGTTAAAAAATGTTGATCAAAGTCCAAGATGACGTCCTCAAATGTCTTGTTTTGTCCTCAACTCAAAAATATTCAGTTCACTGTCAGAGAGGAGCAAAGAAACCAGAAAATATTCACATTTAAGAAGCTGAAATCAGAGAAAAGACTCAAAATGATTAATCAATTATCAAAATAGATGCAGATTAATTTAAAAGTTGATTAATCATTACAGCTAAGCGTTCTGTAAGTGCAATTTATTGATTAATTATTTGATTTTAAGACAAGAAATGATCTTGTTCTTTATTTGACAGTCAGTTCTGCACTGACATGTACAGTTCAGCTTCTTATGGCTGAGACTTTGTCTTTGTCTCTGCAGCTAAATGACACCTGGCAGGTGTGTTTTTTCTTCCAAACAACAGGAATGTGGTGAAGCTGCAGGTGTTTTTAATGTGTGTTTCTTTGCTTCGTGGTGTGAACAGAGACAGTAGAAACTGGATTAGAGAAAAAGTCACGTGGAACAAATGTTGTTAAAGTAAAAGTGTCTGTTGGATTTCCTCTGTGACAGAAGTGCAGATATTCAGAGCTCTGTGTTCTTTCCTCACATTTTTGTCTGCTTTGTTATTTTTACCTGAACATTTGACTGATGGAGTTTCAGATGTTCAAACTGTGTTTTCTTGTCAGCAGCTCAGATATGAAGGAGGAGGAGCTCCAGTCACACATGGAAACACTTGAGGATGTTGGGAGTGTCGCCTCAGTGGATTTGACTCTTCCTGAGGACGGTGAGGTTCTCCAGTCCTTTCACAGTGATCTGTCATGACTTTTGCTAAAACTAAGTCAGTATCTCATGAAACTAAATTTTCATAAATAAAGTTCAGTTGCAACTGCAATGTGTCAGATAACATTAGTGTGTAAAGTGTGTATTAATCCTCTGTGGAGCTGCTCTGGGCTTTGATACAATATTTAGACATTATTGTTGGGAAATTGAATTTAGAGAAGAATTAACTGGGTAAGACTGTTCAGATTGTACAATCCTTGGTGTCTGGTGACGGATCCAGATTTTCTTGTAGTGGTGTTGGTGGTGAAGGTGTTGACCTCAAAACTCTAAACTAATGTGCTGTGCATCAACGGAGCGACCAGTAGGGACCACCTGCTGCCATGTTACTGCAAATGCTGACTAACATCTTATCTACTGAAGTTATCAACGCTCTGTTGACAGCCCTGTGAGATGCAGGTGAAGTGGGTGATGGGTTTGTTATTGTGAAGGAGGTGAGGATTCAGGTATAAAAAAGGAAAGAGGAAATGTTTTATTCTGTTTGGATTATTTTCAGTCATGAGTACGGTTGGTGCGTTGCTATCTTTAGACAGCAGAGAGCGATTGCATCACTGACTCGTGTCGTCACAATACTGGAATCCCTAACTTTGATACAATACCTTGAAAAAACATCAGTTTTCAATACCATGAGGAAAACTGACACGACATTGAGGGCATAAAATTTTAGATTTTTATTAAAAGATAAATACTGCAAGGCACTAACATTACAATATTCAGTCAGAGGTGTAATTATGTCTGCCACAGTGTGTTTAACTCACTGTCAGAGAGAGGAGAGAGTGAGAAAATGTAGTATCAGTACTGCTGAAAGTGAGTATTGATCATCTCAAATATTCAGTATTGATATATCTATTTTTGACAGCACTACCACTGACAAACAAAAATCGGTCTAAAGTCAATGGCTCAGGATTTTCCTGCTATGTAAAAGGTGTGTTATTCAAATAGAAAGATGTGCCGACACAGGTGGGATCACAACACTCACAGTCTGCTTCCAGGACACTGCAGTTAATCAGACGTCATAAAAATTAACATCCTGACTAACAGCAGATGGGTTGTAGGCAGAGTTGGAAAATAACTTTTTAAAATGTGAAAATCTGACAGCCACTGACAGAAAACTGTTCAAATTCACCAGCCACTCAGCAGTGACTCATTATTTAGTGTCTTTTGTGAGAAAAAAAAAAACAGATTTGTACAGTGGAAGCAAGGATCATAAAGAAGATTCAAGATTCAATCATTTATTACCATCTCAATGAATTGATTGGAATTTGTCTTGGTCTTGTAATATGTTGAAAATGTTTCTGTATAAAGAAGCAGAATTATATTAAAATGTGACTATTTCTTGATTACATGTCATGAGAGAAGAAAACATGCACAGCTGTAGAATAACAGCTGAGGAGTCGGTGTTTATAAAGACAGACACCATGACAACACTCCAAAATGAGGCCAAAGTGTTTGGATCGCCCCCTGGTGGCTGGCTGTGGTATAGACCATAATCCCACCCCTCCATTGTTCATTTTTCTGGTTGGTTTTAATAAATTATTTGATGCTATAAAAAGGGTGTTTCATGTTATGATTGACAGCTGAGCTCTGCTTGCTGCTGAGTCAGCGGGCTGTCTGGACAGGACCTCGATACCACGGGTTGAACACCAATCACTGCTGTACAGACTTGGCCTCCTAATGTCAGCAGCACAGTATGCTAGTACTTGTGTCTGGGACACAGGCCAAACTGTCCCATAATTCTTTGGGGCTTGTAGCCCCAGAAACAAACTGATCAGGGTATATTTTTGAAACAGTTTGATAAACAGCAAAGCAGCTGCAGCTTAAGTGAGCAGAACAAAATTAATTCATGACTGAATCTTGTTTCAGCAAAAGAGTTGAACAGAAAAGTGACAAAGTCCATGTGGCGTCACAAAGACAGCTGCAGCAGCAACATGTCTGAAGAAGAGCAGGCTGTTTTACCAAACACTCCTTCAGCTGACAACAACCAGAAACTCTGGTCATGGTGGGTGAACGCAGCTAACGAGGATGAGGTCGATACACAGCAGCCTTAACTCAATTTATGTAGTTGATCTATTGTCAAGAAGAAAATAGACATGATCATGAATCTGAATTTCAAAAAGTATACGCTCATGAATTCTAGTATATGCAGAGGGGAGGAGCAGCACTGACCAGTTGGAACAGGTCCTGTACATGAAACCAGAGCAATAAAACAATAAAACTGAAAGAGTTCACGCAGTCGGTGCTCAGACTCCATTTTGAGTCAACAGAGCAGAGAAGAAGAAGGAAAAGAAAGGCTGAGGCAGGGTGAGTGTTAATACAACATTAATATTATTATACTGTGAAAGTCTCTGGCACAATGATACACACTGAACCCGACCAAGACCACTGGTACAGGTGCTGTATTGGTTCATTATACTGTATAGTGTGTGTGTGTTTGTCGTACTTCGTCTTCTCAGTTTCTCTTTATTCTTGTGTTCTGACGTCACAGACAGCGTCGTGGGTTTTCTCTCACACTGACTGAAGTCTAAAAGAATTGTGTTGGTGACCGTTTTTTTTGTTTGACAGGATTAAAATATAGTCAGTATTTTGTCCACCACTTCAGATACACCTGACAAAGTATTGGCATAAAACATTGTCACAAAGTACAACCTCAATTAAAGCTGTACTTTGATAATACCATAAAATGTTATCACAGTACAGCCTCAAATAAAACTTACCAAAGGTCTGTTTTATAGACTTTAACTGCACACACATTCAAGATATTGTGTTCAGCCTGTTTGGATACAACAAATATCAAAAGTATCAGGATTGCTGTTAAATATTAACATATTGTCTTTATATTAATGGAAATCTGAACAAACATGATCTTGAGGAACAATGAACCAGGTTCATTTAGTCAGTTGGTTTACTGACACTGAACATGCAACAGTTAAAAGTTCAAACTCAATAAGATCAAAATGTGTTTTGTTTTTTTTAATGGAAGTTTTTCTCATTCTTGTTCCAAACTCAAAGTCCAGTGATGCCTGCAGATAAAACAAAACAATGCAGATAAAAGAACAGATGGTCCATGTAACAGACTTGGGATCTGTTTCAACTAAAATCAGTGATCAAGAACAAACTTTATTACTTCAGCTGTGAACGTGGTCTGCAGACTTCAGGTAACCTACAGGTGATCTAACAGGATGTTAGTGTCTCTTCCTGTATGTTCTCTGAAGTCTGCTGGAAACTGTCCGACTTAACTGCAGCTTTTTGTCTCCACCTTTTGCTGCGTCCGTCTGATCTCTTCTACTCTCCAGGCGAGGCGCAGTTCATCTCAAACGAGCCGATTGTTTCATGAAGCACTGCTGCAGAGGAGCTGAGAGGCAGGAGGAAAAATAAATCCATTTTTACATCTCAAAAGTTTCAAAAACAAACTCTGAGCTCTCCTCTGATTGGTCTGCGGCTCCTTGATTTCTTCGTTGCTGCTGCAGAAGTTTGAAGCAGAAGTGAAGATAAATCTTGTTTTTAATCCCAAAAGTTTGAAACATTCACTCTGAGAAACTCTGACAGTAAAGTAGCTGCATCACAGTGACTCTGGTGTCTTTTTCCTCCAGAAGCTCCAGTCTGTTGCTGACCCTCCTCTGCAGAGCTCCTCAGCTCTGAGCAGCTGTCTGTGGACTCTGTGTCTCAGCTCCACCTCGTCCTCTCAGTCCTCTGCAAAACTCTGTAACTGAGTGAGCTACAAACTCCTGGGCAGGGGACAGGGCAGATTGTCTAAATGCTGAAAACAGAGACATAGAGGAGGTGCAGAAGTCTCGTTCTCTCTCAGAACACCTGATTTACAATATGCTGCAAGCTTTTTATGAAATTATTTCTCATGATACCAAAATAATGTTGCCTACTGGAGCTTTAAGTTATAAATGTTGTTGTTTCTGTTAGGTCACTCCACAGCCACAAGGTGGCATTGTTTTCCCTCTTGAATGTAATGTATGTGATATAAACACTGAGGAAAAAATGTGAAACACTCAGTGCTGTTTTCCATCAGGGGGCAGAAGTGCAGATGAGAGTCCAGAAGTCTTTAAATATGTTTTATATTTTCTGCAGGAGCCAATAAATGCCAGAAAATAGTCCACATGTTGTCCTCTGTCATGTCTGTCCACACACCTGTTACACCTGCAGACACACTAATAGATCAAACTTCTTCCCTGATTCTTTGTGATCTCACAGTCAGTGTCACTGTTTTACCTCCCAGACTGACTGAAGTCCAGAAGATGATGAGGACAGACGAAGACGAGGACAGAGCAGAGTCTCCAGTGTCCAGTTGTCTGTCTATGAAGAGTGACTGGTCCAAAGATCGTCCTCCATTCTTCAGTACTGAACCTGAACCCTCAGACTCACAGTAAGAGAAATGATTCTGACTCTTTCAGTGTTTGTTGGTGATGTTTTTCCAGTTGCACAGTCAGTGTTTCTGTTTTACCCCTCAGACTGTCTGAAGTCCATGACTTGAGGAGGAGGAAGAGGAGGACAGAAGAAGAGGACCAAGCAGAGTCTTCAGCATCCAGCTGTCTGTCTATGAAGAGTGACGGGTCCAAAGAAGATCCTCTGTTCTCCAGTAATGAACCTGAACCCTCAGACTCACAGTAAGAGACTTTTTTTTACTGTAAACTGAACTAATGGAAGATGAAGTATTGAGGATGAAGACAAAATGTCTCATCTGAATCTGTGGATGAACTTTTGGATGCGTGCAGACTGACTGTCAACAAAAGGCATCAAGCTCCTGTAGAGATGGAGCCAATCAACTTGCTGCTGGTCACAGTACAGTGTGAGTCCAGACCATCGGTCTGTGACCTGCTGTGTGGAAAAAGCTGCAGTGAAGTTGCACAGTAGCGTGTGTCAGTCACAAAATATGAGGCGCCAAAC
Organism: Lutjanus erythropterus; assembly: GCF_056507025.1. NCBI lineage: Eukaryota > Metazoa > Chordata > Actinopteri > Lutjaniformes > Lutjanidae > Lutjanus > Lutjanus erythropterus. The sequence goes on from NC_139337.1 coordinate 30,993,943, forward strand.
GGGACAAAAGACTCGTGAAAACTGTGAGAGGAAACTAATGTAAGTGAGAGACGTTGAAGGAATTAAGGTGCATGAGAGAGAACGAGATGAGCAGTGAAGTTTCTTGATGTCAGGTTTGTAATTTCAGTATAACGTCGTCTCTCAAACTGTAACTGGGTCTGTTTGTGAAAAATACCTTCAAATTGGTGGAAACAAGAATTGTTAGCAAGTTTACAAATTACTGTCTAGTTTTTAGAGAAGTGTGTCAGTAACCAGGATGTAATGTAACCTGACTCCTCAACAGAATAACATGAAGTTACACATCTTCTCTTTTTGCAGCAGAAGATAAACACACGCTACACGTGGTATAACATGTATTACTTTGCACTTTATTTTGCTCAGTCTTCTCAAACTTCTTTTAACTTGTGACCAGCACCAAAGTCATCCTAAAGGTCATCATAAAAATCTCCAGATCAAACCCCAGGACCTCCCTTAGCAGGTCTTTGTTTTTGTCTGGTCTCACATCCTTCTCACCTTTTTCCTCTCTAACCAGTTTGCATGTCTGCTCTCTTTATTGGAGGATTTTTACTGTGATAACAAACTACAGGCAGATCATCAAATGTTTGATCAAACAGACAGATTGGAAAAGTAGCTCAGGTTTATGAAAACTAAAATGAGGCAAACATTTTCATTACAAACTTAAAGTTGAATTTAAACAGAAATGTAACGAGACTTTTACTGTTCTCTGTGACCATCTGAGCTTCTAGACAGTGTCGGACAAATCTTCATATTTTTCAACAACATTAAACAAATTATTTTAGTTAAAAAAAAAAAGAAATGTCTTCACAGAGAGAGAAAGAGGAGTCCTGTTGCAGGACATCCTGTAAGATCCAGTCTGTACCAACTGTGGACACTGGTTCTGCACCTCATACTGGGACTAGTCTGGAGACTCCTGTCCTCAGTGTGGAAAAAGATCCAGAACATGAGCTGGACTGCAGACAGCCAATCAGACCAGGACATGACATCATTACAAACTTAAAGTTGAATTTAAACAGAAATATAACGAGACTTTTACTATTGTTACAAACCGGCTCAAAGAATGCAACAAGAAGGGGAGTCTACACAAGGGGTTAATGTAAAAAACAAGAATAATTTATTAACCTAAAGCTAACACAGATCATAACACAAACCAAAAGACCACAAGGTGGATGCCAGCTGGAGGAAGGGAGAGACCAGAGTGAGCAAAGGGCCCAGCTTTTAAGCTCAGAGGCCCAGGTGAGCTCAATCAGCTGATGACCCTCCCATGTCAGCCAGTGGACAGCTCCAAGCTTAGGGAACCAATGAGGAGCCTGTCCATTATCACCTGGAGACAAGAGGGGAGGGGGAGGGGAGAAATGGCAGACACGAGGGAAAAACAAGAAACAAGCTCTATTCCTGACTGGCACGTAACACCCCCACCCATGTAAGTCCAAACAAAGTTTGGAACTACATTATACAGCTAACCTACCATACCTACACAGCACATGACAATGCATCCAAAGAGAAAGGCAAGGAGAAATCTGGGGCAGACAAAACAGGAGTGCAACACAGCATGCTCAAGTCTCAAACAGCGGGAGGGGCGTACCACTGTTCTCTGTGACCATCTGAGCTTCTAGACAGTGTCGGACAAATCTTCATATTTTTCAACAACATTAAACAAATTATTTTAGTTAAAAAAAATAAAGGAAATGTCTTCACAGAGAGAGAAAGAGGAGTCCTGTTGCAGGACATCCTGTAAGATCCAGTCTCTACCAACTGTGGACACTGGTTCTGCACCTCATACTGGGACCAGTATGGAGACTCCTGTCCTCAGTGTGGAAAAAGATCCAGAACATGACCTGGACTGCAGACAGCCAATCAGACCAGGACAGATTAAGATTAAGATTAAAGATCTGGCTGCTGATGTTTTCATGTCTGAAAACAGGATTGTCTGTTATATTAGAGGGACATTTATTGTGTCATGGACATGAAAATTATATATTGAAGAAAATATCTGGTGTCTCACTCTGTTCATTTTCAGAATATTTTCAGCAGATCGTGGTCTGCAGGAGGTTTTAGATGAATATAAGATCAGTCTGAGGAGGAGATGTGAACGTGTGACTGAAGGAACTGATGGAACAGGAAGTGGAACCCTCCTCAACAGGATCTACACTGAGCTCTACATCACAGAGGGACAGAGTGAAGAGGTTAATACCCAACATGAGGTGAGACAGCTGGAGACAACGTCCAAGAAGGAGACCCTCCATGAGACTCCAATCAAGTGCCAGGACATCTTTAAAGTCTTACCTGACCAACAGAGACACATCAGAGTCGTTCTGACCAACGGCGTCGCTGGAGTTGGAAAAACCTTCTCAGTGCAGAAGTTCACTCTGGACTGGGCAGAGGGTTTGGAAAACCAAGATGTCAGTCTGCTGATTCTGCTTTCGTTCAGGGAGCTGAACTTGATCAAAGATGAGCAGTACAGTCTTCTCAGTCTGCTCCATGTTTTCCATCCAACATTACAGAAGGTCACAGCAGAGAAGCTGGCTGTCTGTAAACTTGTGTTCATCTTTGACGGCCTGGATGAAAGCAGACTTTCACTGGATTTCAACAACAGTCAGGTTGTGTCTGATGTCACACAGAAGTCATCAGTCAACGTGCTGCTGACAAACCTCATCAAGGGGAATCTGCTTCCCTCAGCTCTCATCTGGATAACTTCCAGACCTGCAGCAGCCAATCAGATCCCTCCTTCATGTGTTGACAGGGTAACAGAAGTACGAGGCTTCACTGATGACCAGAAGGAGGAGTACTTCAGGAGGAGGTTCAGTGATGAAGATCTGTCCAGCAGAATCATCTCACACATCAAGACATCCAGGAGCCTCCACATCATGTGTCTGATCCCAGTCTTCTGCTGGATCACTGCTACAGTTCTGGAGGACATGTTGACTACAGAGCAGAGAGGAGAGCTGCCCAAGACCCTGACTGACCTGTACTCACACTTCCTGCTGGTTCAGACAAAGAGGAAGAAGAAGAAGTACCATGAGGGACATGAGACGAGTCCACAGGAGCTGACGGAGGCTGACAGGGAAGTTCTTCTGAAGCTGGGGAGGCTGGCGTTTGAACATCTGGAGGAAGGAAACATCATGTTCTACCAAGAAGACCTGGAGCGATGTGGTCTGGATGTCACAGAGGCCTCGGTGTACTCAGGAGTTTGTACAGAGATCTTCAAAAGAGAGAGTGTGATCTTCCAGAAAACAGTCTACTGCTTTGTTCATCTGAGCGTTCAGGAGTTTCTGGCTGCAGTCTACATGTTCCACTGTTACACCAACAGGAACACACAGGTACTGGAGACTTTCTTCTGTAAGATGTCTCTGGATGTCTTCTTGAGGAGAGCCATGAAGAAATCCCTTGACAGTAAAAATGGTCACCTGGACCTGTTTGTCCGCTTCCTTCATGGCCTCTCTCTGGAGTCCAACCAGAGAGTCTTAGGAGGCCTGCTGGGTCAGACAGACAACAGTCCAGAAATCATCCAGAGAGCCATCAAGAACCTGAAGAAGATGAACAGTGATGAAATCTCTCCTGACAGAAGCATCAACATCTTCCACTGTCTGATGGAGATGAACGACCGCTCAGTACATCAGGAGATCCAAGAGTTCCTGAAGTCAGAGAACAGATCAGAGAAAGAACTCTCTGTGTTCCACTGCTCAGCTCTGTCCTACATGCTGCAGATGTCAGAGGAGGTTCTGGATGAGTTTGACCTGAGGAACTACAACACATCAGACCAGGGACGACTGAGACTGATTCCAGCTGTGAGGAACTGCAGAAAGGCTCAGTAAGTCCAGATGTGATTATCAACACTCTGAATCAACGTAAAGCTTAAGTCATCAATATTAGAGTAAAGACACACTTAACAGACATGTACTTTATAAAATGTGCACAACAGAAATGTTTGCTTAAACTGAACCTATTTTTTTAAATAATCATATGTGTTAGACTACAGATGTCTGCAAAAATCATTTTTGTGTTGATACATATAAGCTACTGAACAAGTCTTCTCTCATCTTCTGTTTCTTTAATGGAGGTTTGATACAAATCCAGCAGAAAAACCTTTTAAAAATTATTTTGACAGACATCATTTTATCACAACAGTCATGTTTGATTTTTACAGAGGATCCAGTGTCTGCAGTCTCTTTATATAATGTGTCTGTTTGTTATATAGTACAAACATGTCATATCTGAGATCTGCTGGAACTAACAGCACTTGAAATTTAACTTTTTTTCATTATTGCTATTTTATTTTTTCTCAGCAGTTTCTGAGATATTTCCTATTAAAGCTGTGGTAGGCAACATTTTTTTTTGCATCAGTGATCAATAATTCCATAATAATCTTTCAACATATTGTAAATCAGGTGGTCTGAGACAGAACTAGACTTCTGCACCTCCTCTTGACTCTGTTTTCAGGCTTTAGTGAATCTGGTCCGTGACGGTAGACTTCAACTAATGAACTAATCCTACTGTTTACAGTGAGATCATTAGTCTGTCTGTCCATGTTGACTGCTGACTGGAGGAGAAATGGATTTGATTTGATTTGATTTGTGCCGACTTGCATTTCCATCAGCACTTTGATCGTGTTGAGCTGCAGCGACTATGAACCATAAAATGATAGAACAATCTTTACTACTGATACTAATAATGCAATATTAGTCCTACATTTAATGTGAGATGAAAAGCAGATGGAGTGACATAAGATGCATGAAAGATGCACAAAATCCACACAAGGACGTGACTGAGGTAAATAGATAGAAGGGCAGTTACAGTCTGCAGTCATTTTACAGCTCATTGAACATTGTGTCAAAATAAAGTTTAACAAACACAAATCACAGCAGCCTGTTCATCAAAATATGACACATTATAGTCATTTGTCAGACATTTTTGTCTATTAGCAGTTCATTATGTTGCTTAAAGACACTTTGACATGTGGAGCTCAAGTTTCAAAGCAGAAACCTTTTGATCAGGGACTGACCAGCTGAGCTCATCATCATTTACTTTGTGATGCAAAATGCTCTCAGTCTATTTTTATCATTGTCACATGTTATCATACTCTTAAATATTTTCTCTGTCATCACAGACTTTCTGACTGTGGACTCTCAGAGACTCACTGTGAAGTCGTGGCCTCAGTTCTGAAGTCTGACTCCTCCCATCTGAGACATCTGGACCTCAGCTTAAACAAGAACCTGCAGGATTCAGGAGTGAAGCGTCTGTGTTCTGGACTGAAGAGTCCAAACTGTAGACTGGAGACTCTGAGGTCAGTTCATCATTTGTTCTTTTCCACTTTATATTTACCAAATTTAAATCCATAAGAGAAACTTTAAATTTCCTTCAGTTCTCTTGTTTTCTGTGTTTGTCTGAACTCTTTTTTAAAGTTTTTAGTCTGAATAGTTTGACTCTGAATTTAGTCTGTAATCAAACTGGATTCATTTTAGTAAGAAAACTGTCTGACTTATCCTTCATTGAGCTGCAAAATGAAATAAAGATTTGTTATTTTGGTTACATGTGACACATCTGTAACAAACAGAAGAAGCTTTCAGGAATAATGTCTTTTTATTTTATTATCATTATTATTTTTGGAATATTTTCTTTTTCTTCTTCAAAACCAAACATGTAACCAACAAGTGACAGAACAAAGTCAACAAGACAATAAAGAAATTCAAATGAAAATCAAACAGATACCATCCACAATGACAGCAAAATAATGTAGCTAAAGAAAACATGAAGAGACACGGAGCAACATCTCACTTCAAGGATCATGTTGTCAAACATCCTCAATACAGGAAGACAAGACAGAGACACAATCAATCTGCAACATCAAGAGTTTTTATACAATTTCTACAAAATCCATATTGATTGATTTGAGAGGATGTGGGGGGGGGGGCACCCTCCCTCTTGAAGATCAAACAAATGTCTTTTCATGTTTTGCTCCATGAGAAATTAGTTTGATTCATAAACAGTAATGAATCTCTCTCTGTCCCTCTCTCTCTCTGGTCTGTAAGCTGATGTATTATAAAGCTTCATAATCCTGGTCCTGCTGCTCCGAGTCTCCGGTCCATCTCCTGCTCCATTGTCCCCTCACTGGAGAACAGGACCCTGAGACTATGAACCATAAAATGATAGAAAAATCTTTACTAATGATACTAATAATGCAATATTAGTCCTACATTTAATGTGAGATGAAAAGCAGATGGAGTGACATAAGATGCATGAAAGATGCACAAAATCCACACAAGGATGTGACTGAGGTAAATAGATAGAAGGGCAGTTACAGTCTGCAGTCATTTTACAGCTCATTGAACATTGTGTCAAAATAAAGTTGAACAAACACAAATCACAGCAGCCTGTTCATCAAAATATGACACATTATAGTCATTTGTCAGACATTTTTGTCTTTTAGCAGTTCATTATGTTGCTTAAAGACACTTTGACATGTGGAGCTCAAGTTTCAAAGCAGAAACCTTTTGATCAGGGACTGACCAGCTGAGCTCATCATCATTTACTTTGTGATGCAAAATGCTCTCAGTCTATTTTTATCATTGTCACATGTTATCATACTCTTAAATATTTTCTCTGTCATCACAGACTTATTAACTGTCGACTCTCAGAGACTCACTGTGAAGTCGTGGCCTCAGTTCTGAAGTCTGACTCCTCCCATCTGAGACATCTGGACCTGAGTTACAACTACAACCTGCAGGATTCAGGAGTGAAGCGTCTGTGTTCTGGACTGAAGAGTCCAAACTGTAGACTGGAGACTCTGAGGTCAGTTCATCATTTGTTCTTTTCCACTTTATATTTACCAAATTTAAATCCATAAGAGAAACTTTAAATTTCCTTCAGTTCTCTTGTTTTCTGTGTTTGTCTGAACTCTTTTTTAAAGTTTTTAGTCTGAATAGTTTGACTCTGAATTTAGTCTGTAATCAAACTGGATTCATTTTAGTAAGAAAACTGTCTGACTTATCCTTCATTGAACTGCAAAATGAAATAAAGATTTGTTATTTTGGTTACATGTGACACATCTGTAACAAACAGAAGAAGCTTTCAGGAATAATGAACAATGTAATAAAACACAATCCTTATTTTTGTGACGGTCAACAAAATTGTGTCTTTGTAAATAACCTTCCAACACAGTATTTTATCAGAACTTCTACATTTATCCATAAAGCTAGCAGGTAACATTTCAGATGTGGAGAAGATCCATCTGTCTTTGCTCAGAGCTCATTTGATCCAGTAATGAAGATGACTGAAGATTAAAGTCACAGTCAGTCAGCTGTGTGTTGATAACAGTGGTGATGATCACAGTCTAAATCTGAGGATTTAAATGAGAGACTCAGAAGTGTTTGGACAGATTAAAGAGTTTTCTTAAGTTTTGTTTTTACCTAAAGTTTTATTTATTTCATCAAGTCTTATTTATTTCATATTCACCATGTTGGAATTCTATAGGAGACATCTGTCTTAGGTTTTTTTCATAAAATGACACATGATTGTTTAAAAAAAGAACATGAAAGTAAGAAAAGTAACAAAAACTCTGATCTGATAATTATTACAGACTTGACTGAGATCAGCAGCATGTTATTATTCTGTATTGATATTTATAGGTGTATGAATGTTGTGCTGATATTTGTGTGACTTCTGTAGAAGACTGACGTTATGATGATCCCTAATAACACAATAACAAAGTCACTCTGCTCATTTTAGACAAAAGCTCATTGATTAGGACAAAATAATGTTGAGCTGCACATTTAAAACCTGAACACATCTCATTGTATTCTAAATTAATTTTTATCTACATCATTTATTCTTTATTCAGATTGTGGTGCTGCAGTTTGTCAGAGATCAGCTGTTCTTCTCTGGTCTCAGCTCTGAAGTCCAACCCCTCCCATCTGAGAGAACTGGAGCTGAACTACAACAAAGACCTGAAGGATTCAGGAGTGAAGCTGCTGTGTGATTTTCTGGAGAGTCCACACTGTAGACTGGAGAAACTGGGGTCAGACACCATTTTTTACTTCTGTGCTGAGATTAATATGATGTGAAAGTTGTGTTGACACTAAACTGCAGACAGAAGGCTGACATACTGTATCTTAATCTGAATGTCAAAGTCTATTTTCTTCTTCAGTGGTTTAGTTCATTGACTGTGGCAGAGAAATGTTGAGCTGCACATTTAAAACCTTCATATAACAAAAAAATCTTGATTTTCATCTCATATTCTCCATCATGATTTTGTTTAAACAAACTTTAATATCTATAATATCTAAATACAATGAATAAAGGAATAACCTCTTTCAACTATCAGACAATAACAAATATATTCAGTATTTGTGTTTTCCAACATATTTATGAATCTATATGATTCTTATACTGACTGAATAATTTAAACTGAAGATGCTTTAATTTTATGACTGCAGTATTAAATATTAATGGAAGAATAATAAGAAATATTGTCGATGTTTTTTGTTCACATTCCTCCAAAATTTCTTCTGACATATTTGGCATCTTTGAATCGACTGGTGGAGCTGCGTCTTTATTGAAGTAGCAGCATGTTGTCAATAATATTAATGAGAACCCTTTAACTTTTTGTATTTTACAATTTTGAACCTGTTGAGTTCAGATGTTTGAGTTTCCATTTTCTGAACGTCTATTTTCTAAATCTTGTTCAGCTCTGAACAGATTATTAAACACTGAATGATTTCAAACAGGAACATTTTCTAAATCTGTCTGACATCATTTATTCTTTATTCAGATTGGTGTCCTGCAGATTGTCAGAGATCAGCTGTTCTTCTCTGGCCTCAGCTCTGAAGTCCAACCCCTCCCATCTGAGAGAGCTGTGGCTGAACTACAACAATCTGCAGGATTCAGACATGAAGCTGCTGTCTGATCTTGTGGAGAGTCCACACTTTGCTCTGAAGACTCTGAGGTCAGTAGAAAGTTGGACTCAGTCCCTGCTGGTTTCATCAATATTGTATTAAACACAATCAGTGTCAAAGCAAAGATCCAGTATTTCCTGCTTTCATCAGTGAAGCTGTGAGAGGAGAATGGTGACGGGCTTCAGGATTGGACAGAAAGACAGAGAGAGAGAGAACAGTCAGCCAATCAGATGAGCCAGAAGCTTGTTGTGATCATGTGTTTGAGTTGATGTGAAGACGACTGTTGTTGTTGTGTTCATGTCTACAGGAAATAAAGCTGGATTACAGCTGACAGCATTACAAGATGTACAGAGACAGAGGTCCTCATTCATCAAACTGTTGTTCCATCAAATCTGATCTCAAACTGTTTGTTCTCTCATGTCGACACTAAAGAATCGATCAGTTCATCTTTGTCACAGCTCTACTCAGCACTTTATTTCCACTGTGTACTTGAGTGAAATGTGCAGAGTCAACAGACCTGATGCTCAAAGTCTGTGCAGGTCTGTGAGCTTCAGTCCAACACGTCAACATGAGAGCTGAAAGGAAGCAGCTACGCTCCACAGCTGCTCCACTTCTGGTCTGAACAGGACTGAAGTCCCTGCTGGTCTTTATACTGGATGTGCTGCTTCACTGACTGACAGCTGATGAAGGGAGTCTCTGTAAACACTGATTTATCACCTCTGTTCTCTGTCTTCTTCTCTCATCAGCTGGAAGCTGTGATCTCTGTCAGAGTGATGATGATGATGAAGGAGTTTGTGTTGAGAGGATCAGCTGTGTCCTGATGATCCAGAGAGGCTGAAGCAGCAGCAGCAGCAGCAGCAGCAGCAGCAGCTTGTGTGTGGACAGACTCTGACTGGGTCGTGTTACTGGGAGGTGGAGTGGAGAGGAGAGCTTCATCCAGCACTGACTGACAGAGGAATCACAACAGGTGGAGGTGACTGTCAGTGCTGCAGTCTGAACACCATCATCCCTGTGTGTTCCTCTGGATCATGTGACAGAGTATCATCAGTGTGTGTGGACTGCTCTGCTGCTGCTCTGTCCTAAACAAACATTGAACTCATTCAGTGAAGATTCTGCATTAATTTTAACGTGAATCAGGAAAACAAAAACAGATATTCTGACCCAGAATAGAAATGTCAAAGGACACAGCAGCTGGACGGTTGATGTCAGATTAGACTGTATATATATATGTATATATTTATAGAGAGTAGATCTTTTTCTATTACATCCCAACTGATTGGTTCAGTTTTCTGCAATAACTAAAAGAACCACAAAGTCTGATGATAATTATCTGTGGATTTGTCACTATGAACAAACTCTGTCACATTCACATCATTTAATCTGTTGTAAATGAAATATATATATTAAAATCACTTTAAATTACTGAAATATGTCATATTTTGGTGAAAATCCAGAGCTGTCTTAAACCAAAACATGTTTCTGACTTGTTATATATCTTTTGACATCAAATAAACACAAACAAAATCTTCAGTGTCATCAGTGGTTAAGATCATGTACATGTATATATTTGTTCTGTTTTCTTATATTGTTACAGTTTGTAATAAAAAACGGTCAAAGTTAAAGTTTTGGTCATTACCACCAATGTCAGGTTTCTCATATTTTAACAGATAAATATTTGGTTGTAAGGAAAATAAGTTGATAAAATCTGAACAAAGTCTTTGGCTGCAGAGGAAAAGTTCATAAAGTCATTAAAATCAGAAGAAATAATTTTCCAGTGTGAACAGTGATGCATCACTCTGTTTGGTTTTACCTGTACGGTGATCTGGACCTGTTTCTGATTCTGAAGGGTTTTTTTTTTATTATTATTTTTATCTCATCTGTTATGTTTTTTTAAAATTAAGAAATAAACTAAAAAGCAGTTTGGGTTAAAGTGTCACCAGGATTTTACAGGATTTTATTTTCCAAATGTTATTTCAAATGATTATTTCCTGCTGCAGGACGATTCTTGGGAATTTTAGTTACTCAGATATTAAGACTTAAGCAAATTGTGTATATATGGAGATTTGTATGTGAATGGATGATTAAATTACATTTTTATTCAAACGTCATGTGCTCAAATGTGATCAGCCCACAGGACTCTACTGAGATCACATTTAGAAGCAAGACGAAACAAAAGGAAAGTAAATAAAAGCATCATACTGAACCCAGGTGTGTCAAAACAGTATCTGAAACAAAACATCTGTCTAAATTATATCCAGAATAAACTGAAAGCTGCTCTTGAACCATGTGGAGAAGATGCATGGTCTTTGTCTCAACTGAAAAATCAGAATCACTGTAAGTGTTGCTGGCATTGAGTTATTGAATTTTAACAAACTACATTAAATTTATTTTTTTTAAATTCACATCTTTTTTAAATGTAAAAATATGCCTACAGATGACTAAAGTTACGAATTAGCTTGAAACAATGAGACCAAAGCATCTAACCTGACCTAGTCTCACTTCAAATGTGACAACAATACCACAGAAAATGAATATTTACATGTTTTTCTGAGGGTGTGTCCAGACGTTCTCTAAAAAAGATGACTAGGAGACCTCAAGAACCCTCTGCCTGAGAGGAACTGAAGAATAAATACAGTATAGATCTATATCTCTTGATACAAATAAGATTTGTACATGTGACCACATCAAAACAAGTGGTGGAAAACAGGTCATATAAGAAGCATCTTAGAGTAAAACTACCTAAATGTACCTCATTTATATATTCTGGATTTATTTTATATATAAAACCTTCATGTTGTCATTGTAGAGATTTGATTGGCTGAACAAAGTGACAATTATCCTCCTACTCTGTTCTGATTGGCTCTGTCTTTACATGGGAGAAGAGAGGCGGGCTCTTCCTTTCAACTCAGACTTTCATTGGCTGCTGTGGGCTCTGGACAGGACATGGAAGCTCCTATTGGCTCAGGTGAGGTGTCAATCAAACTGAGAACCAGGTGCTGCAGTGATGTCTGAGCAGGTGGAGAAAAGAGGTGATTGGATGGAGGATCAATATTTTGTTTGGTTGTGGGTTTGTTTTTTCAGTGTTTGTGTGTTTATTGGTGTAAATCACATGTTTTGGACTGAATATGTCAGTGGATTGGATCGACTGGACTCTTTGGGATTAAAACAAGACAGTTTTTGTCAGTTTTGATCAACATTTGTCTGATCAGGAGAGCGTTCAGGGTGAGAGCCTCACTGATGGACACACAGCAACTCAGAGCAGTGGCACTTTGATTGATTATTTAGTTGTTTGGTCCATTAAAATGTTAAAAAATGTTGGTCAAAGTCCAAGATGACGTCCTCAAATGTCTTGTTTTGTCCTCAACTCAAAAATATTCAGTTTACTGTCAGAGAGGAGCAAAGAAACCAGAAAATATTCACATTTAAGAAGCTGAAATCAATTAATTAATTAATCAATTATCAAAATAGATGCAGATTAATTTAAAAGTTGATTAATCATTACAGCTAAGCGTTCTCTAAGTGCAATTTATTGATTGATTATTTGATTTTAAGACAAGAAATGATCTTGTTCTTTATTTGACAGTCAGTTCTGCACTGACATGTACAGTTCAGCTTCTTATGGCTGAGACTTTGTCTTTGTCTCTGCAGCTAAATGACACCTGGCAGGTGTGTTTTTTCTTCCAAACAACAGGAATGTGATGAAGCTGCAGGTGTTTTTAATGTGTTTCTTTGCTTCGTGGTGTGAACAGAGACAGCAGAAACTGGATTAGAGACAAAGTCACGTGGAACAAATGTTAAAGTAAAAGTGTCTGTTGGATTTCCTCTGTGACAGAAGTGCAGATATTCAGAGCTCTGTGTTCTTTCCTCACATTTTTGTCTGCTTTGTTATTTTTACCTGAACATTTGACTGATGGAGTTTCAGATGTTCAAACTGTGTTTTCTTGTCAGCAGCTCAGATATGAAGGAGGAGGAGCTCCAGTCACACATGGAAACACTTGAGGATGTTGGGAGTGTCGCCTCAGTGGATTTGACTCTTCCTGAGGACGGTGAGGTTCTCCAGTCCTTTCACAGTGATCTGTCATGACTTTTGCTAAAACTAAGTCAGTATCTCATGAAACTAAATTTTAGGCCAATAAAGAGAGTAAATAGTGTGTCTCAGTTCATTATACCAGTTGTTCTGTGTGGTTTTGGTTGGCAGTCTCTAAAAGATCAAGTTCAGTTGCAACTGCAGTGTGTCAGATAACATTAGTGTGTAAAGTGTGTATTAATCCTCTGTGGAGCTGCTCTGGGCTTTGATACAATATTTAGACATTATTGTTGGGAAACTGAATTTAGAGAAGAATTAACTGGGTAAGACTGTTCAGATTGTACAATCCTTGGTGTCTGGTGATGGATCCAGATTTTCTTGTAGTGGTGTTGGTGGTGAAGGTGTTGATCTCAAAACTCTAAACTAATGTGCTGTGCATCAACGGAGCGACCAGTAGGGACCACCTGCTGCCATGTTACTGCAAATGCTGACTAAACGTCTTATCTACTGAAGTTATCAACGCTCTGTTGACAGCCCTGTGAGATGCAGGTGAAGTGGATGATGGGTTTGTTATTGTGAAGGAGGTGAGGATTCAGGTATAAAAAGGGACAGAGGAAATGTTTTATTCTGTTTGGATTATTTACAGTCATGAGTACGGTTGGTGCGTTGCTGTCTTTAGACAGCAGAGAGCGATTGCATCACTGACTAGTGTCGTCATGATACTGGAATCCCTAACTTTGATACAATACCTTGAAAAAACATCAGTTTTCAATACCATGAGGAAAACTGACACGACATTGAGGGCATAAAATTTTAGATTTTTATTAAAAGATAAATACTGCAAGGCACTAACATTACAATATTCAGTCAGAGGTGTAATTATGTCTGCCACCGTGTGTTTAACTCGCTGTCAGAGAGAGGAGAGAGAGTGAGAAAATGTAGTATCAGTACTGCTGAAAGTGAGTATTGATCATCTCAAATATTCAGTATTGATATATCTATTTTTGACAGCACTACCACTGACAAACAAAAATCGGTCTAAAGTCAATGGCTCAGGATTTTCCTGCTATGTAAAAGGTGTGTTATTCAAATAGAAAGATGTGCCGACACAGGTGGGATCACAACACTCACAGTCTGCTTCCAGGACACTGCAGTTAATCAGACGTCATAAAAATTAACATCCTGACTAACAGCAGATGGATTGTAGGCGGAGTTGGAAAATAACTTTTTAAAATGTGAAAATCTAACAGCCACTGACAGAAAACTGTTCAAATTCACCAGCCACTCAACAGTGACTCATTATTTAGTGTCTTTTGTGAGAAAAAACAGATTTGTACAGTGGAAGCAAGGATCATAAAGAAGATTCAAGATTCAATCATTTATTACCATCTTAATGAAGAATTGATTGGAATTTGTCTTGGTCTTGTAATATGTTGAAAATGTTTCTTATAAAGAAGCAGAACTATATTAAAATGTGACTATTTCTTGATTACATGTCATGAGAGAAGAAAACATGCACAGCTGTAGAATAACAGCTGAGGAGTCAGTGTTTATAAAGACAGACACCATGACAACACTCCAAAATGAGGCCAAAGCGTTTGGATCGCCCCCTGGTGGCTGGCTGTGGTATAGACCATAATCCCACCCCTCCATTGTTCATTTTTCTGGTTAGTTTTAATAAATTATTTGATGCTATAAAAAGGGTGTTTCATGTTATGATTGACAGCTGAGCTCTGCTTGCTGCTGAGTCAGCGGGCTGTCTGGACAGGACCTCGATACCACGGGTTGAACACCAATCACTGCTGTACAGACTTGGCCTCCTAATGTCAGCAGCACAGTATGCTAGTACTTGTGTCTGGGACACAGGCCAAACTGTCCCATAATTCTTTGGGGCTTGTAGCCCCAGAAACAAACTGATCAGGGTATATTTTTGAAACAGTTTGATAAACAGCAAAGCAGCTGCAGCTTAAGTGAGCAGAACAAAATTAATTCATGATTGAATCTTGTTTCAGCAAAAGAGTTGAACAGAAAAGTGACAAAGTCCATGTGGCGTCACAAAGACAGCTGCAGCAGCAACATGTCTGAAGAAGAGCAGGCTGTTTTACCAAACACTCCTTCAGCTGACAACAACCAGAAACTGTGGTCGTGGTGGGTGAACGCAGCTAACGAGGATGAGGTCGATACACAGCAGCCTTAACTCAATTTATGTAGTTGATCTATTTTCAAGAAGAAAATAGACATGATCATGAATCTGAATTTCAGAAAGTATACGTTCATGAATTCTAGTATATGCAGAGGGGAGGAGCAGCACTGACCAGTTGGAACAGGTCCTGTACATGAAACCAGAGCAATAAAACAATAAAACTGAAAGAGTTCACGCAGTCGGTGCTCAGACTCCATTTTGAGTCAACAGAGCAGAGAAGAAGAAGGAAAAGGAAGGCTGAGGCAGGGTGAGTGTTAATACAACATTAATATTATTATACTGTGAAAGTCTCTGGCACAATGATACACACTGAACCCGACCAAGACCACTGGTACAGGTGCTGTATTGGTTCATTATACTGTATAGTGTGTGTGTGTCTTTGACGTACTTCGTCTTCTCAGTTTCTCTTTATTCTTGTGTTCTGACGTCACAGACAGCGTCGTGGGTTTTCTCTCAGACTGACTGAAGTCTAAAAGAATTGTGTTGGTGTCGTTGTTTTGTTTGACAGGATTAAAATATAGTCAGTATTTTGTCCACCACTTCAGATACGCCTGACAAAGTATTGGCATAAAACATTGTCACAAAGTACAGCCTCAATTAAAGCTGTACTTTGATAATACCATAAAATGTTATCACAGTACAGCCTCAAATAAAACTTACCAAAGGTCTGTTTTATAGACTTTAACTGCACACACATTCAAGATATTGTGTTAAGCCTGTTTGGATACAACAAATATCAAAAGTATCAGGATTGCTGTTAAATATTAACATATTGTCTTAATATTAATGAAAAATCTGAACAAACATGATCTTGAGGAACAATGAACCAGGTTCATTTAGTCAGTTGGTTTACTGACACTGAACATGCAACACTTAAAAGTTCAAACTCAATAAGATCAAAATGTGTTTTGTTTTTTTTTAATGGAAGTTTTTCTCATTCTTGTTCCAAACTCAAAGTCCAGTGATGCCTGCAGATAAAACAATGCAGATAAAAGAACAGATGGTCCATGTAACAGACTTGGGATCTGTTTCAACTAAAATCAGTGATCAAGAACAAACTTTATTACTTCAGCTGTGAACGTGGTCTGCAGACTTCAGGTAACCTACAGGTGATCTAACAGGATGTTAGTGTCTCTTCCTGTATGTTCTCTGAAGTCTGCTGGAAACTGTCCGACTTAACTGCAGCTTTTTGTCTCCACCTTTTGCTGCGTCCGTCTGATCTCTTCTACTCTCCAGGCGAGGCGCAGTTCATCTCAAACGAGCCGATTGTTTCATGAAGCACTGCTGCAGAGGAGCTGAGAGGCAGGAGGAAAAATAAATCCATTTTTACATCTCAAAAGTTTCAAAAACAAACTCTGAGCTCTCCTCTGATTGGTCTGCGGCTCCTTGATTTCTTCGTTGCTGCTGCAGAAGTTTGAAGCAGAAGTGAAGATAAATCTTGTTTTTAATCCCAAAAGTTTGAAACATTCACTCTGAGAAACTCTGACAGTAAAGTAGCTGCATCACAGTGACTCTGGTGTCTTTTTCCTCCAGAAGCTCCAGTCTGTTGCTGACCCTCCTCTGCAGAGCTCCTCAGCTCTGAGCAGCTGTCTGTGGACTCTGTGTCTCAGCTCCACCTCGTCCTCTCAGTCCTCTGCAAAACTCTGTAACTGAGTGAGCTACAAACTCCTGGGCAGGGGACAGGGCAGATTGTCTAAATGCTGAAAACAGAGACATAGAGGAGGTGCAGAAGTCTCGTTCTCTCTCAGAACACCTGATTTACAATATGCTGCAAGCTTTTTATGAAATTATTTCTCATGATACCAAAATAATGTTGCCTACTGGAGCTTTAAGTTATAAATGTTGTTGTTTCTGTTAGGTCACTCCACAGCCACAAGGTGGCATTGTTTTCCCTCTTGAATGTAATGTATGTGATATAAACACTGAGGAAAACATGTGAAACACTCATTGCTGTTTTCCATCAGGGGGCAGAAGTGCAGATGAGAGTCCAGAAGTCTTTAAATATGTTTTATATCTTCTGCAGGAGCCAATAAATGCCAGAAAATAGTCCACATGTTGTCCTCTGTCATGTCTGTCCACACACCTGTTACACCTGCAGACACACTAATAGATCAAACTTCTTCCCTGATTCTTTGTGATCTCACAGTCAGTGTCACTGTTTTACCTCCCAGACTGACTGAAGTCCAGAAGATGATGAGGACAGACGAAGACGAGGACAGAGCAGAGTCTCCAGTGTCCAGTTGTCTGTCTATGAAGAGTGACTGGTCCAAAGAATTTCCTCCATTCTTCAGTAATGAACCTGAACCCTCAGACTCACAGTAAGAGAAATGATTCTGAGTCTTTCAGTGTTTGTTGGTGATGTTTTTCCAGTTGCACAGTCAGTGTTTCTGTTTTACCTCTCAGACTGTCTGAAGTCCATGACTTGAGGAGGAGGAAGAGGAGGACAGAAGAAGAGGACCAAGCAGAGTCTTCAGCATCCAGCTGTCTGTCTATGAAGAGTGACGGGTCCAAAGAAGATCCTCTGTTCTCCAGTAATGAACCTGAACCCTCAGACTCACAGTAAGAGACTTTTTTTTACTGTAAACTGAACTAATGGAAGATGAAGTATTGAGGATGAAGACAAAATGTCTCATCTGAATCTGTGGATGAACTTTTGGATGCGTGCAGACTGACTGTCAACAAAAGGCATCAAGCTCCTGTAGAGATGGAGCCAATCAACTTGCTGCTGGTCACAGTACAGTGTGAGTCCAGACTATCGGTCTGTGACCTGCTGTGTGGAAAAAGCTGCAGTGAAGTTGCACAGTAGCGTGTGTCAGTCACAAAATATGAGGCGCCAAACGGGACAAAAGACTCGTGAAAACTGTGAGAGGAAACTAATGTAAGTGAGAGACGTTGAAGGAATTAAGGTGCATGAGAGAGAACGAGATGAGCAGTGAAGTTTCTTGATATCAGGTTTGTAATTTCAGTATAACGTCGTCTCTCAAACAGTAACTGGGTCTGCTTGTGAAAAATACCTTCAAATTGGTGGAAACAAGAATTGTTAGCAAGTTTACAAATTACTGCTAGTTTTTAGAGAAGTGTGTCAGTAACCAGGATGTAATGTAACCTGACTCCTCAACAGAATAACATGAAGTTACACATCTTCTCTTTTGCAGCAGAAGATAAACACACGCTACACGTGGTATAACATGTATTACTTTGCACTTTATTTTGCTCAGTCTTCTCAAACTTCTTTTAACTTGTGACCAGCACCAAAGTCATCCTAAAGGTCATCATAAAAACCTCCAGATCAAACCCCAGGACCTCCCTTAGCAGGTCTTTGTTTTTGTCTGGTCTCACGTCCTTCTCACCTTTGTCCTCTCTAACCAGTTTGCATGTCTGCTCTCTTTATTGGAGGATTTTTACTGTGATAACAAACTACAGGCAGATCATCAAATGTTTGATAAAACAGACAGATTGGAAAAGTAGCTCAGGTTTATGAAAACTAAAATGAAGAAAACATTTTCATTACAAACTTAAAGTTGAATTTAAACAGAAATGTAACGAGACTTTTACTGTTCTCTGTGACCATCTGAGCTTCTAGACAGTGTCGGACAAATCTTCATATTTTTCAACAAGATTAAGATTATAGATCTGGCTGCTGATGTTTTCATGTCATGTCTGTTATATTAGAGGGACATTTATTGTGTCATGGACATGAAAATTATATATTGAAGAAAATATCTGGTGTCTCACTCTGTTCATTTTCAGAATATTTTCAGCAGATCGTGGTCTGCAGGAGGTTTTAGATGAATATAAGATCAGTCTGAAGAGAAGATGTGAACATGTGACTGAAGGAACTGATGGAACAGGAAGTGGAACCCTCCTCAGTAGGATCTACACTGAGCTCTACATCACAGAGGGACAGAGTGAAGAGGTTAATACCCAACATGAGGTGAGACAGCTGGAGACAACGTCCAAGAAGGAGACCCTCCATGAGACTCCAATCAAGTGCCAGGACATCTTTAAAGTCTTACCTGACCAACAGAGACACATCAGAGTCGTTCTGACCAACGGCGTCGCTGGAGTTGGAAAAACCTTCTCAGTGCAGAAGTTCACTCTGGACTGGGCAGAGGGTTTGGAAAACCAAGATGTCAGTCTGGTGGTTCTGCTTTCGTTCAGGGAGCTGAACTTGATCAAAGATGAGCAGTACAGTCTTCTCAGTCTGCTCCATGTTTTCCATCCAACATTACAGAAGGTCACAGCAGAGAAGCTGGCTGTCTGTAAACTTGTGTTCATCTTTGACGGCCTGGATGAAAGCAGACTTTCACTGGATTTCAACAACAGTCAGGTTGTGTCTGATGTCACACAGAAGTCATCAGTCAACGTGCTGCTGACAAACCTCATCAAGGGGAATCTGCTTCCCTCAGCTCTCATCTGGATAACTTCCAGACCTGCAGCAGCCAATCAGATCCCTCCTTCATGTGTTGACAGGGTAACAGAAGTACAAGGCTTCACTGATGACCAGAAGGAGGAGTACTTCAGGAGGAGGTCCAGTGATGAAGATCTGTCCAGCAGAATCATCTCACACATCAAGACATCCAGGAGCCTCCACATCATGTGTCTGATCCCAGTCTTCTGCTGGATCACTGCTACAGTTCTGGAAGACATGTTGACTACAGAGCAGAGAGGAGAGCTGCCCAAGACCCTGACTGACCTGTACTCACACTTCCTGCTGGTTCAGACAAAGAGGAAGAAGAAGAAGTACCATGAGGGACATGAGACGAGTCCACAGGAGCTGATGGAGGCTGACAGGGAAGTTCTTCTGAAGCTGGGGAGGCTGGCGTTTGAACATCTGGAGGAAGGAAACATCATGTTCTACCAAGAAGACCTGGAGCGATGTGGTCTGGATGTCACAGAGGCCTCGGTGTACTCAGGAGTTTGTACAGAGATCTTCAAAAGAGAGAGTGTGATCTTCCAGAAAACAGTCTACTGCTTTGTTCATCTGAGCGTTCAGGAGTTTCTGGCTGCAGTCTACATGTTCCACTGTTACACCAACAGGAACACACAGGTACTGGAGGATTTTCTAAAACCAAAGTCTTATCTAGAGAAGAATTTTGCATGCAATAGTGGTTTGGATGTCTTTCTGAGGAGCGCCATGAAGAAATCCCTCAACAGTAAAACTGGTCACCTGGACCTGTTTGTCCGCTTCCTTCATGGCCTCTCTCTGGAGTCCAACCAGAGAGTCTTAGGAGGCCTGCTGGGTCAGACAGACAACAGTCCAGAAATCATCCAGAGAGTCATCAAGAACCTGAAGAAGATGAACAGTGATGAAATCTCTCCTGACAGAAGCATCAACATCTTCCACTGTCTGATGGAGATGAACGACCGCTCAGTACATCAGGAGATCCAAGAGTTCCTGAAGTCAGAGAACAGATCAAAGAAGAAACTCTCTGAGATCCACTGCTCAGCTCTGTCCTACATGCTGCAGATGTCAGAGGAGGTTCTGGATGAGTTTGACCTGAAGAAGTACAACACATCAGACCAGGGACGACTGAGACTGATTCCAGCTGTGAGGAACTGCAGAAAGGCTCAGTAAGTCCAGATGTGATTATCAACACTCTGAATCAACGTAAAGCTTAAGTCATCAATATTAGAGTAAAGACACACTTAACAGACATGTACTTTATAAAATGTGTACAACAGAAATGTTTGCTTAAACTGAACCTATTTGTTTTAATAATCATATGTGTTAGACTACAGATGTCTGCAAAAATCATGTTTGTGTTGATACATATAAGCTACTGAACAAGTCTTCTCTCATCTTCTGTTTCTTTAATGGAGGTTTGATACAAATCCAGCAGAAAAACCTTTTTTGTGCTGAAAATGTTTTGACAGACATCATTTTATCACAACAGTCATGTTTGATTTTTACAGAGGATCCAGTGTCTGCACTCTCTTTATATAATGTGTCTGTTTGTTATATAGTACAAACATGTCATATCTGAGATCTGCTGGAACTAACAGCACTTGAAATTTAACTTTTTTTCATTATTGCTATTTTATTTTTTCTCAGCAGTTTCTGAGATATTTCCTATTAAAGCTGTGGTAGGCAACATTTGTTTGCATCGATGATCAATAATTCCATAATAACCTTTCAACATATTGTAAATCAGGTGGTCTGAGACAGAACTAGACTTCTGCACCTCCTCTTGACTCTGTTTTCAGGCTTTAGTGAATCTGGTCCGTGACGGTAGACTTCAACT
Source organism: Lutjanus erythropterus (assembly GCF_056507025.1). Classification (NCBI taxonomy): domain Eukaryota; kingdom Metazoa; phylum Chordata; class Actinopteri; order Lutjaniformes; family Lutjanidae; genus Lutjanus; species Lutjanus erythropterus. The sequence continues at coordinate 31,015,327 of NC_139337.1, forward strand.
AATGAACTAATCCTACAGTTTACAGTGAGATCATTAGTCTGTCTGTCCATGTTGACTGCTGACTGGAGGAGAAATGGATTTGATTTGATTTGATTTGTGCCGACTTGCATTTCCATCAGCACTTTGATCGTGTTGAGCTGCAGCGACTATGAACCATAAAATGATAGAACAATCTTTACTAATGATACTAATAATGCGACATTAGTCCTACATTTAATGTGAGATGAAAAGCAGATGGAGTGACATAAGATGCATGAAAGATGCACAAAATCCACACAAGGACGTGACTGAGGTAAATAGATAGAAGAGCAGTTACAGTCTGCAGTCATTTTACAGCTCATTGAACATTGTGTCAAAATAAAGTTTAACAAACACAAATCACAGCAGCCTGTTCATCAAAATATGACACATTATAGTCATTTGTCAGACATTTTTGTCTATTAGCAGTTCATTATGTTGCTTAAAGACACTTTGACATGTGGAGCTCAAGTTTCAAAGCAGAAACCTTTTGATCAGGGACTGACCAGCTGAGCTCATCATCATTTACTTTGTGATGCAAAATGCACTCAGTCTATTTTTATCATTATCACATGTTATCATACTCTTAAATATTTTCTCTGTCATCACAGACTTATTAACTGTGGACTCTCAGAGACTCACTGTGAAGTCGTGGCCTCAGTTCTGAAGTCTGACTCCTCCCATCTGAGACATCTGGACCTGAGTTACAACAAGAACCTGCAGGATTCAGGAGTGAAGCGTCTGTGTTCTGGACTGAAGAGTCCAAACTGTAGACTGGAGACTCTGAGGTCAGTTCATCATTTGTTCTTTTCCACTTTATATTTACCAAATTTAAATCCATAAGAGAAACTTTAAATTTCCTTTAGTTCTCTTGTTTTCTGTGTTTGTCTGAACTCTTTTTTAAAGTTTTTAGTCTGAATAGTTTGACTCTGAATTTAGTCTGTAATCAAACTGGATTCATTTTAGTAAGAAAACTGTCTGACTTATCCTTCATTGAGCTGCAAAATGAAATAAAGATTTGTTATTTTGGTTACATGTGACACATCTGTAACAAACAGAAGAAGCTTTCAGGAATAATGTCTTTTTATTTTATTATCATTATTATTTTTGGAATATTTTCTTTTGCTTCTTCAAAACCAAACATGTAACCAACAAGTGACAGAACAAAGTCAACAAGACAATAAAGAAATTCAAATGAAAATCAAACAGATTCCATCCACAATGACAGCAAAATAATGTAGCTAAAGAAAACATGAAGAGACACGGAGCAACATCTCACTTCAAGGATCATGTTGTCAAACATCCTCAATACAGGAAGACAAGACAGAGACACAATCAATCTGGAACATCAAGAGTTTTTTCTAAAAGTCAAAAAGACTTTCCATATGTTGAAAAATGTTTTCCTTTTGTTCCTCAAGCAGCAGGTTATTTTCTCTGGAGTTATACAGCTGATCAGTTCAGAGAGACACATTCCCTCTGGGAGAGTGGCGTCTGATTTACATTTGAACACAATCCTTATTTTTGTGACGGTCAACAAAATTGTGTCTTTGTAAATAACCTTCCAACACAGTATTTTATCAGAACTTCTACATTTATCCATAAAGCTAGCAGGTAACATTTCAGATGTGGAGAAGATCCATCTGTCTTTGCTCAGAGCTCATTTGATCCAGTAATGAAGATGACTGAAGATTAAAGTCACAGTCAGTCAGCTGTGTGTTGATAACAGTGGTGATGATCACAGTCTAAATCTGAGGATTTAAATGAGAGACTCAGAAGTGTTTGGACAGATTAAAGAGTTTTCTTAAGTTTTGTTTTTACCTAAAGTATTATTTATTTAATCAAGTCTTATTTATTTCATATTCACCATGTTGGAATTCTATAGGAGACATCTGTCTTAGGTTTTTTTCATAAAATGACACATGATTGTTTAAAAAAAGAACATGAAAGTAAGAAAAGTAACAAAAACTCTGATCTGATAATTATTACAGACTTGACTGAGATCAGCAGCATGTTATTATTCTGTATTGATATTTATAGGTGTATGAATGTTGTGCTGATATTTGTGTGACTTCTGTAGAAGACTGACGTTATGATGATCCCTAATAACACAATAACAAAGTCACTCTGCTCATTTTAGACAAAAGCTCATTGATTAGGACAAAATAATGTTGAGCTGCACATTTAAAACCCTGAACACATCTCACTGGATTATAAATTCATTTTTATCTACATCATTTATTCTTCAGATTGATGTCCTGCAGTTTGTCAGAGATCAGCTGTTCTTCTCTGGCCTCAGCTCTGAAGTCCAACCCCTCCCATCTGAGAGATCTGGAGCTGAGTGAGAACAAGCTGCAGGATTCAGGAGTGAAGCTGCTGTGTGATTTTCTGGAGAGTCCACACTGTAGACTGGAGAAACTGGGGTCAGACACCATTTTTTACTTCTGTTCTGAGATTAATATGATGTGAAAGTTGTGTTGACACTAAACTGCAGACAGAAGGCTGACATACTGTATCTTAATCTGAATGTCAAAGTCTGTTTTCTTCTTCAGTGGTTTAGTTCATTGACTGTGGCAGAGAAATGTTGAGCTGCACGTTTAAAACCTTCATATAACAAGAAAAATCTTGATTTTCATCTCATATTCTCCATCATGATTTTGTTCAAACAAATTTTAATATCTATAATATCTAAATACAATGAATAAAGGAATAACCTCTTTCAACTATCAGACAATAACAAATATATTCAGTATTTGTGTTTTCCAACATATTTATGAATCTATATGATTCTTATACTGACTGAATAGTTTAAACTGAAGATGCTTTGATTTTATGACTGCAGTATTAAATATTAATGGAAGAATAATAAAAAATATTGTTGATGTTTTTTGTTCATATTCCTCCAAAATTTCTCCTGACATACACTACCGTTCAAAAGTTTGGGGTCACTTAGAAATTTCCTTATTTTTGAAAGAAAAGCACTGTTTTTTTCAATGAAGATAACTTTAAACTAATCAGAAATTCACTCTATACATTGCTAATGTGGTAAATGACTATTTTAGCTGCAAATGTCTGGTTTTTGGTGCAATATCTACATAGGTGTATGGAGGCCCATTTCCAGCAACTATCACTCCAGTGTTCTAATGGTACAATGTGTTTGCTCATTGCGTCAGAAGGCTAATGGATGATTAGAAAACCCTTGTGCAATCATGTTAGCACAGCTGAAAACAGTTTAGCTGGTTAGAGAAGCTATAAAACTGACCTTCCTTTGAGCAGGTTGAGTATCTGGAGCATCACATTTGTGGGGTCGATTAAATGCTCAAAATGGCCAGAAAAAGAGAACTTTCATGTGAAACTCGACAGTCTATTCTTGTTCTTAGAAATGAAGGCTATTCCATGCGAGAAATTGCCAAGAAACTGAAGATTTCCTACAACGGTGTGTACTACTCCCTTCAGAGAACAGCACAAACAGGCTCTAACCAGAGTAGAACAAGAAGTGGGAAGCCCTGCTGCATAACTGAGCAAGAAGATAAGTACATTAGAGTCTCTAGTTTGAGAAATAGACGGCTCACAGATCCTCAACTGGCAGCTTCATTAAATAGTACCCGCAAAACGCCAGTGTCAACATCTACAGTGAAGAGGCGACTCCGGGATGCTGGCCTTCAGGGCAGAGTGGCAAAGAAAAAGCCATATCTGAGACTGGCCAATAAAAGAAAAAGATTAATATGGGCAAAAGAACACAGACATTGGACAGAGGAAGATTGGAAAAAAGTGTTATGGACGGACGAATCGAAGTTTGAGGTGTTTGGATCACACAGAAGAACATTTGTGAGACACAGAACAACTGAAAAGATACTGGAAGAGTGCCTGACGCCATCTGTCAAGCATGGTGGGGGTAACGTGATGGTCTGGGGTTGCTTTGGTGCCGGTAAGGTGGGAGATTTGTTCAGGGTAAAAGGGATTTTGAATAAGGAAGGCTATCACTCCATTTTGCAACGCCATGCCATACCCTGTGGACAGTGCTTGATTGGAGCCAATTTCATCCTACAACAGCACAATGACCCAAAGCACACCTCCAAATTGTGCAAGAACTATTAAGAGAAGAAGCAGGCAGCTGGTATTCTATCTGTAATGGAGTGGCCAGCGCAGTCACCAGATCTAAACCCCATTGAGCTGTTGTGGGAGCAGCTTGACCGTATGGTACGTAAGAAGTGCCCATCCAGCCAATCCAACTTGTGGGAGGGGCTTCTAGAAGCATGGGGTGAAATTTCTCCAGATTACCTCAACAAATTAACAGCTAGAATGCCAAAGGTCTGCAATGCTGTAATTGCTGCAAATGGAGGATTCTTTGACGAAAGCAAAGTTTGAAGGAAAAAAATATTATTTCAAATACAAATCATTATTTCTAACATTGTCAATGTCTTGACTATATTTTCTATTCATTTTACAACTCATGGTGGTAAATAAAGTGTGACTTTTCATGGAAAGTTGTATGGGTGACCCCAAACTTTTGAACGGTAGTGTATTTGGCATCTTTGAATCGACTGGTGGAGCTGCGTCTTTATTGAAGTAGCAGCATGTTGTCAATAATATTAATGAGAACCCTTTAACTTTTTGTATTTTACAGTTTTGAACCTGTTGAGTTCAGATGTTTGGAGTTTCCATTTTCTGAACGTCCATTTTCTAAATCTTGTTCAGCTCTGAACAGATTATTAAACACTGAATGATTTCAAACAGGAACATTTTCTAAATGTGTCTGACATCATTTATTCTTTATTCAGATTGATGTCCTGCAGTTTGTCAGAGATCAGCTGTTCTTCTCTGGCCTCAGCTCTGAAGTCCAACCCCTCCCATCTGACAGTTCTGTGGCTGTTGGGAAACAATCTGCAGTATTCAGGCATGAAGCGTCTGTCTGATCTTGTGGAGAGTCCACACTTTGCTCTGGAGACTCTGAGGTCAGTAGAAAGTTGGACTCAGTCCCTGCTGGTTTCATCAATATTGTATTAAACACAATCAGTGTCAAAGCAAAGATCCAGTATTTCCTGCTTTCATCAGTGAAGCTGTGAGAGGAGAATGGTGACGGGCTTCAGGATTGGACAGAAAGACAGAGAGAGAGAGAACAGTCAGCCAATCAGATGAGCCAGAAGCTTGTTGTGATCATGTGTTTGAGTTGATGTGAAGACGACTGTTGTTGTTGTGTTCATGTCTACAGGAAATAAAGCTGGATTACAGCTGACAGCATTACAAGATGTACAGAGACAGAGGTCCTCATTCATCAAACTGTTGTTCCATCAAATCTGATCTCAAACTGTTTGTTCTCTCATGTCGACACTAAAGAATCGATCAGTTCTTCTTTGTCACAGCTCTACTCAGCACTTTATTTCCACTGTGTACTTGAGTGAAATGTGCAGAGTCAACAGACCTGATGCTCAAAGTCTGTGCAGGTCTGTGAGCTTCAGTCCAACACGTCAACATGAGAGCTGAAAGGAAGCAGCTACGCTCCACAGCTGCTCCACTTCTGGTCTGAACAGGACTGAAGTCCCTGCTGGTCTTTATACTGGATGTGCTGCTTCACTGACTGACAGCTGATGAAGGGAGTCTCTGTAAACACTGATTTATCACCTCTGTTCTCTGTCTTCTTCTCTCATCAGATGGGGGCGTCCACTTGACTGGGATTGACTGGGCCGTGTTACTGGGAGGTGGAGTGGAGAGGAGAGCTTCATCCAGCAGTGACTGACAGATGAATCACAACAGGTGGACGTGACTCTTACACACCAAAGAAGATAATGTACATTCAAAAACACGTCAAACAGTTGGTTTAAACTAAGGTCTCACGTCTCACAGGGCAGGTAGTCGATCATTCTTCAGGATAATGGGGCGGCCAATCAGATTTTAGTACCATCAGTTACTTTTAATGTTATTCTGTCAGGCACTGGTGTTAGCATTTACTCCTTCTAAACTTTGTTTTTGTTTTTTTTTTATGTTGTAAATTTTAATCAATCTTTGACACAAGAATGTCCTTTGGAATCAATTTAATTGAATTTAATTCAATTTATCTTATCTTACTGTATGTTATTGTGTCTGTATCTTGGTGGAAATTCTGCACCTTAATAATTCATATTGTATATAATGTTTGACAAAAAACATTGTTTGTTGAAAAACATCACAACTGTTTAATAAGAAGATTTTAGACTTTGCATTCATTTATCATGTTTATGAAACAATTAGAAGAGCACAAAGCAAAATAATACTGTTTTTACTGTTTTTTTTCCTGGAAAACAAATAAATCGTGATTTTCTGGTTTTAACATTACAGACACATGAAGTCAACCTGTGGAGCTTTTTTTCAGAAATGAGTGTTGAAACAGTTTTAATCAGTAGTGTTCATGTTCTGTAGCTCCTGCTGGAGCTGATCTCTGTCAGCAGATGTCAGTATTTCCACTGTTTTCCTCCAGACTGGTTTATGTGAATGGATCCAACATCTGTGTGCAGAAAACACTGAACTAAACTGATGTGAAAACGTCTCTGCAGTCTGAACCTCAGTCCAGGTTAATTAACTTTAAATGCTCCTGTCAAACTTGTTGAAGATTTTCTCCTTGGTTCTGCTTCGTCCTCTCATCAAAGTCATAAACACTGACATTTGCTTTGGTATGAGGGAGAGGCGGGGCCTTTGCGTACTTTACAGGGCCCTATGTAACTTACGTAGTGTCCATATCGAGCTGACTGGCTCTGGAAATATGGGAGCATTGTGACCCCTGGAAGAGAGCAATGAAAAACAGGAATCTGTTGGGGGAATTGGGGGGGTTGTCAAGCTCTTTCACAGGTGAATTTCATGTGAATTCATCTGGTGAAGAAGGTTGTCTGGTCACATGACAACCTGCTCATCTTTTCCATGAGAGGAAACAAGAATGATAAACAGCTCAGTATCAGATGTCTCATGTTGAAATATGCGAGTCAAGTATTTTAAGAAAATGTCGACCAACAACTCAGGGCACATCGTGCACTCATGATGTTCTGACCCACAAGTACTCAGTGATCATTAATACTTGACATTCATGTATTCATTACATGAATATGCAGTTGGGGAGAGTCACCAGTATTGTAACATTTGAAAAATGTGAGATTTTTCAGTTCTAACAAGGATATAAAATAGCATTAACAGTTTTCATTGCAAATCTAAAATGTTTCAGTCAGGCAGCTTTTTTCATGTTGATTTCATACCAATAACATGATCAGATAATGTATAAAACATAATATTATTAAGAATTATGGGATGTACCAGTTCACACATTTCTGTCCTTCATCCTTTGACTGCACTACTTTCAGTGAGGACACAAACTGATAACCTGAAGCCTGGCGAGATGGATTCTCGGGTGATCTCTTGAATCCAGCTGCCTCGCAAGCTCAAAAAAGTGTCAGGCTCGAAAATAAAACTTAGGAACAGAACTTTATATTGGGAAAACAGAAGCCCCTGGAGTTTAATTTCTACTTAATTTGTGCAAAACTGATTTTCCAGCTGGTATTTCCTGCAGAATGAACAAATCCTGTTGATATTTCTCAGGGATGTTTAGTCCTACACTGGCCACAAGCTGATGTGAAGAGAAACGTGTGAGTTCTAAGATAAAACAAGATACAAAATTAAGATGACTCTCTCCTTCTCATGGGTCGGGCCACACCCATCTTCAGACAAGCCCTGCCTTTTCTCAGTGACACACCTGGAACAATCACGCAAGATGCAGTCACAAAACTTGTGATTGCATCTGTCACGCTGCCAAAGTCTGACCACAGACAGAAACACACCTGGTGAAGTGCTCAAACCTGCCTCAGTGGTAGTTCCTGCTACAGCAGGTGACCACAGGACCTCATTTTGCTTTTATGACACACACACAGACTCACAAGGTGAAAATAAAAGCAGCTACAGGCTGGTAAAAAATGTGGTTCTGCTCTGAGTGATGACTGACTGTTTGGTGTCACGTCTTAGTTCTGCTGTTTCGGACTGAGTGGAAAAACATCCTGCAACATGGCTGCCTTTAGGAGGGAAAACTCCTTAATAATAATAATAATAATTTCTCATTATAGATTCAATGATAAATGAAAGTTTAAAAAAGTTTCTCCTGCATCACTAACTTACCCTGCCTGTTTGTTTACCCTGGTTTACCTTTAAATGACTTTCCGTTCTCATCTGATAAGATAAACCAGGTATTCAAGTTTTCGCATGTTTCCGTAATGTAACGTAAGCAAACACATCTCTCTGTTTTTTCTTGGATCAAATCACTGCCTGTGAGGTATTCACTTATTTTTTCCGCAGGTCTGCACGTGCACGGTGTCATCGTGAGAACAAAAGGTCACAACTTTAAGCGTACTGACAGGGTTACAGGTTGTAACTAATGGCCTAATTCATGTAAATAAATCATTTATTTGCATTTTATAGATCAGTAATGAGCAGTAAAACTACTCTGTTCATCTTTTTATCTCTTTGGAGGAAAAGTTTAACATTTTGGGAAATATGCCTCTTCTCTTTCTTTATCACTCTTTTACACGTCTTTTGTAATCTGAAATTTAACAAGAGTCGAATGTTTATCATGTTAGCATGCTAACATTTGTCAATAGGCACTAAACACAAGGGACACTTTCCTAATTTGAAGGAATTAATGTTAAAATACTTTTTTCAAGTTGAGACACTGCTAAACTAAAGTCAGCTCTAGGATCAGGTGTTTAGTGGAAGGGAGATTTATTTTCACAGTAAAAACTTAAATGACACTTGTTTCTGAATCACTTCAATCTACAGACACAATCAGCACACATCATTTACTCAGTAACACCTTAAACTAACCAGTGATGAAGAGTTTGCCACAGACACACAGTTATACATTGACTGTGCTGGTACTTTTACAATCCTTTAGTTACTAACAAACATTTAGAAGACGTTATGGCTTATTAATAAACAATTAAAGGGAAAATTCACCACTTTTCATATGAAAAAGTCCATATTGATGAAATCCTGATGTGTGCTTTGTTTTCCACGAAAACTAAGTTTTTCTGCTCGCAAAGCTGTGCAAGAATTCCTACATGTACCAGGATGCTTTCTGTGTTATCACCACCTATCGATGACTTTGTTGCTCAGAACGTAACATTAGTTGACAAAAATACTGAAGACTAGAAATCCAAGTTGAAATAAGCCGTGTTTTTGTTGATTTTTGACTAATGTACAGTTCACTGTAACTTTGTCTGTGAAAATGTAAACACAACTCAGCTCCAGACATTAAGAATAATTATACAAAAACAGCGGATCTTCTCTCTTCTCTCTGATGGTCTCGTTTCCTTACATAGGTCATGTTGGAAAGTCAGTAATAAATTCAAACTGATTCATAACCAGTTAAAAAAAACTATTTATAGTAACTTTAACACCAATGACATCACTGTGACATCACTGGTTGCAGGAAGAACAACAGATTTTGCAGCAAGAGAACTCAGGACAGGTAGGTTATTAATAAAGGTTTCTTTCACTATCATCTTTTTTAGACTGGACTATTTTATTCGGACAATATGTCACTGAAATATGAACTTTACTTTCAGCATCAGCCTTTTTTTTAACCCAGTGGTGCATCTTGTGTGACAGGAGGAGGAGACTTGGCCGTTGTCCCGTCAGATTCAAATTCTTCGGTCTGCAGGTGTTGCATGAGGACAGAGGTCATCTGGCATCCGCTCAAAAAAAATATCCAGTAGCAAAGAACCATTTTTTTCCAGATAAGTCGAAAGGATCAAAATACTGAGGACACGACGCTCTGATTTCAGTGTGAGATGACGGAGGAGAAGCTGGAGTCCAAACTACGACAGGAGGTAGGTGTGGATGAGACTGTTGTTCTGCATTTTGTTCAGATCAATGATATTATACTTAAACTAAAAACTGAAAGCAGGTATGAATAAAACAAAAACTAACTGGAACAATATTGTGGAATTGAAACACTTAAATAAAATGAAAATATACAGAAAATGTCTTCAGCTCAGTTTAATCAAATATGTCAATAACAGAAGTCTGAGGAGCATCAGTGAAAAATGTTTATTATCATTTGAGACCCGGAGCTCACAGCTAATCTGACTTCTGCATCAGTCGAAACTTCTTTATGCACATTTATTTAAGACTTTATGCTCAACGACCACTCATGTTAGCAATCAATCAATCAATCAATCAATCAATCAATCAATCTGACTTTATTTGCAAAGCAATTTTAATACAAAGAAAATTTAAAACAAAAAATAAAGAACAAAAAGAGAGAATTAAGAGAATTAATGAAAAACACCAGAGGAGGGATTACAACTCAAAATAAAGATAAACTAAGTAAATTAAAATCAATGAATCTATAAATCCAAACCTTCGTTAACTGATAATCAATAAATAAAAACTCCAAACAGTGGGCAACAAGTAAATAGATAAATAAATGTGGTGTGAAATGATGTGGTGACTCAGAAGTTTTGAAAAACATTTATAAAACTTTTATAAAAGCTGTACTGACTCCTCGCTGCTCCTCACCTGCCACAGGTCAACAACAACTGCTAGGCTAAAAACAAGGCTTACTAGTTACATTCCTGCAACAACAACTTTTTTCAATTGAATGTTTTATATTAAAGGGACAGTTCACCCAAAAATGAAAATTATCTGCTCATTTGCAAGTCAATGGTGACCCGTTTTCAAATGGAAAAAAAAAAAAAATAAATAAGTGGAAAAAAACTTCCTGAAGTTCCAACATGTCATTTGCACACCGTCACACCACACACAGATCAGACAGTGTGCACATGAACGTGGCTCCAAGCTAAAGATCTACAGTGAAGATTCAAACTAAAAACATGGTGGAAATAACTTTTTTTTTTAAGTCACCTTGGCATGTTTGGTCTTTAGGAGACTTGGATTACACCAGACGAGCAGTATGGAGGAATTTTATGATTTTACTCTGTTGTTCTTTTCCATTTGAAAACTGGTCACTATTCACATCCATTATTTGGGAGATTCTCCAACACTTTTCCTGTGAAAGTCCAGCAGAGTTTTGTGGACTAACAGAATAAACCTGACCTTCAGTCAGCATGAGGGTGAGCAGGTAATGACTGAAGTTTTGGTGAACAAGCCCTTTAAATAGGATTTAATGTACAATCCATTACTCTAATTCACTATTTGCTGCTTTTGCACACACACTCACTACATATTCCTCCTTTAATATTTGTGGCCATAGTTGTCTTTAGCTGTCGTTAGCTCAGTGAGAACTTTGGTGTTGATCTCAGGCTGAAAAATTACAGACTTTGTCAGCTTCACATTTTGCCTCTTTCACAGGTTTACTGCACACTTCGTTGTCATAATGAGCTGCAGTGGAAGAGGAGTGATGTGGCCTCTTCTTCTCTTTAAAAGCCTCACAGCTGAACTCTGAACCAGCTGAAGACTGAAAGTTTCCTCTAAACGCCTGCAGACTCACATTTGGCATGTTGTCAAAATGTGTTCCGTAAACAGCAAAGTGCCTCTTCCACTTTCATACCTGAGCGCGTCATTACAAGGAACAAACAAATTCAGTCTCTGCGTCCGCGTAATACGAGACTTTCTTGACTCCCTCATGATTTTATCTCACTGCACTCGGTTAATATGTTCTGATTTGTATGACGACATCCAGCGAGACTGAAATCAATGTCCTCTGAATGTTATTTTTGGATACTAGAGTCCAAAGTGCAGCAGAGACAAATGTGTGTGAAGCTGTGGAGAGGTTCTTATCTGCAGTGTGTGTTGAACCTGCTGGTTTCAAACAAAGAACAGTCTGCATGCAGCTACTCTCAACTGGAGTTTTCTGTTCTTCAACAAGAGAAAGGCTGTTTTTGAAAAATCTTCATTGATTAAAGATCCATATTTGGAGGCAAAGAGGAGCAGGTAACAATGATTTTCTCCTAGAATAAGAGCTTTAATAAGAGCATACGAGTTCTTTATGTCAAAAATAACACATGCAGTTACCCTGAAGTCTTTAAATATGAGGTTTTAGTGGCTCTTTTAGTTTTCATATCAGCACAGAGCTTCAGTTTGCTGCAGCAGCAAGAGGACATTCATGTGCAGATTCCTGCTGCTGAGGTTATAAATCCACCAAACTACCAACATACAGTCGACATGACCTGTTATCTGTCTAACGTCTGTCAAATAAGCTGTTTGAATAAACTTAAAATATGACTTTAAATGTTTGTGTTGTGACTGTTCGCAGCCTCAGCCTCAACATGAGGCTCAGCGATGAACCCGAGGATGGAAACACTGCAGACGAGTCGACAGCAGAGTCTGCAGCCTCCAGCTGCTCCAGAAACTCCAGCCTGCTGCGTCTCAGCCGCCACGACCCGCCTGAAGAGTAAGATTCATCATTTACAGTTTACATCCACATAACCAGCTCATATTTCAAACTCGAGTCGCAATAAGTGTAAATATTCACACCTAACTTCATGAATCCATTTAAAGGTCCAGATTTATGAGCATCTACTGACAGAATATGGCAGAAATGGAATATAATATTAATAAGTAAATAATAATTGTTGTTTTTGTTTTGGAGATATCGGTGTCTGCCTTTTTTTTTAATTATAATTGGACGAGGCCAGAGGTCTGTGTGGAGTCACAACTATTACAGTAAATTCTATATTTTCTTGCCAAAGGAGACATAAGAGCAGCAACTGTTTTTCATCAGGCTGCAGACCTGTGGACCAGGCACTCGTCTTGTGTCGCTCAAAGCGCCAAAAAATATATTCGAAAATTTCAACATCAGTGTCTCTTTGCAGAAATCATGAATCACTTACTGAAGATAGTCCACAGACTTTGTCGTGAGCAGTTTCTGGTAGAAACTACTTTATTTCTAGATGAAAGAAAGCAGGTAGATTCTACAGTAGAAAGAAAGTAGATTCAACATAAAACTGCTCACAACAAGATCTGTGCATTATCTTGAGTATTTGGGTCATAATTTTTGGAAAAAAGACACTGGTGTTTGGAGCACAACAAGCTGACTGACATCTTCTTTTCCTAAACTCTGCAGCTCACAACAAACTATCCAGATTCATAAACAGCATACAGACCAGAGGAAAAATGTGTATTTCTGATTTTGAGCGTGGTTCACTTCAGTGCCCTCAGGATCTGAACTGTTCTGGTTTGAGCAGCACCTCATGGTGGATAATTTGATCAAATATGAACAAACTTTAGATTGATATTTTTTTATAAATGACTTTATCTGTTTGTGTCTCTGTCACACTACAGTTCACTGTTTCAGAAAAGTGACTTTGATCTGTTTTTCAGAGATGACAACCAGCTCAGCTCAGTCATTTATCTGCTGATGATGCAGGATCGATCCTCAGAACTGATCGATTTCAACCTGGAACCTTCAGTCTCAAAGTAAGATCACTTCGATGTGTGCAGACAGAACAGCAGGCTGGTCATTAAAGAAGCCGTTTCACATTTGGAGTTTATTGTCAAATTAATTTCTGAGAGGTCTGATATCCTCAGCTGTTCATGGGATCACATGTGATCTCTGTCTCCATCTAGTGGCTCAGTTAAAGTTCTACACCGGTTCAAACCAGGTGGACAGAATAACAGCCTTTCAGCCTCTCTGGGCTTTTATCTTCTCCATCTATCTGCCTGTACAGCATTTAACTCTTCAATATTCATTGTATTTATTGTATATATTGTTTATATAGTGTTTTGTGGTAAAACCAGCATAAGAATATCTCAATAAATTGCATCACATGTTGTATTTTAGTATATTTTCATCAGAGCTGCAGTTAAAGTTGTCTAACAACAGGAAAAGAAATTCAGTTGAACAAGCGGCTATTAGACACTGATTCAGATTTTTTACTGAGTGAGGATAAAAATTGTATTTTTCCTTTATTTCCATCTGAAATGACAGTAGAAAAAGATTTAAAGAGAACTGATTCCTCTTCATTAACTTCTTACCCATCAAAAGTGACCAGAAGTTCTTGTGTTTGAAGAGTTATTCCTGATTCATCATGTTTTTGTTTTTAAATTTAAGATGTGTTTAACTTTAATAAGGGCTGATTCTCAAGAGTTTATTGACTAATCATGCAAATCTAATGTACATGTTGAATAATAGATGAATATAGGACATCACAATATAACTTATTTTACTTGTATTACTTCTGAGTAAAATTTTGATTTCAGGACTTTTACAGTAATAAAGTATTTCTGAATTATTGTGTCATCATCTTAATATCTCCTCTCGTAGCTGTTTCCTTCTGTTTCCAGTCTTTATGCTAAACTAACCAACTGTTGGCAAGAAAGTGTGTTTCCCAAAATGTTGAAGTGTTTCTTTAACTCTTTCTATTTTCTCTTTCAGGATTTTTAATTTCATCTTTCGTTTTCAAACTGTCATCTCACAAAGTGAAGTGAAATCTGTCATTATAAGCTTCTTTATGTAGCAGAACATGATGAAGGTTATTTTTCACTTTCCTTTTAAATTCTAATTCTGAGTAAATTCATCCTCCATAGAAAAGGCTGAAGGTCTTAATGACACAATAAATCTGGAAGTTGAGTCTGTTTTTGTTGCGTCGTGCAGAGATGACATCACACCGCTGAACTTTAACTGTAATTCCAGACTCGTGTGTGTGAGGACGAGCAGTAAAGGATATCCTCCACCTTTCTGATTCCAGCCTGAACTGAGCAGTAAGTTCACTTCTCATTGTTCATGTCACTCCAGACTGAGCTGCTCTTCAAATCTCACAGAAACCCTGTCGATATGTTCCAGAGGTTAAGACGGCGTGAAGAGGAACAAATCTGAAGAACGGCCACTCGATGGGGAAACATCAGATTCAGGCTGAGCTTCGTTTTTCCAGTCAGGAGATGAAATGAAATCTCTTCTACAAGTTGGACGTCGGCGCTGTGAGGAGCTCTGCTTGTAAATAATCTGCCTTCATGAGTCTTTTACAAACTCAAATACTGTGTTGACCAGCTGCTGTCACAGCAGCACGGTGGGATGAAAAGACAAATAACAATGCATCCTTTATCCAAAAGATTTAAATCCAAATTCAAAATGATTCTGGCACTTTTTTAAAAAAAAGTCTAAATGCACTAAACTCCTGCAAAAACATCAATATTTAAATAAAGGCCAGGTCTCAAATAAAGGTCACCTTTCGTTTATAAATTCTTTAAGCTTATTATTTCCATTTTCTTCATATCAGGGCTGCAGCTAACGCTTATTTTCATTGTTGATTTATCTGTTGATTATTTTCTCAATTAATCAATTAGCTGTTTGGTTCATAAAATGACAGAAAACAGTGAAAAAAATCAGTAAAATGGAGAAAAATGTTAAAAAACGACAGTAAAAAAAAAAATGTAACAAAGAACACTGTTTTATATTTAACGCACATTAAACTAATATCCTGCACATCTTTTATACTTGTACATGAATAACTTTGTAACAGAACAAACAAAAGGAGGCATCCTCCCAACCCTCCCATCCTCCCTCCAACATAATAACCCCAAAATATAACCTCAAAAATAAAATAATCTAAATAAAACCATCCTCCTGTTTCATCTTCACAAGCTAACATATTCCTTAAACCAACTTACCAGTATTTCTACAAAAAGTCAAACTAATTAAAACAGAAACAGAAAACAATGATACTGAGTTGTTCAGAATAAACTGATTGATAAAGTCATGGAAAACTGTAAAGATAATATAATATTATGTATAATAATGATAAAAGCACCAGTGAGATGTGACACAAAGAACCTCTGCTGCTGCTTCATGACAGTAGAATCAAAGTTTCTTTAATTTTCTAATGTTTATCTTCTACAGTGTAAATGACTTTAATCTGCAGTTTGCTGTCTGTCTGACCTCTGCAGGATCTCATCAGCTGTTCATCAGTTTATCCGTTGATCAGTTATCAATTCTTCAATTGTTGAGACCATGTGAAAAAAATCACACAATGATGAAGTATCACGTTATATTCAGAGATCAGTTTAGACTTTTACACAGAAAGTTACTGTGTCAGAAATCACCTGTAAACATTGATTTAAGTTTGGGCTTTAATTTCCAGAGTCAGTCATCAGAAACTCATTTTTATTTGTTAAAATCCAGTTTTTCCTTTTGAATTTTCTGTGTTGTTGTCATGTTGTTTGTTTTCTAATAGTTAATGTTTTAAATCATAGATGTGTGACATATTGTTTTCATGAGTGACCCTGCTGACACTTATTTTGTCTTTAGGAACACTGGTGAAAATTTAAAATAAAGCTAAATATGAGACAGAGAGGTCATCAGTGAGTTGTTCAGAAATACTGAGGTCATGTCAGTGATTTGTGGTGCATCCTGGGAAACGTGTAAATCTTCAGTGCTCATTTCTTGTCATGGATAACTTGTTTTTCATGATTGTGTGAATGTGTTAGTGCTGGTGGTCCCGGTGGGATTCAAACTGTAGCTGTGCATCACAACCTTGTTCCGTTCTTATGACACGTTTTAAGTGTTTTTATGAAGTCTGTTTGTCAAAGCTTCTGTCCTCTGCTCTGAGGCAATAAAGTTTTTAAACCTGATTTCAACCTGATTTTTTTTTTTTTTCAATTTAAAGCAAAGTAACCAGGTAAAATAATGAGACACTGTGGTGTAATTCTACCCAAGATCCATGGCGTCAATACCATTGGACATTACACCTACTAATCAAAACACCTGAGTCAATAGGAAGCCGGCTCTACGTGTTTGACCCCGCCCCCTGTCCACCCTGAGTCACCTGAGGGAGCAGGACGCCGGAATTCATTCACATCGACTGAAAACCAGGAAACTAGACTCTGATCCCATGTATCCAAGGAAGAGGTAAGTGAATCTCTAAACAAACCATGCTAATGCTAACAAGCTATCAGGGGAGGAAGTAACTCATTACAAATACTTGAGTAAATGTACTTAATTACTGGCGGTGAACATAAGAGATGTGTGATCTAACAACAGATTGGACTTCAGCTGTAATTTGTGAGTTTGGACAGCAGGTGGCGCTGCTGCATCAACAATCAGCTGAGACTCAACCACACAACGGACACACACACACACACACACACACACACACACACACAGGGAGACGAGCTGGGTTCAAACCTGTGACACGGACACAACTCATCATGACGTAAAAAAACAGGTACTCAGTTACAGTTAATTATCACTGTTCAGTGCACCAGAAGTCTTGGTTTTGTTCCAGAAAGAAGGACAATAAGTGTGTACGTGAAGTGGACTGTTGCATTCAGGGTCACAGGGATCACTGAGGACGTACCCTTTGTATTTTTTACTGGAAATTTTAGGGGTTTTAACAACTTTGGGGAGTTAATATTGTTCATTTATTTAGAAAAAAGTAGATTCTGTGGATAATTACAGACTTATTCCAATATATTTTGGGCCAATATATTGAAGTTTGGCTAATTTATTTATTTATTTATTTTTGTAAAACAGTCATCACTTTTTAGACTCCCCCAGAAACAGTTTCCATCTGTGGTTCATGTTTTGTGTATTGGGTTGTGTGTTCTTTATTTGCAGCAGCTGCACATGCTGTCAAGTTAATGAAGATGTTTTGTCAGTTTGCTCGTCTTTTGTCTATTTACATGTGTTTTCTTAAGTTGCAGTACGTTGAGCTCTACAGGCCACTGTAATATTTACTTCACTTTACTTCCATTTTGCTGATACTTTCTACTTTTACTGCACTGCATCTCACAGGGAAACATTTTACTCTTTAATGCATTTGCCTAACAGCCATATTTACTTTGCAAAACTTTCTACTTTTCCATTTTTAGTTATTATTATGAAAACACTACCACTTTTGCCCACAGGGGCCTCTAAAATCAACAAATTATAATGTGTAGTTTTAGCACTGATATTATTATTATTATCCTTATTATTATTATTATTATTAATTATATAAATTAATTATTATTATTACTGTATCCTATTACAGTTACAGAAAAAAGATATGTAATCAGATTATAGTTACATTTAGTAAAAACTGAGATTATTTAGCAGGATTATTATTTCAAAATACATTTTAAAATAAAGAGTAATATGCTACCATGTGCAGTGGGCTAACAGATAGATAGATAGATAGATAGATAGATAGATAGATAGATAGATAGATAGATAGATAGATAGATAGATAAATAGATAGATAGATTGATTGATTGATTGATTGATTGATTGATAGTTAGATTTCCAACCCAAGACTACATTCTCATTTTTTCTGCAGGCAGCTCAGAGATCACAGTGGTTCCTCAACAAGAAGATCCCAGGTTCAACCCCATCCATTCCAGAGTTCACTCATCTTCCCTGCATCCATCTGTGTCTCTGCCAGGAACCTCAGACATCATCGAGATGCGCTCCCTCCCTCAAAGCCCTGCAGCTCGGTGACAAACTGACCCCCTTCATCCTTCACCTCGACCCCTCAGGTGAGTTTGAGTCGGTGACTCATTTTTAGCCTTTTTAGCAGCTACCAGCAATTTATTTAATAGACATTTATCTCTCTTAAACCATTCTGGATTCCAAAAAAACATGCTCTTGCTCCCCATGGATGCATGACATCTGAAACTATCTTATAAGGCACCATGTATCGCTCTCCAAGCACCAACTAAAAATCTCCACTGTTCTGGTTTCAGTCTTTCCAGCAGATGTTTGAAGCAGCAGCAGAGATTTGATCCCATTCATGATGATACCAGAGCATCAGTGAGGTCCAACACTCATGCTGGTGTTCAGGTCTGGACGACAGTCGCTGCTCCAGTTCATCCTGCAGGCGTCGGATGGGGTTGAGGTCGGGACTCTGCAGACAGGTTGTTCCACAGCAAAACTGGGAGAACCGTTTCTTTATGGAGCTGCTTTGTGCACATTGTCATGTTGAAACAGGAAAGAAACAAACACAAACTGTTGACATAAAGTTAGGAGAACAATAATGTCTAAGATATCAATCTGACTTGGATTAAACCAGACGAGCAGGGTGAAGGCATTTTATGTTTTTATTCTGTTGTGTTTTTAAGTTTGTTGACTGGTCACTATTCACTTCTGCAACTCTGTTTTCCTGTGAAACTCCAGCAGTGTTTTGTGGACTACAAAAACTAAACCTGACCATCAATCAGCGTGAGGGTGAGGAGATAATGACTGAACTTTCATTTTAGGATGAACTATCCCTTTAAGTGAGAGTAAAATTACACACTATTGTTATGTTTTTTTTATCTTGTTAGATCTTTTACATCTTTTCATTTTCGTATTGTTATGTATTGTTACATTATTTTTGTCTTATGTCACACTCGTCTTTGTTACGTTGTTTTCATTTTGCATTAAAACTAGAAGATGCAAAAGACATAGACATTTAAATGATAAACTAACAAGAGGAAAGAGACGTAAAAACACTAAAAACAACGCAAAAGATGTAACAAGACGGGAGAGGAAGACTCGTCTGCAGAGAAAAAATGAGGTTCAGTTAACTTTGAACAGAAACAGTCAGCAGAAATGACTTTTTACTTTTATACTTTGAAAACATTTCAGAGCCTGAACTTTTTCACTTTCATTGCAGAAAAAAAAGTTAAATTTGTACTTCTACTTTTACCAGTCTCTCCTTTTTTAAACACAAGTATCTGTACTTCTACTTGAGTAAAGAGTGTGTGGACTTTTGCCACCTCTGTACATTAGACACAGAAATCGTTTTTGCCCTTTCAAAGCGCTGCCTTTCAAAATACCACACAATTCAGTTGATCAGACACGGCTGTAACAATATATAATTAATCATTTTTACTTTTATACTCAGTCTGAGTCAGACAGATTTTTCTGTCTCTTTTGGGCCAAACATGACTCTTTTGAGAGAGTAAAGGTTACAAACTCCTGGTCTATGGCGCCTGAAGAACCATTTTGGTTCCCATTTAGCACCTTTATTATTATGTGTGTAACCTCACTTCAAAAAATCTGAACTATCCCTTTAAGATTTCCTCTCGTTGGAAGGTTCGGTGCCTTTTCCTCTGAATTTTGCTGGTGGCTAGTCTTGAGCCTCTGTGGGCTACCTATGGATGTCAGAAAAAGAAAAAGAATCCAAGGTTGCAGACCTCTGGCATTACTCCAAAGAACCACATCTGGTTCCATTTAGCACCTTTATTATTCTGTGTGTAATCTCATATATCCCTTTAAGATTTCCTCTCATTGGACATAATCTATGGTGAGGCGCCTTTTGCTCTAAATTTTTCTGGTGTTTAGTCCTAAACCTCTGCAGACTACATATCGATGTCACATCAAAAAAAGAGAGAAGTCTTAACGGAGAAATTTAGAAATAATTAAATAATTAATTTTGGCCAAAAAATGTTTCATCCAGTTTTGAGAGAATAAAGTTTCCAAACCCCTGGCATCAATCTGAAGAACCATTTTTGGTTCCAGTTAGCACCTTTATTTTTCTGTGTGTATCCTCATACAAACACACTTTGAACTTTCCCCTTAAGACCTCCACTCATTAGAAAGAAGGGAACCAGAAAACTGAGAAAACTCCTCAGGGAGCGTCCACATACTTTTGGCCATAAAGAGTTTATCCTATAAAGTGTGAAAAATGTTTTACTCTTTCTGTCCTGTAGTGTGTGTGTGTGTGTGTGTGTGTGTGTGTGTGTGTGTGTGTGTGTGTGTGTGTGTGTGTGTGTGTGTGTCCCTTTCCCCGTGATCTCGTGCGTGTGTCCTCGGTCACCACAGCGCGAGACAAACGGGACTTTAGGGCGTAACCTCGCGATACTCCCCCCCTCCTCCTCGTTTCTCCCCCACCTCCTCCCCTCCTGTCTCCCTCTCTCGGTCCGCGTCCAGGGGGCGATCAAGCGGCGGGGATGATGGGAGTCCGGCCGGTCAGCCCGACCAGCCTACCGACCGACCTACCGACGCACCGACACGCAGCCAAACACTCCGCTCTGACGGCCAAAACTTCTCTCTTCTTCACCTGCTGTTAATTTGATCCACGAAAGAACAAATAAAGCAACAGCTGGAGCCGCGAGCAGGACTTTTATTTTGAAGGGTTGTTGATGATCACACCTGAAAAGGATGAGAAGAAATTAAAAGAAGGTGCAGGAGTGTGTTTTTAACGGGATTAAAGCGGGAATAAGAGGCAGCCGGAGCCGCTCCCGGAGGATTACAGCGGCTGAAGTTGTGTGAGGATGCCGGAGGAGGAAACGGAGCAGACGGAGTGAAGCAGCCCGGTGCGCGCTCTCCCCTCCCCGGCTGGACTGAAGCGCGACAGTCCGCTCCTCCGCCGCCGCCGCTGGTGGTGGAAGGACACTTCTGCGCTCCCCAGTGTCCTCATCATCATCCATCTCTCTGCTTTGGATTTAAAACAAAAAAACAAGCTTCTTCTTCACCTTCTTCTTCCTCCAAACACTTTTGTTGTCTTTGCGCTGCGCGGAGTTTGTCGCTCATGGATCGGCCGCCGTGCGCCTCCTCTCCGGATGGGATCTGGCAGCTGTGAGCAGGGCGCGGTGGAGCGGTGATGGTGTGACAGAGAGACATCGAACCCGCAGTTTTTTAACGCAGGAGTTTCACATGTGAGTACACGCGTTTATTTGTTCTTATTGTGTAAATGTTGTTGTGTTCTTGTGCGGTGAACTCTGACCTTTTTAGAGCAGCAACAACACCTGCGACACTGAGGGAAGAATCACTTCTGAAAACCAGAAATATTTCATCTTCTCATTTATTTTCCGTTCACACAACTTTGATTAGTTTGACACCAAATCCAGGCATGTTTTCACTGAAAATGTGCGTAAAATCACATTTAAAATGTGTTAAAAATCCATATTTCTGCACATAAAACCCAAATTCGACGATGAAAGAAGTCATTTTTGGATAAAAACTCCTCCAAGACACAATTTAAGTCGCACTGTTTTGACACAGAGAGTGAACACACGCACTTTAAAGTAGATTTCACCCCGTTCATTCTGTTCTCCATCCCTGTTTTGAGCCACTTTCGCCCTCCAGAGACTCCAGTTTCCTCTGTTCCTATGCAACCCCGCTCCTTATCAGCTGTGCCGAGCCGAGCCGAGCCGTGCCACCACTTTCCATTAATTAACCGCTTCTGTTTATGTAAGACAGGATACATTTGGGGCTGCTGGTTGTCGTATTTTGGCCTGTTTACCTCTTTGGCACAACTGTAATATTCAAATAATATTTATTCTGGCTGCTGAAGTGCGTCAGTGGAGCTCAGTAGGATCATTTTAGTACTTTTATCCTATATTACAGCAATTTTATCTGAATTTATTTGACTATATATTTATAGGTATTTGTGTCTTCTTTATCTCTATAATATTGTATTCTTGTAACAGTCCCACAGTAATATTCATGATTTTGATGGCACTTGCATCTCATATTTTATATGAAATCAGAAATATTTTAGTGGCTTCTTAGTATTATAGCATACCTGCATCATGTCTTCCAGTATTACATTTATTTTCAGTTTCTCAATTAATTGATTAGTTGTTTTGGTCCAGAAAATGGTGAAAAATGTTGATCAGTGTGTCCAAAAAGTGACGTCCTCAACCTGAAGACATTCAGTCTACTGTCACAGACGAGGAGAAAAAAATACAGAAAATTCACATTTAAGGAGCAGAAATCAGAGAATTTGGACACTTTTTCTTAAATATGACTCAAAAAGATTAATCAGTCAGTTTTTTGGTCCATAAAATGTCAGAAAATGGTGGAAAATATTTCCAGAAACCCCAAGATGACGTCCTCAAATGTCTTGTTTTGTCCACAACCCAGTTTACTGTCAGAGAGCAGTAAAAAAAACAGAAAATAATCACATTTGAGAAGCTGAAATCAGAGAATTTGGACATTTTTCTCCTTTAAAATGGCCTGTTATCAGAATTGTTGGAGATTAATTTAATATTTAATAACTTGTGGATTAATGGAGTAATTGTTGCAGCTCTGTCTGATATCACTGTAATATTTGTATAATATTGAGAGTTAGTGGAGTGTTTAAATGATACCCAGCTGTGTGTGTAGTGCTCCTATAAGATTCTGTTGGCACTTGAAGTGTGTTTAGCAGTGAACAATGTGCTTATGTAAGAATATGGCTCTGAAAATACAGGATTTATTTGGGTGGACTATAGGTATGGTTAATATATGGTTATTGTAGTGTGTGTGTGTGTGTGTGTGTGTGTGTGTGTGTGTGTGTGTGTGTGTGTGTGTGTGGTTGATTTTTTGGATTTGGATTTTCACAACAAGCTGCATCAATTGAGGCTTTTGGTCACAATGTTTTGTCACTTCCAGCAACTGTTCATGTAGAAATATTAAAATTTTTGTTGATTTATTCAGGATGCAAATGATTTGCTTTAATTTTCTCCTGTTTGTGAGAAAATGATGCTGAGAAAAAAGAAAAATGCAGGGACAGAATATCAGATTAGACCTGCAGCTGTGTTCCTCTGGTGACCTTTGACCCTCACACAGACTGACCGCTCTCATACAGAGAGTTTTATATCCGGGTGTTTTTATTTATTTATTTATTTACAGGCAGTTAATCAGAAACGAAACAAGCGTCACATGATGAAAACGTGTAACAGAACAGACTGAACGAGGACAGGATGGAAAATAGAAACAAGGCAATAAATAACAAACTGTTTCAACTGTTTTTGCCTTCGAACATTTTCTCTTTACGTTCACACTGTGAGTCACTCTGTGCTCAAATCTGATTTCTTTCTTTGGCTGTCAGCGATGCGAAGTAACTAAGTACAAGTACTTCATTACTGTACTTTACTTGAGTATTTATTTCTGACAACTTTTTACCTTTACACTATTTTAACATGAACATCTGTACTTTCTACTCCATAGATTTTCAAAACAAGTTTGTTACTTTAGTTTTAATGCATTTTAGGGGAATTATTGATTATTTTTATTCTGCATCTTTACGTGTCGCCTTCCAACATCAAGACTGATTTCATCCTAAATATACAGAACAATAACAGGTAGAAAGGTTTATCCATCAGTGCACATCATGCATGACAGATGTCACAGGACGAAAAACAAAATAAAAGATGTAACATGATGAAAACAATGTAAAATCTGAAAAAAAAAAAAAAAAAAAAAACGTAGCAAGAGGAAAAATGATGAAAAAGACGCAGAAAACATAAGACAAAAAAAAAAAAAAAAAAAAAGACGTAACACAACAAAAAACGTAAAAGAAGTGATAACCATACCGGCCAACGGTCACGACTTTCCTGACCTGCAGCGACTGCCAAACTGCCAATTTTCTTTTTGGGACAAAAAGTGAATTCATGAAAGAAAACTGAGTTCATGTCAGGGGGGTGATTATTCTGTTTTCTTTCCTGAGGATCAAAAGTAAAATTAAAAGTACTGAACATGAAAATGCAGCGCAACTTTACATATTTTTCGGTTTGTTTTTTATTCTTTAAAAGTCACGTAATGGAAGAAGCAAAGTCTCTGAAACTCAGATTTTTGGGTCAAAATCCTTTTGACTTTTGAGGTTTCAAGGTCGGCAAGAATGCGTCATACGACAAAATGATGTAAAAGATGAAAAAGACACAACAAGACGTAAAAGATGTAACGACAAAAAGTGACATGAAGGACATAGCATGATGAAAATTGTGTAAAATAAGAAAAAGATGTAACGAGATGTTAAACGATGTAGAAAACATGAGACAAAAATGTTCATAACAAGACAAAAAACATAAAAGACATAATAAACATACCTGCAAACCGTCCTCTCCTTATTTCCTCCCGGAATCTCAATTTTCACACCTTTTTTTCCACTTCATTATCACAACTTGTTTCTGGCACTGACTTCAAAGTCTGCTGTTTCCAACCAGACAAAAATAAAGCCACAGGAAGGAAAAAGGAAAGTTTTTAGCATTTTAAGTTTAATACAACCTGTCAATTATATTGAGAGACGGGCAAAAAGTGAATGCATGAAAGAAAACTGAGTTCATGTCAGAGGGCTGATTATTCTGTTTTCTTTCCTGAGAATTAAAAATAAAATTAAAAGTTCTGAACATGAAAATGCAGTTGAACTTTCCTCATTATTTGGTTTGTTTTTTATCCTTTAAAAGTCACAAAATGGAGGAAACGAAATGATGTAAAAGATGAAAAAGACACAAGATGTAAAAAAATGTAACGACAAGAAGTGACAATGCAAAATAAGAGAAAGACGTAACAAGATGAAAAAGACCTACTGTGACGAGAAATGACCTAAAAGACGTAACAAGAAGGAAAAACAACGTTAAAGAACAGGATGAAAAGCAAGCAGAAGACATGAAACAAGAAACGACATAACAAGAAACGTAGGCGAGTAGAAATGTCCTTCAGAGGACGACTTTTTACTTTTATACTTTTTTCACTTTTCCTGTGGTGAAGAAGTTGAACCAGTACTTCTACTTTCAACAGTCTCTTTTTTTTGTACTTCTACTCGAGTAAAGAACGTGAGGACTTCAGCCGCCTCTGTTGGCTGGACACACTGTCTTTTAAACGTGACGGACATCAGATTCCAGTGTGAACTGGTCCTCACGGTCCTGAACCGACCCTCAGGTGCAAAAGAACAACAGCCGTACGGAAAGATGGAGGCCACTGAAGTCAGCGTCTGCACTGTCATTTTTAATTTGGTGTGCAGCAGATTATTGAGCAGATCTTTGTGGAGCGACGGCTGCTGCTTCTATATGGAGGTGTGTG
Source organism: Lutjanus erythropterus (assembly GCF_056507025.1). Classification (NCBI taxonomy): domain Eukaryota; kingdom Metazoa; phylum Chordata; class Actinopteri; order Lutjaniformes; family Lutjanidae; genus Lutjanus; species Lutjanus erythropterus. The sequence continues at coordinate 31,040,999 of NC_139337.1, forward strand.
TGTGTGTGTGTGTGTGTGTGTGTGTGTGTGTGTGTGTGTGTGTGTGTGTGTGTGTGTGTGTGTGTGTGTGTGTGTGTGTGCGTGCAGATTCAGAGTCAGGTTTAGGATGTAAAGAGATGCTGTTAACAGTCAGCGTGTGATTTCTTCAGGAGTGATGTGACAGTTCAGACTGAGGTCACACCTGAAAACATCAGACCTGGATCTGGTTCAGGACCACGTGTGAACGTGGCCCAAGTCGGAACTGAAAAGATGAGACTTAATGTGGTTTGTGCTGTTTGCACTGTGAGTCACATGTGAACCAAAAAAAAAAGAAGAAATCAGAAACATCAGATTTGGGTCACTTTGGCCTGCAGTGTCAACAGAGTCTCAGTTTTACAGTCGGGGTCATTTTATGAGGAAGAATATTAGGATGCAGGCATGAGGGGAAAAATAAGAGAGGGAAGACTTTTGTAAAATATTCAGTTTCAAGAATAAAGTCAAAATGTTGAGAATGAAGTGGAACTTTTAACTTGTCACCGGTATAAGATCACTGTAAAACTTCAACTTAAAGAAGTTGGTGTCCAGGCTGCTTTAAAAGTAGAAGATGACTGAATTTGAAAAGACAAGTTGAGGTATTTTTCTAATGATTATAAAACAATAAGGTTTGCTAATCAAACTTGCTAAGATAATCAGATTAAGTTCTTCATTTGACACAAAGATCTTCCAGCTGCTCCTGTTGGAGACATTTTGTTCCAGTTTTGGCTCAAAGACAAGATGAGAAACTGCTGCTGCCAGTGAATTTATTACATTTTAAGAATTTAAAACCACGACTGATCGTAATGTGAGACACAAAAGAAAAGTCTCATGAGAAACTTAATGAGTTGATTTAACAACAGAACATTCATCCAACTCATCGTTTCTTATCTGTTGACCATTTTCTCAATTAATCGATCACTTGTTTGGTCCATAAAATGTCAGAAAATGGTGAAAAAGATTGATCAGAGTCCAAGATGACGTCCTCAAATGTCTTGTTTTGTCCACAAGTTAAAAAATATTCAGTTTACTGTCAGAGAGGAGTAAAGAAACCAGAAAATATCTACGTTTAAGAAGCTGAAATCAGAGAATTTCGATATTTTTTTTATTAAAAAGTGACTCAAAATGATGAATTAATTAATTAATCCTGTCACAGTTGTTATCTTTACCATTAATCAATTAGTTTTTTGGCCACAGATAATTAAAATTGATGCAGATTAATTTAATACTCGATTAATCTTTGCAGCTCTGTTTGTTGTTCGGTTTATTAGTTTGTCCAGCTCTTCCTATTGATTAACTGATTGATTTAAAGACAAAAAAGATTGGAAGTTTCACCAGTGAAGCATCTTTGGAATGCAGTTAACTTTTTTTGGCGTAATCCTGTAACATGTAATCCATTACTCCCCTAGCCTGAGTGTAATCTGAATATTGATAGGTTTTTTTTAAATGAGTAGCATGTTTGTTGGGTAGCGTTCACATTTTGCGGTACCTGGAATTGAGTCCAGGTTTGTACCAGACCTGATGCGTGTGAACCAGTGATTTTTGGTGCTCGTGGTTCTGCAGTAGCTGCTGTGTCGACACCTCAGCACCACCCTGCTGCAGAACTACAACAGGTGTCCCAGCACTGCACCGCCTGCCTCGCATGCATTACATTTGTCTGTGTGTGTGTGTGTGTGTGTGTGTGTGTGAGCCCACGGGTGTCCAAACCCGTATTTGGTGTGTTTGTGTGTCTGCCTGTGTGTAGGTGATAATGTGTGTGTGTGTGTGTGTGTGTGTGTGTGTGTGTGTGTGTGTGTTCAGCTGAAAAGCCCCACACGGTGTTGTGCTGTTTGTTCAGTGTTGGAGCAGCAGGCCTGACCTTTCCTGTGCCGGGCGCTGAGACAACAACACGAGCTGCTGTTTGACGGACGAGGCGAGGCGAGGCGAGGCAGCGTTGTGACTCTCTGCTCTGACATCAGTCCTGCAGGCTGAAACCAGCTTCCTGCTTATTATCTACAACCTTTGTGCAGTAAAGGCACCGTATGAAACCTGAGAGCAGCTCTATAGCTTTTTATCACAGAGGCTGAAAACCCTCCTGAGCCTCACAGTCCACCTGCATTCACCGCCGCTCCGTGTTCCTTCAGTTTGTTTTCATGGCCATTAACTCCCATCAAAGACACAAACGCTCGCGTCACGGCCTGTCCCTCAACACACCACAAAGACTCACACCAAACAAGTGTTTAGTCTGATATGATGTTTTATTATCTGTGAGGATGATTTATTGTTGGTCAGATATTCCTTCATTTTGGATTCAACTGTCATAAATATACCGTCACACACCATCCAGGTCATCAGCGCCTGCAGCCCCAAAATATTTTTCAGGAGAGAAGTAATACTGACAGGTTAGCTAGCTAACTGGATTTCTGTGTAGCTAATGTTAGCGATTGGTCTGTGAAGCTTACGTTAGTACTTGGTCTGTCTAACTAATGTTAGCGGTCGGTCTGTGTAGTTTACGTTAGCAGTTAGTCTGTCTAGGTAAGGTGGTCTACTTAAATTAGATGGGGACAGTCACCCAGTGTTGAGAATTGGGACAAATCATGTCCTACCAAAAAACCCTTTAAAAATCATCAATACCAACACTCCAGTTTCGTTTTTTTGGAAATTTTCTAAAGTTGCTCTGTGCCAGAAAACATCCCTGTCCCAGACAAGAATTCACAACATCAAACAACTTTAAAAAATGTGTTAAAAACCTTCAAAATAAGTTTAAAAACGTGCTATCAGAATCATCTTTGTTTTGAAATATTTTCTGTGGAAATGTTGTCCCTTTAAAGTTGCATCCCAGACTTCTGTCAACTCCATCAGATGATTTAATCAGGCATAAAAAGGGTTAGCCATACCCTGAGGACCTCGCTTCCTGGTTTAAAAAATACTGCTGAGGCACTGGTAAACTTTCTCATTTTAGACAAAGTCATTCAATAATATTGCTCTCAATAATATCTCAACCATAACATGTCGATTCTGTAGCCCTTCTAAATCAAAGCTAAATAAGAATTATGGTTTAAAAATTGATTAACATTAAGAACTCTGAGACACTTTAAAAATAAAATAGCTCTGTAAGACATCAACTCATGAGTTGACACTGACATTTAATAAAAAATGTAATCACTATAACGTTGGACATTTGAGTTTGATCTTTTGAAATATATCTTCCAGCATAATTGAAGAATAAAAATCTAAACATCTTCAAAATACAGTTTTGTCACAATTCTCAAGAATGAGTGAGCTAAAGAAACACTTCACAGCTCAGGAAGGGTTTGAAAATGTGTAATCTGCAAAGTAATTAGTAACTAAAACTGTCAGACAAATGTAGCTGAGTAAAAAGTTCAGTATTTGCCTCTGAGACGTTGTGGATCAGAAGAATAAAGTTGCATCTTCATGCTGTGAAAAAGACGATGATGGACAGAAAGAAAAGCAGCTTCAGGACTCCACTGACAGAAAGACCTGGACTTGGTTTTTGGAGGACCTGATCTGGTCCGGCTCAGGATCACCTGAGTCGAGGACGTGAAGGTTCAGACTGAAGGCGGTGACTCAGCGTCGTCACACAGCGGCTCCACGTCGAAGCTGAGTCAGGACGGACAGATCTGCTTTAATCTCAGTGATCCTCTCTCACGGAGCCGAGAGGCGCTGACAGTTTAATTATCTGTTATTCCTCTGTTAAAGCAGAGGCTCGCTGAAATACTCTTAAAAGTGACGCCTCCTTTCCTGCCTTCAACAATTTTACTGCCCAAATCTGGAGAGACGTCGGAGTCAGCAGAGTGTCAGGAGTTAGAGCTCAAATGATCCACTGAACTTTAAAGAAATCTGTTCAGAAAGTTGAACATGAAACCTGTTGAATTAACATTTAACATAAAATCTACTGAGCTCAGACTGCTTCCTTCTTACCTACAGATCTGACAAGAAAGGACTTATTTCTACTAACTGCCTCTAAAATCTGCACTGAATGTGGAAAAAGGTGTCTAAATTTCTCCTTCGTCTTAGAATCAGTCATAAAATCACCTAAATCCTCTGGAGCAGGTCTCATTGGACACGTTTAAAGTGATTCTCAACAAAGATTAGTTTAATCTAAAATTAATTCTAACCAGTTTAGCAAAACTAGGTTTAAAATGAGTAAATCCAGTCTTAAAATTAAACAAAGCTCTGTTGCACAATTAAAAACTAATCTCTATTTAGTTTAGTTTATTGATTTAAATGTAAAACTAACAAACATTAACAAAACTTAAAATTGTTTGCTGGCTAATGTTAGCTAAAAAAAAAGTTAATAAAAAGTTACAACGTCTTGCTGCAAAAGCTTAACAGAGTGTTACATTGTTTGCTAGCTGGCTAAAACATTAACAAAAAAAATACGCTATTTTCTAGCTATCTAAAAGTTTAACAAGTTATATTTGTTGCTATTTAATGTTAGCTAACTAGTTAAAGTGTTAAATTGTTTGATATCTCACAACAGCTAAAACGTTAACAAAACATTACATTGTTTGCTAGCTAGCTACAAAGTTAGTTTGCCTATTTAGCCCGATGATGAAATTAAACTGAGATTAAAATGGAATATTTCTTAATTTGAAGCTAATTTAAAAGTTCTGTTGGACATGGTTTTAAGTCAAACCATGATTTTATCAAATGAACCCTGGTTGGTGTAACGCAGCCTAAATGACGTGGAAGCGGGTAAATCTGCCCGTTGATGTTTTTGAACGTTTCGAAATCTTCACTCTTTGTTTCATATGTTATGTTTCTGTTTCGGTGAAAAAAGTTTTGATCCTAATGATTTTCTGCTACTTGTGCTTAAATACAGGTTAAAGAAACAATAGAAAAGAAATTATGAATATTATTAAAGATTAGTTATAATTCATTTCTGTATCCTTTTGCTGCAGCAGTTTGGTGTTGATTGTTTAGTTCACTGTGAGAAAAGTTTCAAAATATTCTAAATAAAACGGTGCAGTCAGAAAGTTGAGTAACTTTGGAAGAACTTAGGTAGAAGTTTGGTAGAACTTTAGTAGAACTTTTCACTTTCATGACAACTGAAGAAACTTCACCAGCTGATGAAGAACATGAGATGTGGCTGAAAGCTCCAGACGAAGTTAGAGTCGACTTGAATTCACAGGATCTGTCAGCAGGTCTGGTCAGGATGTGATGGTCAGTTATATAACAGTCCTCTGTGTGTGTGTGTCTGTAGGCCAGCCTGTTGTTTTTGTTGACAGAGTTCAGAGCAGCTTTTTGGACTCATTATCTCATAATTACTTATAATCAGTGTTGGGCAGTAGCGGCGTTACAAGTAGCGGCGTTACTAGTTTAACTATGTTTCTCAGTAACGTGGTCGTAACGTCGCTGTTTTCTACATCAAATAGCTTTTCAGTAGTGAAGCTACTTTAGTGATCAAATAACGCGGTGGCGTCCACAGAAACTACATTTTCCCACGCATTTCTAAACCATAAATGCATCTCATCCATGTGACGTCACGTACCTGTCCTCCTGCTGATGGCCGCCGTAGACTGGATATGAAAAGATGCCCGCGAGTTGTCGCTGCGGGGCAGAGACGTGAACTTTAACAAGTTCATGTTACTGACCGAGTTCTCACAGAACAGTTCCACGTTCCGGTGTTTACCGTGGAACCACAAAAGAAAAGATCCTGTCAACATCCGAGACGTCCAACACAAATTTAAGGACACATTCAGGTATTTCCCGAAGTTACACAACCATCGCTAAGCTAAGCTAATCATCACAACTCAGTCAGCAAACACCAGCAGCTAACATGAGCTAGTTAGCAACATGTCCTCTGACAGCAAAACAATAAAACTGTGTGTGTGTGTGTGTGTGTGTGTGTGTGTGTGTGCGCGCGCGCGTGTATTTACGTCTGTGTGAAGGGAATTTAGACAAGAAGAGGTAGAAAAAATGAGAAGACAAGAGAAGCTGAAAAGTATACTTAATTTGTTACTCAGAAATATTACTTGTGCAGTTTTTTGTTTTTGTTTTTTTCACAAACTTCTCTACAAAACCTAATTGTTGTGGTCAATTTAAATAAATAAATAGATATTTGTGTAGATGGCTTCAGTAGGGGGGTAATAAATATACTACTAAACACAGACAGACAGATACAGAGATACTTTGTTTTTACTTTAAAAAAATTAGCTTTGATGTAGTTAAGATACTTTTGTCATTTTATTGTAGCTTAGTTTGTTACATTTCTCTGGTGGGTAACTTCAATGTAGTGAAGCTTGAATAAGCTAGAATAACTTGCTCACTACATTTGACACTGATTATAATCGAGTTTTTACTTCATAATTATGACATTGTATCTGATAATTAGGAAACTTTATTTCATAATTCTGTCTTTTATCTTCTTCTACCTCTCTATTTTGACTTTTTAATCTCATATTGACTTTATACCTCATAATTAGGACAGTTTATCTCATAGTTTAGACTTTTTATTTCATAAATCTTTGTTTATTTTATAACAGTGACATTTTATCTTACAATTTTACTTTTTATCTCATGATTATGACTTTTAATCTTACAGTTTTGACTTTTTATCTCTGACATTTTTTGTCATAATTTCAACCTTTTAATTTCATTATGACAGAGATGAGAGCAGCTTTTCGTCCTCGTGTCAAATCATAAAACATAAAATCAGGTTTTTATGATCAGCCTGATGATAAAGTACAAATACTCTGCTGCCAGTAATCAGATTACACTACAACTACAGTCACTATTTGTTGTTTCATACTTAAAAAGAAAGTTCTCATTTTGCTCTGTTTTTGCGTTACTGTAAAATTGTTATGTTATTATTTTGTTTCTCATAAAAAGTCAGACTTGTAGATTTTAGTGTAGTAACAATAAAATCATGTCGTGTACTCCAGTAAATAAAGTGTAAATACTTTATTTGAATCTCTTTGAGTCATTCTTTACAGGACTGTGGTTTTGTGATATTCTTTAGTCGGAGCTCTAAAGGCAGCTGCAGCGGTGACTCATGTAAAGTAAAATACCAAAGAGCAGCATGTGTCGGCTTTAATCGAGCTCTGACAGTCAACATTTTTCTTAAGTGACTGTTCAAGGCAACATAAGGCAGCTTACAGAGGAACAAAGAGGCCAGATCGCTGCTGCCGCGACAACGGGGACAAAATACACAATAATACAACACGAGGACGAATCTGAAACTTCACATCGGAGGAAGAACAGGATGTTTATTTTCTTTAAATCTCCTCCTGCACCTCACTTTGTTTCTGTATTTCAGTTTTCAGGTGCGTCACACCTTTAACCTGTCAGAAAAAACAAGAAAAAAAAAACATCCTCATCATGAGTCATTATTAGATAAAATGTCAAAACTGAGTTGAAAGTCAAAATTATGAATTAAAAAGTTGGAATTATGAAATATACATAACTTTTGATCTCGCTGTGACTTTTTGTCTTATAATTCACTTTTTATTTTATCATTTTTACATTTATCTCATAATGATAACATTTATATTGATATTATATATTTATTTCATGATTTATATTGTGATTATATTGACTTTTTAATCTGATATATGACATTTTATCTCATAATTTTGACTTTTTATTTAATACTTTTTACATTTATAATGTATAATGATGGCATTTTATTTCATAAATGTGACTTTTTATTTTATAATGATGATGTTGTACTTCATAAAGTCAACTTTTTAATGTTATTATGAGCTTGAGCCTCATATCTAAGACATTTTATTGCATAAATTTGACTTTTTATCTCATGATTATAACAGTTTATCTTATAACTTTGATTTTTTACCTCATATTTATGATTTTTTTAAAAATAATTTTAAACTTTTAATCTCATTATGACTTTCTACTTCATAATTAGGACAATTTGTCTCATAATTTCTCTCTTTATCTCGTAATTCTCATAGTTCTGAATTTATATCTCATGATTATGACTGATTATGGAGATATTTCTTTTCTTTCACTGGTGGAGATCAGCTTTCAGGTGTCACATGATGCACAGTAGAACAGCTGACTGTAGTATTTTCTTGACACATCCAGGTTTCCGTAGTTTTGCCTCTTCTCTAAACTGCACCAAGTCTTCTTCTGTGGTTTTTCTTTTCTCGTAAAATGTGCTGCTCTGAACATTTAGTTCATGTATGTGAAGCTTCAGTTCAGCAGCAGAAGAAGCTTCACTTCTCTCACACAACAGGCAGCCAGTGACATCATCACCCTGGTCAAAGGTCAGAGGTCGCAGCGTGATGACATCAGGCCTGTGATGGAGAGGTGTTGGGATTTTTCGGCAGCTGATTTATCTCCACCCTCTCAGCGACACGTCCACTTCTCCTCAAGCGTCTGTGAGCGTAAATCAAACGCACCTCGAGTCGTTCACATGCCTCCACGTCTGTGTTTAGCAACGAGACGATTGGCCGGAGTGTGTGTGTGTGCGTGTGTGTGTGTGTATGTGTGTGTGGAGTGAAAGAGAGGCTGGTGACAGAATATTCCTCCATCTTTTCATTAGCAAGTGTGTGTGTGTGTGATGTTTTATTGCTTCAGAGGTGCAGGGCAGTGTTATCAATCACACTCTGAGGATGTGTCTTCTTCTCAATCATCACAAAATCATTGAAATGTAGAACACGAACACACACACACACACACACACACACACACACAAACACACACACACACGCTGTGATTTCACCTGTTCATCAGGATCACCACCCGGTGCTTTGGGACCAGAACTCACAGCAGTAACCATAGCAACAGCAGAACCATAGCGACCAGTGTCACCATCAACAGCAGCCTCGGTGGAGTCTTTCTTTACATTCTGTCTGGGAGCGTTTCAGATAATTTGGGATGAGTGCAGCGGCGGTGGCGGCGGCGTCGAGGAAGTCGACCATGTTTGTTTTGATTACAGTGGAGACTTTGGGGTTTTCTTGACTTTAAATGAAGTTCAGTCACTTCACTAAACTTCACCCACAGTCTCTGTTGTTCCCTCTGTAATCCTGTCAGAGTCCCCTGAAGGGTCTGAGGGGTCCATCGAACACCAGAACGTTTATGACTGGATAAAATTAACGTGCTGAAGATTGAAAGCTCATGAAGGTCATGTTTACCATCATCATTATAGGATCAGTTTACAAAGTATGAGATAAAAAGTCAAAACTATGAGGTAAAAAATAAAAAGTCCAAATTTTGAAACCTAAAACTATGCCTAAAGCTGCCAGTCGTCCCTCTGAGGACGCTGTGACCGTAACCGATCGATCACCCAGAGACCAGAGCCGGTCAAATTCACACACCTGCTCCGCACGATGGTCACGTCACGTGTGCAGCGACACAGACAGTAACGTCACACTCGCACACACGCTGGCATGAAGCCGGTGTTAGCGACAGATTCCAACAACAGGATAAAGAGAAGACAGACAGTCTGCAAGGAGACGCTGCAGCTGACGGTGTCGCCAAACCTCAATAAACTTTGTAGCTCTTCATGCTAATGTTAGCGAGCAGCAGACTGCTGTCCACAGACTGACAGTTAAAATCTCACCTCCTGTTCTGACTGAAGAATAAACAACCTGCGTCTCCTCAAACATTTTTATCATCCAGACTCGTTGAACTTCTGCTTCTGTTTTTTTCCTGCAGTAAACTGTTTCACGGCGTCAGTCTCCGGTTTGTTTACCTCTGCTTGTTCACGAGATCTCGTCAGATCGTTCTCCCTCTAGTACATAATCTTAACATAATAATCTAATGAGGCCTGGCTTTTGGAGAAAATGTAAAAGTTATTTAACATTCAGTGTTTTATTGTGAGCATCCAATTTAATTTTGCAAGAAAAGTTGTAAAAATGTTTGTGAATGCTGTCAATTATAGTTCTCGGAATTGGCAAATCAGACCCTTGAAAAAATCGGAATCTGAGAAGAAAATTGATCGGTGCATCTCTGCTTTATTGTTTAGTAAACAACAAACAACAAACTGTTTTATGTTCCGTCAGTGCTACTTTCTGAACCTGCAGAACCGACAGTGAAGTGACAGATTTATTGTAGCTGAGGTCTGAGTGCACGTTTAACAAGCCGTCACGGCCCCCCACCACACACACACACACACACACACACACACACACACACACACTGTGTGGTCAGCTGACCTTGGAGACAGTTCGTCTGCTCAGAGGTCTCATGATTTATCAGAGACACATGAAGTCACTCGACCTCCTGTTGACACCATCAACACTCCTGCTCCTCCTCCACCTGTTCAGCCTCACACACCTGCTCCATCTGTTTCCCCTCCAGGTCCTCCTTCTTCCTCTTCTGCTTCCTGTTTCTGCTCAGAACAAACTGACTGTCTACCATGCATGATTGACATGTAATCTCATAATTAAATTAACTGGAATAAATTATTATTAGGATTTTAAAACAAAAACAGTAATTAAGGGGAACAACAGATTTTGAGATTGGTCCAGTACCGAGGGACAGAAACAGATGATTTATGGCTCTCGCTAGAAACCCGCCAGACTCCATCCACAGAAACGCTAATTTTGACACATTTATTTCTGTGACTTCAGAACAACAGTGATTCATAGAAACAAAGAGAAATGTGGTTTGATCCATAAAGATGCATCAAATTAAGTAAAAAAGAGGATAGTTCATATGCATCAGTTGCATTTGGGAATAAATCAGCTCAGTCGCTTTGCAGAACAAAACAGCAAGCCGGTGCTAAAGTTTTGATAGATTTGTGACATATTCTGTTTCCAAACAAACTGAAAATGTCACAATCATGCATTTTTAGTTTGCCCGCATAATTAAATGAAATTTTCTCTCAATTGCAGTATGGCTTTCTGCAATTTTCACATCGCAGGGGGTGGAAATCAGATCCTAGAGACATTGAAAACAAATTTATTGGGTACAGATTCCTGCAGAAAACCCAATCACACCATCGTCATTTCAATCAATATAAGAATGACGATCAATCAGTCAAAATAATTACAGTTAGATATTTATTCAGAATCAGTCAGCCCTAATTTTGAGAACATAAAAAGCAGTTTCATGACAGTAGAATGGGTTCTGTATGGCTGGAGGAACCTGGTTGAGGGTCCTGGGACAGAACTGTGAACAGTTTAAAGTTTAGTTTGTCAGCTTCATTATTTACCCAGAAACAAACACAAACCAGCCCTTTAGACACCAACACTTTAATATAAATCATCTGAACACAATATGAGCTAATTAATCCAGATGTCACATTAAAAGACAAAAAGGAAAGACATGCAGAAAGAGATCAGTAGAAACGTAATAAATAAAGTAAAGATAAAATACACAGGTAGAGCTAAGAAAAAGCAGCACAGGTGGGTCTTGAGCTGCTTTTATAATGTGTAAGAAATGATGGCTGAATCTGCAGCTCCACTTGGCTTTATGTAGCTCTACAGTGACTTTATAACTTCACTGTCGCCGCTCTCATGTTTGTTTTGGTCGGCTGTTTTCTGAGAAAAAGCTCTAACAATCCTCAGCAGAGAACCTGCCACCAGCAGCCAGCCCAGTCTCAAGGCAAAGCATGTAAGAGATCCGCAAATCCACTAAAGAGTGCAGTGTCGGTGTCACGTTTAGCCTCTGCAAGGTGTGAAAGGTACACACGAGTAAAGAGTTGGATAACTTTTGTTTTTGTGTTGTTTTCTCCAATACACAAGAACACAAAAGGTCTGTCTACAGCGTTACTGTAAAAAAAAAAGGTCTGTTTTTATTGTGAAGGTGAACTTGAAACTGAGAAATAATTAATAATAACTTCTATAATATAAGAGTTACAAAGTCATCGTTAAGTCATTATTTTGGCATACTAAGCAATTAATTTGGCATACTGTATCATTATATGGCATACTAAGTCAATATTTTGGTATACTAATCATTATTTTGGTATACTACATCATTATTTTGGCTACAAAGTCATTGTTTTGTGATGCTACGTCATTATTTTGACATACTTAGTCAGAAATAATATATGTGTTATTCTTATTTTGGGATGAGGTCACAGCTGATTATGAAAGTGGTAAAAGCAAAATCTATATCAAAATCTATTATATACATTTCTGATATTTACACAGGTACACATAATTGTATAGTATGTTAATATTTTTTTGTCAGATGAAATAATAAAATATCTAAAAATATATTCTTACCATTTTTAAGTGAGGTGTCAGTTGATTGTTAAAGCAGTGAGAGAATAAAAATCATTAAGAAAATCTTAATTCTCTTTAAGTAGAAGGCAGTGAGGCAGGAAGCAGCAGGACTGATGGGAAATGTGGTCTTGATGTGGATAAAGAACCCTCTCAGTGGTGGTCTCTGTGTGTGAGTGTAGCTGTGGTGGGTTTACAGTCGTCTCTGAACACTGAGTGAAACATTAAATGTGACTCAGACCTGCTGATGATTAAAAACGACGCTTGTTGCAGTAAATCACCGCTGCTCTGCTCTCAGCAGCAGGCCGGCATTTTAAAACACTTTGCAGCTCGTGATTTATTCTGACGACGGGCGGCCATGTCAAAGACCTCCATCTCTCTCTCTTCTTCTTCTCTCCTCTGTCTCATCTTCCTCACCTGTCTCTATATTTCCTGTCTTAGTGCTTTCTTTCCTCCGTCTCTTTATTTTCATGTCCTTCATGCTTCCTCTGTCTCGCTCCGTTCTCCTCTTCCTCGCTCTGCCACCCCTCATGAATCTCTCTGAATCACATGTTCTGTAAAGTAGCCTCACATTGACAGTCATTTCTCTTTATTTATTAATTTCATGTTGTTCTTTGACACCACCGATGAAATTTACCCCATCTTATAACTTAAGTGCAATATGCAACAGAAAGACTAGAAAGAAATTTATGCATTTTGAGATACTAAGTCATTATTTTGAGAAGACTTCTCATTATTTTGGGACACTAAGTCAATATTTTAGCATACTAAGTGAATATTTTGCCATACTAAGTCCATAATTTGAGATACTAAGTCATTGTTTCAGGAAGTTTCTCATTCTAATGACGTAGAGATGGAAACGGACTGCCATAATAATCAAACTTGCAATACATGATAATTTTTTTTTTTTGCATTGTAAAGAAATGAATCATTTAATAAAAACCTGAAACACATGAAATTGTAAAAGTGGATTTTCAGTCAGAAAACATGCAGTGAGGATGGTTTTACAGAAAAGAGGATTTAATGGAGACGAGTTAAAGTGAAATTAATTTCATGCAACAGAGGCTCGGGGGTTTTTGCTTTTCATTTATTTCCCAGAGTCGAAGTTTATTGTTGGAGCAGCTGATAGAAACATTTCTCCATCTGGAACTGGACCAAACTTTGTTGAAAAGTTTAGTATTTTTAGATTACAAGCTTTATTTTGATGGTATTTCTCTGACACATTTCTTAAAGCAACAAAAATGTCTTAATTTTGAGATAATAAGTCAGTATTTTATTATACTAAGTCATTATTTTTGGACACTAAGTCATTTATTTATTTATGTTTCTTAAAACATGCTGATAAAGCTGTGGAAAGTGTTTAAAAAGTCATGTATTTAATAGATATCACAGTGTTAGATTTACATGTCACCTTGTTTTACCTCAGAGTTTTACCACAGACTGCTGTCTGAGTTTCAGCACTGAACATCCATTGGCTGTTTGTGGCCAATAAACACAGAATGCAAAATTACTCCAGTGTTCCAATTCAAGCAAGGACACAAAAATCAGTCTAAAAACTGTTTGATCGCAGCTTTGTCTTCCACCTTTCCTCCGTCTCTGTGCTTCACTTTTAAAACCGCCTCATCATCTGTAAATATACAATATATCATCGGCATTAATGTGCACAAAGTTATTTAAAGGAAAAGATAACAAGGATATAAAAAGTGGTATCAGATGTCTGCCTCCATCCTTTTCTCCATCAGCCTGTAGCTCTCCAGTGTTTGACCTTTCTGTTTGTGCCATTACAGCACATATCAATACATTTATGTTGCCTAATTATACAGGAAGAGTAATAACAATAAAACCTTCAGATCACAGTAACAGTCATGGATAAAAAGTGCTCATAAAGAACGATCAAATGATTGGTCTCTGAGCCTCGCATGCGTTTTATTTTAAGCTATCCGAGTGAGGCAGGTGGATCGTCTTGCCAGTAATGCTGTCGATCCGTACTTTGGTATTTTGAAGCTCCTGTGTTTTTTTTTTTTTTTTTTGGTCCCTTGTGTAGGGGCCGGTGTCTCTGCTGGCTCCCGCACAGACTGGCGCCGGCCAAGCGCTGGTCCGCTTTTGGCTGCGGTCGATCCATTCTTCTCTGGCGGCCACTTTGGCGGCTCCCCAGCCATCATTTGGAGTCCTAAAGAGGACTTCCAGGTGATGTAAGTCACCCCGCTGGCAGCCGCGATGGAGGTCCTCGGCCCTGCGAACAGCTGATTGTGTTTCAGTAGAAAAACATCCTATAGAAAACATTCCAGCTCGGATGGGGGGGGGGGTCGCGGTGCGGCTGGAGCGTATCCCAGCATGCACCGGATGAAAGGCAGGGAAACACCGCGGACAGGTCCGTCTCAGGACTGAGGCAGGAGTCTTTTATAGTTGGATGTGTCGTTTGTGTTTTGTGTGTGTTTGAGCTACAAAAGAGGGAAAAAGTCACGGCTGTCAGCAACAGAGTGTCTGTTTGTTTGGCTTCTTAAAACTTTTATATGACTGTTTGAATCTTTTATGAACCAAAATCAGCCTCAGAGCCGAACTTTCACACAGTTAGTTTTAAGTCTGCAGTTTAGTAAAACTCAGTTGTCTGATTGTGTTCTGGTGTCACATCTTTGATTGAAAACCAAACTGATCTTTATTTGCTTCACTTTTAATTTTGTCTGAAGTGGAAATAATGTGATGATGTTTTAGCACCCTGAAGCTAGGATTATGAGGGTTACTTTTATTTTTCTATTACTAATAATTACCTGTTAAAAAACTCTTTACGTGGTGTTAAAGTAACGTAACTTGACTAGTAGCAGTCGATAGTGACAGACTGGTTAAATAACTGGATTTCTGTGTAGCTAACTTCAGTAATTGTTCTGTGTAGCTAACATTAGCGGTTGGTCTGTGTTGCTAATGTTAGCAGGCGGTCTTACCTGTAAATGTAAATGACGACGACCAACCAAACTGACCAAAGACATTTTACTGTTCAGAACACAGGTGTTTTTCTGTTCTACCATGGCCTCAGTCTGTTGTTCTGTGTTTTAAAATGTTCTGATTCACAGAACTTGCACAAAAAACTCAAACAAACTAAACAATTGTGGCAACAGCAAACCTAAAATGACTGATTTTGTCAAAGGAGTTTGGTTGGTTTGCAACACTTGAAGCGATAATAACTTTTTTAGGTGTTGAAACGTTACAAAATAAATGTTGCTCAGAAAACACTGAGGGATTTTAACGACCAGGAGAAAACGTGTCCTTCAGATGTCGACGCAGTGACCCTGAAGTAAAGATGACATCACTTCCTGCTGCGGTCTGAGAGTCTGATTAAAAATAAAAACTGCAACAAAATAAAGAATTAACAGCAGCCTCTCTGAAGCTGCTCAGGGAGGACATAACACGAAGAGACGGCTCTGTGTGTGTGTGTGTGTGTGTGTGTGTGTTCAGCTGTACCTTTTTGTTTTGACCCTGGAGACCTGAGAACAAAACTGAAACAAACATGACTGCAGTAATAAAATATTGGAAAGTAAAGGCAGCACACAACTCTGTAAATCAACAATCATAACCACAGAAAAAGTGAAAAATTAAATATATATAGGGCTGCACAATTAAATGCAATATTATCAAAATTGCAACACGGTCAAGTGCAATAACAAAATTGCTGAATGAGAACCACTTTGCAATTTTAAAAAAACGAGGAATATGTGAGGAAAGAGCATTATAATGAGGTACTGCAGAGCTGCAGAGATGTTCTGGTCTAAAAATCTTCTTCTCCAGATGAAAGAAAACATGTTTCTTTGGTTCAGACATCAAAAATTACCACTACGTAACAATTTTAAATGTATTTTAGAAAACTGTAATGCTTTGAACATTGATGAAAATATCTGAGATACTATGAGTACACAACTCAACAAAATATATAACAGACATCCAGTCTTGCGGAAATCGAATAATCTTTATATATAGGGCACTTTTCAAAATCCACATGTATTAAAATAATCAGATTTTAAAAGAAAAGGGATAAAAAAATGAAAATGATTTGTAAATAAAAACCAAAATACAGTGTAAAAGGCAAGAAGAGAAAAAAATGAAAGCTAATTTAAGAAGTAAAGAACAATTAAAACTCTGGCAATGTATTTAAAAACAACAAATACAGTAATTAATTATCTTAAACAGTAAAAGAAACTACTGTAATATTTGAAATATGTTAAAATAATGTCCTGGAAACAACAAAATAACATCAAACCAACTGAAAGATAAACAAATAAATGAACAAAAGTGCAAATGTTTGATTAAATATTGTTAGCTTGTCATTGTGTGTCTTCCTGTCCTTGTTGGCAGTGATGGACAGGCTTCAGCTGGCGGCACGTGTGTGTGTGTGTCTGTGTGTGAGTGTGTGTGTTTGGAGTGTGTGGTCACGGGGTCGATCCCGGGTCGCTTGGCGGGGTCGTCGGGGGTTAAGCTCGCTAGTTGTCCCTCAGGACCAGAATAAGCTGCAAGAAAAAACATCACTCAGATCGAAGCACACACGCACGCACACACACACACACACACACACACACACACACACACACGCACGCACGCACGCACACACACACACACAAAATTGTGAATAATCACCAGTTAAGATGCATGAACATACATGTGTTTTCAGGCTTTTCCACAATAAAATGAAAGCAATAAATAGACCTTAAAACTGACTAAAGTCAGTTCATCAAAAGGTTCTTTGGACTCTTGAAGATGCTCTATCGATAATTTTAATAGGTGATCAATAGTTGTTTGCCTATAAAATGTCTGAAAATAGTGAAAAGTGTTGATCAGTGTTTTCCAAAGTCCAAGATGACGAAGTAAAAAATGGTGAGGAACATTTGTTTACGCACAAATTAAGTTTTATCCAGATTTAATAATAAGGAAAGTATGTTGTTTTTAATTTTGGAGTGAACTGTGCCTTTAATCCTGACACAGCTCGTACAGCTGGTTTGATTTTTGGTTTGAATCCGTCAGAAACAAACCGACTTCGGAAAACAACTGGATGATCAGAGATGATGAAGTGAGAGAGACAGAGATCGATAACAGACCGTCATGTTCATCAGCATGTGATAGACAAGGCCACAGTCAGTGTGTGTGTGTGTGTGTGTGTGTGTGTGTGTGTGTGTGTGTGTGTGTGTGTGTGTTATAAAGTGTCCTTGGGGCTCATGTGCAGCTTCATCTGTTTACTGGTTCAACAGCAGCCTGAACAGACGGGAACCAGTCAGTCAGACAGTCCAGAGACCTGCACATAATCCATCAGCTCTCTTACAGACTGATGACATGGCCTTGTATCGCTACAGAGAGAGAGTGTCTGTCTGTGTCTGTCTGTGTGTGTGTGTGTGTGTGTGTGTGTGTGTGTGTGTGTGTGTGTGTGTGTGTGTGTGTGTGTGTGTGTGTATCCGAGGGAAAAGAAAACAGAGACTGGATGAGACTTGTGGTTTTTCATGGTTTTTATCACCTCTGATTATCTGAGTCTCTACAGAAGCTTGCGATTATTTTCTAAAATGCTGTTATCTCGAGATCCTCAGTTAATTTTTTTTTTTTATCTCAAGACAACATTTTCTTTATCATGATAATTAATAATTCATCTCACATCTCAACAAACAAAAGGCAGATTTCTCAGCAGTGAGATCATTTATTATGAGAAAACCACTTCTGTTAAAATGAGTGTCTAGATTTCAGCTGATTTCAGGTCAGTGGTCAGTGTCGGGACTAGTTGTCTCTTTAAATCAGTCCCTCCGGGATTTTACAGGCTTTTTGTTGGGATTGTTGCAGCCTAACATGATTGATTTGAAAAGTTGCGAAGTTTGTAGAAAAAAAAATTGCAAAAAAAAAAAGGTTTTGCAGAATTAACAGGGTTTGATTTAATTTGCGTTAGTTGTTGCAATCGCAGCCGTTCTGCGACGGAATTGGAATTTAGCCATTAGCTGGAAAACACAAAGGGACCACAGCATTTAGCCTCATCTAGTCCAAATTTGATTGTGAAAACAATAAAATGAGATGTTTTTCTGAGGGTATTCCAGATCAGCTGCTTTAAAACTTTCTGCAGGAAACTTTCCACAATGGAATATTTCCTTGAGGATCAGTTAAAGTGTTCAGGTCCATATTTAGAATATTTCCCCACTTTACACAGCTGTCAGACAGACTTTTCTGATGGGAAACCTCTGTTATATAAGCCAAATATCACTCTCTCCAAACCAACCAAACTCACTGGCAAAATCAGTGATTTTTACTCAGAGCACAGGAGCTGCTGGTCTGCTGCTGCCATGATCTGTTTGTGTTATTGTGCGACTTTGGTGTTTTGAAAGTTTAGTTCAGATTTGCTAAAATCACACAGTAGCACAAATAAACTAACCAGTCGAGGCAGCAGAAGACCAGCAACTCCTGTGTTCTGTGAGGTAAAAAGACTGATTTTGCCAATGGAGTCTGGTCTTTGGCTTCAGTTTGATATCAGAGAATGCAGGTAAAGTAGTAGGAATATTCTGAGTATGGCATATGCTCACACTCTTATTGATTTCTTTTAGGTGTCTTTAGTTGTGGGGCTGATACAGGCTGTATAGTTCCAGAAATGTGTCAAAAATTGGGAAAAATACAGGAGAAATGTGTCCCCAGGAGGACACTGGAGGAGGGCAGTGAAAAACTCAGGTCTCCCGGGAAAACTGGCGAGTACCTGTCTTTTTAAAATCACAAATTCACCACATTAAACACCAAAACTGTGAACTTTTAAACTTAAAACTGGAATTTAAATCTTTACAAACACAGATTTGAATAAAAACACTGGCAGCTGGGACGTGTTGACAAAACCAGAGAGAGACAGAGAGTGTGGTCCTAATAGAAACTGATTTAATCAGCCACGAGGGACGACAGTGAGAAGAACAAGAGAACAGCATGACACACACACACACACACACACACACACACACACACACACACACACACACACACAGAGAGAGAGAAGGAATAACAGAATTGAAGAGACAAGGTGGGGAGGAGAGAGACTCAAATAGGATAAATCTAACTGGGTCGCAGAGTGTGTGTGTGTGTGTGTGTGTGTGTGTGTGTGTGTGTGTGTGTGTGTGTGTGTGTGTGTGTGTGTGTGTGAGAACAGACAGGCAGAATCAATAGAAAGCCTATTAAACTGATCAGCGTCATGCCAGGTTTGTGACGAGAGGAGAGTGGAGGCGCACACACACTTCACTTCTTTGTGTTGCACAGTTTGTGTTTGTTTTCTCTTCGGTTCCTCCGTTCTTCTCTTCCTCCTCGTGTCTTTGAACCCCCCGGGGTGGTGGTGGTGTTGCGGGGGGGTGCGAGGACGTGTTGCTTCGCCGTGTCTTCACATGTGCAGAACATAATGTTTGTAAAGCTGTGATCATCAAGCTACTTCCAGGTTTTCAGCTTCTGGGTCAATGTTCCACGATTACTTTTCTGAACAGCTCGTCACAGCGACATGTGATCTGACCGCAGGGACCGAAACGGAACAAAAACAGAAAACAATTAAATAGAATTAAAGGGATTGTTCTCCACAGTCAGTGTATTACCTGCAGCAGGTGGCGGTCGAAAAGCTCCCAGTCTGGAGAAGCAGCAGGAGTACCAGTGCAGGAAGCTAAGCAATGACCTGCTTGCACTTATGATACAAAATATTAATTTTAAAATGATTTTATGGATTTAAAAATGATTTTATTGCTCCTCTGTAGCCTATAATGAATCCCATAGCAACTGTCTGTTTCGCAAAAATATCAGACCTTAGAATATCTGTAACTGGCCAATCAAAATTAAGTATTTAACAAAGCCATGTAATAAATTTAGAATATTTTCACTGCTATTCTTTGCTGTCCGACAGCCTTTTCTGACTGGAAAGTGAAGTTACATAAGCCAAATATGGCTCTCTGCAAAACTCCTTTAAAAAAACACAGCAAGTTTATCTCACATAACACAGAAGTATCTGGTCTCCTGTTGCCTTGATCTGTTAGTTTGTGTTATTGTGTGACCTTAGTGAATCTGAACTCAGCCTCCAAGACACAGAAGACCTATCAGATGGAGGCAGCAGTGGACCAGCAGCTCCTGTCTTCTCTCAGCTAAAATCACTGATTTTATGAATGGAGTTTGGTTGGTTTGGAGGGAGCGATATTTGGCTGATATAACGGCGATTTCCTGTTAGGAAAGTCTGTCGGACAGCAAAGTAAAGTAAAAATATTCCAAATGTAGTGTACACTCAAACTGATATTGATATTGATTAACCTGAGCTATCCTTTTAAGAAGAGCTAAGAAAGTCATTTAAAGAGTGACGACTGAAAAATTGGTGATTTGTTTCCTCCAGCTCTCAAAGAAAAACTTTAAAACAGTTGCAGGGCTAAAGTCTGTTCACCTTGAGTTTCTCTTATCGAGTCATGATGTAAAAACTCTCAAGATAATCTGCAGACCTTGTTTTGAGCAGTTCCATGTAGGAACTACTTTCTTTCTAGTAGAAAGAAATCATTACAAATTACATCAGCTTGTCTTTTCAAATTCAGTCAGCCTAAAAATTTAAGGTGGTAAGACACTAACTTTTTTAGGTTAAAACAAATAGTTTGCTTTTACAGTGAGGATGTGCATTGACCAGTGGTGGAACGTAACTAAGTACATTTACTCGAGTCGTGTACTTAAGTAGAATTTGGAGGTATTTGGTGTTATAAGGTCAAAGAGGAGCTTTTGTCTCTGCCGCCTCCTCGTTGGAGTCGGTCACCAACAGGAACCTCGTTTCATGACGTCTCTCAGTCAGGATGATGAGACGTCATTAGCGACACGTTCCTGCAGGTCTGATAGTTTTATTGAACAGTTTCCATCTTTACTTTGTGTCTCTTTCTCTCCAGTAGTAGCAGCCAGTCAGACTGTGACGGCTGCAGTCGATTTACAGCCTCCTGCACTATCTGCTGCAGAAGTAGAGCAGAATGGATGGTGTGTGTGTGTGTGTGTGTGTGTGTGTGTGTGTGTGTGTGTGTGTGTGTGTGTGTGTGTGTGTGTGTGTGTGTGTTAGCACGCGTGACGAAGCTATAACAGGGTGATGAGCTCGCTCGTCTGACCTCCTTTGGTGCTAAATTAAAATGAACCTGAATATTGATGCCTAATGAAGGAAGGTGTGTGTGTGTGTGTGTGTGAGACTGAGCGATGACGAGGCTTAAAGCCGGCCACTCTGGGAGATTACCTCAATATGAGTTTGGAGGGAGAGGACACGCACACACACACGTCGAGTTTTATAAAAATTCGGTGTCACATTTTCTTTGGATTTGAATGTTGATGCAGACTGAGTCATGTTGACGCTCACAGCTCTTCACAGGTGTAGATCTGTGTAGATATGGTAAACACCTGTCCCGACCAACTTTCAGGAAACCTTAAATATTCTTACTACGACTGACACATCTTCATTTTGGTCTGCCTCATCTGCTGTCGTATGAAGGGGGGAGATGCGATGGATAAATAAATAAATATGTGGATAATGGTGAACATTTTCATACAGGCTCTCATGGTGTTTCAGTCGGCTGTTCACATTAAAGCTACAGAAATGATCGGAGGCATTCTGCTGTGGGAGAGGTGAGAGCGGAGAGGGTTCCTGAAACTATTAAAGACACGGCACACCCCAAAATCAAAAATACATATTTTCCCCCCGGCCTGCAGTGCTGTAATTCCTTCTAGATAGTTTTGGTGCGAGTTGCAGAGTTTTGGAGATATCAGCTGTAGAGATGTCTGACTGCTCTCCAGTATAATGGGATTAAATGAGAGAATGACCAAAAAATACATTTGAGACATTCAAAACCAGCGTCTCTGTCCAGAAATCATGAACTGAAGATAATCCACAGACTTTGTTGTGAGCAGTTTCATGCAGGATCTACTTTCTTTCTAACAGAAAGACTACACATCTTATAGAAAATGAAATCATGTTTTGCTACAATAAGGATGTTCAACCATTCATATGAAACGTATTAAAAAAGTTAAGATCATGTAACCATGATGATCGTGGTTCCATGAACCTGGTTTTTCAGTCATATGACTGATTATCATGGTGCAGAGCATGTGGGTTTTGTGGGTTTTGTGTG
The DNA here is from genome assembly GCF_056507025.1 of Lutjanus erythropterus. Classification (NCBI taxonomy): domain Eukaryota; kingdom Metazoa; phylum Chordata; class Actinopteri; order Lutjaniformes; family Lutjanidae; genus Lutjanus; species Lutjanus erythropterus. The sequence continues at coordinate 31,063,254 of NC_139337.1, forward strand.
TTTGTGTGCACAAGAAATGCCCAAAGAGGTCGAGACTGTTGCATTTTTAGTTTGTTTTAGTTTCATCAAACATGCTGCATTGCTTCAGATTTTTAGGCTGCTGTATTTGTGGATGCTTCATGGGGCTGTTGTCCCCTTTACACGCAAATACTTTAACAGTTTAATTTTGTTGTGTGGTAAAAGTGAAAGTTTGAGCACAACATGGCAAAGGGACCTGGGACACGAGGACGTCCAATGTCCAGTTTGAAAGAGGGGAGTTGTTATTAGTCTTTCATTCAGGAAATATTGATGGTTTGTATTTGTGTTTATTTTGCTGCGGGCTGAAATAATCCAAGCAGCAGAGAGGGAGGGATGCTGATTGGCTGCACTGAGTTAAAAGATAATGACAGAAGTTAATCACAGGAAAATGTTTGATCAAAATTCAATTTGACTGCACTTTAAGAAGAAGGAAAGACAGAGCAAAATGTTGAATACAGATGGATGGATGGATGGATGGATGATAGATGGATGCATGGATAAACACATAGATAGAGTGATAAATAGACGGAGAGAGATGTGTAATCATCAGTATCATCAGATGTTGGTGGTGTCACTTCACTTAATCTGACAAACATCTGACACATGGCTGTTTAGAGCTGTCAGTCATCCTCTCTGTTTAAAGAGACCAAGCTGTGAAGACGACGACGATGATGATGATGATGATGATGATGATGTTAGCTGTCAGTTTGAGATGAAATTTCATTTTCATTGATTCGTTCCAGAGACAAGTTGTTTTTTTTAAACAACTGATTACAGTTTAAAGGGAGTCACTTACATGTGATTAGATTAGAACCTGTCACACTGTAACTGTACACTGCAGTTTAATGGATTTATTCAGTTGTTCTCTCTCCACATTATTCCACCTCTCACCCTGTTTGTAAGCTCATTTGTCTCCTTCACTCCTTCTCTACCTCCCCTTTTCTCCTCCCTTCCCTCTCTTTCTCCCCTCTCTGTCTGTTCCTCCTCCTGTCCTGAAGTTTTTTATTTTGCACGAGAGAATTTTTGAATACAGCTTCAATTCCCAAAAAGTTGTGAAAACATGAATTAATGCAGTTTTTAATGCAGTGCTGCCTGAGGGGTCAAAGGTCACAGACATTCAGTGTTGGTTTTCAGTCTTGCTCCTTACGTGCAGAGATTTCTCTGCATTCCTTGAATCTTTTAATGATATTATGGATTATTGATGGTGAAATCTATAAATTCCTGCAGTTTTGTGTTGACAAACGTTCTTAAACTGTTTTCACAAAGTGGTGAATCTGACCCCATTCATGCTGGTGAACACTGAGTCTTTCCAGGACGCCCCTTTGAAACCTAATCATGATCCTGTCACCTGTTACCAACATACCTGTTCACCTGTGGAACGTTCCAAACAGCTGTTCTTGGAGCGTTCCACTACTTTCACAGTCCCTTATCATCCATCCTTCCTTCCTAACTTTTTTCTTTCTTTCCTTCCTTCCTTTTCTTTTCTTTTGTAACAACCTTCCTTCATCTTTCTTCTTGTTTTCTCCCCCTTATCATCCATCCATCCTTCCTTCCATTATACATCCTTCCTTATTTCCTTTCTACCATCCTTCCTAGCTTTTTCTGTCTCTTTTTCCTTCCTTCCTGACTTCCTGCTTCTGTCTGTCTTACCCAGCTCACCCTCTTTCTTTTTTCCTTCTTTCTTTCTTAGCTTCCTTCCTTTCATCTTCTTTTATTGTTTCGTTTCTCTTACCATCCATCCATTCTTCTGACCTTTTTTCTCTTTCCGTCCTTCCCTCCTTTTCTTTTCCGTTCTACCTCTTTCTTGTTGTTCCCTTCCTCTTATCATTCATCATCCATCCTTCCTTCCCTCCTTCCTACCTCTTTCCTTTTTCCTTTCTTCCTAACTTCCTTCCTCTTTCTTTTTGTTTTGTTCCTCTTTCCATCCATCATCCATCCACATTTCCTTCTGTCTTTCTTTCTTACTAGCTTGAACCCTGCAGAGGTCTGTGGTCAGAGATAAAGTACTGACCTGACACACACACACGCACACACACACACACACACACACACACACACACACACACACAGAGGAAGAACGGCATCCAACCTGCAGTTGCTTTGAGCAGTCACTGCAATGGGACACCTGTCAGTTAGGTGTGTGTGTGTGTGTGTGTGTGTGTGTGAGAGGTACTAAACAGTGCTCTAATAATACCTACACTTAGCTTTGTCCCTTCATGGGAGTCCACAGACGCATAACGATCTGTGTGTGTCCGTGTGTGTGTGTGTGTGTGTGTCCTGGTCGGCATGGTGTGAGAGTGGCTGAAACAACATCGGGGGTGAAAGATGGGAGGCCCTGCGAGCCACAGGCTGATAATTTTCTGACTGACTGACTGTGTGTGTGTGTGTGTGTGTGTGTGTGTGTGTGTGTGTGTGTGTGTGTGTGTGTGTGTGCATGCGCGCGGCCCAGTTTGAAAGTGACAGCTGAGCGACAGAGCGCTGACACAGGAGAGGTGGAACGACAGATATGCCAGGAAGGAGGAGGAGAAGGAGGAGAAGGAAGAGAGGGAAAGAACAGATAGAAAAGGAGGAAGAAACAACAGCAAGAGGAGGTGAAGAACAAAAGAGACAGAAAGAGGAGGAGGAACAGCTGAGGTACGGCAGGGACAGTAAAGAGGAGGAGGAGCAGGAGGTGAAGAGGAAGACGAGCTGATAGTAAGAGGGAGAGAAGGAGCAGATAAACGAGGAGGAGATGTTTGGAGGTGCATCACATCCACGTCTCCATCAACTGAAAGTCCAGATGTTTGGGGACAGAACCAGCTGTGATGTCACCGACTCTGCAGGAAACACCCACAACAAAAACAGTTTACAGGTCAACACATCAATAATTTAACGTTCTGACTCAGAACATTTTTCACACACAGAACTTTTACTTTCGATCTTTATTTTTAGGACTGAATCTGGTGTCCTTTATCTCATTAACATCTGGACTTTTTAATTGATTATCTTTATCTACACTACAGAGCTACACTTTTGAAAGCGTTTAACAAGGGTTCTTTGTAAGACTAAAGGGCTGCCGACACCAAGAACTATATAACCGGACTCTGCCATCCACGTGAGTGGAACCTTATTTTTTGTAGTTATAGGTAAACTTCTTGGTGTGGGCGGCCTTTTAGGGTTCCACTAAGAACGCTTTTTATTCAAAAAAACCCTTCTTAGAGTTTTTAGAAGATCGTTGAAATCCTGGAAGAACTCTTTTGTCTTTTTGGTGCTATAATTTAAAGGGGTTCTCAGTTGGACTCACTGAGTGGGTTCTAGATAAAACTCTTGGAATATAAAAAAGTTCTCAGTAGAACCCTTTGATGTGTTATAAATAAAACTCTTGGAATATAAAAAAGTTCTCAGTAGAACCCTTTGATGTGTTATAAATAAAACTCTTGGAATATAAAAAGTTCTCAGTAGAACCCTTTGATGTGTTATAAATAAAACTCTTGGAATATAAAAAGGTTATTGGCAGTGTCCTCTAGGTCAAACTCTTGGAATATGTAAAGGTTCTCGGTAGAACCTCTAGGTGTGTTATAAATATAACTCTTGGAATATAAAATTGTTCTCGGTAGAACCCCTGGGTGTGTTATAAATAAAACCCTTGGAATATAAAAAGGGTCCTGGTAGAACCCCCTCAGTGTGTTCTAGATAAAACTGTTTAAATATAAAAAGGTTCTCTGTAGAACCATCTGAGTGAGTTTGAGCTAAAACCCTGTGTGAGTTCTTGTTTGCACCTTCAGAAGGTGGAACGGTTCTGGATAGACCCTGGTCGGTTGTCTGTGGAGTCAGTAAGATGGTACATTTACTTCCTGTGAGGAACATGACAGTGTGACGCTGTCGGTGCTCACTGAGGAGCCGAACTTGTTTTTTATTTTTTTTTGTGGACTGCTCCTTTAAGTGTTCAGGTCAGTGAACGTCTGAAGGACAAAACCAAAACACTGACCGAAGGGAAAAAGCGAGTGAGTGAATAAGAGAGTGAGTGGATGAATAATGAATGTGTGAATGTGTGTCAGTATGTTTAAGCACCGCTCACGGGGCCCGGAGCGGCCCGGAGCGGCTCGGCCCTGACCGGGAGGCGGCCGTGATGATGTCACGGTGTAACCCCAGCTGAAAGGTGACTCTGTCCGCGGGAAGGAGAGACTGTTTCACCCTCCGCTGATCTCTTCCTGCTCATCTGACACCTGAGGAACCAACAAACACACAAAACCTCAACCTGAACACTGAACACTCACAGGTCACACGTTTTATCATAAATATATTGATTATTGACAAAATCTGTCATATATTTACCGTACAGAGATCCCAGAATAAAGGGTTATACCTAGAACCATCTGTCAGTTTTCATCAACCTACCATGTTCTATTCAGAACCATTCAAGGTTCTAAGGTTAGTTGTCAGCCAACAACAACACATCCAAGGGATTCTACCAAGAACCTCTTAATATTCCAAGAGTTTTATCAAGAACCCAGCCAGGGGGTTCTACCATGAACCTTTCAGTAGTCAGAGGGTTCCTGGTAGCACCCACCCCCATTCTGTTCTACAAAGTACTCTTTTATATTCTAAAGGTTTTATCTAGCACCCATGCAGGGGGTTCTCCACACTGGGGGTTCTATTTTATATTCCAAAGGTTTTTTTTCTAGCACCCACCCTAGAGGTTCTACTAGACAAACCCTTTCTCCAAAAAAAAAGAGTTCTTCAGAAGTAAATAGTTCTGGGTGGAACCTCAGTCCCTCAGGAAGAACCCTTTTGGAACCATAATTGTTTAAGAATGTACTGCTAAATAACATTAGCGTTTTGCTGTCACTGAAACCTAAACACAGAAAGGTGGTGGTGGGTTGCCAGGTTGGCGTGGGTGCCAGGTTTGTTTGTTGTTACTTCCTGCCACCATCACACACACACACACACACACACACACACACACACACACACACACACACACACACCTTCAGTGCTACAGTATCAGTGTATGAACAAACAAACAGCTGCAGCGTGCCGGGTTGCCAGGCGGACGTAGTTGCCAAGCTTTTGTTTATCCCCCCTTTTCTGTGTCAGGGTCATTCCTTCTGGCATGAGCTGCCTCCTCCACACACACACACACACACACACACACACACACACACACACACACACACACACACACACACAGTCATTTAGAATATGGTAAAGCACAAGAGAAGAAATAAGAATAACACAAATGTCATTATCAACGCAACTTGTTTGCAGCAACACGCAACTGGAGTAATCAATTCACACACACACACACACACACACACACACACACACACACACACACACACACACACACACACACACAGAGTTTGAAGTGGATTGGAGCAGACTTGCAGTCAAACAGAAGAAATCTCTTCATGCAGATTTACATTTTCATCGACTCTCCATCTCCTCTCCCTCCGCTGCTTTTGGACATGATGGTGCTAATTACCCACAATGCCGTCTGGCTGGCTCTCAGTGTGTGTGTGTGTGTGTGTGTCTTTTGGAGAGTCGTTCTCCAAAATCAGCAGCTGATGACAGAGAAGCTGTTGGTTAATTCAAGACCTCCTCTTCAATCTTTTCTCCCCCCCCTCGTTTTTTGTCCTTTTTTTATTCGTCTTGTCATTTTTTTCTTCTTATTGTTTCTTTTTTCTTTTTCTTGTCCTCTCGATGGTTTTCTTTATTTCCTTTCATCTTCTTTATTGTTCTTCTTCCTTTTTTTCTCCAGTCTTGTTCGCTTCTCTACTTCTTGTTAATGTCTTTGCAACATTCATCTCTGCTCCTCATTTTTCTTTTTCTTTCTTTCCACATTTGTCTCATTTCTTTTCATTTCTATGATCTTTTTTTGGATTTGTTTTAAAAAACAAACTTTTTTCATGTCATCTTGTTATTCTTGTTTTTTTTTGTCTCTACTCTTCTTGCATCTTTACTCTTCTGCTCTTTCATGCAGCTGTTTCTTGTGTCTTTAACTCTTCACTCCTTTTATTTTCGCGTCTTTTCCTTTTTCCTACTTTATTCTTTTCTTTTCTCTTTTATTTTCTACTCTATTTTTCCCGACACATTTCTGTTCTCACGGAGATCATCGGCACAAACACATCACAAAGATTCTTGTTACAAATGACAAATAACTGTTCTCTGATTGTATTTAAGATAAAATACAAATTACTGGGATGTAAAATGTTCCCTCTTAGAAATAAGGGTGCTTGAGCTTGTCCCCATTGGAGAACCCTTTTTAGTTCTAGGGAGTTCTACCTAGAACCCAACATAAAAAGCCATCTGTGAAAGGTTCCATTCAAAACCTGTCTGTGAGAGGTTCTACAGAGAACTCTTCTACAGTGTAATGCTTCCACCCAGAACCCTCTCTGGGTGGAAAGGGTGCTAACAAGAACCCACCCAGGGGGTTCCTCTGAGAACTCTTCATATTCTAAGGGTTTTATCAAGAGTCCACCAAGGGGGTTCCACTGAGAACTTATTTATATTCCAATTTATATTCTAATCCTCACTGGTTCTCCTCCCTCGTCTTCTCTCTGCCTCGTCGTTCGTTCTCCTCTCCTCCACCTCGCCGTCTCTCCTCCACCTTGTTGTTCGTTCTCTCCTCCACCTCCTTCTCTCTCCTCCGCTCTGAAACATTTATCACTCCATTTATCCAAACACACTTCCACTCATCCTGATCAGCTGGATGTTTCCTGAATCTTTCCCAGCCCCCTGATTGGCCGACAGCAGTGAGCCACAGGTGTCCGAGTCCTCTCCGTCCATGTCCTCCTGATTTCTGATTTCCCCCGGGAACCTGTGTGTGTGTGTGTGTGTGTGTGTGTGTGTGTGTGTGTGTGTGTGTGTGTGTTTAATTAAACTTGTGGTTGAGTCCCGCACCTTCAGCCAGCAGAAAGAACAACAGAGTTCTGGTCCTGAGTAAGACTGGACTCAGGCTGGACTAAGACCAGACTCAGACTGGACTAATATGGGACTCAGACTGGGCTCAGACTGGACAAAGACTGGGGAGTTGTACATTAAATCATTTTATATACCAAAGGTTTAATTTAGAACACACCCAGGAGGTTCTACCGAGAACCTTTTTAGGTAGCGTTAGTGGCTGATCTATGTAGCGTTAGCATTTAGTCTGTGTAGCTAACATTAGTGGTTGTTCTGTGCAGCTAATGTTGGCGGCTGTTCTTTGTAGATCATGTTAGCGGTTAGCCTCTGTAGCTACTGTCAGTGGTTGTTCTGTGTAGGTAGAAGTTAATGGTGAAGTTACCAGCTGGTGTTTTTAAAGAGAGATTGAATAAGTAACTTTCAGATTAGCTGGTTTCACTGAGACCAGAGTGGTGTTGAGACTTGTGAAAGTGAGTGGTAGTATATTGTCTTTTTTTGACCCTTCATCCCAGTGTCTCCACAGCGTTATCAGAACACGTGTTGAGTCAAATAACCCAAGAATACACAGATGTAAATGTTTCTTACTTCAAACAGATTCTGATGTGTATTTTATTGTCACTGAACAATGACACAGGTCTGACACAATGTTCCTGGTGTGTTCTGTACTGTCTATATGTGGCTGTGTTCTGTGAAAACTAACAGAGTCACTGCTCTGAATTCTAATGGCACAACACCTGGACTCCATCTGTTGCCACGGAAACGACATAAACTATGAGAGGAAACAGGGACACGACCTGTAACATTTTTAGCTGCTTTTAGTTCCCCACTGAGTCAAACTGAGGCTTTTAATAAGTCGTGTTTTCAGTTCACAGCTTCCAGAGGCAGTGAAGCCCTGAAACAGCTGAGTAACTACTGCAGAAATTTACATTTTACTGCATCAAGTTTACATTTTACTGCATCAAGTTTACATTTTACTGTGCATGAAGTTTACATTTTACTGTGCATCGAGTTTACATTTTACTGTGCATCAAGTTTACATTTTACTGTACATCAAGTTTACATTTTACTGTACATCAAGTTTACATTTTACTGTACATCAAGTTTACATTTTACTGCATCAAGTTTACATTTTACTGTACATCAAGTTTACATTTTACTGTACATCAAGTTTACATTTTACTGCATCAAGTTTACATTTTACTGTACATCAAGTTTACATTTTACTGTACATCAAGTTTACATTTTACTGCATCGAGTTTACATTTTACTGTGCATCGAGTTTACATTTCACTATAAATCCATCAGTGTTTTCTAGATAAATGTCTTGGAATTTAAAAAGGTTCTCAGTAGAACTTCCTCAAAGTGGTACAGATTGAACCTTGGAATATAGAAAGGTTCTCTGTGGAGCCCCTCAGTGTGTTCTAGATTGAACCCTTGGAATATAAAAAAGGTTCTTGGAAGAGCCCCCTGGGTTGGTGGTGTAAAGGTTCTGTGTAGAACCCTCCGAGAAGGTTCATAACAGAAGGATTCTCTGAACCTCTCATAGTGGGTTCTGGGTGGAACCTTTTACAGGTGGTTCTAGGTGTACCCCTTTATGTTGGGTTCTGGCTAGAATTCTGAAATAGGTCCAAGTGGAACCTTTATAAATGGCTCTACTGGGAACCAAAAAGTGTTTTCCTATGCAGAGCTGAAGAACCCTTTATGGTTCTAGTTAGCATTACTAGCGTCATTATATTTATTTTTAAGAGTGTGAGTCTGTCGGGTCTCCTTCACTGTAACATATCAACAATATTTAATGATTTAGTTCAGGGAGTTTGTATGAACTGTAAATAAGTTCTAAAATGATAATTGTTTAATAATTGTTTATTTAATTATAGAATTTAGTGCTAACAGAGGTTCTTCCTCCTGACCTGACCTGGTCTGACCCGACCTGAGCCGAGGACACTGGGAAAAATTAGCTCAAAAATCACATTTTAAATAGGATTTTCTAATTTTGTTTCAAGTAAAGGGAAAAACAACAACACAAAACAAGCTACAGTAACATAAAACGTGTACAAGTGTGGCTTTAATCATTATACATCCTGAAGTGCTGTCCTTTGAGGATGAAGTAAAAAAAAAAAACACATATCCTTTTCTCCTGAAATGGTTCCTTTTATGCATCTTCATTCATGTATTCGTGAGTATTTTTGTGGGGATTTTCACCTGTTTTAGACAGCTGACGGTGAAGAGGCAGACAGGGAACGAGGGGAGAAAGAAAAGGGGTCTGATGTGTAAAAAATCTACCCAGAAACGGACTGACTGGCCATCTGGCAGGGTGGACGTTTGCCAGAAGGTTTGCCTGAGCTGTGGGCCGCTCAAAAGTAAAAAAAAAAAAAAAGATGAACGTGTGATTGAAAACATAACATTAAAAAACTCCTTCATAATTTTGTCTTCAATAATCTCATTTTGGAATCATTTATTTTGGCCCAAACATTTTGTATCAGTTTTTCAAAAGCCTAAAACACGACCGCACACATGAGGAATGGATTAAACTTCATCTGCTGCAAACGTTAGCACGTCCAGCTAACTATCTTACTACTGTAGCTGCAGTAACGTTACCTCCAGACAGTCTCTTGTTAGAAACCACTGAATTAACAGGGATTTGTTATGTGGGAAGTTTGAGGAGGATGTAAGCTAGCTTTAGCCTCTGTTAGCATTAACATTAGCTGTTAAATAACTTTGCATGTTTAAAACAATTTCACAGGGTTCTCGTTTTAAAACGTGTCAGGTGGAAACATTAAAAAATCCCCTGGAGACAGACATGTCAGCTCACTCAAGGAGGTCAAGCATTAGCATTAGCTTATGTTAGCTAGCCCTCGCTAACATCGTGTTTGTTGTTGTCACACGTGGAAACGATAGATAAGATACGACCTTGATAAGTTTTATACTGGTTCTCTGTCAAACTTATACACTTACAGAGAAATAATGGTGCCAACTAGAACAAGAAAGGGTTCTTTGACTTGTCCCCATAGGAGAACCCTTATTGGTTCCAGATAGAACATTTCATAAAGGTTCCACTTGAAATCCTTTCAGAGAGTTCTACCTAGAACCCAACATAAAGGGTAATACCTGTAACCATCTGTGAAAGGTTCCACTCAGGTGAGAGGTTCTACTTAGAACTTTTCTATGGTGTAATGGTTCCACCCACAACTCTCTCAGCAGGTTCCACCCAGAGTCTTTCCACATTCTAATGATGCCAACAAGAACCCACTGAGTGGGTTCTACCAAGAACCTTTTTAAATTCTAAGGGTTTCATCACGAACATTCTCAGGGAGTCCCATGAGAACATTTGCAATATTTCAAGGGTTTTATCTAGAACTCACCCAGGGGATTCTACAGAGAACCTTTCTAATTCTGAGGATTTTATTTAGACCTTACCAAGGATGTTTACCAAGAACCTCTTTATCTTCCAAGGGTTTTATCAAGAACATACTCAGGGGGTCCCACAAGAACATTTTTAATATTTTAAGAGGAAAACACATAAAACTAAATATATCATTTTTAACGTGATAATCTTTTCCACTGTTGAAACTTCCTTTCTTTATGAGCACATTAACAAACACAAGATCAAACACACACACACACACACACACACACACACACACACACACACACACACACACACACACACACACACACACACACACACACAGATGCATGCTAACAGCGTGCACACATGCAGACACATGCAAGGACACATAGCTTTCTATTTCTGTGTCTGTATCTCTTATTTCACCCTGTTGTTCTCTGTTTATCAATTCAACTTCTCCTGATTTCAGCTGCATACTTTTATCTACAAGATGGTAAATCATCAACTTCTAAATGTTTCTTACTTCAGGTGGATTTTGTTGAAAGGAATTCTTGTAATATAGCTTGATATGTAGATTTTTTGGACTGAATAATGACATAATGTACCTGATGTGTTCACTGTCGCGGTGAGACAGTTTGAATTTGTGGCTTTTTGAGAGAAATAGGAAATGTGTGAAAAGTGACAAATATCTGGAAACAACTGTCCGTTCTCAGCTCTGTGTGTCTGTCTTCATCACTGACACATCAGCCTGAACATGTTTACTAAGATGTTTGATTTGGAGCCCTGCGGTTTTACAGCTCTGGTTAGAAAAAAAAAATAGTATGCATGTGAAAAGTGCTCATGAGATTTTGTGGGGAAAAAAACAACAATATTTTTTGTGCGTGTTTCACTTAGACTTAGACTTTCCTGTCAAGAAACCTTGTTTTGCATGGGAAATACATTAATGACTCTTGTCTAGGAAGAGTAAAACTTAACATTTTAAGGAGGAAATCGGGATAAATTTTTGGACACGCTCCAGTTGTGTGTTTCCAGTTCTGGCTTCTTTGACGCACAAACAACATCTTCCCATTAACATGACGGACTGTTTGGTGGCAGTTTGCGCTTTATGTAGAATATTTTTACCCCTTTACTTTGTTTTCAGATGCCGTTTTCTAACGGGAAATTGCCGTGATATAAGCCAAGTATCACTCTTTCCAAACCAACCAAACTCCACTGGCAAAATTAGTAATTTTACCTCACAGTACACAGGAGTTGCTGATCTACCGCTGCCTCGATCTGTTTAGGGTTCCCAATCAATCAAGGCAGTGGCAAACCAGCGGCTCCAGTGTTCTGTGATTTAAAATGACTGATTTTGTCACTGGAGTTTGGTTGTTTTGGAGAGAGCGATATTCGACGGTGACGGTGGTTTCCTGCAAGAAAAAGCTGCCTGACAGCAAGGTGAAGTGGTGAAAATGTTCTAGATAAATTCTAAGTACAATAATAATTCTAAATATAACCCCACTTTGAAAAATCTGAATTATCCCTTTAATGTGCGGCGGCTTGTTGAAAACAGAAGTTTAACATTTCAGTCAGAATCTAAAGGCTCCAGTTTGTGCTGCCAGAGTTTCAATCCATCTTGATCTTAAAATCTGTCCATAAGCGACTGCTTTAATGTAGTTTTTTATTTATTTTAAGAGCATCATTAAAGAAGTCAGTGGGCTCGACAGCTGGCAGCCTGACGCCTGTTTCCTTTATTTTCAGTTTAATGTAATCATTAACACAACAAACCTGCAGCTGAGGTGATAAAAAATACAGCGAGGATGAAATGTAACGACGAAGAGCAAATAAACAAGAGACGCTAATGAGTCAGGTGGTTAAATCACGTTAAAGACAACGAGAGACGCTGTGAGACAGAAGGACGGGGAGGGAAGGAAGGAAGGAAGGGACGCACAAAGGAAGGAAGGAAAGAACGTAAGCATGGAGAGAGGAAGAAGGGAAGAAAAATGAGGGAACAGAGGGAGGAAGGAAGGAAAGAGCGAACAGAGGAAGGAAGAGGAGGAGGGAAGGTAGGAAAGAAGGAAAGAATGGAGGAAGGAAAGAAGGAAGGAACGGAGGAGGAAGGAGGGAAGGAAGGAAGGAAGAACAGAGGGCGGAAGGAAAGAATGGAAGAAGGAAGAAATAACCAAATAAAGCAAGGAGAGAAGTAAGGATGAAATAGCTAAGGAAGTAAGGAGAGAAGGAAGGAAGAAATAACAAAGGAAGCAAGGAGACAAGGAAGGAGAGAAATGAGGAGCGAAGCAAGGGGAGAAGGACGGAAGAAATAGAGCAAGGAGAAAAGGAAACAAAATAGGAAAGAGAAGCAGGGAGAGAGGAAATAAAGTAAAACTGGGCAAAAGAAAGAAGGAAATGAAGAAATAAAAAAGAGAAATTAAACTGTAATGAAAATCATTTGTGAGTTGAATATTTTTCACCTGTATTTGTGTGAAAATGAACATGTCGTATAATTAATGAATTAATTTCAGTGTTTTTTGAAAGAGTTTTGGCATCAGAGGTGTTGAGTTATCATCCTCTCAGAGCAGAAAACACATTCTGTCCAAGTAGAAGAAAAAATATGTTGTTGTAATTAAATTAAATTAAATGTGTAAAATGTTTTTTAAAGGTTGACAGTAGGTTTGGAGGGTTGAGTCTCTTCCTTTACTGTCTGATGAGGATTTGACGACGCCTATAAAACACTTTATCTTCAATACGACCTTGACCAGAATATGAACTGATCTGTGTGTGTGTGTGTGTGTGTGTGTGTGTTAATATCCACAGCCAACACACTCAGAGGGGACACTTACTGAGACACTGGAGACAGCTAATATGGAAATTATGAAATGATTTGTGTCTTTTTGTGTGTGTGTGTGTGTGTGTGTGTGTGTGTGTGTGTCTCCTCTCACACCACGAACCAAAACACATTATTTTTTTGTCTGCTTAAATATGTCATCACACTTTAATGCAGGTCTGAGCGATGTTTCGTATCAGTCGATATTGATAATTATTGATCATAAAGACGAATCAGGTGAAGTAATGCAGTGGTGCCTCCCTACAGTATGAGCATGAATTAATGTGAGCTGTCATAAGAAGTTTGCAATTTTCTATTTTTAAATGTACTTTTTTTTTTTCGACAACAGTGTGTCAGTTCAGCTCCAACAGTCGAGTCAAACTTCAACAAAACTTAAATCACACAAACCTTTACTTCATGAAGAGAGCTGCTGAGTGAACACAGGACCACCATGTGTAGACAATTGGTTCCCAACCTGGGGTCTGGGCCCTCCTCAAGGGGGCGCCAGAAATCACAGAGCGTCCCAGAGACTTTGCTCTGACGTCCTCAAAATCAGATTTGCACATCGACTAAAATCATGATGTCACGGTTCGCACACCTTTACCAAAGTCAAACTCAAGCACTTTTTCTTTTGCAGAACCTCACAGCTGTGGTTAATAACATATTTATATACAAAATGATTATTTCATCTCTTCATCACATTAAATCAGATGTTATTGTGCTTTTATGAAACAAAATTATGTTTTGTGACAGAAAGTTTCAAAATGTGTCTCCTGTCTGTAAGTAGACTTGGCTACAATCTGACTCAGCAAATATCTGACTTCTTATTTCTTTATCTAAAAAGTTAACTTATTTATTCAGCCAGGCAGCAGTTTATTATGAAAGTAATCTGATTACAGTGTGAATTAATTACCATTTCAAGCACTTTATCCAAAATTCAAGCACTTTTCAAACCCTGAAAACTTTAAAATTCAAATGTTTTCAAGGATTTCCAGCACCTGTATGATGCTGCAGTTTTTGGGGTTGAACCTCTGTCATGGTGGAACAAACATATTAACAGAAAAGAACTTTGTTCCTGAAAATCTTGAATACCACGTGAAAAAAGTGAATTCATATATATTTTTAATAAATAACACAGAACTTCATCACTTAAATGTGGCAGAGGTGTTTTTTTTTTTCTCTTCTCCATCATCCATCTGTCGTCACAACCAACGTCTCATCTAACTACTGCGAAACGTTCGAAGAACATTAATATCACCGTCCTAAAAGGAACCTTCATCAGTTACTGAGGGTCGCTTATAGAAAACTGAGGTTATACTACACAAAAACACTTTATTCAAAACTCTGCAGACTCAGCTGGTTGTATCTGGTAGTCGTGGTGGCATTGCAGTAGGTGCTTCACCAACTGTTGCCTGGTGGATGTCTGTGATGGCTTTGAGTCTTTTAGATAATTTGGCTACAAAATTGCATATTTATTTCTCAAATGTTGCACACAATTATTGGTGCATTTGTTTTTGTTTTTTTGTTTTTTTTCAAAGATTTTGTTTTTGTAAATCTGATTATTAAGTCAGTTACACTCTAAAACAATCATACTGGTATTTTAGGTTATATTTGTCTTTCTAGACACTTGTATTTTTTAGTAGTATGACAGGAGGCTGAGCAGGACTGTCTGTGCATGAATGCTGTGGAGGAGCGTACAGACAGCAGCAGGTCATAAACAGCAGGACGGACTTGACGTTAACGTGTAGAGAGCTCCACGCCGGCCTGCAGAGGACTCTGAGGTGAAGTCAGTGGCGTCAGAGCGGGCGATGCCAGAGGACTCGCTAAGCTAATGAGTCAGGTTGGCTCAGTGTGAGGAGCGGGCCTGGACTGTCTGCAGCCTGAGCAACAACAAAGCACAATGAACCAACTACTGGCAGTCAGGGACAATCAGTCAACCCCGCCGAGAAACAGAAAAGCACCTTCAGCAGCAGACTGATCCAAGTGCCTGTGACGGGTCGGGACGCAGGAAGCCAATTTAGGGCCAAACTGTCTGAAAGGAAGAATAGAAGAGAGAGCGGAGCCTTGTTACTAACCTACGAGATCACAAACTCCACTGTGGCACTGGCTTTAAAAAACAGTGGGGACTGGAGTTTCTATAATAATACATTCACAGACTCTCAGATTTAAGACAATGAGGCATTTACAGTTTATAAAAGAGTAAACGGAGCGTTTGGTTTGTCTCTGCTGCAGTCGCATGCACACAGTGATGTTAGAGCTTATTCTCTGGTTCGCCTCTCGTTTCATCACGCTTTATTTTACTTTTTGTTTGTTTCTATAGCCAGGAAAATGGAAAATGGAATGTTCAAAATAAAAACAGAATGTTTTGAAATACATAAAAATGTTCAAAATGAAAAACAAGATGTTATAAATAAATAAAATGTTCTTAGGAAATAACAAAATGTTCTAAATTAAAACAAAAAATTCTAAATACATAACAAACTGACAAAATAAGATGTTTAAAGACATCAACTTGGTTTTTGAGAAAATGAGGACAATCCTTTGGTATAAAATGGACATTTTTACTATTTGGGAAACATTTTATTGACCAAGTGATTTATCTGTTAATTGTTGAAGTAATTTTTGAGGCAGAAATGACAGAAAATGCTGTTTTCAGCTTCTCAATATTTCCTGCTTTTCTCAGTTTTGTATCATATTAAGGTTTCAGACTGACAAAACAAGACATTTAAGAACATCAGTGGATTCTGACAAACAGATGGACATTTTTATATCTTATAGTTCAAACAATTAATTGATTAATTCTTAATTACCTGGCATATTTTCAGTCAAAGCTATCCAACTGCAAATGAAAACTGACATACAGCTGAAAAAATGTTTGAAAACTTTGTACTTTTACTTGAGTAGTTCTTTAACACCAGTAGTTTTATTTGTAGTAGAGTAATATTTCAGTAATCCAATTACAATAGTAGTAGATTTTCAGCACTCAGTAAATTATTGCAGAGTATTTTGATAGTTGATTCAGTTTAAGTATTTTTTCATGCAAAAATAGCAGAAAATGCTGTTTTCAGCCTCTCAAGTATGAAGATTTCTTTTTGTTTTCTGTTTTATTTCATACTGAACTGAATATCTGTGTGTTTTAGTTTGACAAAGTAAAACGTTGAGAGGTTTATCAGGTTAAGTGATTTCTTTGACCTGTTGGTGCAGAAAGGTCAGGGGATCGCCACGGTCAGTGGGATCCATCCTGCAGGAACCACGAACGTCTGTGCAGGATTTTGTGATGATGCATGAAGCTGAGATGTTTCAGTTTGGTTCAAAGTGTTGGATCCAGTCTGCAGATATGCAGGATGTCTGTCAGAGCAGTTTTAAAACTCCAGCCCATCACCAGAGTAACCCCACCTCTATACTGGAGAACAAAACCAGAACACGGTAGAACGGTCCCAACATCGGTGTTCCTGTCTGATGTAACGTCTCTGTCACTGTGAAGCTCCACTAAGGAGGGATTTTACGTGTTTGTGAAGGTGTGAACGTTTGTCATCCAACATGGAGCTTCGACATGATGCACGGAGGCGGCTGCATGTCAGGGTCGCCCCCCCCACCACCCCTCTCCTCCCCACCCTCCTCTCCATCCTGAAGCCAAACGGTCCCTGTGGTCCTCTGCCAGCTCAGCTTGGCTCTGTGCCTGATATCAGTGAATCATTTCCTGCGCTGGGCAGCGGCTCGGCTGCGTTAACAGCAGCAGCAGCAGCAGCAGCGCCGTGACAAAATGTGTTTTCTCCTCTCAGGCTAATTGAATTGAAGGTGCTGCATATTCACTGCTGCTGCTTCTGGACAGCAGCGTCCTCTGAGGACAGGTTTTTCTGTGAGGGTTTTCGCTCTCCATCACCGCGCTGTGACAGGACACTCTGCTTTTAGAGAGAGGCAAAAAAAAAAAAAAAAAAAACGGGTTGGGGGGCTGATGGGATTGGTCCTGAGTGATGCCACACCTGCTGAGAGCTGCTCCTCTTCGTCCTCCTCTGTCTCGTACGGAGGATCTGTGGTGACAAAACTACAGAAACTGTTCACAGAGATGCAATTAGATTATTCTGATAATCGATTAAATATTGAGTCTTCAGCCTCTCAAACATGGAGATTTCCTGCTTCTCTCTATTTTATATCATAAAGAACTGAATATCTTTGTTTTGGACGGACAGAACAAGACATTTAGAGACATCACCTTGGACTTTGAGAAACTGAGATGGACATTTTCAGTATTCTGTTCAGTTTATAGACCAATTGATGAACCGATTCATGTAGAAAATATGAAATGAAAAACAGTGACAGATAATGAAAACAATAGTTAGTTGCAGCCCGACATGGTTCTCAAGTCCAGTTTGTAGAACTCTGTGTAGAACAAAAATATTAAATTAAACCAGATTCATGTTAATTTAGAACCACATTAGATGACTTACATCGGCTGCCAGCATTCAGTGCTGCAGTGAGGAAGTGTTCCTTTTATGTAGTGAGGCAGAACGTATGAGGGTCTGCAGGTCGGCGTGGAACGCGTCCAAATTTAATGTGGGAGACATAAATTACACACCAGCCTGCAGTTACATCATCATGGTTCCCCGAAAAACTTTTTAAATGAAGTTGAACCGAACCTGAACCCTTAAAGAACGCGGACAGGCTCACGTTTTTACAAGTCTGTCTCTGTGTTCAGAGAAGTGTTGGTTCCCCGCCTCCATGCTGTCCCTGGAGAGGTTCCTCCCAGGGGTTCTTCAGTTTGTCCCCATTGGACAAAACGTTTTGGTTCCTGGTAGAACCTTCCTTTAAAGATTACAATTAGAACCATTTCAGAGAGTTCTACCTAGACCCCAACTGTGAAAGGCTCCACCTAGAACCACTGATGAGATATTCTACAGAGAACCAATTTATGGTGTAATGGTTCCACCAAGAATGTTCTGTTATTGGAGAAGGTTCTTGATGTTTTGGAGGTTTTAGGCAACTGAAGAAACTGATTCACAGGGTGGAACCCTGACGTTCACTCTCAGGTCAAAACTAAAGGAGTGTGTTTCGCTCCTAAGTAAAGTTAGTAATGGATAGAACCTGACAAACCTGAGAGCACACGAGCGAAGGAACCCAGTCCTCGATCAAATACAGACACAAATCTTTTATTTTCCTTAAACATGAAATACAGACTGAATTGTTCCGTGCAGAGAGAACACAGAGACAAGTTCTGACCTGTGTGTTCTCTTATTCCTGATTAGAACACAACATTCTGTTCTCATGTCGTTCTGCACTCTTAGAAATAAAGGTATTAACTAGAATCATTAAGGGTTCTTTGGTTTGTCGTTAGGTTCTACATAGAAACCAACATAAAGGGTTATGCTTAGAACTATCTGCGAAAGGTTCCACCCAGAACCCTCTCTAGAGGTTATTTCCAGAATCTTCCCACCTTCTAAGTTTGCTAACAAGAACCTACCCAGAAACTTTTTGTACTCTAAGGGTTTTATCAAGAACCCACCCCTGAGGTTCTACCAAGAATCTTTTTCTATTCTATGGGTTTTATCTCAAACCCACAGAGAGGGCTCTTGTCTAGAACACACTCTAGGGGGTTCTCAGTCAATCCTTGATGAAAAGGGTTCTTCAGAAGCAAATTGTTCTGGGTAGAACTCTTTTGGAACCCTTATTTCTCTGTGTTTGTAGTTTCCACCTGAGCAGTACCAGCAGTGCATGAAACAAAATGAAGCACATGAACCAGAGGTCAGCCACTGACTCATAGAACCTCAGAGAACATGATAATATCTCAGTCTGTGTGTTTACATGTTTACTGTTTAATGCAGCAGAACAGTTAAAACACAGTTTTCTGCAGGATGTTCCTGTAAAAACATCACAACGCTCCAGTATTTTGACGTTCTTTCACACACACATGCTTCAGACATGCTCTGATGTGGTAACATGGCTGATGCAACACACACACACACACACACACACACACACACACACACACACACAGAAACAGAGTTTGTAGCTCGCCAGAGGTTGGGAGAAACGCTCAGAGGAGAAAAGAGCAAGCCAAGCGTGCGGCCATTCTGTTCACACACACACACACACACACACACACACACACACACACACACACACACACACACACACACACAGAGCAGAAGGGCGAGAGAGGCACATACTGTATCTGATGAATAGCTGAAATGGTATGGAAATAAAGGAGGACAGAATATGCATGCACCTACGCTGAGCACATGGCTGTGAACACACACACACACACACACACACACACACACACACACACATAGAGAGGAGGCAGGGCTGATGAATGCCTGAAAAAAATGGAAATAAGGAACAGACGCTGCTTTAACTCACTAAAGGAGTATTCTGCTCTTTTACACGTGCTACTCCCCAGCAGGACCCTGTTTGTCATTTTTTCACCTGTAGGGTGACAAAGCCACGTTCTGTGGCCGTCGTTCTCTGTGTTCCCACCTGTATTTTTTTATTATAAAGTACTGGTATCGGATCAGTATCAGTCGATAGGGCTGCTCCCTGGAAGGTGGAGAGTCAGCCGACTGATTCTTCCAGTCGAGCGTTCGTTTTTCTCAGTGTGCCCTACAGTAACAGAATAAAACAGATAGAAGCTTACAGAAGTGCACAGGGAGAACATTTCAAAGAGGAATTATAAATACGTTTTTTAAAAAAAACATGCACTGGTGACAACAATTAATTGACTAATCGATTATTAATCAACTATTGAATTAATTACAAACTATTTTGACAGTCAATTAATGAGTTTGGATTATTTTTCACCGTTTTCTGACACGTTCTGGTCCAAACAACAACTCATCGACTAATCAAGAAACAAAAGTGAAAACTCTCTGATTTCAGTTTCTTAAATGTGAATATTTTCTGGTTTCTTTACTCCTCTCTGACAGTAAACTGAATATCTTTGAGTTGTGGACAAAACAAGACATTTGAGGACGTCATCTTGGACTTTGAGCAACATTTTTTTACATTTTGTGGACCAAACAACTAATTGATTCATTTATAAAATAACAGACATATTAATCTGCAATGAAAAAAAATCATTATTTTAAGATCATTTTTTTTTTGCGTCATTGTGCACAGAGAAATGCAACAGCATGACAGGCTGTAAACTTTCTCTAAATCACCACAAACCACCAAACTAACTGTCAGACGCTTCACCAGAGCGCACAGGACAGGTGACGCTTGTTTGTTTGTTTGTTTTTGTCACTGACAGGCTCAGATTGTTATTCTATAAGTGTCTGACAGCATTTTGCAAAGGATCACTGCAGTGAGGGCACACTGACGTACCAGACTGTTAGCTAGCTAGCTAACTTAATGAATCGTCTTTAGCAGAGACAGAAACAGATTTGACCGTTTGTGTTGGCGGTGTGTTTAAGGACTCTCTGACATCTTTGTTTTGAGCTTCAGGTGCCCAGAGGAAAATTTGTTTCTCACAATCGTCTTTTCTTTGTCTTATGAGAAATAAATGAGATTCTTATTTTGAGCTCACTGAAGTCTCGTCTGTGTCTCCTGTGTCTCTCGGGGACATCTTTTGCTGAGCTCAGTGTCTCAGTGTCTCAGAGATCCTCCCTTCATGACTGTAATTTGACCACTGAGACAAATTTAAGATCTCATTTAAGACAACTGAGTTTTCTTTAAGACCCCACTGTTATCCCGATCATTAAAGACAAATTTAAGATCAGTGCAGTAGGACAAAAACAGGACATTTTAAGATCTTCAGTTGGGCTCAAATTAGTCTCAGGCTGAGACAAGACAAAGGCTGAATTTAAGAGGCATGAGAAAATGGTGAAAGTCTCATATTGGTCTTAAATTGAGCTCATTAATTTCTAAGAGACAAAGGCTGGACAAAGACGAGATCTTATTTTTAACTTTCCCTTTCCTGTGGGTAGCCATCTTAAGTTGCATTCAGGGACAGTCTGTTAAAATGTCTCCTGATTAGAGATGAAATTAAAACTTAGAGTTCTTCTGCTTGGTTGGCTGGTTTTTAAGAATGTGGATTCTGTTGACATGTTTATGTATCAGACACAGTAGAACAAGGTGTGTGTGTGTGTGTGTGTGTGTGTGTGTGTGTGTGTGTGTGTGTGTGTGTGTGCAGTACATGTTTTATGTTTGTTAATAAAGGTGCATGTATAATACGGGACACATTCATGTTTATATTACAGGACAGTCGATGGCAGAGGCCTGAAATGACGACATGAAATATGAAGGAATTTGGTGTGAGGTGTTATATGGCTGCAGGTTTATAGACACACACACACACACACACACACACACACGGACGCCCATTTTACTGTCAAAGCCACAGAGTGTGCTTCAGTCTGTCTGTGACTTTCTGCATGCATATTAGCGCGTGTGTGTTTGTGTGTGTGTCCTTCCTGAGGGCGATGCTTGTTTGGTTGGTGGGTCGTTGTCTACGTTTTGTGTTCTGACCCAGAAATTCATCCAGGCTCTTCTCTCTGTGTCTCTTTTGTAACATATTCTCTTCATTCTTGGTGTCTGTAGTTAAAACCAGTCTGTTGTCGTACCTCGTCCTGCTCGCATCACACAGTTTCTTTTTGTGTTGTGAGTGAATTAAAGTTTAAATTTGCTGTTTTGCGAGGCGGCTGTATTAGAAGGAAACCCCCTTTTTTCATGGTTATTATCTCGCTGTAAAAATCTAAACAAAGATGGAGGCTGATAAAAGTGAAATGAACAAAAACTACAACAAAATTTTTCCCCATCCGATCACTTTGCAAAAATGTAAAATATCTACTGAAGTTAGCATGCTAAGCAGCTAGCATCCATCAATTATTTTCTTGATTAACAGATGTTCGATTTATACAACGTCAGAAAATGGTGAAAAATATGAATCAGTTTATTGTCATAAATGAATAAAGAAACCAGAAACATTCACATTTAAAAAACTGGAATCAGAGAATTTTCAATTTTGTCTTAAAGTGTGTCTCAAACCCATTAATCGACTGCACAACAGTTGGCGATTCATTTAATAATCGATTAATTGCTGCAGCTCTAAAAGCAGGTGAGACCAGTCTCGGGGTAGGCAAGGTCTTTGATTGGCTGATAACAAATGAGTCACGATCTGATTGGACTGAACCACCAGCAAACTTGTCTGAGCTGGAGATTCTGTTTGACTCTGTAACAACACGGTGGTTTTCTTGAGTCTTTACTTAAAATTACTTTAAGTAGTTACTTTAAATTGTCTTTATTACTGCCCCCTGTTCGTTCGGAGTACAAATTCCACAGGTGGCCAGAATCCTGCCCTGGGCACAGGCAAGGTTCAAACATGAATAAATGTCTGATATCGCTGTGACTGTACTGTAGTAATCATGTTAAGCCTGTTGTAATCCAGACGTACGCAAATGCAACACAAAATAGGTCAGCTGAGCCGAGTCTTTATTAAAACCTAAAGGTCTGGCTGCACTTTGAGGCCATAACAAAGAGCAGGAAGTAGTAAACAACAACACAGACACAATGAGAGAGAACCCAGAGAGAAACATCATTAAAACCAGTGGAAGGTTCTGAAGGCGGACAGATTTGAAAGCGTCTGTTCAGTAATTTGATGTTTGCAGCAGTTGGTCGTCGTTCAGCCTGAAGGAACACGAGAGAACTCAGAGTTCAGACGCTCATTAATGTTTCTGTTAAACACATCAAACTGACTCTGATCCGTACCTGCAGAGATCAGGGTTCCAAAAGGTTGTTCCATTAAGAACCATTCAGAAGCCTTTTCTTCCAAAGAACTCTTATTGGTTGACAGTGTTCTTCAGGGATAATTGGAATCCTTGAACTCTTTTGTCAAGAGTGTTTTGTACCACAATATAAAAGGGTTATTGGTAGAACCCCCTCAGTGGGTTCCAGATAAAACCCTTGGAAAATGAAAAGGTTCTTTGTAGAACCCCCTGGGTGTGTTCCAGTTAAAACCCTATGAATATAAAAAGGTTCTCAGCTGAACCCCATGGTTGGGTTTTTGTTTGCATGTTTAGAAGATGGAAAGGTTTTGGATAGAAGTTTCAGAGGGTGTTCTTGGTGGAGCCATTACGACATTGAGGGGTTCTCTGTAGAACATCTGATGGGGGCTTCTGGATGATACCTCTATATTTGTATTTGTTTTTTTAGGATAAACACTTTGAGATGTATCAACTAGTTTTTGTTTTTCGCAGATGGTTCCAGTACCTTTATGCTGGGTTCTTAGGTAGAACTCTGAGTCGGTTTCAAGTCAAAGCTTTATAGAAAGGTTCTAACAGGAACCCAAAAGGGTTCTTCTATGAGGACTAGTTAGCACCTAAGAGAGAAGATGGGAAAGGACTTAAAGAAGTGAAGAAAATGAGGAGTAACTTTGTTCTCTAGCAGATAATTAACTGTTGTATCTAAGGTTAATGTGGAGGTTAATTTCAAATATATAACTCAGTAATTACCACGTGTTCACCATGAAATTATGGGACCAAAGTAACTAATACTCAAGTACAAGTAGTAAAGTTTGTCAACTTGAACATTAAATATCTTGTCTTTGTGCTGCATTCATGAGAGGACAGTCACAGTGAATTACAAGATAAAAGCAAAAAAATTTAGAATTTTGTGTCGCAGAAATTTCCTTTTTTTTATTTATTTATTTTTTAAATCCTGTTAATCATCTCGCGACCCTGCAGATCTGTCTTGGGGAATGCATCATGTCAGTGGGGCCCCCGACAACCAAAGAGGTACGAACAAGTGTGTACGTGACCGAGTGTCAGAGCAGAATGGAAACCAGGACTGAACAGCTCATCAGGACCGACTGTACATGACATACGTGTGTGTGTGTGTGTGTGTGTGTGTGTGTGTGTGTGTGTGTGTGTGTGTGTGTGTGTGTGTGTTTGAGACTGAGTGGATGACAGCTTTTGATAAGAATGGAAAACAGAGCTAGATTTTCCTTTGATGTGGATACACACACACACACACACACACACACACACACACACACACACACACACACACACACACACACACTTCAGAAATCAGATTTGGGAGCTGTGAAGAATAAATGCATGAAGGGTTGAAAAACGAGGCCTGTCTAATCATTCAATTAGGATCCAAGGCAGATGGTCTGGACACAGACACACACACACACACACACACACACACACACACACACACACACACAGACCTGTTACACGCTGTCAGTCTTGCTGTCTTCGAACCCTCGTCTCTTCTTTATAATCCTGTTTCCGAGTGTTAATGAGACACTACAGTCGGTGTATAAAGTTAATTTATTATCATTAGATACACAGGGTTACACAGCAGAAACAAAGTTTTACTCCCTTCATTCTACACATATAACAGATAGAATAAAATAAAAAAATAAATGAAACAGTATAAACAGTTATTTACCTATACACATTCATGCCTATACACCCAAGAAATAATAATAATGCATTTGTAGAATTTTTGAATGTTGGATGTTGTTGTGGAGCAGGTCTCCGGTGTCCGTTGTTAGTTTCATTTTCCTGATCAGAGATTAGCCAGGAGCAGCCTTAAAGTCGAGACGAAATGAAAAATGTCTATTAAACCCTTTAAGATCACATCACCAGTCATACTGTGCACCTATTTAACATTTAAGCGGGTTAATGGACCGCCGTCTGCAGCTGTCTGGCTGTGGGAGCTCATTTGGCACTACTGGCTACTGTGAACGCCAATCGATATCTGCGGCAAATCCCTCTCTGAGATAAGACGCCGGCTGTTTTTACAGGAAACGTAAATGTGTGTGCATGTTTTTCGTTCCACTAAATCCCTGTCAACACGTGAAAAACCTTGGAGTCATTTTTGATTTGAGATTTGATTTGAGATTGAGGAGAGGAGGAGCAAATATCTTAACTGTCCCGTCACAGCCTGCAGGTAGGTGCTGATGGAAGGCAGGAATGGAGCTGACAGGCAGAGGGAGAGATGGGAGGTTTTTGCACTTTTAAATAGACAGCAGGATTGGACGGATGTGTTTGGACCATGGAGAGTCACATCTGAATCGCAGTGTCGACTGCCTGAACTAGCTTGCAGTTTCAACAATAAAGCTTAAAAATTAACAGAATAAAACAAAAATATAGTGAAGTTTGAAGGAGCTGCAGCTGCAGGTGGTGATGAGGAACTATTTTAAATCTTCCACAGAGAGCTGATGAAGTACAGCCGGGGTCATAGCTCACAGATGACCTTGCAGGGGAGCTAAGTGGCAATTGCTAAAGTTTACGGCAGGTCTGGAGACAACTCCTTCACATCCCAGTGTGGAGTGACGTCACACCAGCCTGCAGGACATCAAAAGAAGTGTTAGTGACAAATGCCCATTTTTGCTGAAATCAGGCCATGCAGGCGAACCGAAACCGCCAGTTTACAACAGGGGTGGTCCTCACTGATCTGATAAACTGACAACACTCCCACATGTCCAGATGTGGCTGCAAAGTTCACAGCACAACGTGAACTCAGAGGACGGAAAGGACAAAGGGACTTTGACATATAGAGTTAAATGTGTGTAACTGTTTCTTTGCCATGTTCATTAACCTGCTGATATAACAGCCTCCTTCAGGTCTCAGTATTTCCACCAGATGTTGAACCTGCTGCAGGGACTTGATCCCGATCAGACCCCCGAGCACACAGTTTATTACTGATGCCTCTATGTGACCTACATAAGTTAATGAGGGAAAACTGCATGTTGCACAGAAAGTTTGGCTGCTCATGGATCCTATATGACCAACGTTATGTTGCTTTACATTTTCCTTTTTAAATCTTATACTTCAGTCGCTCTTTTAAACTCAGTGCCGACTAATTTGGAACGACGTTCGAGCTGCTCGAGCGGAGAGATGGATGGAATTTGTGGCTGAGGTGACAAAGAGCTGCAGAAGTTACAGTCAGAGGCAACAAGCCTTAAAACATTGCATCAGAAATGGGGCAGAAACTAACACGTCCACCATCACTGCTGATAAATACCTGTGACTCCTGCAGAGTCATTTGACCTGGGAGTGAATGCTGACTGTACCCCTCCCCTCAAACACAAAATCCAGATGTTTGGGTTTTTTGTCCGGCGCAAAAGAGGTCTTAGTTGGATCCAACACTGATATTAGTGATCAGATCTGCTTCACACTTGGCTGTGGTCAGAGCTCTGTGCAGAACATTCAAAGTTCTTCCACACCAAACCAGGAAAACATTTCTTTATGGAGCTGCTCTGTGCACAGAACAAACTGTTGACACAAAGAAGAACTTTATCATCTAAAATATCTTCAATCTGGAGCAACACAATCTCTCTTTGGTGGGACAAACCACAGATGTAGATCAAGGTTAGAGTATGTTGACAGTATGTCCACATAAATGGACTATTGGTTGATTATCAGACATTTATTGATCCTTTTCTCTGCTCTCTGTCTGCAGCTGGTATACTGGGCCAGTCAGCAGCAGGATCAGGATGAGAAGATGGCTGGCTGTGTGTTTCCAATGGGACCAGAGAGCTTTCAGCGCTTCACGCCGGACTCCCTGGCGGCCATCGAGCAGCGCATCGCCCAGGAGCATGCCCGACTCAACAAACAATACCAGGAGGTACACACACACACACACACACGCACACACACACACACACACACACACACACACACACACACACACACACACACACACACTTGAAAGCATTATTATTATTAAATCAACATAAAACAGGAGCCAGAAGACGAGATATTGGAAGTTAAAACAAGAATAAAATTAAGAGATGTGAGGAAACTTAAGCAGGCAGATGTGAGATGTATTTCAGAGGTGGTGATGTGGTGTGTGTGTGTGTGTGTGTGTGTGTGTGTCAGGACCTGGGCGACGTGGTGCTCCCCCAGCCCCGGCCCGACCTGGAGGCAGGAAAACAGCTGCCGCGCATCTTCGCCGACATCCCGTCTCATCTGGTGGGCGTTCCCCTGGAAGACATCGACCCGTACTACTTCAAAGACAAGAGGGTAGGTAACCCGCAGAGTGTGTGTGTGTGTGTGTGTGTGTGCGTGCGTGTGTGTGGGTGAAGGTTTTTGGAAACACCCCGTCTCTGCTTTTGGAGAATCCCTGGAAGATAAATTGACTCTTTGGTAGCCTACTTCACTGAAGACCAGAGGGGAGGTGACCGGCTGTGTGTGTGTGTGTGTGTGTGTGTGTGTGTGTGTGTGTGTGTGTGTGTGTGTGTGTGTGTGTGTGTGTGTGTGTCCCCTCTCCTCCACAGTTTGTCTCTGTCACGTCTGTTCTCTCTCAGACCTTGTTTACACCTGCTACAGTACATCACAGGTCTGTCACTCTCCCTGTTTTTGTCTTTTTCCTCCTTCATGTTTCAGGCTTCTGTCAAACCTGCAATTTAAAGGAGAAATCTGTAAAATATTTACTGTAATAAATCATAAAATGACCACAATATGTCATCAGCGTTCAAGGAAACACGTTAAGTTGAAATACTCGCTTCACTTGACGTGAACGCTGAAGCTGCTAGAGTTCAAGTAATACCAACTTTTTTCTAAATGAGTAAGTGTCTGTTTTTGAGTCGTGAGAAATTAATAATCTTGTAGAAAGAGTAGATGTGTAATAACTCTTAAACTGAGCGAGTCAGCGTCCCCGGAGGGACTGGCAGCTACAGGCGTGGTTTCAGGTGCGTTGATAGCGAGAAGAATCTGGAGAGTATTTCTTCCAAAGAACGACACTGAAGGCTTTAATCGATGGAAAAGTTTTTGCTCTTCTTCCAGGCGGCTTTGGAGAGTTGATCTGATTGGTTGAAGTCAGAACCCCTCACATCACCTGGTAATCTGGGCCAAACACGGAGGTTCCTGACTAGATTTCTCCTCCGACTGTTGGGAGGAGTTAATGTAATGTAAAGCCCACAACTCGTGTAGTTTCAGCTCAGCTTAAGAGGTGCACTCTGCGAGTTAGAGCTGAACGTCTTGTGCGGGCAGATGCACTCTGCATGTCAGGGTGTGGCTGAGAGAAATCGATTGTTCCTACAGGAGCTACATGGACAATAAATCCAGCCCCGAGCTGGACTTGCAACAAAGTACGCTGCCTTTTTGATGTTTAACCACAAATAAAAACGCTGAAGTCTTCAAAACGTTCAGTCAGGATCAGACTGGTCCGCTGAGCTCCTCCACAGGAAGTAACATGACATAACCACAGGACTGCAGCTCCCTGACGGCGCACACAAGGACGCATTTCAGGGTTTTGGGGGAAACTTTCAAGCATGTAGCATGTTACTTAATACTTTCATTTGTTGCTACTTTTCTGTGTCTAAAGCACAAATACTTCCCCTCTGGTGGTTTTGTGAGTTCAGGTCAGAGAGACTAAGAGGCAACAGTCAAACCAGCAAACAACACCTGCCTCAATTTATGAAAAGATGACGCAAAGAATGAGAACAACTCCCCGTCGTTTCCAACAATATGTCTAGACAGCTTTAAAAAAAACAAAAACCTACAAAACAAAACACTGGCAGTCTAGTTTCCTGCATTTCTTAACATGTCAGTTTGTGCTGCATGAATACCCCCCGAAAAACCAGTATCACAAAATAAAACTGCCTCTAACTGCAGATACAAAAAATGCACAAACTCCAAAAAGTTACGGACGTTGTGTAAATAAAAAGAGAATGCAAAGATCGAGACAGGTCTGGACTGCAGGTCAGTCTAGTGCCTGAACTCTTTTACTATGAAGACACACTGTTGGAACACGTCCACAATGCGTCTCTGCATCGTCTCCCTGAAATAATCAGGGACGTCTCTGAAGAAGACATCAGTGATGGCAGCATATGTCTCTCTGAATCCCTCCATACCATCACAGCTGCTGTCTGTTGAAGTCAGTGCTGGGAACAATCTGGATGGTCCTTTTCCTCTTTAGCCCGGAGGACACGACGTCCATGATCAGTGAAAACAATCTGAAATGTGGACTTGTCAGACCACAGGACACTTTTCCTCTTTGCGTCAGTCCATCTCAGATGAGCTCAGGTCTGAAGTCTGCAGTGTTTCTGGATGTTGTTGATATCTGTCTTTCTCTTTGAGTCTGAACTTACATTTGTAGATGCAGAGACAAACTGTGTTCACTGACAACAGTTTTCCAAAGTGTTCCTGAGTCCTTTATACAATGATGTTTTGTGTTCAGTTTAGCACAAATCGAAAATGATTTGTAAATCTTAACATTCTGTTTTTATTTTTACAGTTTCCCAACTTTTTTGGACTTTGCAGTGTTTGTTTTTTCAAAAACATTATACATGATGGAACCACTTTCTAATAAGTGCAGTTAATGTTTTTATAGATCAGTTATAAGCCATTAATAAGAACAAGTTTGGGGTTGATATGTAATGAAAAATGTCTTTAATGGCTGAATAACACCATTTATTACCAACTTATTAACATTTCTAACTGCAGCTCATGAGCTGGCCGGTTCCTGCTGGGTTTAATGAGCTGCTCCACGCAGCACTTTCACATCAACACTGCGGAGGTTGGACAGAAGCTCTACGTTGATGTTATTTCTCCCCAAAGCCTGTGTCCTCATTAATTCATTCCTACTGCTCAGAGACAGAAAAAAAAACCCCAAACATCTCTGCTTTCTCTGTCACTGTAAATGTGTTCACTTTCACTGTGCTCCACAAATGGCGGCTGAAAAAAAAAATGGCGTCAGAGTCGTTCTTATTCGTTTGAATAATGAAAGTGTTTTTCTCTCTCTGTGTTTCTTGCAGACCTTCATAGTCCTGAACAAAGGGAAGGCCATCTTCCGTTTCAGTGCCACATCAGCTCTCTACATCTTCAGCCCTTTTCACCCCATCCGCAAAATCGCCATCAAGATCCTGGTCCACTCATATCCTTCCGCTCACGCCGCGTCTGCTGTATGTGCTCATGATGCTGCTGCTGCAGGCGAATGTCTGCAGGGAGGTCACACAGGTCAGAGGTCAGATACAGAGCAGCATCCCTGCAGCCTGGAGGGCTTCACTGTGTGTGTGTGTGTGTGTGTGTGTGTGTGTGTGTGTGTGTGTGAGCGGCCAGGCCACCCTGACGGCAGTATGGGTGATAATGTAAATAAATAGATGGAGGCCGGGTGCTTCATCACTGCAGGCGTCTGCAGACTGAAGCAGTGAAACAGTGACGAGGCTTCACTGGTTAATCCCATCATCCCGTATCACATCAGAACTTATGGGAAGTGTAGGATACAGTGTTTTTGACGTTTGACCCTTACTTAAGTCATGATATCTCAGCTGATTGTTCTCTTTTTTTTTTAGAGCTGCAAAAGTTATTTGACAATCGACAAAATCAACAAAAAATAATTGGAATCATCATCAATTAATCATTTCAGTCATTTTTTTATGTTAGTTCGTTCAAATATTAGTTGGTTCCAGCTTTTCAAATGTGAGAATTTGTTTTGTTTGTCCGTCATTATGAGAGTAAACTGAATATCTTTGGGTTTTTGGTCTGTTTGGATGAACCTCCTTCTGCTGTGGAAACATATGACAAGTATTTGTAGTTATTTTCTTTGAGAGTGATTGATCCATTAGTTTAGAAAATAATTGATAGATTATTCGATAATGAAAATAATTGCCAGTTGCAGCCCTGTGTCCGTGCTAACAGTAGCGTGTTGACCGATGGGCTCTGTGCTAACAGTTTAAAGGTTTGGAGCCTCTGTGCTGACAGGTTAACATACACAATGTTCTACGATGGGTTCTATAATAACAGTTCAGCCCACACAGTGTTGAGTGAAAGGCTTTATGCTAACTGTGTAGCTTACACTATGTTGAGTGATAGCAAACATGCTAACCTGCTTTCCCTGTGAAACAACAGTTTGTAGTTTTCTCTGATTAATTCACAGAGAGAGCTTCGTGGCATAAATCACAATATATTTATTGCAGCGATTGATTGATTAATGATATTATTGATCACACATTTGATCGACACTTGAGCTCCGGACGTGTCGTCACTGAGTGGCAGCTTCACCTGAATCCTCTCAGCTGGACGCTTTCCAGGCACACGTGTGTGTGTGTGTGTGTGTGTGTGTGTGTGTGTGTGTGTGTGTGTGTGTGTGTGTGTGTGCGCATATGTGTGTGTGTGTGTGTGTGTGTGTGTGTGTGTATGTCTGTGTGTAGGTGTGTGTGACTCAGAGAGCTCATCCTGCTGGTCGTATTTCTCAGCCTGATATCATCTTGGACTGTCTGGCGAGCTATAAACATGACCAGTAAATATTTCCCATCAAGGTGGTCCCTGCACACACACACACACACACACACACACACACACACACACACACACACACACACACACACACACACACACACACAGCACAGGGACACACACTCTCCCACATGACTGAATCTCCTGCAGGCTGAACTTTGACCTTTGACCTAAAACTAGTCTTAAAGTTCTCCAGAACCTCAGTTTGTTCATCGTGTTTTGACACACATGTAGATTCACTGCGATTAGAATCAGAAACTGATCATAACAATATTTTATTGATCCCTGGGATGAAATCGAATATACAAAATATAAAATACAATAAAATGTAAAATATAAAAATATTTTTAAAAAAGCACAGAATATAAGTATATAGAACAGAACTATAGAGAGAATTTTTCTCTTGATCAGTAAAGTCTTAGTGTTTGTTATACACTTTAAGAAATTAAGGTTCCAAAAGGGTTCTTCCTGAAGGGCTGAGGTTCCGCTCAGAACCATTTGCTTCAGAAGAACCCTGTTTTGAACAAAGGGTTTGTCAAAGATCCTTTGAGATTTTTTTTAAACTATTTTTTTTATTTATTTATTTTTAAAACATTTATTTATTTTTTTACTTTTATTTATGGATTTTATTACTTTTTATTACTTTTTATTTTATTTTATTTTTTGTATTTCTTTATTTATTTTTTTAGCGACTATCAGTTGAGGAACAGTTTGACGAACTTCAACATCAATGACTAAAAAGTAACTAATAATCTGAATATCTTTTGACAGGAATACTTTTGTTTACACACCCATTCTTTCACTTGTTACTTGTAATATTTTGTACTCGAGTACTGATATTCAGTACTCTTTCCATCACTGGATAATACATACAATAAACCTTTAAATAATTTCCAGATGTTGTGGTAAAGGTCTCCAGGAGCTTTAAATCCAGTGGCTCCAGTTGTGGGATTTTGGCCGCTCGCCCATCGCCACGCTGCCGGCGTCGGCCTCGGGCTGCAGACGCCAACCCAACATGACAGATATTACTTCACACCCAAAACTCAGTGGCCGTCCACTCGACACCCCCCCTCCCTCCCTCCCTCCCCACCCCTCCCCACCTCACACTCGGCTATTTTTACTTCGGGAAGCGGCGGCTGGTGTTGAGAGACGTCGGGCCGGCGGACACGCCGCTGTTGTCAGGACGATAAGAGGGGGAAGAGGTCAGCGGTGGAGGTGTGGCACTGCTGATGTGCTAGGTGTGTGTTTGCTCGAGTGTGTGTGTTATAATGAGGGACAAAACAAAAACGAGTGTGTGTGTGTGTGTGTGTGTGTGTGTGTGTGTGTGTGTGTGTGTGTGGGTGGGGGGGGGGGGGGGGGGGGGTTGCTGTAAGAGAACAAGTTGTGGTGGTCAAGTGGAGTTTTACTGTGTGTGTGTGTGTTAGAGTGCTTTTATAAGTGTGTGTGTGTGTGTGATCAAGTGTGTTCTGGAGTGATGCCCGACCACTGTGGCGCCACAGTGACAAGCTGTGTTGTGAGGTGGACACACACACATACACACACACACACACACGCGTGTGTTTTCTCTATGTAGTTTTTTCTGGCAGAAAACAATGTTTGACTACATTTCCCAGAGGGCTTCTTTCTGGAGGACACACACTGGACTTTGCATCCCATGAGGCTTTGCTCTGGGACCACATTAATCCATCAGACGGCCTCAAAGCCGCCCTGCAGCCACCAGCTGAGCCTCGTCGTGTTTGAATTATCTCTGCTGGGTTGAACTGATGTTAGCAGCTCGTTTTGTTTCAACATCTGGTGACGCTGTGTTAGCATCATGCTAGCAGCAGGTTACAGCAGGGTTAGTGATGCGTTACTGTCTCACCTGTCTCACCTGTCTCACCTGTCAATATTAGCATTTGAGAATAAGGAAAGTCTTCTTGCGCCCCACCCCAGACTGCACCACTGTCCTCAGAGCTTTTACATTCAGATGACTAGTTTTCACTTTTTATCTCATAATTCTGACTTTTTATTTGATAATTATGACTTTATCTCATAATTATAACATAATTTCAACTCTTTATCTTAGAAATCTGACTTTTTAACTCATAACTAACTTTTCTTAATCTCATAATTTTGACTTTTTATTTGATAATTATGACTTTTCCTGAAACTTTTCCATCTCATATTTATGACTAAATATAATTATTTCAACTTTTTATTTTATTATTATGCATTGATCTCATAATCTCTTTTGTTTTTATTGGGAACCTTTTATATTCCGTTCTCCTAAGAACCTTATATTCTAATGGTTTTATCTAGAACGCACTAGGGGGGTTCAACTCGGAACCTGTTTATATTCCAAGAGTTCCCACCCAAGCTGTCCTAAAGATGACTTTTTTTTATATTCCAATGGTTCTAGCGAGAACCCTTTTATATTATGGTAGCACAAACCATTACAAAAGAGTTTTAAAGTATTTCAACAATCCTTAAAGAACTTTTTTCTTCCAGAAAGGGTTCTAAATGGAACCTTCAGGCCTACAAAGAGTCTCTGACAATCTGTTTGTTCAAAACAAGGTTCTTCAGAAGCAAATGTTTGTGGGTGGAACCTCAGCCCATCATGAAGAACCACTGTGGTACCTTTATTCTTAGAGTTTATAGTTAATATCACTAAGAATGTGTTCCACTTTGAGAACCCTGATCTGTGTTTTAAATCTTTACGTTCATTTAGCAGAGGCAAAAATACAAGAACAAGAAAAGCTCCAGACAGAACGTGGCAGAACCTCACAGCTGGACTGTCAGATAAACAGCTCCAGGATCAGCAGCTCTGCACCGGAGCCTTAATCCAGTTTTAGATATTGTGTTATCGTTTATTGTTATAACAGCTGTGTGAGCACTGAGTCAGCGTTATGTTAATGTGGAGTTATTGATGTGTGTTGATCAGAAGATATCTGGGCGCCGCAGGAGGTTCCACTCCGACAGAATCTGATGATCGGATCATCATTATTAATAAAAGGAAATATTTTATCAATAAACAGTAAAAACAAACAAACAAATTTTATTCCAAACAATAAGTTAATAAATTGATCAGAAAATCACCAGGACTGTGATAATAAATTGATTATCTGTGTTCAATCAGAATTGGTTAAACTTTCTTGAAATCACTGAATCAGTTATTGATGAGTCAGGCTAACATCAAGTCATGCTAATGTTATCAATCATATTGATTAGATTTAACAAACTGAACAAGTTCAGTTTACAAAAACTGAATCAACTTGAAAAATTGGAAAAGTTTAATTTGACTTCCCCTAAATTTAAGTTGCATCAATTCAAACTGTTGATTTGAAAGTAATCAGATTACATCTGACTTAAAGAAATTGAGTTTATGTAACTATTTTTGTATAGAAAAACCTTCTTTGGTGTAATCGTTCCACCCACAATCCTCTGGGAAGGTCCTATCTAGAACCACCTTCCAGGGGTGCTAACAGGAACCCACACAGGGGTTCTACCTCAAACTCTTTTATATTCTGAGGGTTTCATCTAAAACCAGTCCATAAGGTTCTAACAGTAATGCTTTAACAAGGTCTCATCTAAAACACACACAGGAGGTTCTACCAAGAACCCTTTTATATTCCATGGATTTCATCTAGAACCTATACAGGGGGAGAACCCTCTTATAATCTGAGCATTTCATCTAGATCCCACCCGTGGGTTTCTGCCAAGAACCATTTTATATTTCAAAGAGAACCCACACAGGCGGTTCCACCAAGAACCCTTTTATATTCCATGGATTTCATTTTGAAACCATCTGGGTGTTCTACTGAGAACCCTTTTATATTCTGTGGGTTTCAACTAGAACCCAGCCAAGATGTTCTATCAAGAACCCTTCTATATTCCAAGGGTTTCATCTAGAACCCACACCCTCTTGTCTTCTGTGGGTTCTAAGAAGAACAGTCTTGTATTCTACAGATGAGGTCATTCATAACAACAGTGTCATCATCAATGGGAAAACGGAGGGTGGAACCTCATGCCCTGAGGAAGAACCCTTTTAGAACCCTTCCTTCTCAGAGTGCATGGTGGATGTGGGAGGTATAATGACATTAGCGGTACGGTGGCCTGGGAGGTCCATAACAGCAGGGCTATCATTACAGCATAATTAGCTCCCGGCTCTGCGGCGGCGGCGGCGGGGGGACATTTGCGTTGTTTGTCAATCGGTAACCGCATTACCTCGCCGCCCGCCACCGCGCTCCGGCAACATCATTACAGCCGGCACTCAATCAACAATTACCCTGCAGCTCAAACAACTTTCAGCTGGAGTTTGGGCCGCTTTCACACGGGGAGTATGTTCCCCCTGCCAAATTACAATAATTATGATTCATTTATAGCTGTGATTGACAGCTGAGCGCGCTCACAGTCTCTCCCACCTCATCGCGTGTAGCGTGATCAACATGGCAGGTGAAGGTGATATTTAACATGTATTGCTGCCTCCTGACAGTTTGGAAAGTTACCGCTCCCCCATTATATGATGATTAGACAAGAGTGGGCCCTTTCTCCCATCGGCGCCGTTAATGGCATATTAATTTGCTGTATTGAATGTGGCAGGCAGCGGAGGGGAGCCGTGACACACACACACACACACACACACACACACACACACACACACACACACACACACATGCTAACTTGGCACAGCCTTTCAGTTCACTTCGTCTTTATTTAGCCCTAATGGGAAATCAGTGAAAGGTATTTAAAAAAAGCACATGTAAAAATCACTTCGGCATGTAGTTGGTACACATACACACACACACACACACACACACACACACACACACACACACACACACACACACACACACACACACACACAGGGTGGCAAAAAGAGACGTTTTTTACATTTACATTCAAGGCGTTTAGCTGACACTCTCCAGAGAGCCTCACAATGAGGGAACAAGTCATAAAAGCTTCAGTTCCTCGATCGCCAACGTTACACTGAGGACATTTCCATTTTGCTTTTCACTTGCTGCTCTTATCCTCGGTGACTAAATCACAGAGAAGTTCTCCAAATTGACTCTCTTAATTCTCCTCTGGTACTTATTGTCCTCCGTGCTGAACTCCAAATGCTACCCAACAAACTGTCTCACAAAGTTCAGCTGTAGCAGGTCAAACTTCTGACTTTTTATGACTTGTTTTCTACACTGATATTTATGTAATATAAAGCAGTGGTGGAGGAAATATTAAGATCCTTTACTTAATGGAGAAATTGGTTATAAATGTACTGTAATAAATCATAAAATGACCATGATATGTCATCAGAGATCAAGGAATCATTAAAGTGAAATATTGCCGAATGTTTCGCTGAATGACTGTCTGTTTATGAGTTGTAAGAAATCATTAATGTTCTTATTAAAGGAGTAGATGTTTATAACAGTTAAAATGAACAAAATATTAATGTAGTTTGGCAGCAGTGAGTCAGTAACTCCTTTTTACGTCATTTAAAGTCAAAACCTGTCATTGTCTGTTTATGATGTTGCGTGTGTGTAGCGCTCCTGCAGTGTTCCTGCAGCCTGCATGAGGTTCCTCGAGTCTTTTAAAGAGGATTTCCACCTATTTAATATAACATCTGTGGCTCCAACTCACTGTTTAGACTACTGCACTCATTTTTGCACATACAATTACAACGTAGGACAGATGTGGTGTGCAGGTGACTTATCAACTATGATAGCTGAAGCCCCCTGTGAGGCAAGTTTTAAAAGAAGACTTAACAAAACCTGAACTGTAGTCAGATGAAAGCTGATGGTTTCTGTGTGACTCATGATTCATTCACTCATGTATGTTTGTGTTGTTACTGCAGGTGTGAACATGATAACATGAAACCTGTTTTTCTTTAACCTGCTCACATTATTCAGTTTGTTCATCATGTGCACCATCCTGACCAACTGTTGCTTCATGGCCATGTCCGAGCCGGCGTACTGGGCCAAATACCTGGAGTAAGTACACCTGGAAACTTCTCTGTCTCCCTCTCTGTCTGTGTGTCTGTCTGTGACCACTTGTATCCCTCAATCAAAACGAGAGGGGATTCCCACGGGCCGTGTTGAGTGTAGCGCTGCCAGGAAATGCCAGCACGCTGTGGTCTGACAGAGTAATGGCATCCGGGGGAAGGAGCTTATGAGGCAGGTGGGAGGAGGAAGAAATTGGCTGATCGTTCTGCACAAACTGTAATCAAAGTCAAACAGAAAGTTAATTCTTGGTCTAATGCCATTTCCCTGTGTGAGCACAGAACATTTGATTCAGATCAGTAGAGTAGAGCGCCGGTCTTTCTGTCTAACTCGACTGAAAACACTCTGTGTTGTTGCTGCAGCAGCCTGAACCAACACTGAAGAACTGATTACATTTAGGAACACAAAATAAAGTTAGACAGACTAAAAAATTGAAACAAATAGATATCGCCATGAAGCCTGCCTCTGGAGAGGGGCAGAAGGGCCGCATGCAGCTCTGGAGCTGCAGGTCGCAGACCCCCGCGCTGACCTACAGCTAAATACCTCCAAATCTCAAAAGTGACCAGAGCATGAAGAAAGTTTTCGCCTGTGTTGTGTTGCCTCAGATGCTGTAACATGTTCCTCTGCTGAGCCACAGAATCACAATGTGAGGATCTTGTGTCGGACGTTGTTTCCATGCCAGTCGTTTCCTGCCACATGCTTGTTGGGTTTACAGCCGGTACTGACCACCTGTCTGTTGCTCTGTCAGTGACTGAATGAGCCGTTTAGATTCACACAGACACACATGACCTCTTCTTCTTCTTCTTCTTCTTCTTCTTCTTCTTCTTCTTCTTCTTCTTCTTCTTCTTCTTCTTCTTCTTCTTCTTCTTCTTCTTCTTGTTTCAACCTGTATCAACTGAAAATGTCACTTACAGTAGATATAAAGATCTTTAATAAACCAAACAAAGATAACTTTCATGCACTTCAGCAAAAATACAAATATCAAAATACACATTTAGGTGTTTATTTTACTGTGTTTTTAAATAGATATGCATATGTAGTTGTCTCCTAAATTCACCAAACTTGAGCATCATTTGAATTTTGTAATGCAACTTGTAATGCAAAAAATAATTGTCTTAATGATAATAATAAGATAAGATAAAACTTAATTATACTCACAGGATTTTGTGCCGCACATCGGTATAAAAAGCTTTATCCAATGCAATTAGGTTCTGCATCATTCACAAATAAAGTGTTAAAGTAGAAATAAAGAGAAAACGGAAAGCAGTAGCTTATCTTTGTTCTCATGGTGATCTGTTATTGACTCCCAACTGTTTGAGGTTTATTATAGATATATTTTTTAAATATATTTATTTATCTAGAAGAACTAATATATTCCAGACCCCTGGGTTAAGGATCTGCTGGTGTAGTGAATGATGAAATAAAAAGTGGTGACTCATTTACTGGCTAAACTCCAAACTAATTAGGCTGTTTTCTGTTTTTCAAACTTTCTAAAAGGTAAAATATTTTCTTCACCAGCGTGTCCTGCTGGCAGTCAGCTGAACAACCAGATACCTTCCTGTAATTTCCCTCTGTGTGCGATCATGTTGCTATTTTTGTCTGTTCTGTTACACGCTGCCACCCTGCAGTGATGACATCCTCTGTGTGTGTGTTTATATGTTCGGTTCTTCTCCAGTCAGGGGGACAATTCAGATTTTTAGAACTGTGCCTGTATGACGAACTGATCCATAGTCACAGGCAGAAGAATTAGAATATTTTCACCACTTTACCTCGATGTCAGACAGACTTCTGATGAGAAACTGCTGTTAAATATCACTTCCACCAAAATCCACCAAACCCCATTGACAAAATCAGTAATTTAGTAATTTAGGTTGCTGCTCAGCCGTTGCCTCGATCAGTTAGTTTGTTTGTGTTACTGTGTGATTGTGGTGACTCTGAATGAACCCTTTAAAACAGAAATCACAGAATGACTCAATCAAACTAACCGACTAAGACAGCAGTAGAGCAGCGACTCCTGTGTTCTGCAAGTTTAAAATGACTGTGGAGTTTGGTGTATTTGGAGAGAGTGGTATCCAGTTCTTAAAAACATACATCTAAAAACTTAACCAGTCAAAATCCAAACCATTTGAACACCTTGATACCAGAAGGGTTACTGGGGGAAATAATTGTGTTCCACCTCTGGCTTCCAGCTGCTGCTGCTGCTGCTCGGCGGTCAGAGCTGACGTGACTGACTCCCTCCCCTCTGTCTGTCTGTCTTTGTACGGTTGAGTTGACGCCCCGTCGGGTCAAACTTGTTTCTGGGGACAAAATAAATAAGTGAAGGATGTTTGGCTGCACAGGCTCTGCTGATTTTATGAATATTTATCCTCTCTGCCACTCCTCTCCTCCTCTGCTGATCTTAAACTCTCTGACTCTTCATCTCCTCCTTGTCACCTTTCCTCACCTCAATTCTCCTTTTTTCCTCTCCATTTCGTCTAACTCCTCCTCCTCCTCCTCCTCCTCCTCCTCCTCCTCCTCCTCCTCCTCCTCCTCCTCCCTCTGGTCAGGTACACCTTCACAGGTATCTATACGTTCGAGTCCCTCATCAAGATCTTGGCGAGGGGTTTCTGCGTGGGGCCCTTCACCTTCCTGAGGGACCCCTGGAACTGGCTCGACTTCAGCGTCATCGTCATGGCGTGAGTCAAACACACACACACACACACACACACACACACACACACACACACACACACACACACACACACACACACACACAATATTCATAAAGCTTGTTTTCAATAACTTACTGTGTCCACCAATAATCAATAATCACACTGAAGCACCTGTGTGATACCTGCATGAATGAATAGACCAGAATGGATAATAATCAATTATCAATTCTAAAGCTGTAGACAAATAACAACGTATCTTTGTATCCAAATGATTTGAGTCTAAACTCCAAATGATTCTGACACTAAAAAAGAGTCTAAATGCACAAAATTCCTACAAAAATGTCAATATTTAAATAAAGGCCGGGTCTCAAATAAAGACCGGCTTCTGTTTTTAATAAAAGATGTTCTCACTCTCTTATTCTGATAACTTTTTCTTTGTTACGCAATTTATTTTTTCAATGTTTTTTTTTTTTACATGAATCAAGAGAAAACACAAAATACAAAAGATAAATAAATTAACCATAAAGAGAACCGACACGATTTAAAAGGAACAAAAATGGCAGAGTTGGAGGGAAGTAATACACTCTTAGAAACAAAGGTGCTGACTAGAACCATGAAGGGTTCTTCAGCTTGTCCCTGTGGGAGAACCCATTTTTGTTCCTAGTAGAACCTTTTATTAAGCTTCCAATTGGAACCCTTACCTAGAACCGAACATATAGAGTGATACTTAAAATCAGCTGTGGAAGGTTTTACCCAGAATTCCCTGGGAGATTCTACAAAGAACCCAGTTCAACAACCCTTGAAAAACTGTCTTCCAAAAAAGGTTCTTTGGATGAAAAGCGTTCCTAGTGGAACCCTTAGTCTTACAATTAACCCTTGACAGACCCTTTATTCAACAAAAGGGTTCTTCAGAAGCAAGTGGTTCTGGGTAGAGCCTCAGCCCTTCAGGAAAAACCCTGTTGGAACCCTTATTTCTAAGAGTGTACAGATAGAACATGCTGCAGATTAATAGATGACTCATGGATATAATTTGATATCTCAGAAGAGGTCCAGGTTCCCACTAGATCGTTGAGATATGGAACATTTTTTTTAGAATTAAATTATCTTGATCAATTCCAGCACACTTCCTGTAGATGTTTCACATTAAAAGCCCAACAGGTAAGGGGAGTTATTATATGCAACGTCAGCTGCTGGTTTGGGCTTTTATTGTGAAACATCGGTGCAGGAACAGAAGTGCAAAGTCGAGCTGAGTGGATTTAATGAGTTGAAAAGAGGAACTCGGAGCAGAGTGTTGACGTGTTCCTGTTGTGGTGACGGGATTAACGAGCCGCAGTGGAATTAAACATAAAGACTAATACAGGCCTGTCTGTGCAGAAACATGAAAAGTTACAGTTTGACGTCAGTTTGTGAGACTAAGCAGGAGTGTTTTTGTTAAGTTCAGACACATTTGCAAAGTCAGGAGAACGTGTGCTCTCTAACGACAGAACTCGTCTCTTTGTGCTGTCAGTCCGCAGAACAGAGAGAAAAAATACAAACTTCAGGCTGCAGCATCGTGTATCATTAATAAACTTAATAAGCTCAAATCTGGACAGTAAAAATAAGTTTGGGGCTGTGATGAGGATCCATGTTTCTGTCTGCAGTGGGAGAAAGTCACTAATACATTTATTCTGCACTGACCTTAAAGGAGAAATATGAAATATAATTACTGTAATAAATCATAAAATGACCACGACATGTCGTCACAGATTAAGACACATGCTAAGTTGAAATACCGGCTTCTACAGCCAGCATGTTCCCATTTGAACTGTCCATTCTGGTCCACCCTGTTATACATGGAGCTAAAATTAATGCTGAATGTTCATTGAGTGAGTTAGCGTCTGTTTATGAGTCATAAGAAATCATTAATGATCTTGCAGAAGGAGTAGATGTTTATAAAGCTTAAACTGAGCAAAATGTGAATGGAGTTTGGCAGGCAGGTGTTTGTTTGGGTCACATGTCCTGTTTTCACGTTTATTCATTTCACATTGATGCTGAAGACTTGGATTTATTAGACAGTCATCTTCAGTCTTTGTCGTCATTTGATAACTGTTAATAAATAAAATAATTTGTACAAGGCCAAGTACAACTTGACTTTGGGGAAATAGATTCCTGAGCAACTTGCATCACCGTGAGAAGTGAAAAAAACATTAACCTTGAAGCCTGATGCCTATTTAATATACAGGATATCTGTATTTGTAATTTAAGAGAAAAAAAATTGAAGTAAAATATCACATATAACTGACAAGAGCTGAATATCTCACAATTTTTTTTATGTTCAGTTCATTTAAATGAGCAAAATCACCAAAAAACAAACAGATGAATATAAAATTAGAAAATGTGGAAACAAGAAACATTAAAAACAATTAAAACTAAAAAAAGAAAACGGGTCTAATGTTGGATGAGTGAATCATCTGCTGGCTCGATGAATAAGATGACTTTCCTCTGTGTTT
The DNA here is from genome assembly GCF_056507025.1 of Lutjanus erythropterus. Taxonomy (NCBI): domain Eukaryota; kingdom Metazoa; phylum Chordata; class Actinopteri; order Lutjaniformes; family Lutjanidae; genus Lutjanus; species Lutjanus erythropterus. The sequence continues at coordinate 31,105,609 of NC_139337.1, forward strand.
TCGTGGAAAAGAGAAAAGTGTTTTTCTCAGTGACACCCGTGCATTTTCCAAATTACAGGTTTGAAAAGGCTCCTTAAACTCACTCAGCACATAAACTGCTGTCAAACCGTCAATTTGAGGCAGGAAAAAAAAGAGCCAGAGGCTGCAGTTCTGAGTCTGTTTTCCCTCTGGGCGCTGTCGGTGACGCCCACCCTATGAGCGGCGGCGGCGGCGACCCCTCGTTTTGTTTCACTGAGAAAAAGAGCGTGACCTGTCCACTCCGGTAATTGACTGACTGATGGAAAATCGCTGCCGTTTGGTTTGGTTAGCGATCAGGCGGCGATCAATCAGGGAGCCGAGGAGCGGGAGGCGTGCAGGGAGGGACGCCGCCGGGAAGATAAACGATCAGAATGAACCGATCGGATCAATAGCTGACCCCGAAGGCACGGCTCTGAGGTTAGCGCGAGGTGTAATGAAGCGGTGTCACCTCCACCGCGGCCGCCCGCTAAATTGAAGCGTCTTGATGAAGGTGCCCTCGGATGGTGGGACGGTGTGTCTGCAGAGTTGCATAATTGGACCCTGACGACCCGCCGCCGAATCCCTCAAAGAGAAAAATGTCTTCGCTTAAAGGACAAATTCACCATTAAAACAGTTAGCTCTTAAGACATCTGCTGCTGTTGTACTTTAAATTCTGCCCGCGTCTTCTTCAAATAAAGACACCGTCACTTTTTGTCCAGACATTTTTAGCAGCTTCTGGGAAACCCTGTGGCCTCCAAGATAAGACAGAAGACAGAGTCCCTCCGCCAGATCGCTCCAAAGTTACAGTAACATAATAAGAACAACAGAGCAACAAATAAGTGAAATATAAAGTGGATAAGGAGTAAGTGCAAAGAAGAAGTTAAGCTGAAAACAGTAACAGTAATTCTACAACCCCTGATACGGAAAAGTAGTATTGCACACAAATTTAAAAAATGTTAATTAAACATAATAGAAAAGTATTATTGCACATATTAAACATAATAGAAGCCTGATATTGACATTGTGCTGCAAATAATATTGAAACGAGTGCTGAATGGCCCTCCAACTGTTTTCTAATTCACAGTGAAAATTAATTGATTCACAATGTTTTTTCCAGGAAGAAGGAACAGATATGTGAGTGTTGCATGATGGGATAAATGAGGCTGTTAGTAACAGAGAAGGCTGATTTTTGTGCAGCAGATTTTTGGCTGGACAGCAGGGTGTTGCTGGGTAGCTGAGTGATGAAGTTCTGCCATTGGTCCGTCAAGTGAGCGTCATGACATCAGCAGCACAGTTCAGCCGGTAAAAAAGCTGCAGTTAAAACGTCTCACTCACAGCTCTGGCCACGGCGGCGTTGACGGTCTGCCCGCGCTGTACGAACCGCTGCAAAACTACCCACCTGTTTTGTGCGATGACTCTCAGCAGAGAGCACAGGAGACGCAGGGTGTGAATATGTGTAGACGTGATATAAACTTTGTTTGATCATGAAGCCTGATGTTTGATGTCTGTTAACAGGAACAAACAGGTAGATTCCTGTCGTGTAACACTCTATGAAATGTGCGTATTTCCACGTGTGCGTGTTCACGCCCCGTCGCTCTCTGTGGAAACCCATTTCTGCCAACATGACGGAAAAAATTAAGATCTCGTAAGTCATTTCTCAAAATAATAACTTTCTCTTGAGATGATGCACGACCTTCTCAAAATAACGGTAGATGGCAAACCGGATATCATTTTAGTTTACGACAGCAAGACGGTAAGAATTAAGCGAGGCTAAGGCCCAACTTGTACTCGCTTATGATGCAGCAGATTATGGAGGAAGAACTCATCCGTTCACCGGAGAGGACTGCACTGTTTCTTATTCAGTGATTTGGGTGAAACTGGATCATAAAATATTTTCTAGTTCTCCTCTGATGTCCTCCAGCTGCTCAGCTTCAGTTCTTTAATTACAGAGTTCCCAGATGGACAGCTAACTGTAGCTTACGTGTTGCTAAAGTAGCTAACTGTAGCTGTTAGCTGCTGTTAGCAGGTAATGAACACAGCCTCTGAGACCAGCAGAGAATACCGAGGTGGTGTTCTTGCTGGGTTTATCTCCCGCCACCCTGGGGCTAAGTGATTAGCAGTTAGCTAACTTCAGGTCCCACCCTGGCTGCCTGTTTTTACAGGAAACTTCTAACCAATAAGAACTGTACTGACTGTTTCATGAGAACTTAAAAGTTTGGATTCTGCCTGGACAGTTTGTTCAACCTGTTGGTCGGCCGAGATAGAAATCAGAAATGTTTATAGCCGTCCTAAAAGGCGACAGTTGAAGGTGGAGAGAAGAGCTGGCCGTCACAGAGGGGTGGGAGACACGATGTAAAGATAACGTCTCACATCTTTGGACAGTTTCTCCTGGAAGACACTCACAGTGTTGCACTACATGAAAAGTGACAGAAATAGTTGTGTGACGATTGAAAACAGTGAGCTGGGGACAGAAGAGACGATTTCTTGGACTTATTCATTGATAGATTTCAGATGTGGATTTAAAATGTCATTTTCTTATTTAAAACATAATATAGGAAGATTTTACTGTGTTGTTTTGCCATAAAAACTTTGATGAGTCTGCAGTTTTCCTAAATTAATAACCTAATATCCACAGACCATGTGAGATCTTAATGAGATGAATCTGTCAAACTTAAGCGGCCTGCGGCGAAACGATAATACAGACAAACGAATGAAGCTGTTAATTTGAGGGACTAAATAGAGTAACTGGAGGGTTTGATTTAGTCCACAGGCACCAATTACTCACTCATTTGAGACTATTAATTACTAAACTGAGAGAAGAAAATAGGTGAATTTAGCTTTCAGTTTACAAATTTATGATTTCTTTTTTCCTGTGACAACTCCCAGACTCTGTACTCCTTCTCTTCTGTTGGTGTTTTCTCTAAATCATCGTTTTTCTTCAATAAATTAAATAAAATTTAAAAAAGGTTACAAGCATTATATTTTATAACAAAACTAATGTCTATAAATTAGTGTTAACTCTGAATTACCACTAAGTTATCTGATTTACCACCTTGACTGAAAGTTCAAAACTTACAGCCCTCTTCTTGTGACTGTGAGAAAGGTATTCTGGGAAATTGAGTCTTTGAGTCAATTTCAGAACCAATTCCAAAAAGGTTTGAATGTTGTGTAAAAGGTGATTAAAAACAGAATGCAATGATTTGCAAAAACTTTCTGACCTATGTTAAACTGAATACAGCACAAAGAGAAGATATTTAATGTTCAAACTGATCAACTTTATTGTTTTTTTTGTTTGTTATCTGCAACACGTTCCAAAAAAAGTTTGGACCAAAGACTGGGAAAGTACTCAAATACTTAGAAAACTCTCATTCCTCAGGTGAACAGGTGAGTTGGTAACAGGTGACAGGATCATGATTGGGTATTAAAGGGGCGTCCTGGAAAGACTCAGTGGTTCACCAGCATGGATGGGGTCAGATTCACCACTTTGTGAAAAACTACAAACAGTCCAACAGTTTAAGAACGTTTTGTCGACACAAAACTGCAGGAATTTATAGATTTCACCATCAATAATCCATAATATCATTCAAAGATTCAGAGAAATCTCTGCATGTAAGGAGCAAGACTGAAAACCAACACTGTCTGTGACCTTTGACCCCTCAGGCAGCACTGCATTAAAAACCCTCATCATTGTATAAAGGACACTACATGGACTCAGGAACACTTTGGAAAACTGTTGTCAGTAAACACAGTTTGTCTCTGCATCTACAAATGTAAGTTCAGACTCAGAGAGACATATGCTGCCATCACTGACGTCTTCTCCAGAGACGTCCCTGATTATTTCAGAGAGACGATGCTGAGACGCATTGTGGACGTGTTCCAACAGCGTGTCTTCATAGTAAAAGACTTCAGGCACTAGACTGACCTGCCTGCAGTCCAGACGTGTCTCCCATTGAAAATGTGTGGTGCATCATGAAGCACAAAACACGACAACAGAGACTGTGGACTGTTGAGCAGCTGAAGACGAATATCAAGAAAGAATGAGACAGAATTTACCTTTAAAACTTCAACAGTTAGTGTCTCAGTTCACAAACACTGACTGAGTGTTAGAAGAAAAGATGATGGATCACAGTGGTCAACATGATCCTGTCCCAGCAGAATGAGTGTATATTTACCAAAAAAAAAACCAATAAAGTTTATCAGTTTGTGCTGCATTCAATTGAAAATAGGTCAAAAAGTTTTTGCACATCATTACATTCTGTATTTATTTGTTTTACACAGCGTCCCGGCACAGTTTTCTTTTAAAATACTTTGAATATTCCACCTGCTCTGTCTCTCATCCCCCATCTGTTAGTCTATCGTTCAGTGATGACACACACACACACACACACACACACACACACACACACACACACACACACACACACACACACACACAATGTTAGTAGGTGTGTGTCCTTGAACCGAGGGCCGTCCTACGGTCAGATGGATCTTTAGCAGGACAGGGACACATAAGTCACCTCCTTACACACACACACACACACACACACACACACACACACACACACACACACACACACACACACACACACTGAGGATGGAGAACATGTTAAGTAAATATGGGGTCGTACACACAAAAAATACCATGATAGAGCCTGTATGGACACACACAGTTTTAACATCTGAACACACACACACACACACACACACACACACACACACACACACACACACACACACACACACTCCGCCCCTGACACATCACCCCTCTGTACCCGGGCTTTATTAAAACCAGAGTGATGGTCGGTAAATACACACACACACACACACACACACACTAAATGTCTGATTGATGCTCTCCTCCCCTCCTACCGAGTCAGGATTCCCATGGTAACAGAGTCCATCACCCTCCCCAACCACACACACACACACACACACACACACACACACACACACACACACACACACACACACACACACACACACACACACACACACACACACACACACACTGGCCCGCCCCTGTGTTACTGATATTACTGGTGTAATGACATGTTAATGGCCGCCATCAGCAGACCAGCAGCAGCAGCAGACTCGTCAGCCATTTTCACAACATTAAAGGTGCAACATTTTATAAATTCTTCTTCTGTCAATAAATCATCGCTGCGTTAATTAAAAAGCATCTGGATGATTATCATTAAAGAAATGAGAACCTCATCAAGAAGAACATCAGAACTTTCTCTTTCATTTTAAAGCACTGAATCAGACTAGGATTGAAATCCACAGGCGGCCCTGAAGCGTTCTTCTTTTTGGTACCTGGTTCTCTTGAAACCCCTTCAGAGAGTTCTACCTTGAAACCAACATAAAGGGTTCTTCCTTGAGCTATCTGTGAAAGGTTCCACCCAGAACCCCCTATTAGAGGTTCTACCAAGAACGCTTTTATATTCCAAGGGCTTCATCTAGAACCCACTCATGGGGTTCTACCAGGAGCCCTTTTATATTGCAAGGGTTTAACCTATAACTCTAGGGTTTTACCTAGAACCTTCTGTGAAAGGTTCCACACAAAACCTGCTATGAGTAGTTCTACAGGGAATCCTCCTGTGGCCTAATGGTTCCACCCAAAACCCTCTCAAGGGGTTCTATCAAGAACCTTTCCACCTTCTAAGGGTGTTAACAAGATCTCACCCAGGAGGTTCTACCAAGATCCCTTTTTTCTACCAAGGTTTTATCTATTGAGAACCCTTTTATATTATGGTGGAAAGAACCCTTAATGAAAGAGTTCTTCAACAGTCCTAGATGGACTCTTTCGTTTACCCTTGACAAACCCTAACCCTTTAGAAAAAGGGTTCTTCAGAGGCAAATGGTTCTAGGTAGAACCTCAGCCAATCCTTTAAAACCAAGTAGCAAAAAGACAGAAATGTTTGTTACCATTTGATCCGTTAAAACACGTAAAACAAACAGTATCATTTAGAAAAAAGACCTGACACGTTCCACGCTGAGGGAGGAGAACGGATGGTTTGGCCTCTGCAGCGTGAGGTCTCTCTGGTTCTCCCCGCTGCTCGTCTCTACCTGCATCTAAACGGCCTGTTCTGGCCGCTGTGCCCCCCCGCCTCCACTGTAATTCAATCAGCCTGCCAGTCAACGGCGGTGAAATATGAGCCGTAATGGAGGGCAGTTAGCCGCTCGGGATCAGATGACTCGATCTGACCGGGGGCCCAAAATGGCCGCCGTCGCCTGGCGCCCTTCCGGCTCTCACAACCTCATCTGATTCGATCTAAAGGGGGGAGAAGTGGGACCTTCACAGCTTTTTTTTTTTTTTTTAGCTCATTATACACTGTGTGCTGATGGAAATATTATTATTGGTTTCTTTTCTTGAATTTAACAGATTTCTTTGTGTTAATATAAAAAATGTTTCTGGATATTATCTTATTTCTCTATTGGCCTACACATGCATGTAAATTAATGAGGAGCATACTTACTTAATTGATTTTAAAATAATTAAAATAAAGTAGGTTTCCTTCACAGTTGGATCTTGGATCAACAGTATACTTTTTCATGTTGTCATTCAGTGCGTTCATTTATTTTTCACTGCAAAACCAATTTAAAAATCTCATTAATTGGACTAAAACGTTATTATTTAAAAGACTCAGCTAAAGGCAAAGGCCATAATATTCGTGGACGACTTGTTTCCCGCAGTGAAGGTAAATTAATTGTCATCCTGAAATATAGTGTGTGAACATGAAGGGGGGGTGTTGGTGTTACCACTGACATGCCTCATTTCCTCTTTGTGGTGCAGCTCGACTTTTCTTTTTTGGTTTTCCGTTAAGCCTGGCATACACTGATCGACTTTACAAATGTTTGATTCCAGCTCCTATAAATGAGCAAAGCGTTGCTGTGAACTACACAATAAGCTTTCCCATTGGCCCTGCAGACTGTTCTGGCTGGTGACAACTGTCAATCAAGATTTGTCTGAAAGCTCCGAGGCAGGTAGAAATTTGTTTAGCTGCAGCCATGATAACAAGGCAGAAAATTCTGTCTGCATGACGTGTCGTGTCACCATAGCAATTTCAAACACTATTAGAGAGGAAAAAGGCGATGCTCTGGGGGAACTAACTTGTGGATCTGTTTCTACTCATCCGACAACAGCTCGCCAACATTGTTGACATGTCAGAAATTCATCCGAAACGTCCAACAGCGGTTCAGGAGCAGTTGTTCGGAGAGTTGCTCCCAATGTGCGCTGCATGGCAAACGTTGCCCAATTAAGCTGAAATACGGTCTGACTCTGACATGAATCAAAAATCAGGTCAGAATTTTATCACAAAGTTGCAGAAAGTTACCAAACTCAAAATGCCAGCTTTTTCTAACCCTACACAAAGACCTAACCTACCCAACATGACGATCTTTTCTTAACCCTACACAAAGTCTTTTTGTTGGCGAAACAAACCCAAAATTCTGATCATTTCTGAGCCCTACCTAAATTGCTTTCAGTGCCTTACCCCACCAAAAATGCCAAACTTTTTTGGCCTCACCAAAAATGCTTTTGCTGCCTAAATGTACCCAAAATGACAAACTTCTCCTAACCCTGCTCAAAGTGCTTTTATTGCATAAATCTACCCAAAATGCCGATCTTTTTCTAACCCCACCCAAAGTGCTAAAGAAACACCTGTGAACATAATCCAAGCAGGGGTTTGATTTGTCACCACAACGTAATCATGAAAGAGTGATGAGTAATATACAAACATATATTGTAGGAAACAGGGTTGCCTGTATCGTCACACTGGTTTTTTTTTCTTAACTGAAGCGAGGAACGAGGGCTGCTGCTCAACTGCAGCAGCTGAAGATTTCACTGTTTGACGGAGTTTCCTCCTTCCTTTTTCACCTTCTGGTGCTTTGAATCCATTTCAAAGACACTTTCAGTGCTGTTTACATAACACTCGCCTCAGCTGTTAATCATGCTCTAGCGCATACCGGCGTTTCCCAGAAGGAACCCGTATACAGAAATATGGATTCTCACATGGGCTGAAAACAGACTCTCTGAGTACCTGCCAAACTCAAACTCTGATTAGACGTATGTTTCCGTCCCCACAGACCCCAGAGGTTTACACTTCTCATCATATCTCACAGGTGCTTCATCCTATTATTTCAATTTTCCATCACTTTGTCAATCATTTTGTTCTTAATGACTTCTTATCATTTTCTCTTTCTGTTTTAATTAGTGCTTAAAAAAAAAAAAGACACCAGCATATTGTTGTCCTGGGGGACTCAAGTCAAACACTCCAAATTCTGTCTGTGCAGTTTTTAGTAGATTATTGAGTTCATGTTTCATGTGTTCACTCTATATTTTTATTTTACACAATATGGAAATTAATGGTAACTTTCCTAAAATCATAATACTATTTTTTAAGCTTTGCATTTGTTATATAACTAATAATGTTTTCAGAAGAAAAGAAGAAGTGAACATATTCAAAGATAAAATGTTTGCTTTCTCCATAGAGCCAAACCTACACCAGATTCAGGCTTAAACCTCGGAAGAATAATAAAAAAAAGTCAATATTCATTTTTAAAACACTTAATATAACCAGACATTTTGACAAGAATATTGTTTAAAAAGGTTTTAATCAAAAAACACAGTGAGTGGAACATTTTACACTTGAAAAACAGGCTTGTCAGTGCTCGTTCTCTGATCTGTATCTAGATAATAAACAATCTTTAGTTTTTAAAGGAACAGTTCACTCCAAAATCAAAATTACATACAAACACAATGCAAACCAGAATACCTCCAGATGTGTTCCTCTGAGTGTGATAGCGACACATTTACACCTTCCTTTAATATGTGATTTTCCTGCATTTCTGCGCGGTTTCTGACATGTTACAGAAACTGAAGTTTGCAGCGAGTGGGAGTAGGCGGTAAAACAAACGGTTTTTGGGATTTAGCCAGTCAACCAAAAGGTGGACTAATGTCTCAGCTGTTACTGACAAAGATGGAAAAGAACCGTTAGTTGTGCCTAAATGCAAACGTATTTATTAGGAATGAAATAATACCAATACCAATATGTCCAAATGATATTTATTGCAATATTCAATATATTCATTAATTATGTACCCTTGCTAAGCCCCACCCCATTTTGCTCTTTGCTCCAATAACAGTCGAGCAACAATTGATGTAGATTAGCTGGTTAGTTAGCTTGCCTTTTGTTACATAGCATTAGCAAAACACCAGTTAACTAGTTAGCTAACCATAGGTTTAAAACACTAGTTAACTAGCTAGCTAAACATAGATGTAGGTTGCCTAGCTAATATCTTTTGATCATCTTCAAATTCTGGTTTTCTTTTCAACATATATAAAGATCTAATTACAGGAAACAGGAAAGGAGAGTTTCCAAAAGGGGTGGGACTTAGGAAGGGTCAACTGCAAAATCAAGCCTTTTTATAAAATAAAAATAAAAAAATAAAATAATATTTAACCATGTAATATCGCATAGTCTGGTACGGTATTGAGACATTTCTTTCATGGCAACATTCAATATATTTACATCTCTAACATTTATATACATAATGTGCATAAACCTGCTTCATCAACACAAAATCAGTGGAATCATTGTGTGGGAGTGAATGGTCAAAATTCCAGTGGAATCAATTTCCAACGCAGGCTTACTGACATTATATATTATCATGATGTTCATAGGAAACTATGGTGACAAAGAGAAACTTACATTTGATTTTATTCATTCCACATCTGTAAAAAATACTCTCTGATTGTGTTATAGCAGCCAGCAGCACCGTATCTTAAATTTACTCTCAGCTGATCAAAGTTCAAACACTTTGCTGCTCTGTTGGCGCTCTAACAAATCAGGGCTGTACTTTTAAATAACCACAGTATTTTCAGACTTTGTTATGTTTTTCTTCTTTTGTTGTATGTTGACAACCACCACACTGCCCCCTACAGGCTGTTAACAGAGTTTATCAAAGTAGGGAACCTGCAGGCGCTGAGAACCTTTAGAGTGCTGAGAGCCCTGAAAACTATCTCGGTCATCCCAGGTAAGGCCTCACCACCACCAGGGGGCGACAAGGGACAGAGAAAAAACAAACAAACAAACAAACGCTCGTCATCGTGACGTCGTCGTGAACGTCCTCTCTTGTTCGTCCCATGTCTGCCGTGTCTTGCAGCACCAGCCCCCGCCCACCTCCCACTCTCTGCCCAATCAGGGGTCACAGGTGTAGTCACCTGATCTGAACTGAAGAGACAGTAAAGAAGGAAAAATCAGACATGTAAAAGCTGATCACATGACGCTGAACTAGAGATGCTTGATTTAGCATCAACAGCTGCAGCTCCGCTAGAAGGTTATTTGGGTAAAATAAGCTAAAATTCTGGGTGTTTTCATTTTTTCAGGGTTGTGAACCCTCTCCAGCACTGTTGCTATGACGGACAACTTCCACTAGCTACACTTTTTACTTCACGTAACACTTGTTGTAGACTTTAAAACATTGGTCACATGATACAGAGTTTTGTACTTAACTTTAATGTTAGCTTTATATAGACTATCCCGCATTTAATCATCTTCAAAGTGCCTTTGATGTTTTTTATATAGCATAGCTTAACGTTGCTTATTAGGAAGTTTGCACAAACAGCTATTGATAAACCTGACACATTAATTGGACAAGTAAGCTGCTGTAGCCATTTGTTTTTACCAGTTTACCAATTAAAAAAAAAACGAGGCTAATTGAATGATTAGCTATAGCTTATTTGCAAGAACAAGCTGGCTAAGTTTGACATTTGTTACTTTTCTCTCTTTTCCAGTTATCATTAATCCTCTGAATCTGGATTAGCAGAATCTTTTAGCAGTCAGTGGTAAAAAATGATGAGACCAACACGGACGTTAGCATCACTCAACAACAAAAAGCCAATGGGATTTTTCTATTGAGTTATTATTATTCCACTGAATTGGATTATTGCAGAAAATAAACTCTGTGGTGACCAAAATTGAACGATACCCAGGTTTTGTTCAGCAACAAACTCCACTTTTATCCATGCGAGCAGCTTTGACCGTCTGATTTCACCTTCCTCATAGTCGATGTCTCTGGCTTGAGCCTCCACTGTTGCCGTCCGACCTGGCCTGTCTCTATTGTATCTCGCTCTGTCTCTCTTGGTATCTCCATCTTTCTATCCCTCTGTGTCGGCTCGTTGTTGCTCAGTGTGGTCAAACCCTTCTGTGTGTGTCTGTTCTTGTGCTTTTGTCTCCCGGCTTGTTGCAGATATGTGACTGAGTTTGTGGACCTGGGTAATGTGTCAGCCTTAAGGACGTTCAGGGTGCTGCGAGCGCTCAAAACCATCTCTGTCATCCCAGGTGAGGAAGCGAACGCAGGGGGAGTGAATATCAAACGCACCCCTCCCGGCCGGAGCCTGCTGCTGGAAGCACTAATTCAGTGGCTGTGTTTGAAATCTCATCCTGCATACTACCTACTGAATACTATCTACTTCATGACATACACTAAAATCAAGTGTACATAGGTAGTATGCAGAAAGACACACTGAAGTCTTCCTGATTATTGGTTGTGAGTGGACATCAGAGGCTTAGCAACAGCAACTTTACAAAAAAACAACTCTTGACGAAAAGTCAAGTCATTCTTTAATGATTTGAACTTTTAAATTTAGTCTAAATTTACATACTGTATAATTACATGTATATTAATGATGAAAAACATTTGTCAGTTGGCTGTGATTGAAAATAAAGGCCTGTTTTACTGCTGTGTTTCAAAACATTACAAAAGTTTTAATTATAAGTTTAACGTAACGTAATGCAACAGACCGTAATGTAGCAATGAGTTCAGGTTATCATACCGTAACGAAATGGAATGGAACAACTTTGGTTTGGGTTGAAATCATAACGTGACGTGACGTAACGTAACGTAACAGAATAGACCATACTGTGTCTGGGTTAAAATCATAATGTAGTGGAACAGAACGGAACAGAACAGAAATTTAAATATTAATAATAAATATCTAAATATTAATAATAACAATTTTAAATACAAGTCAGTCAGTTTGAGAGGGATTAGAGGATTCAGTCTTGTGATTTTACGTTTTCGTATACATTTGAACTATTTCTTCAGATCTGTCGCTGGCTAGCCTCTGTATGTTTCCACTGTGCATGTTAGCATGCAGCGCTAACAGCATTATTAACATTTCTTTAAACGTGATCAAATCATATTCATGCCGTGGCAGTGGCTTTGTTATAACAATGTCTAATACATGTTATAACTACATCAGAGTTGTAGTAACATGTTGAAAGCATGTCATCACCGCAGCCATAAGTAAACATAATCACGCCAGTCATTCATTAGCTTACAGACGCTTCCATACAAGAACAACGTTGATTCTGTTAACCAGCATGAAGCAAACTGTGTCTGTTTCTAATGAATTAACTAAAATGAAAAGTATGAAGAGAAGCTGGTTGTTTCTTTGATTTGGTAAGACTGGTCGAGTTAAACTTGTCTGCACCCTTTGTGTTCTGAGTGTGTTTTGGTCCTGCTGTTTTCACCATATGTTCGTGTGTGTGTGTGTGTGTGTGTGTTTGTTTTTATCTGAATGTTAATGAGGAGTTTGTGCTTTGGTGAGCTTCATTTTTTTGGTGATGATGACTGATTTTTTTTCCACAGTGACAATATTTTTTAAAAAATATAAAGCTGCTGTCAGATGAAAACCTTAAATTTCTAAGAAATGTAACAAATTAAGATGAATTGAATAAATGTTATCGATATCAAAATCTTATTACGATATTTCTTTAATGTTTCCAAGCTGAAATAATCTCTTAATCACATGCAGCAATGAGAGATTTTCACCTAACAGCAGAATTATATTTGCATTGGCTGAAAAATGACTTTTTCATTTAATTAATTAGTTATTTTGTGATTTATGTCCTTTAATGGTGTATAAAGATGGTGGCCCTTTGTTCTGGTGTCTTCAAGTTAATCATTTTGTGTCCTGCTAACTTGGGTGAACTGCATTTGGGTTTCTGCATTTTCGGAAGAGGCTTTGAAACTGGATAATGATTTAAGTTAAGGTGGCCGCCATCTTTATGGTCGCTGATCTGTTGATTAAAGTCCAACACACTGTATGTGACCCTTTATTTAAGCTAGCAGCTTGTTTTTCGTAGATTTTTGGATTAAATTTTGAAACCAAATTTTACCAAGTAAATGGCAGTTGACCCCCTCCAAGTCCCACCCCTTTTTGCTCTGTGCTCCAATAACTGTTTAGCAAGCTTGATACCCAGCCGAACCTTTCCTCTCAACTTTCCTGCTTCCTGTACTCAGATATGCCATGTGCTGGACTCGTCCATCTTATAAAGTAAAACAAATTTTGAAGATGGTTAAGAAGTTACTGGGGGAACTGTAAAAGCAACATACATACTGTCACAGCTTAATTTAGCTGGCTAACTAGCTAATCTACATCAATCGTTAGCTAGCAAGTTACATCTGATAGCTAATGTTAGCAAAATGCAAGTAGAATGATTAGTGCACAGAGCCAGTGTCACCACCCAGGTGTGGCATTATGATGCAACCAGAGCATGCTCAGTACAGACGACAGCGTGGAGCTGGTGGGTGACTACGACTTGGGCGGTGCTTGGTTTTGGCTTGTCCATTCAGCAGGAAATAATTGCGGCTGGTCTTTCTGGTATTACAGCTAAACAGTACACAGAAAATACGCTTCCAAAAGTGGGAATCAGGCAATGTAGCAGCAGAACCTTGATCCAAATTTGACTCGCTGAGAATGACATGTCAGTCACACGGTAGCCCCGCCCTAAATCATAGCCAACCATAATTCACTAAATTAACATCAGATTGTATAGCAGAAGATTTGAAGCTATCAATTAAGACAGTTAACTCATCACAAAACTATTTCCTGAGGTAATAAATCAAGTAAAATGGGACATTTTCTCATATGACTCCAAACAGTTGGACCTGTGTTTTTTTCCCCCCTGCTGGCTACTTGACAGAACGCAGGTTTAAGGAACTTCTGCTTCACTTTTCAGACCCAGAAGCTCTGTATGCTTCTTCTAATGTCTGTACTTGCTTGTGCTTGCAATCATTAGCTAGCTTGTTGCATCTGGAACACATAGCACATAGCGAAGTATTGGAAAGTTGACCACTGGGTATCAAGCTTGGTCAAGTGTTCACAGAAACCACAAGAAACTCAAAGGTACTCACTTTTAAAATAATTAAAATGCCTTGATTAAAGGAGCATTTCAAACAAATTTCAGAGTCCAAGAGTCCGAGCACTCCTGCAGAGGGGCGGTACTTAGGAAAGTAAATTGATTATTTATTTTTAATTAGAATGATTTGGAGCTAGCTCTTTCTGTAATTGGACTGAATGAGGGTTCATTTAATGTTAATCCTGCGTGCGTCCTTGCGTCCCCGGCGGTCTGGCAGGCCTGAAGACCATCGTCGGCGCTCTGATCCAGTCGGTGAAGAAGCTCGCCGACGTGATGATCCTCACCGTCTTCTGCCTGAGCGTCTTCGCCCTCATCGGCCTGCAGCTCTTCATGGGAAACCTGCGGCAGAAATGCGTCCGCAGCACGGCGCACTGCGTCAACGGCAGTCTGCCGGCCAACACCTCCTTCTACTGCAACAACAAGACCTGGGCCTCCCTGAAGGACTTCATCAACGACGAGGGTAAGAACAAGACTCTATGCTTATTATGGATGTGAGGGGTGAGCTTTAGCATCACTTTTGGTACTTTGGTGGACAGTGAGGCAGCTGGTGGACAGAATTTTGGTGCTTTTACAAAGTAAGGTGGTGATTTTTGTATGCTGCATTTAAGAAATTAAGTTTTTAAGACTCATTGTTGGACGGATGTCATAGTTGCTATATAGTTGATGACGTAAAGGCGAAACTCAGGGTAAAAAAGTTACCTGAACACGGTTATGATGGATTTCTGTTGTGAATGAGTGAGAACAATCATTTCTAAGATTCTTGTATGTTTGAATGAAGTGTGTCTAACGTTTTTTGTGAAAGAGTGAAACTTGAATTCGGACGGTGTGCGGTTGCAAAATGGCAGGTAGCTGAAAACTCCTGCCTGACTTGACTGTCGCTGGGTTGCATTGAAAACATCCCAGAGGAAACGAGAAGTCCAAAATAAAATCTCGTCTTTGTCTAGTCTGTGTCTCCTAGACATAAATGAGCTCAAATTAAGACCAATATTCTTAAATTCGGCTCCTGAGAAATTACCTTTGTCTCGTCTCAGCCAGAGACTAATTTGAGTCCAATTGAATAGATACAAACGTTCTAAGATAACAAAAACACAAAGGTTCTTATTTTCAGGTGATTATGCATTAATGAAAACATTTATATGAAAATTATTTTCTACTTCTGCCCATAGATCCTCCGAAATGTTCCACACTTTTGAATAGAATTAAAATGTTTTCTCAATGACGGATGCACCAACCAGAGCAAAACAAAAACAAAAGTTTAGTTTCTGGTAAGTGGACATGGGTTTACATGTGTGCTGTAGGCTGATTTTTAAAATCCTGGTCAATGAACGGTGACTGTAGTTTCCAGTCAAATAACTAGACAAATAAATAAATAAAAAAAATAATAGTGCACTACTTTTTTCCTCCTTTTTTGGTGCAAAAGCAATATAGAAGTGATTTTACAGATTTAACAATGATTGACACAGAAACAAAATACACAAGGACAGACAAATAAACAAATAAACAATAAACATAAATAAAGTAAAGTAATAAATAATGATGTGCAAAACTTTACATGCCACGAATAAATATTCCTAACATTTCTAGTAATGATATTGACAGTGACGTATTAGGGAGGTTTATAGTACGTGTGTGTTGAACGATAAAAGGGGAAATAATAATTATAATAATAATAATGAAGGTACGTTTCTGGTGTGTGTTTCTACTGTGTTCTGCACAGAGGACTGTGTGTGTGTGTGTGTCATGCTGCAGTGGTGACTGGTGTTTCCTAAATGGACTGGACAATGCCACGTTGGCACCGTGGTTACAACTGACGTCAATAAACACACACACACACGCACACACGCACACACACACACACACACACACGCACACACGCACACACACACACACACACACACACACACACACACACACACACACAGTCACGCACACATTGTCAGTGGTTTGATGTGTGTACAAGCAGTTCAGCTGGGCAGTTTACCAGGAACATAGTACAGACAAGATGTGACACACACACACACACACACACACACACACACACACACACACACAGAGGTCATGCGAGGTCAGCTGGTGTATACACTATCTGACATGTCAGGCCAGAGAACATGATATACGTCATGTGGACACACTTATTCACACACAGTATATACAGTATGAACACACAGAGAACATGCAGCCCAAACACACACACACACACACACACACACACACACACACACACACACAGGTCGAGGTCAGGGTTAAGGGAACACTTAACGCTGCTGTCAGATGGAACCTGAGCTTCACGTCGTCGTTTTTTTTCCTCCTTGTGACTAAAACCAGATCCTCCAGGATTTCACAATCTCCTTTTTTGGGATTGTCTCGTCTGATTTCACTCTGGGTTTTCTAAAAAAAAATTTGCTGTGCACGTCGGGATGCTTTTATGCACTGACAGTTCTGGCGCTGTTAAATTCTTAAACTTATATCGATATTTTTATGTTTAAAATAATCTGATTTATCAAGAAAAAAATCCCTTTCATGAATTTTTTATTTACTATTTTTATTGTCATCCCAGCAAACACAAACATAAAGACGATCCAGCTCAAATTTATAAGCCAACCTTTAATTTTTTTTCATTTGGTCCTGTCAGGTCAGGAGGAACCGAAGAAGATTCTCGCTGCAGCAACAGAATCCACCTCAGGACAAACAGACTCTCATTATACAAAAACAGATGTGTAATTATTTAAAGTAATGACGTTTCGTTGTAGCACTCAGAGAACAGCAGAAGGAGACCTGCTCTGACCAGACACCACGGTCGAGTGCAGAAGAACCTTCGCAGAACCTTTTCTACTGTGCTGTTAAAGGGCAAACCCACCCAAAATAAATGCAGCACTGAGCGTACAGTAATGGGGGTTTGTTCTTCTTTGCTAATGTACCTTCTATTTATTCATTTCCACTTTGCTTTGCCATCCATCACGTCGAACAAATGTCCCCCGCAGGCTCCCGTATCGACCTCTAAAAGCTGCCGTGAAACCCGAGAGCCGGGCTGCGGCGTTACAGCTCGTCCCGTTCGGCTGATATGAAAACAGCCCTCGGTGGGAGATCAATGGTGGATGTTCTAAACATTTCCCATCATGCCATCGTTTGTTCTGTCTGGTCGGAGCCGCCTGACAGCAGCAGTCGTCTCCGCCGCTTCTTGTTAAACATCGGTAACAGAGATTGTTAAAATGATGGATGAGAACTCGTTCATCAGGGATTATTTGTACCATAATATAAAAGGGTTCTCATTAGAACCCCGTGGGTGGGTTCTAGATAAAAAGTTGCTCATGGCACACATTCTGTTGCTGGTTTTGTCGACCGTCTCCTAAAATCTGAAGGTGTTTTGACAGTAAATGAATTTTAATCTGATGAATATCTTTATTTCGCTGGAGAACAGATTAACAAGATTAACCAGATCAAACTGCACACTCTTAGAAATTAAAGTACTCACTAGAACCTTAAAGGGTTCTTCGGCTTGTCTCTGTAAAACCTTTTTGGTTCCTGGTAAAACCTTATATAAAGATTGCAGCTGAAACCCTTACTGAAAGGTTTATATAGATCCCAGCACAAAGTGTTATACCTAGAACCCTCTGTGAAAGGTTCCACCGAGAGTGTCGAGTGTCTTCTATGGTCTAATCACCCAGAACCATCTCTGGGGCTTCTATCCAGAACCTTTCCACTGTTTAAAGGTGCTAACAAGAACCCATCCAAAGGGTTCTACCAAAAACCATTTTATATTTTAAGATTTTTATCTATAATCCACCCAGGGGTTCTAACAAGAACCCATATATATTCCAATGCTTTTGTCTAAAGACAGAACTCCATTGTCTTATGAGAGTTCTATGAAGAATGTTGGCTATCTCGAAACTTTCCACCTTCTAAGAGTACCAGGAACCTTTTTAGATTCTATGGGTTGATCTCGAACCCACCCAAAGGGTTCTACTTTGAACACACTTATATTCCAAGGGTTTCTACTACAACCGACCCAGAGGGTTCTACCAAAAACCCTTTTATTTTTTAAGGTTTGATCTAGAACCCATCCAGGGTTTCTGCTGAAAACCCTTTTATATTAAAGGTTTCACCTACAACTGTCTTGTCCTATTAGGGTTCTAAGAACAATGAAGAACTATCCAGAACCTTTCCACCTTCTAGGGGAGCTAACAAGAACCAACCATGAGGGTTCTACCAAGAAACCATTTATTTTTCAAAAGTTTTGTCTTTTAGATTTGATCTAGAATCCACCCAAGGGGTTCTACCAAGAACCCCTTTCTGTTTGAGAAGTTTCATCTAGAACCCATTCAGGGGGTTCTACTAAGAATCCCTCTATATTTTGAAGGGTTTCACTTATACCCCTCTCGCTTTATGAGGGTTCTATGAAGAATGATGAAGAACTATCCACCTTCACAAGACACACAGAGGGGGTTCTACCAAGAAACCTTTTAGATTTCTGGAACCCCACCTGCGTTTTTTTTTTTTTACCAAGAACCCTTTTATGTTCCAAAGGTTTGATCTAGAACTGATGCAGGGGTTTCTACTGAAAACAGTTTTACATTCAAAGGGTTTCACCCATACCACTTGTGTTCTGGGGGTTCTATGAAGAACCATATTGTACGGTACAGGTGAGGTGATCTCATATAATGTACCATGAGGTGTGTTACGGTCAGGTTGTTAAATGACCCAGTTGAATCATGGGTAAACTGTTTTTTCAACGTGCTTGAAGAATTCTGTCTTCCAAAAACCTCCAGCCTCTAACAAAGAACCCTTGGTGAATTTTCAGAATGAAATGGTTCTGGGTAGAACCCTTTTGGAACCCTTGTTTCTGAGCGTGTCCTCCACGGCGAGCAGCAGCAGCAGCAGCTGTGTGTCGTCGCTGCAGGTTTTCATCATGTAAATGCGTCTCTTGCAGATGGTGGAGGTGTATTTAGTCTTGTCAGAGTAATTTGCAGCTTTTGAGTTTTAAGAAGAAATGAAATTAAGCCCACACTCTCGATATCCTGTAGAGACAATTTTCAGAGCTCTGTAAAATCTTCTCAGACGGGGGTCGCTGTGAAAAAAATAAAAACCTTTATTAAATGTCAGTCCGTGGGCTAATATGCATCTGTTTGTTGGGGGGTGGGGGAGGGGTGGGGGGGGGTTTGGAAACGTGAAGTTTCAGGTAAAGACTATAAGTGAGACTTCGGATCTGTCTTGTCTGGGGAGAAAATGCCTCGGTGACTAATCTCGGCGCTGCGTAAAGGCTCCATGGTTACTTTGAGCTGCTGAACAAAAGCACTTCAGACTTCAGAAGTTTTTTTTTTTTTGTTGGCGAGCAGGGATGGACGCAGCCTCCCAGATGCACTCGATAACAAATGAATGGCCGCGCTCCTAAAAAGCTTTAAGTGCCTTTGGTGCAGCGGCGGTCAGGCGCGGTCAGAGCCAAACAGACGCACCAAAGAACCTGTTCCGTTTGTCAAAAGGGGAAAACTTTGCACGTGTGCCGACACAATAAAGGGGAAGAGAAGAAGAACGAGGCTTTGGTTCTCTTTGTGGGCTTTGAAATGCTTTGTTTCTCTCTGACAAGCCGAGGTTTTACTGAAAAGTGCTTAAACTTTGTTTCGCCGGGTGCAGCAGCTTCTTTTGTTTCCCCGAGCGTGATAAGAGCATGATGCTCATTTTAATATGTTTCTATTGGAATGCTGGGTAATTGTTCATAATGGCTGGAGTTAAATGCATGTGGTCCGACTCGTGTGTTGAATAAAAGATTAAGTACCCTGAGTAGCTGTTCCCGTAAGGCAAATGGATGAAAATGTCAAGCCAACATTTAAGGTCACCGTTTCTGTTCAAAAAGTTGCTTCATCTGACACAGAGATCCCCATCTGTCAGGTTCCACGTCTCTATTATGTAAGGTTGACTCACAGAGGAGCAGCTTTTCACCACCAAAAATACAAATTCTGGTGCTGATGTTAGATTTCACAAACAGGAGGTGATGTTTTTCACAGATAAAGTAGAATCACAACAGGTGGCTGCCTGTCACAACACTTCCAACGTTCTGCACCGGGAACTTTAAAGGCTTTTATTTTACAGGACAGATTTTTATTTTCTTAGACGCGTCCATCAGTCCAATCAGCAGTGAGGACATTTTACTAAAATGACTTCAGTGTGGAGGAGTCGTTTCACTGTGACACCCTTAAGAGCAGTTATAAGCTGCAAATGCAGTGAAAGTCATAATCACTGTGTCTCATCTGGCACACGTTTATTCCAGTGGTTTTTATCTAGAACTAGAACTCTCTTGTCTTATAAAAGTTCTATAAAGAATGATAAAGAACTATCCACAACCTTTTTTTAAACAAAGATTCCTTTTATATTCTAGGGGCTTCATCTAGAACCCATCCACAGGGTTCTACCAAAAACCCACCCAGGGGGTTCTACTGGAAAAAAGAACTATCCAGAACCCAGCTTCCAGGGTTCAATCACCAGTTCTGGTTTGGTTACACAGTTTTGTTTCTCTGGTGTCTAAAGGTGAAAACTTTGTCATTTCCAAATATTTCTAGATTTTTAAAACTTCTTCGTTGTGTCCTGTGGTCATGGCTTGGTTGAAGGCTTTGGTTCGTATACGTAAGCAGAAATGCAGACATAATGAATCCAGAGTATGAACAGAAGACTCTGTAACATTTATCATAAATGATCCCTGAGTTGAGTTTGATCTCACTTTTTGATCTTGACCCTTTTCTTCATGTTGGATCAGTTTGGAGACATGTTTTTCTTGAGAGAGTCCCCGCTCCCTCGGTCTGTGTGTTTTATCTGATTCCCCAAAGTCACAAATATCTGCAGGCTGCGTTCTTGATTAAACCGCTAAAATCCTCCGGTTCTCTTCTGGGTTCTGCCCTGCTCTTTGGTTCAGCTCTGGTTAAATACATTAACTCCCACCCTCATGAATAAATACTGTATCCTCAAACCACAACAAAAGTTAAGAAGCACTTGTTTTCCTCCTGCCGACGTGCATTAAAAGCTTTTGTGTCTGATACTTTTGTGTGTTTGGGTTGGAGGAGTACCTGAAGTAGCCCTTGTGATTATGGTAAAGTGTATTAATGTTCTTGGAAATGGCTTGTGGTCAGGTTTAAGTGTTGAATAAATGCTCAGCCGAACGGCGGTTCCTCTAATGGTTTTGGTTTTATGGCCTCCTGCTCAGACGGTGTCCGAGCCAAAACACACGAGCTGAGTTCGATGAGTGATGTATTGATCCTACGGTAAACAAGACAGACAGACAGACAGGCAGACTGACAGGCAGATGGACAGAAAGCCTCGGAGCTGAGCACAGACTTTTACTGTGGTGGAGGAAAAAGCACAGGAAGCTTCCTGAACTTACCCCGATACACCTGCTCATGTACAGTCTCAGCAACTGGGCATTTATATGGACATGAAATTATTAAATTATTAGTTGGAGCTGTAGGAAATTAGTTTTTTGGTTTTCTGTATCTGTTGTCAACTTTATCTGCAGTGGAACAACAAAAACATCAGGGTCCTGATTTCATGTGCGCTGAGGATTGTGTCTTTGCTTATCCATGATAGAAGCACGACGAGCTCGGAAAGAGGACAAAATCTGGGCTAGTAAAAATAATGAGGCGGGCAAAACGCTCCGCTGCTGAAACGCTTCTGAGATGCTGCCGGTGGGGTTTGTAGTCTTGCGGAGGACGGGTCAGAGCTGCGACACAGACGTGCCATGTTTGGTGGAATCAACCAGTTAGGTGTAAAATACTCGGAGGTGAAATGCAGATAGGTTCATTTAGCACATGCACTGCAATTTACCAACCTGAAAATAATTTGCGGTGACTGCGTCTGTATTTAATACGTTGAAAAAGAAGGTGCTAATCGGCCCGGTGGTGCGAACAGATGGCTGCTGTTACTGTAGCGAGGAGGAGACACTCTGGACTGCTATTGTCTTCATTACTGATTGATCTGTTCCTCATTGTCTCGATTAATTTACTAGTTATTTGGTCCATCAAGTGTCAGGAAAATGTTGAAAATGTTGACCAGTGTCTGTCAAAGCTGAAGGCAGAAACAGAATGCAGGATTGTTCGTTCTTTCGCTCGCTGTAAAAACAAAAAAAGTTTTGAAAATGTTTTATCAAGTTCTGATCTTTAGTTGAGATAATTTACTTTTCTTCTTTAGATAAACTTAAAGTTTTAATTTTTAGAAATTCGTTTTGACACAAAACTCTGTTATTGCAGTACGCTGCCTTGAAATTTTGAATTCTCTCAACTCATTTTTTTACAGTGCAGTTTTGAGTTTTTCTTTTTGTGTTTATATCATTTCATCAGGTCCTGCACACCGACACAAGAGCTCTGCTCAGTGATGCTGGGTGTTAATAAGAGTGATGGAAGTGAAAACTGTCTCTGCCCAACAGGTGGAACAAAACTAACAGGAGAATGAAGGCGACGCCCCCACAGTCCAGAGGAGGGGTCAAACTAAATGAAAGCACCTGTGTGTGTGTGTGTGTGTGTGTGTGTGTGTGTGTGTGTGTGTGTGTGTGTGTGTGTGTGTGTGTGTGTGGCTGTGCTGTGCAGGAGGATTCCTCTGAGCTGAGCTTAAACCTGGAATCTAAGGTGTAATTTTAATTTCTTTTTTCCAGACAACTTCTACAAGGTGGAGGGCGCCAAAGATGCCTTAATCTGTGGGAACGGCAGCGACGCAGGGTGAGTGGACATTTTCTCTTCACGTTTGTCTTTCAGACGCTGGAGGTGGATGTGGATGTTTGAGCTGGACTCGCCTCCCCGCTGAGGGAGGTGCCTGTTGAAGGATTTGAGTGACGGCTGCTGAAACGTGTTGCTCTGGTGATCTGTGTCGTCAGGAGGTCAAACACTGTGAAACGGATCTGACTCTGGTGATTTCTTGCGTTGACGATGTTCAGTAGCTGTTGATACTTCAGGCTTTGGAAGTTTCATTGAGCAAATGTTGGGTTGTTTTAGATTTTATAGTTTTTCTGGTCCAGGTTTGGAATTAATTTGTAGATAACTGCAGGTGACGGCTCGGTTTTGATGCAAAGCTTTGAAGGAATGCAAAACCTTAAAAAAATGTGCAAATTGTCCCATTTTTCTCACTGAATGCAGGATGAAACATTGGCTATGTTTACATGCACATAATATTCTGGCTTTTGCCCTTATTCTAAAAAAGACAATATTCCTTCCAAGCTGTTTACACGCCTCATGAAAATGAATATTCCTGTAGACACGCAGCTGTGCATACTCTGATTATGGACGCTTCTTTCTGTCAAAATAGTATTTTTTCAACGTTTTCCACTGGTGGTGGACTTGTTTGACCGTGCAAACACAACCTCCCCTGCATTGTGATATCTGTGCGTGTGCAGGTTGATATTAAACACTTAAAAGTATTTGTGTTTCTCCCTCTGATCGAAAATGAGCTTCTTCTGTGCATGTATGTCCCTCAGTCTGCAAACTAGTTGTTTTGTTTACGGCATGAAGCAGAAGAGGTTGTGTGTCACAGACTGAGATGCATATTCTGAATTTGCTGTTTGCATGTCAAAAGAATTCTCCTAAAACCGATGCAGCCATTGTGTGTTAAGTTTGAGGGGATGGTGAAATACAGCAGGTATATCTATGGTAGATGACAGAAATACACTCGAGTCTGTAGAGAATTTAATACTTGCAGCTCCAGTCATATTCTTTCCCCTTTTTTTGGGCCAAAAATGTCTCTTTTGACTGTAAAGGTTGCAGACCCCTGGTCTGTGCCATTCTAATTTAAGATTTCTAACTTGGGAAATCTTTAATTAAGACATTTGTGTATTACCCAAATTCCTAAATCTCATCTTAAACTGAGATAAGGCAGGTTTTCAGACCTTTCAGACGTTTCTGTAATGAGGCCTGTGGTTAAAAAAATACCAAAGTTGTCCTTAAATTTCAGGCCCTGAAATTTATTCCAAGCAAAATCATCCCAACTCAGAGAACACATGTGAAAACTACGCTTGGATTCCTGTTGGATCCCAGCGGGCAGAATCTAAACTTTTCTTCAGGGCTTTTAACACCACCATGGTCCATCAGCCCGGAGAAGAAAACCCTCAGAAACAAGTGTGAACAGTGAAGCAGTTTGAACAACATCTCTGGGCTCTCTGTAGCCTGAGGATCAGATGAGCTCAGAGCTCAGAAACACCAGTGTGAAAAGCTTTTGTTTTGTCAGACAGGACGAGGCGGAAACATCGCCATGTCTTTATTTTCCTGTCAGTCATCTAACATGGCAGCTTGTCACTTATAACCTTCAATAACCACCACAACATTCACGCCTCTCTTCATCTGAGCACGATCACAACATGAGAACGACAGAAAAACAGAGTATTTTTCAAAACTCTTTTGGAAACAGATTTGGCTTCATTATGTCCCCGTCTCATCTGTGAGACAGAAACCAAATAAACAGCAGGTTGAGTCTTTAGTTCTGCAAATATTTTCCTCAGAGGTAGAGCTGCTCCGGAGGCAGAGGATTTCTTATTTGTTGGGTTGAGCCTGAGTGGGTGGAGACAAAAGTTTTTTTGGACTGAATCATACTGAGCTGATCAATGAAAACGTGGTGATAAAAGAAGAAGCTAATGGCTCGGCTCAGCATGCCTGGAACTGGTGGTTTTTGGTTTTCCAACTGGCAAAAGCTGTGGATAATACCTGGTACTTTTTTGGTATCATCTCAATCGAAAAGCATAGTAGAGTACAGATACTTGTGTGAGAAAAGACTTTGGTAAAAAAAACAGAAGTACTGATTCAACTTTTTTACTGCAGTTAAAATGGATAAAGTTAAGGTTCTGACATGTCCTCAAAGTATAAAAGTAAAAAGGCGTCCTCTGAGGGACAATTCTACTGACCGTTTCTGCTCTTGTCATGTCTCGTACGTAACTGTAAGTTAGTTACTTTTGTTTTGTAATTAGTTATTTTAAAATCAAATACAAGAACCTTAAATTCTGTCCTGTACTTAACAAGGAACCAATGGAGGTAAAAATAAAACTAGCTAAAAATGCATGAATCTTTCAAGACTTGTGGACCCATGTTGAGAAGGTCTCTGCACACCTGAAATGTCTGACAGGTGCGTCGGAAGAAAAATTCAATTTGAAAAAAGATAGCAGACTCCCGCACACTGTCTCGCTTTCTAGTGATTTATTGAATATCCGACGTTTCGGTCCAAACGACCTTCATCAGGTATACTGGCCAGTATACCTGATGAAGGTCAGGTATACTGGCCAGTATACCTGATGAAGGATGAAACTTGTGGACCGAAAAAACATCCTTTCTCCAACAAAAAATCTCATGGATTATACTTCTTGCTAAATTTAAAATATGCAGTAATGCTTGATTTTTGTGAAAATTTTTTGTTTGATTCAGTAAATCAGCTCCTAAACCTGCAGCCTGTGTCTCTTCTGCCTGATTTAAATGTTTGTAGTGTGCAGTTTTGGCTGAGCTTCCTCCTGCAGAGAGCAGCTCTGTTGTTGTGTCTCATCATCTCCTTGGATCTCGCTGCCGGTACCGTGTACTGCAGTGTTGTGTGACATGTCAGAAAGGACTAGTATCTGTGCTGACTGTCCACGCTGAGAGCAGGACGCTGACACACTCTGAATGACACAGCTATGAAAATACCCTGTGTGTGTGTGTGTGTGTGTGTGTGTTTGAGGCCGTCATCCAGCTCAAAGTAGCGATGCCTTCGGGTGAACAGTTAGCCTGAGTTAGCCTGAAGCTAGATGACCATGCCATGTGAAACCTGTCCGGAGATGCAAACACATAGCTGGCAGGCTAACAGAGAGCTAAGGCAGGAAGCTAACTGACACGTCGCTCTGTGCAGGAAACATGCTACAGGGAGGGTCTGAAGAAGGAGAAGGAGAGGAGAGGAGGTTCAGAGGAGGTGAAGCAGAAGGGAGGATGGGCGAAAGAGAAGATACGGACAGAGGGAAGAAGATAAATGAGAAAGTAGATGGACGGAGGGGTATTAGAGGAGACAGGAGGAGGAGAAGGAGGGAGAGGAAAAACAGAGGGATAGGAAGATGGAACGAGGGCATAGGAGAGTGGAGCAGATAACAGAGAGAAATAATAGGATGTGAATAGATAGGAAAGAAGAAAAAGAGAGATAAGGTAAGAGAGAGATACAGAAGGAGAGGAGAGACAGATGGGGCGGCCAGAAGATCTCTATGGAAAGAGGCAGAGCATTGATTGGATAAAGGGAGGGATAGAAAGAAGAGGAGGAGAGAAAATAAAGGAAAAGAAAGTAGGAAATTGAACAGAAGGAGAGAAGAGACAAAAACAGATGGATTCAAACAGGCACAAAGAAAATAAAATAAACAAAATTAAGTGCAGAGAAGAAGAAGATAGAAAAAGGAGGATAGAAAAGTAGATAAAGGCAACATGTCCTCATCCCAACTCGTCACATACTGACGTTTTGTCACCGTCACTCAGCGTCTCACACTGATGCTCCTTTTATTTATAGCGACTGACGTAACAATGTTCATTAGTTACTGTATGTTCAGGGTTCGAAATTACACCGTGGTTTCTGGGGGAGCCATGTTTTTCAATGCACACCGGTACTAAACATGTCACACGCGTGTGCATAATGTTGTCAATAACATTTCATAGAGGCTAAACAACAAAAACATAAATATACATTTATTATTCAGAGTGGAAAAGAATAAATATCGTGAAATCAGAAGGGAGACACAATCAGCATTTTCTGGTTTTTATACGGACCCCTACATGAACCATATGAACCTACAGGAGGGATTTCTTGAACTGTTTAAACCGTTTGATGCTTTTACAGAGTTTAGCAGTGACGTTGTTTAGTGGCACTAAATGTACAGTTTGCAAATAAATAAACGCTGCGAAAGAAGCTGAAGAAGCTGAAGAAGCTGAAGAAGCTTCCCTCCAGGAAGCTGCAACGTTCATGATCGCAACAGTTAATGCAAATCCCTGGGAGTCCTACACAGCCTAGCATTTTTTGTCCAATCACTGCACATTTCCATTTCGTTTCGTGAGACCAGTCTGGACTGATCCATCGATTGACCAACCGACCATCAGAACAACAGCTAGCATGCTAGCGTGGCTAAGAAGAATAGCAGTCTCAGATGAAAAAGATGCAGCCATTTGTCTGTAAATGATCCAAAGATCCAAAGTAGCATATTTACACACAACTCAGTCATCGTTGTCACACGTGGTTCACCCTCCAAAACAAAACGTTCGGTGCCCAGTCTGTCAGACCCGACAGCGAGGATCATGTGTGATTGACGCGGATGTTCGTCATGCTGGTTTTGAGACTGAGATTGTGAAAGATTTCGTCTCGTTGTGCCGAGGCTCAAAGTGAGTCAA
The DNA here is from genome assembly GCF_056507025.1 of Lutjanus erythropterus. Classification (NCBI taxonomy): domain Eukaryota; kingdom Metazoa; phylum Chordata; class Actinopteri; order Lutjaniformes; family Lutjanidae; genus Lutjanus; species Lutjanus erythropterus. The sequence goes on from NC_139337.1 coordinate 31,133,153, forward strand.
CAGTGTCGAAGGCGACTGAGTTAGCAGCCAGCAGAGAGACGGAGAGAGACGCTGCTGGAGGATGAAGGAGAGAGGGAGGGAGAGCGAGCAGTGATGACAGTGATGTTGATCACAGTGTTGTTTGCTTCCTGTGCCGAAGCTGCTCTGCTCACGCATGATGCTGATTCGCCGGGCCCGAGGGCAAAGGTCACTGAGCTAACCCACTCTGACACACACACTGACATACTGCGACTCATACAACCAGCTGCACACACACACACACACAGGACCACAGCGTCTTTATTACCCCGGAACATCTCGGTCCAAGATGACATCACAGGCCGGTGTCTTTTAATCTGTGTTGTGTTGAAGGGTCACATCAATGCGTCTTCTTCACGCAGAGGAAGAAAGTCTGAATGAATTCTGCTTTGTTTCCTCTCCGTCGATGCATTTTGACATTGAGCTCATGTTCTGTTTGAGAGGCGGAGTTATTTTGCCCTCGCCAAGGACGAGTAACATGTCCGTCCTGTTGAGGCATTAATGTTTTCCCACAAAATATGACGTTTTCTATCCTGGGAACAGACGCATACTGAGTTGTATGAATGTGACACATCAGATTAACTGTGTAAATCATCCACCTGTGCGTATGTGAGTGCACAAGCATGAAACTTGTAAATTAGCATAATTTGGGCCCAAATAATACCATACAAGGCTTCGCTTCCTGCCACATATGTCCGAGTTTGGAGTCTGAAGTTTCAGAGATCCATAAAGAACAATCTGTCATTTTAACAGCGTGAGATACACAAACCAATAAAACAAATCGCTGTAGTTATTTTTGTGTTTTGGTGGAGTTTCCTGTGTGCTGGAAGCCAGAGGACGCCGAGGCTGAGGCAGCTGAAAGTAACACGACGCCAGTCAAACCTTTAAGTTATCAAAGTGAACTGGAGGGTCAGGATCTGCGTGCCTGACAGAGGCAGAGCGCTCACTCCAGGTATTTTCTGCATTTCGCTGCATCACGGCCTCGGCTCGCCTCGGGAGACGGCGTGTTGGCGAGGCAGTCTGGCAGCATCTGCTCGCCCGCGCCGCACGCTTTATCTGTCTGCATCTGCCCCAGTGAGGTCAGGAACGCCGCTCGCCTCAGGGGTGGGGCTATAGATTAAAAAAAAAAAAATGAAGTGATGCTGAGGATGATGAGTGTTTCTGCAGACGTTCATTTGATTTACCAGCTTACATTAAGTGCTTGAACCCACTGAGGACTGATGCACCATTAGGATGATTCTTGTCTGTGCTCGTGCGCCTGAAATTCAAAGTCAGCATTAAATGAGTAATAAACCAGTAAGATTTTGAATGTGTGGGTCATTCTATCAAAATAAAGGCCACCTGAAATTGAATATCTAGCAAACCTGATCCTGAGACGACCACCACCTTCCAGAGGAGGAAACGTGAAATTCTTGCTTTTGCATCGACCCATTTTTACATAAAACCAGCTTGGAGTTGTTTTGGTGTTGTAGTTGAAAATCTTGGTTTTTTCGTGTCTCTACATCGACCTTGAATCTGTGATGAAAACATCTTTTCCAGTGGGATCAGGACAATCCTGATTTTTAGCAACAACTCTCATCTGCACCTTCAACTGTTGAAATATCACCAAAATAATATCTGATCTGGATTCTGGGTAGGATTGGAAATACCCAAATTATGTGCAGGTAATTCTGATCTGGATTAAGAGTTTTGAAATACAAACCCCAGACGATTGGCGATGGATTCTTAGATCGCTTAAATAATAAATACACAGCCAGAACAAGGAAACATGATGACTTCACTCCTGGTTTAGCTTCGTTACATCGTCTCCCGGTATGTTTTAGAACAGAATTTAAGATTTTACTGATGACTTTTGAGGCTCTTAATGAAGTCACTCCCTCTTATACCACTGACCTGTCAGTACCTTACACACCAGGACGTACGTTGGTCTGTGGTTTGTTCCACAGGCCCAGCTCAAAACTAAATGGGACCAAGCATTTTCAGTCAGGGGCTGCGAGGCTCTGGAACAATCAGGTCAAAAAATCAGGTTGTCTGAATCAGTGATCTCTTTTAAATCCTTTCTTCAAACATACTTTTATCAGTGAGCATGTCATGGTTTTATCTGAGATTAACTGTTTTGACTTTCTATTCTTGCCAACTATTTTATCTTTTTTAATCTGACTTTTGCACCTACAATATGAAAATAAAATTAAATTTACTGTTACAGTGAGAATTTCCAGCCAAGCTGAACTGTGTCGTTTCATTTGGACTCATGAGTTCAACTTGACCAAACTTTATTCTGAGAAAAGTCCAGTTTTCATTCTCTCTGTTGTGTTAATGTTGAATCTGAAGTCCTCTGTAGTTTTCCATTTCCATCTTTTTTAATTAATGAATTTATTTCCTCTGGCTCGCAGTGAGAATGATGTTCTGCAGATAATTTATTTCACTTCAGATCTGAAATGAAACATATCAACTGAATGATAGAAAAACTCAGATTCAAACGAGGTAAACCTGCTGAGCGGAAACCCTCGGATTGGATGGATTTCAGTCGTGCTTTTAGTGAGCGGAGCCAATCACGGCCAGATTCAGCTGTAATGCCTTTAATTAGTCTGAGGCTGCCTGAACAAAAAGGAGAGAGCGCTGAAAATGCAACAACTCTCAATCCAGACCAAATCACTCAGGAAATATGTTGTGTTTGTATGAAAAGAGGAAAATGTGGATAAGAAAAAGATGTGACCTATAAAATGTGTGCGTGCAAGTTTGTCATGTGACCCGTCATCACCTCTGCGCCGTCAGTATTCTGCTGACATGCCTCCAACATGCCAAACACACGCCCGGCACGCAGCAACGATACGGAATGACAGCCGGCCCGACGGGCTGCCTCGTTAGGGATGCTAATTAGCGGCCGTCGTTAGGGGCTCTCGTTACAGGAGCTTGTTGGCATGCAGCATGTGACCCGTGAGGTCAGCGGGAGGAAGTTGTTTTTTTGCGCTGAGAGGAAGTGATCCGAGGCTGTTAGGAGCCGGAGGGACCTGGAGGGCAGGAGCCTGATTCTCCTGTTCCTCCTGCTGAAAGGAAGGCTGATTTACCAGGACAGTATCCAAGAAGTCCCACTTGGTTTATTTATCCTGAATCTGCTGCGCTTTCATGTGCTTTAAAAGTTTCTACCTGTCATTTAATCATCATTTTCTACATTTGAGACTTTGGCATCAATGAGTGTGTTCCACTCACAGAATTACTGGAGCCAATATTTCCCTGAAAGATGAACAGAATACAAAAAGCCCCAAACATGTTTTTGAAAACATGTCCAAAATCCTCAAAGACTGAAAAATATTCCCTTCAGCGCACAGTGAAGTGGAATTTTAACTCTTTTCACCAGGAGCACCTCTGTTCTCTGAGCCAAAAAGAAAGAAGAACCACCTGAAAAATAAAAAAGGTTAAAATCTCCACTTCACTGTGCACTGGATGGGCAGGACGGAGCCGTCTGCAGGGATTAGGGAAATGCAATCAAACACATGGCTGAGTTTAAAGGGATAGTTTGGATTTTTTGAAGTGGGGTTGTATGAGGTACTTTTCCACAGTCGGTACGGTGGTCGACACGCCTGCAGTTTGGAGAAGCAGCAGGGGTATCGGTGTAGGAAGCTAAGTGATGTCCTGCTGAGGACAGGGTCAGCAGCAACATGTATTTTAGCCACTTAAAAATCAGGATTAAACTGAGATTGTTTCATATTATAAATTTGTTTGTGTTATTTTGTCACTTCAGTGTTTTAAAAAGTTAGTTTGGATTGACTGAAGTTGGACAGTGACATAAACAAACAGACTGAGGCAGCGATAGATCAGCAACTCCTGTGTTCTGTGAGGTAAAATTACTGATTGACATTTATAACAGAGGTGGCCCATCAGAAAAATCTGTCTGACAGCAAGGAAAAGTAGTGAAAATATTATTTCAGGCATCTAAAAGACATGTTGCTGTTGACCCTGTCCACAGCAGGACATCGTTTAGCTTCCTGCACCGGTACTCCTGCTGCTTCTCCAACCTGGAGGTGCGTCACCCTCCATCTATTGCAGATAATACACTGACCATGCAACCACACTTTAAAAAACCCAAACTGTCCCTTTAACTTTCCTTTAGACAAAACTTCGTCAGCTGGAAGAAGAAAGAGAGACACAAACTGGAGCCACAGCCGACAGTCAAACTGACGTGATATTATTGAGTTCTCAGAGTTCTTCATCCGTTTTCTGATTCTTGTTTTGGTCGTAGTTTTGGTTTCAGACGTCCTTCTCTCCTGTCACGTCCTTCAGCTCCTCCTGGGGGGGTCCTGAGTCGCTCCCGGGGCCAGATGGGAAATTTTAATACCGGCTCGTTCTGGGTCGCATCCCAGGCGGACGAGCCCGGAAAACCTCGGCAGGGAGGAGCCAGGAGTCCAGTCGGCACCTGATCAGTTCAGGTGGATCTGGCTCCTTCCTGAACAATCTGCTCCGAGCTCCTCGCCCCGTTTCTAACCCACGAAGGAAACTAATCCTGGCTTCTCGTGTGTGTGTGTGTGTGTGTGTGTGTGTGTGTGTGCGTGTGTGTGAGCTCATTCGTTTGGTCAACACCCAATACTCGTGACCGTATCAGGATTATAACATAGATTGATCGGTCAGCTGAGAGTTCTGCCTGTCCTTCTTAAAAATTCATACACAGCACCATAAAATAAAGTTAAAGTTAGAAACAGACAAACACAACAAATAAGAAATATAAAGATAAGATAAAACTTTTGTAATCAAATACAGTGTTAAGTCGCATGTTAATATTACATTTACTTCAATCATCTAAAAACAAAATAACATTTATAAATAATTATACAGACAAAGTTTGAGTTATTTCCTTCTCAGAGAACTTCTGTTTTTGTTCAGCTGACAGATATAAAATATATTTACTTTTTATTTATTTTATTGTTGCTTTGCTTTCAAATCAGCATTATTAGAAAATATCTGCAGTGGTGCCTTCAGGGACCCTGAAGCATCAGAAATTTAAGAACTGGCAGCAGAGTGATGAACGAACTGACTGAGTTTTGTCTTTGGGAAATCAAACCTGAAAGTTGTTTCTTGCTTTTAAACGTTCTGTGGTATAACGGTTCCACACAGAACCCTCTCATATTCGAAGGGAACTAACAAGAAACCACCAAGGGAGGTTCTATGAAAACCCTTTTTTGTTGTAAGGGTTTTATCTAGAACACAGACAGGGGCTTCTATGAAGAACATTAATATATATTCCAAAGGTTCTATCTAGACTGCAGTCAGGGGGTTCTATGAAGAACATTTATGCATCCAAGCATTTATATACTCCAAGAATTTCATCCAGACACAGTTAGGAGGTTCTATGGAGAACCTTTTTGTGTTCAAAGACTTTTGTCTCCAACTCAGTCAGGGGGTTCTATGGAGAATCTTTTTTAAAAATGCCATAGGTTTTATCAAGAACACAGTCAGAACTTCTTATGTAGAACATTTTTATATTTTATAGTTTTATAAAGAACATACTCTGGGTTCTACAGAGAACCATTTTATATTACACAACATCTGTCTCCTTCCTGCAGAGTTAACAGATGTAACAATACAGATTTTGTAAGTTCTGTAAATTTCAAAGAGTTTTTGTCGATGTAAAGGAACCCAACTGTTCCACATTTATTAGCGTTTTCTGAAGGTTTAAATTCCCGCGGTCAACCTGAAACGTTCTATTTGGATTTCAGAGGAAAAAAAAGGATGTTAAGATCCTCTTTCTGTCTTTAATGTTCACTTCATACATCCAGACCATCAAGGTGTCACAAAATGCACAGGACCCTCAAACACCTGGAGACGCCCCTGACTCACACACTCATTTTTAAAACTACGATAAACTCAACTCAGTTCTTCGGGGCTCACGCACCCGCTGCTTTCAACGAGGAATTCCATCAGACGCCTGTTAACGTTTTCCCATTACTGCTGGAAAACAAACTCACACCTTTATTCGCCTCAGACTGTGTCAAAAAAAAAAACCAAAACAAAACACGGGAGCAGATTCAGAAGGGTGGAGGTTCGGCTTTAATCATCATTGACCCAGCTTCCTCTCCGCTGTCATCGCGGCAGTTAGCGAGAAATATGGCCTGACCCGACTCTGAGGAAATAGCTGCCGAGGGGGTTGATTTTCCTGGAATACACTGCGTCACATCGCTGATATTCATCATTCCATTAACCTAGCATTCACTGCTGGTGGTCGCCATGTCGATGCACTACCAACTGTGTGTCTGTGTGTGTGTGTGTGTGTGTGTGTGTGTGTGTGTGTGTTCCATTAAATTAGTTTAGTGTTCATTCCTGCAACTCTGTGTGTTTGAAAGCTTAGTTTCCTCAGATGCATCTCCAACCATGTGTGTGTGTGTGTGTGTGTGTGTGTGTGTGTGTGTGTGTGTGTGTGTGTGTGTGTGTGTGTGTGTGTGTGTGTTAACTTTAAATGTGCACGTACCATAAAGGTCTCCCCCCCATTATAAATGGTTAAAACATTATGTTAAAAGCTGCACTGATCAATAAGTCAACTAGAATATTGAAAACATTTTTCAAAGTGGGGGTTGATTTTGTCTGAGTGCACGTGTGTGTGTGTGTGTGTGTGTGTGTGTGTGTGTGTGTGTGTGTGTGTGTGTGTGTGTGTGTTTGTGTGTGTGTTGTGGGTGTGTTTTACTTTGAGTTATGAGATCTCCTGGAGGCTGTGAATGTGACATCTGTCCAATGTTCAGTCAGAGACACAAAAGAGTCTTCCACCACTTAAAACCCTGGTCCACAGGATAACTGTGTGTGTGTGTGTGTGTGTGTGTGTGTGTGTGTGTGTTGATAACAGACAGGTACAAAGCACTTGTGATCCTTCTGTTTTTTTTCCCTCTGGGCTAAAACACTAAAGACGGAAGAAAAAACAAAATGTAATATCCCGCTTATTTTCTGCACAGTTTGATGTGTGTTGGATAGAAAGTAGATCTACTGTAGTTCTAGTGTTGTTTGTTCTACAGGAAGTTCTCCTACAGTCCTGGATTGATTTAGAAATAACAGTCAGGGTTCTACAGAGAACCTTTTTATATTCCAAGGATTTCATCTGGCATACATTAAGGGGCGTCTATGGAGTTCTGTGTTCTACAGAGAACTTTTTTATGCAAGTCTTTCCAGGACGCCCCTTTAATGATCCTGTCACCTGTTACCAACTCACCTGTTCACCTGAGGAACGTTCCAAACAGCGGTTTTTGGAGCATTCTACTACTTTCACTTTCACTTTGCTGCAGACATCAAACTCAGAATGAGTGAATATTTATAAAAAAATCATCTTGAATATTAGATATCTTTTCTTTCTTCTGTATTCAGCTGCTTTTCTGTTTTTATTGACACAACTTTTTTGTCATTGGGGTTGTTGTATTACTTTATCGCAGCTGTTACTCGTTCTCATGCCAGGAAAGACTTAAAGTCTCTGTTCTGTAAAACGTTCCGCTCCTGTGCTTCTTGAGGAGGAACACGCGGAGAGTTTTCATAGGTGGTGACAGAGAGGCAGAGGAGGATGAATAATCTGGATCAAATTAAAAGTGAGCCACTCACTGACATCGCTCAGTTATAAGACCAACCCACACTGGAAGGATAAAATGAACTTTATTGATCCCCGGGGGTAGAATTAGGTCACGGCACCAGTGTAGGCTGAGGAACAAGGCGAGATGGTATTAAGGAACATAAATTAAAATACAGTACCAGGGAAAATACAGTCTGCTGGCAGTGAAGCAGAGGTGAGGTGTCCAACAACACAAACACAAGAGGACGAGTGACACCTGAGCTGTACACAAATAAACTGTCTGTAAACGGCTGCATGTGAAGCGACCGGCTCGAGGAAAAACAACATCAGAGTCGACACTCTGACCTTCTCTTCCTGCCTACGTCCAACTCCCTCAGACAGGATAATGTCGACCATCTTGATCATGACCCCCCTCCTGTATGTCATCTGTGCTGACAGACCAAACCCTCCCACCACTCACACACACACACACACACTGAACACACACTGAATCATGGGTAACCAGAGGACAAATTAGAAAATAGAGACACAGGGAGCAGCTTTCTTTACTCAGGACGACGATCTGCTGGCTGAATTTGAACCTTAGTTGATTTAATTCAGACAAATAAACCTAAAAGTGGGATCAGATCTGTACTTTACTTGTATCTGTGATTCGTTACATTAAAAGCACAAAATTAGAAGAGTGTCTTTGTTTTTATCTTCGGACTTTTCTATATTTCTGCTTCCATCCTAGTATAATAAAAGTTTTGTTTGTGATTTAAATACTTGAATTGTTCATTTTCCTGAAGTGAAGACCCCAAAAAGGCACAAAGAAATATCCTCCCAGAAGTTTAAATGAACGTTGAGTTTCTGCAAGAACTATCAGGCTTTTTCTCTTCTGTCTGTGCAGGTTAATGCAACATGCTTACGTTTTCTGTGAACCGTGAACTGAACGCAAGTAATGAAAGCAAACATGAGTTTTGTTCACTCCTGAGAGAGATAACAGCTCTTATGTCGTCAGCTGATAAAAACAGAAGTGTTGCCGTGATGTAAAATGGTTCTTTGCAGCTTCTGTTATGGAGCATGAGTACATGAGCTACACTGCAGACTGGAGTTTCTGTTCCAGTGACAGACAGATAAATCTGAGATATACGCTCTTTTCGTCTCCTTCTTCATGCCTTTGCAGTTTGCAGGCGTGGTGCATTCATTTTAACTCGAAATTTGGAATTTCCAAGTTTTAAGTTTGAAATTTCATCAGCATGTCGGGGGTTAAATTTGTTATCTGCTGTGGTATAAATTGTTATCCTGACCATGACACAAGTAGTAGTAGTAGCCAGTCACTCTATTTGAGCTGTTAAAAGTAAATGAAGCAGCAGTTCAGCAGCAGTGAGACTAATGTGGAAAACAGTGAACCTCACCAATGTCCTTTCCGGGCTTCCTTACCACCCAGAAGCCCTCTGTGTGTTAGTAAACAGTCCAGCTGCAGCAGAGGTGATACTGAGGTAAATTATGGAGTCGGCATGAAAGATTAAACACGACAGAGTCCACCCCGGAGACCGAGGAGGAAGTGGTCTCAGAGAAATGAATATTTATCGACGAGTGGCTTTATTGACACAGAATGAGTTGACACTGTTGACACGTGGCAGCAGATGGTCACTCTGTGTGTGTGTGTGTGTGTGTGTGTGTGTGTGTGTGTGTGTGTGTGTGTGTGTGTGAGAGAGAGATCTGATCGATATTGTCTCATGCCTGGCCGAGCGATTTCACTGCTGACGGGAGACTCAGACGGACAGAGAGACGGACAGTAAAATGAAAGCAAGCTGTGGCGACGTCACTCCGTAGTCCGGACGGACGTCACCTCACAAAGTCTTCTTACCTTAGTGACAGGAAGTAGAAAGACAGAAAGTTTCTGCAGTTTCTGCTGCCATCGTTTAACTTATAAATGAGCACAGAAGTCACTTTAAATTATAGCTGAAAGAAAGAAAATCATGACCTGGCTGTGATTTAAAAGATTTAAAAGAGAAGTAACTTTTTAAGGGTTACCTTCAGCCTCTCTCTCTGCTCTCCGCTAAGCCCCTCCCATCTAATGACGCACCAAACACGAACGTCCATTTTGCAGAGCTTGAAGTGGAACGGCAAGGTTGTCAACTGTTGAAACTAACCAGCAAACTTATGTCTGTTCTGCTCAGTTATTTGGTTCTGTACTCTTGATTCACACTTGTCCAGTTAAAACCTGCAATTAAATAGTGTGAAGGGATAATGTGTATGCACTGAGTGGGTTATTACTGCAAATAAACCACAACAGATAATCTTTTCTTTGTCCTATGAGGAATAAACAAGATTCTTATTTTGAGCTCACTGAAGTCTCGTCTTCCTCTCCTAAACTCCTCCTCAGGAGGACAAAACAAAATCAGAACAGGAGATCTTTCGCTCAGTTTATAGGAATCTCAGAAGTTGTACGGAGCAACAAGACTTAAATTTCATTACTGAGACGAATTTAAGATCTCCTTTAAAAAAAACTGAGTTTTCTTTCAGATCTTACTGTTATCTCTAAGAGATGATTATTTAAGACATTTTTAAGATCAGTGCAGTGACACAATAAAAGAATATTTTAAGATCTTCAACTGGGTTTAAATTAGTCCCGGGCTGAGACGAGACAAAGGCTGTTTCTCAGGAGCCAAATTTAAGAAGTATGTAAAATATGAAATATTTATTATTGATTTCGGACTGTGCCTTTAATACAGACTTTTTTTTCCAGGTATTTTGCTAGTAATACTGCAAATATATGAATATTACAATACTTTCATCAGTGGCCATAGACTTAGTCTTCAATCTGGTGATAGATAGCTATTGATTTAAATGAAAAACTTAAAGATTATTACTTTAATTTCTACAAAACATGGTCTCACTGCTGCAGTGTGATGGTTTAAGTTGAGACAATTGTCCTGAAAATAATTTTCTGAAAATAATGCATGAATCTGTAATCACATTTACTGCAGACTGATCTGAGCTCAGTGAGAACAAATTTCAGTAGTGAGAGCATAAGGTACAAATTTTTTACAAATTATACATCAAGCTTTGTACGTTGTTGTTTCAAACATGACTTTAAGAAATCATGTGCTCATGCAAAACATAGTGAGAAGTAGAAGGAGGTCAAAACCAAAAGAAATGCTGCTCAGATTAATCAGGAAGCATATTAAAGAGCTTTTACACCAAACAAAACTGCATGACAATTTGTCAGAAAATAATTTAACACAAATGTTTCTGACAGATAATAAAACATGAACTACATCCAACTGTCACCGTCACAAAAACCTGTCGCTGTTTGTAATTAATACTCAGAAATAGGAACAGAAATAACGAACTGAGGCATTAGTATGTTTAATTATTCCAGTTACGTCATAATGTGTTGACAAAGACTCTTCCATCACATGATTTTATCATTTATTACATAAAGTTTTCAAGGATGAAAATAATTGATTTTACGAGTGTGAACACTGCTGCATTTCCATTCAGCTGATTGTGTTCAATAATGTCAATATATTGAAAACTGATGAAAAGAAAAGAGAAATAAGAAAAGAAGAAGATGCAGAAAGAAAAGTTAAAACAAACAAATCTGAGAGAGACAGAGAGGAAGATGAGAGAGGAGAGGAGGAGGAGGAGGAGGGAGTGAAGTGAGTTCACCGTTATCTCTTAAGTTCCTCAGGAGTGAGAATATTGATCGTCTGTGGGACTGACGGACGGCTCCGGCGCTGATCTCAAACCCACGTCTCTCAGTCCGCGGTGGGCTCCTCGTCCTGCTGAGACGCCGTCCCCGACGCCCCCTCAGGCTCTATTTCTGTAGCGTCACATTATCCCCCCGCTATAAATCATTTGGACACAGCTGGTGAAATGAACATGACTTAGCACTCTGTGCTATTCTCCAGGAATGCCAACAAGTGTCTGAATCAAAGCCAACACCACTTCTTCCCGTAGCAGCACACATAGCTAAGTAATGAGCCACTCGAGAACTTGTTTCACAGGGGTTTTACAACAGCCGAGAGCAGTTGTCAGGCAGCTCTTCTCTTTTAAAATGCATGTAGAGCAGCGAGGCTCTCTGCTGAACCCGGAGCTGAGGGAGTAAACAGCATTCAGATCACAGGACGTTGAAACGCTCCATTAAAAACAATGACAACGTCTGAAGATAACAGGATACAGGAGGACAAACCAGAACAAAACGCTTCTGACATTAGTGGGGATGGACTCAGTATCTGTGATGTAATGAAACCAAAGTGTGCAGAAATATTACAACTTGAAACAAGTCTGTTACTGAATAATAAATCTCATATTTACAGCATTTTTTGTCTTCGGGGTGTTAGTGATAAATCATTAATCATTAATAAAGAATTCAGACAAGTAAAAATGTAATCAACAGTATAGAAATGGCAGTAATTGTGCCACCAATTGAACCATCTGTTAAAACTTACACTTCAACTTAAAAGTTTTAAAAAATGCAATGCAAAAATGAATTCACGAGCTACCTGTGGTGGTACACGAAGGAGTGTCAGAAATACTTTTTAAAAAACAATAATACCATCAAAATACTACAAAATTTTAAATGAAAATGCATAAAATGCAAGATCACTGAAATACAATTTTAAAATAAGTTGTGATGAGAAGAGCCACACCTTTATTAAAATCAGTGACATCAATCAGGTCCATTTGTCTTTTTTCCTGCAACTGGCTGCAGATTTGTGAAAATATTTGCTGAAATAAAATGCTGCAAGTACTCAACCAATCAGAAACTGCAAGCAGAAACTCTGCCAGGCTACATTAAGTTCTGGGGACATTATTTTACCCCCAAAAGAAGTCCATGTGCAGGAGGTCATGCTTTCCAAAAGTACAAGGAACTTGCAGTTTCTGATTGGTTGAGTACTTGCAGCATTTTATTTCAGCAAATATTTTCACAAATCTGCAGCCAGTTGCAGGAAAAAAGACAAATGGACCTGATTGATGTCACTGATTTTAATGAAGGTGTGGCTCTTCTCATCACAAAGAGGAGGAAAGACAGAACTTATTTTAAAATTGTATATCAGTGATCTTGCATTTTATGCATTTTCATTTAAACTTTTGTAGTATTTTGATGGTATTATTGTTTTTTAAAAAGTATTTCTGACACTCCTTCGTGTACCACCACAGGTAGCTCGTAGCTAGGCTGCAAAGGTTCCTAGTTCCTGGAGAAAGTCCCTGCGGTGGAAACATGACTGATGATACCATTTCAAACCCAACAAATTAAGCTTTAAAGCATAATACAAATCCTTCACAAACCCCACATGGGATCAAGGATTAGGAAGTATAATGTAAGCAAACAGCGTTCAGATAATAAGATATTTAAACTGTGACAAATAAACTGAAACTGGTGCTGATGAGACTCTCAGACCACAGGATATTACAGCTGCATGCAACACTAAAGCTACATATGAGATCCTTTGAGGGAACATTTAGACAGTGAGGCGGCAAACTCTGCACTGGAAACAAGACGACCGAAAGTCTCACAGAGCAGCGTGGAGCCTGGGAAGCGTCTTAGCCTCTGATGTATGAGTTAGAAAAGGTTTTGTCGAGGATAAAGAGATCCAAGGCGGTCCAGAAAAGGTTAAGTAGCCTTTATTCCCTTTGGCTTTTCATTATAAAAAGTTCAACTGTGTCTGACACATTTTCCTCCAGACTAAAGAAACTCTCCTCAGCAACATTTAGACATTGTGGCATGAAAAGCTCCCCACTGAAATAAATAGAGTGCTGGCATTTTCCATAATGACACACAGACCATGAACGCGCTGAACGCTGAGCACTGAGAGCAGAATAATACTGGAGACTAACTTTCCTGAAACAGCCTCAGAGACCAAACTGAAACAAAGAGCTGTGAAATTAGAACAAATGACAGTGCAGTTCTTTATGTAGCTGATGAGCCGCCAGAACTTTACAATGAAAACGTGACAAACAAATGTTCCACAGCAACATGGATGCTTCTGTAAATGATCCCTTGTTGTGTGCATGATTTACTAGAATCTAGTTCTGACCTTGTAGATGCAGTCAATTTAGTTCTGCTCCAAGTGATGCAAGCAAACTGTGGTGGCTAATAAAACTGCAAAAAAACATGAAATGCCGTCTCGAGAGCCGGTGTTTGGTCTCCTGCAGAAACACGGCGGTGCAACACGGCAGCATCCTCCATGGAAAAGGACCCGCTCCGTCTGTAAATCCCCCCAACACCCAACGCTCTAATTCAATTTGTGAAAGTTTTATATCTTCCAATTAAAGCTATTTAATTTTTCAGGCAATTTTTTTTAGTCTCTAAAACTCAAAGATTCAAGTTTATCTGAAGAAGAAAAGTAAATTATCTCAACTAAAGATCAGTTGTTGGTAAAACATTTTTCCAAACTTCAGAATTTGAGTTGGGCTCATGCCTTTTTTCTTTTTCTGTTCAAAACTCAGAAATCTGTTGCAGTCTGTTGCCTTGAGATTTTGAGTTTTCACTCAACTTCACTCACATTTTCAACTTCAAATGTAATTTTTGAGCTGCGTGTTTGCTTTTATTTGTGCTGTTCAGGATGAATTTTGCATCTGTTTCTTCGCCCTCCCTAATATTAGTTCTACTTTCCCTCTGAACACTCGGCTTATTCTAAAAATAATAATTTAAAGCACGCCTGTAGCTGACACATGCAGTGATAATTCTTATAAGCCTTTAAATTAAGGGAGTGAAAACTCAGCGAAAGCAGTCCAGGGTTCAGAGGGTTAAGATTCAGACCCCAGAATGAGCTGGACGTCTGTAAAACACGGCGATGACCTCGTGACTGTTGAAGATCAGGTCGGTGGCTCGAGTTCGGTAACGCTCCGACTCTGAGCAGGAATGTTGATGAATGTTTTTCTTGTTACTTTGAACGAGTGTGTGTCAGGATCAGGCTGCTGTGAGCACTCACAGTGTGTCTGTGTGTGTGTGTGTGTGTGTGTGTGTGTGTGTGTGTGTGTGTGTGTGTCCTTATAAGTGCTTGGTAATCAGGATGGTTTAGATGTTCTAATGATAACACATTGGAGACGACTCTGTTATTAATGTGACCAAATGTGGTGATCAAAGTGACACACACACACACTCATGGTTGCCGCTCGGCTGTGATCAAAGCGTTGGTTCGTATCCAGCCCTGCTCTGTGCCGTGATGCTAACAGCTCGGCGACCCGCCTCGATAGTTTAGCTGCTATTTCAGGAGCTGCTGTGTCACTGATGAGACATTAAAACAGACTCAAAGCCGGAGGGATTTTCTCCGCCCATCTCATGGAAACACTGAGAGCGCCACACTGACCTTAAGTTAATTTAGATGACTTCGAAATTTCACCCAGAAACACCCCTCTAACCCTCTGTCCTGTGGTGGAGCCTGAATGGTGACCTCTGACCTCTGACATACATTCTGTTGGCTGCCTGATGTAAAACACTGTATCTGCTTAACTTTCCACCTGTTTGTCAGATCTCTAACACTCGTCATAAAACTCGACTTATGTGACTCTCGTCCAACTCGGGTTCAACAACCAGACGTTTCAGACACGAGCTCTGGGATGAATGCTAACATTAGCATGTTAACACACAATAGCAAACACGCCAGTGAAACCTGCAAGGATCTAACATTAGATTAGATTAGATTAGATTAGATTAAGATAGATTAAGATAGAGAAATTGGATTAGACAAAAGACGAGTTTGCTAGATTTGTTTAGATTGGGCTAAATTAAGATATATTAAGGTAGACAAAATTGGACTCGACAAGAGATTAGATTAGATTAGATTAGATTAGGGTAGATTAAATTGGAACAAGGTGGACAAAATTGGATTAGAAAAGAGAAGGTTAGGCTAGATTAGATACAGGTAAGAAAGACTTGAGATTAGGACTAAACTGCGTTTGATGAAAACAGTGTTGAATAAACAAGATTAGTCCAGATGAGATTAGATAACAATAAATTTGATATTTTCTCGTCTGATCAAGTGTTTGGATGATTTAAAATAAAGAAGGATGAGGCATACATGATGTCATAAAGTTTGATGGTCATATTTCCAATCATTGATGATGTCACCACACGTTAAACATCTTATATCACCTTGTAGATGATTAAACACATTAATTATCTGTATATATTCTGAGTATTATTCAGATTATTGAGACGTGGAGGCTCTTCAGTCGAGTCTTGATAAGGTGTGTTGAGTAACACAGAAAGTTCACACGCACACACACACACACACACACACACACACACACACACACAGTCCTTCCATCTCCCAACAGAGATGGCACAAAACAGTCTCCCCCGGCAACCAGCACTGCGATACGGTTGCTATAGTGATGCTAAGTACTCTCTTCCTCCCGGACTCGAGTTTACCTGAGTGTTATAATTAGAGGTGTGTGTGTATGTGTGTGTGTGTGTGTGTGTGTGTGTGTGTGTGTGTGTGTGTGTGTGCAGGAGGAGGTCATAGGGAACAGAACTGAATGGCAGGGGGAACATGAAGTGAATATACACACACAGAAATCCCCAGGATGTCTCCCAGAATAGCCCCAACATGTTTGTTTGTCTTTCAATGAGTCTGTCTGTCTGTCCATCTCTGTTTGTTTCTTCCTGTCTCTCTCCCTCGCTCTCTCTCTCTCTATCTGTCTCTCTCTCTCTCTCTGTCTCTTTCTCTCAAAGTATTTCATTGTTTTTAGAAACTACAAGTTGTTGTATTTGTACTTCTAAGACCCTAAAAATTTTCCTTCTCAAACATCTTGTCACTGTAAGCGACTGAATCTTAAAGTTAAAACCGTCTCGTTTGTTTCATGTGACAGATTTCTGTGTTTGTGGTTTTTTAATTGTAAACTGTTGGTGTCACATGTTCACGTTCAGCCAATTAGGATTTAGCAACATTTGAACAAGATGACAGTTGTAGGCAGTGATGGAGAGAGTACTGAAAATCTGTTCTCAGGTTAGAGAGTGAGATCTGTGCCGGAACCAGAGGAGACCCAACAGGACCTGATCAGACCCGACGGGTTTGGGTCAGGTTGGGACGGATTTCTCTATTATTTCATGGGCTTATGTCGGGTTTGGACTGTATTATTATTGTTATTATTATTATCATTATTATTATTATTCATTTTTCTACCAAATGTAGTCGTTGCCAGTTCAGATTCCCCTCATGTTTTGTCCGTCACTGACAGCTCCGACTGTTTGGTGCACAGAGGGAAGTTTTTTAAGAAAAATGTTGGGCTGTAATCCGGTTCGGGCTGAAATATGCTAATGAGGGATCTGTGCGGGTCGGGTTCGGGCAAAATATTGTCGGGCTTTGACCTTTTTTAGGCTCAAATTTTCAGGCCAGATTAACTGAAGTATACGTACTGCTGCATTGCTAAAATAATACTCAATTCCAAGTAAAAGTACTGGTGTTAGAAATATACTTAAGTAAAAGTTATCAAAAACTACTCACAGTATTAGTTACTTTTAAGTCAAAGTTTAACTTTCCTTATTAAACAAATGTCTTTTCAGTTGATTTTCAACATCAGTGCCTGTGAACTCTATAAAAACCTTTACAGTATTAAATGAAACTGTCTTAAAGTCTTTACACACAGCAGCAAAACAAATAAACAATAAGAAAGATGGAAAAAAAGCAAGAAAAGATGTAACCCTCAGGTGTGAACGGCTCTTATTCATATTTGAATAGATTCCCGAGATCACGACATCACACAAGAATCCCTTTTGCCATTGTTTCGCACCAGAGGTGGTTCGAGCCAGTCAGCGTCCTCGGGGACCACTGGCACGCCACAGGTGCACTTCTTCATCTGCAAATACAGCAGAGTTTTTGTAATTTTGGTAAAGTTAATCAGAACTTTAATGAACTATACTGAAAAAATAATCATTTGCAATTTTCACTTTCTACTGTAATTTTATTACAAAAAATGCCTAAAAACATCACAGGCTTTTCAGAGAAGCTGCAGCAATCCTAAAGACAGTGTGTGTGTGTGTGTGTGTGTGTGTGTGTGTGTGTGTGTGTGTGTGTGTGTGTGTGTGTGTGTGTGTGTGTGTGTGTGATGTAGGTGTGAGGGGCCCCCTTTAGTGAGAGTGGGGGGTCTGAAGTGGCGTCCCTCCATTAACACAGACGGAGGTGTGTGTGAGAGATAACTGCTGGCTCTCACACTCAGACACCTCACACACACACACACACACACACACACACACACACACACACACACACAGCCTCCTGTCTGCGTTTTCCAAACCTCTCACCTCACACACACTCTCTGTACGTCCTCGAGCCCCTTAAACACACAAACACACACACACTCAGTCAACCCATCATACACACTTCACATCCACTCTCCGCACTCACATGCCACCATGTTGACTCACTCGCCACGAGACGGATGGATGGATGGAAGTGGAGGAATGACACACACACACACACATCACATTCAGTGTATGGGTGTGTGTGTGTGTGTGTGTGTGTGTGTGTGTGAGACACAGTGGCCTCGCTCAGAGTTGGTGTCAGTCTAACTGGCATCAACATGATTGGCTGTACGTGACGACTGGTTAGTCATATTTCCTGAGTGTGTGTGTGTGTGATGACTTCATCTGCACTGTTATCAGCGTGTAACTGCTGTAATGTTTGTAATATCAGCTGCTCCAAATCTTCTCCCGCTGCTGTTACCGTAATATTCACATCATCGGCTCCGTGCATGTTTTTATTCAATCAGCATTGATTGTTGTTACTGTAATGTTTGTATCAGCAGCTCCACATGATTTTGTTATCTCATTACATGACTGAACCGTAAAGCTTAAATCAGCTGCCAGTTAGTTTTTAACTGTGTTAACATTGACTGTTGGTGCCGTAGTGTTTGGACAAGCAGCTTCTCAGCTTTTCACAATCACAGTCAGGTTTGTGGACACATACCAGGAATTCGCTGTGGTGTTTTGGTTCATGACAACGAAAAATGTTGAAGAAGGAAGATAAAAGCAACACAAGAATCTTAACCAGAAAACACAAAAAGTTCAGACCCTGTGCAAAATGTAAATAAAAACAGAAAACAGTGATTTACAAAAACTTTTCGACCTACAGAACAAAGACATTCAATGTTCAAACTGATCAACTTTATTGTTTTTAGTAAATCTAAACCAAACAGCTGTTTTTGGAGCGTTCCACTACTTTCACAGTCTGTTGTTGCTCCTGTCACAACTTCTTTTGAACATGTTGCAGACATCAAACTCAGAGTGAGTGAATATTTACAAGAAAGAATAAAGTTTATCATTTTGAACATTACATATCTTGTCTTTTTGCTGCATTGAGTTGAATACAAGTTTAAAAGTCTTTGTAAATCATTGCATTCTGTTTTTATTTATGTTTTACACGACTTCATTCAAATTGGGTTTGTAGAAAATTTAAGTTTGCACATACTGGCTGCATTTTGTGTTGAAATCTGATTAAAACCTGTTTCTGTTCCCGTAATGTTCAGGTATTTCTGACACATGGATATTAGATTAACAGTCTGTTACTGTAAACCGTCATCAGCTGCTCTTGCTGTTCTGCAGGTTTTATCAGCGACACAGCATTATTTTCTCATTAGTCGATGGTTCAGTTACACTTAATCTGCTGTTTGAAATATTTATCATGTAATTAAAATTGATTGTTGTTACTGTAGTGCTTGGATCAGCTGTTTGTACTCTGGTTCTTTGTCTTTGTCTGGTTTCTTACCGTAATGTTTGGATAAGCAGTGCAATCAGCGGGAATGTTTTATTACATTAAAACTGATTGTGTTACTGTGATGTTTGTGTTCATGGTTTATTGATTTGTTTTAGATGTGCTGTGTTTTTACCATAAGACCAGCTGCTGTCTGGCATTAATACTTTGCATGTTTCTATCAAATTTGAATCACCTCCTGTGTAATTCTGCAGCCTGACAATGATTGCTTTTTCACAAGTAAAGGACGTGTTTTTTTCGCTGGTTGTTGTTGGTTCCATAATGCAAATTCTATTAGTTAGTGGGAGATTTAAATGGCATGAAATTGACTGCTCCAGCTGAATGCTTCAAAGGTCAACTCCTGAGCTTTGTGATAGCAGATTCATTTTCAGCGCTGCTTTTGTATTGCACTGTATTAACGGATAATAAGGATTTTGCTCTTGGCTATAAGATAAGATGGAGCTTCTGAAGGACACGTTTGTGTCAAAGCTGCTTTTTACGCAAAATTAAATACATATACATGACATATAGTGTATACTGTTCAGGCACTTATTGTGAAATAATAAATAAAAGGAAGCTTCAAATCACAGCTGATGATGAAGTAAAGTGCAGCTTGTTAATTGCTCTGTACTTAATTAAAGCAATAATAACAGCCAGTGGAAATAATTCTTTTATTTATGAAAAAAATATATAAAATTAGCTGCTTTTCGTAGTGTTTGGTAAAAATCTTTTTGAATGTGGGCAGCTACTATAAATGAATTTTCTAACATGAATAACTGAGAAACTCTCAGGTAATAATTCTGTTTTCACTGCAGCAGGATGACCGCGACTCTTTGGGATTTGTGTAAATATTTCTCACCACAGTCTGATGTTTTGTCTCAGAGACCAAAAAACAAGTTTCATAAATGTGAAAACTTTGTTTATTGGCTGATTTCACCATTTAGAAAACTGCTGATTTTTTTTATTTAATTGCATTAATGTGTGATGCAGTTATTCTTGTAATAATTTAATCACTGAAATAAGTTCATTTAAAGATTTTATAGAAGTAGAGTAATTAATATTATTTATAAAATCTGCAAAATCACAATGATTATTGACAATATTGTAAATATAAAAATACTAAACTTTATTTATGCAGCACACTTTTAAAAACAGCAGTTACGAAATGTTTCACAGTTAAAAAAACAAATAAACAAAAACAAATAAAAGCAATATGATAACTAAAGCAGTGTCAAGTACATAGAAATGCACAGCAGCATAAAACAGCAAGTAAAATATTATAATTTCTAAGCAGACAGATACTCGACAATAATAGCAGAATAATGAACTAACAACATTTAAAAAGTGGATAAAAGCAACAGGAATTGCGTGACAGAAAATAAGACAAATATAAAAAGACTCCTTCAAGTATTTTAAATGACACTCCTGTGGTTTTAATGTAAAGTGCTGCTGTATTATATAAAGCTTATATAACTGGATAGTTTATTTACACGTGTCTGTAATGAATTACCACCACCAGCTCCCACCAAACACCGTGTAGTAAAGTGATAATAAATACGGGCCGGTGATGAGTCAGTCCTTAAAAGCATCCCAGCTGTTGCGGCGGGGGCGGCGGCAGCCGGGACCGGTCACCGCAGTGGGCTTGAGACCGCGGGGTTGTCGGTTTGAATCCCCAGATAGCGTCTGCACAGCGGCAACCTTTTCTGTGCCTCAGCATGGAGCTCCTCTGTGACTCAGCGCTTTGTTCAACCACAGGTTTGTTGTGTTCATGATTGTGTTAATGTCATCCTGTCCTCTGAGTGCATCATAACTCCTCCACTCAGTCCAAGGATTCAGCTTTAACACTAAACTACACTTGGACAAGTTTTATTTCTTTGGTTGCAGCTGTTCCTGAAAGTTAGCAGGCCTCACTCTTTGTGCTGGACTTGAACTACTCGGGGACTTCGTGTCATTTAGAGATTTATTGTCCTTTTTCCATCGACCTTCACACAGTCGCACTTTTGCTCAAATATTTACATTAAATTTGACTTGAACTTCCATAATCTCACGTGAATTTCAAGTAAAAGTGTAAAAGTTCAGGCTCTGAAATGTCCTCAAAGTATAAAAGTAAAAAGTCGTCATCTAAAGGACATTTCTACTGACTGTCTCTTTTCAAATGTTTTTATTTTGTCCTGTTTTGTGTTTATAATAACCATAACCCAGCTCTCCTCAGGTCAAAGGGTTATTTCCGAGACCCTCTGACCTTTGACCCTCTTGCTGTTGGCTTGTCATGTTGTTGCTTGAAGCTGGTTCCGTTGTGTGTCTGTCCCTGTAGGTTGTTGTGTGCAGAGGCTGTGCTCTGCAGCAGCCCTCCCTCCACTGACCAGCACGCCACCGATACGACTGCTGTGTATCAGTGGATCAGATGTGACTGTGTGGGCGGCGATGAATGTGATAGGATATGAATGTGGAATATCAATTACGATGAATGCCGTCCCCGTGTTGTCTGTTCCGTCTCCGCGGTGACACGTGTGGGCGGGTCCCGGTCGCACGGCGATAACAAGCCTTGAGTCGTAAACACTGATGAGGAAACAGAGCCGGTGTTTGTGTCGGGGATGGATGGATGGAGGGATGGATGGAAAAATAGATGGATGGACAGATAGAGGCTGATTGAAATTGAATTTGTAAATGTTCTTACTGTAAACCCACTTTCTGCACAGAGCTGTGGTGTTAGATTTTACAAATCACAGACTGAAGACAAACAGTAGTTATAGTTATAAAATCAGCCACCTCCTGATTACTGGATGACTGGCTGCCATCTTCAAAATGCTTAAAACCACATCCTCAAAATGCACCGGCCTTCAATTCCCAAGAACAATTAAAATGCAGTTTCTATTAGTGACAAGAGCTTTTCAGATGGTCAGATCAACAATTCCAATCATTAATTAGAGCCGCCAAAGTCGACTGAGACTCTTCCATCTCAGCAAAAATGCATTAGAGAGTATTTCAATGAGGAATTAAAGGGAATCATAAATATATTTTTATATTAGCTGGTGCACTTATTAAATTATATCCTCAGGACAACATGTGCCGTCAGCTGACTGATGATAGAGAGTGAAACGAGTGGTTGGTAAACAAGTTTCAGCTCTTGGTTTTTTTTTTATCTGCGTCATTGTACACAGATCAATGCAACAGCATGACAGGATGAAACTTTACAAACTGAGCCTTTAAGTCACCACAAACCACAAAACTAACAGTGATGGAAGCAGAGAAGAGTGATAGAAAAGGAGTGCAGCTGACGCGCTGTCAGACACTTCACCAGACACACCTACAGGACGCATAGAGCAGGTGACGCTTGTTTGTTTGCTTGTTGTTTGTGTCATGGACTTTTATTGTGAAATAAGATGTTTATCTGCTGCTCAAATGCTCGAGCACTAAATAAAGTCCCTAAAGGATGCAGACTCTGCCGTGTTGGGCTGATGCTGAGTCAAAGTGAAATCAAGCAGCACGTGTGTGAAAATGGAGGAAACGAGTTGCTATAGTTACAGACAGAAGCAACAAGCCTTCATTGTTTCAATCACACAACATAAGGCCTTTTGTGTGTGTGTTTGTGTTGCAGAAAGTGCCCTGACGGGTTTGACTGTCTGAAGGCGGGAAGGAACCCCAACTACGGCTACACCAGCTTCGACACCTTCGGGTGGGCCTTTCTGTCCTTGTTTCGCCTGATGACACAAGACTACTGGGAAAATCTCTACCACCAGGTAACGTTTAGGAACGTTGGAATGTTTGGTTTCAGACGTGAGGAGAAGATGGAGAGAGCAAAGGGACAAATATGTCAATACTACGAAAATGGTTATTGTTCTTTCCATGATTTGGGTATTTTGCTTCCATATTATGTTTTCTCTTAGACCAGTGGAAAAAGAAAAATATCCAAAATCCACATTTAGGTGTTTATTTACTGCACTTTTTCTATTTGCATGTAGATTTCTCCTATATTCATCAAAAGTTAGCATTAGATAATGCCTCATTTGCATGTTCAAACCTAAAACCTGCAATACAAAAGACTGAACCAGAAATCTCCACTTCAGCAGCACCTACACACTCCGAACTCTGCAGTTTTATTCATGTCTACATTCTGAAGGTTTTCACAGAGGGGTTTGTTCATGTGCCATTCATTCTCTGATTTATGTCACATTTTATTCCTAAAAACATGGTGAAAATGGATTTTCTTTTTATGGCTGTTGACAGTGTTTTCAAATTTATGGAGTGATGAAAAGAGATATCCAACATTTCCTCTGTAAAAAAAAAAAGAATACTTTAAGACCTTAATTTGTCAACTAAATAAAACAAGAACCTGCAGCTTCATCCAATGTTCAGATTTATGTTCTGGAAATACATGCAGATCAGTGCAGATTTAATTAGTTACTGCTGCATATTTAAACATACCATTTCAGAAAACTTGTAATACACAAAATAACAAGTAATCAACAGAGGAAATTCGGTGGTGATGTCTACATTGTGTTGTAATTTGGAGCACAAAACCTAAAAGCAGTCTTTCAGTTTCACTCCAGAGTGACATCTAAAGAATATTAAAAGAAAAATTGCAGATTGTCAGTGGCCAGTTGAATGGAGTCAGCCCAACAACATGAAACAGTGTCATCAGCGTAGAAATGAACAGTACAGATATTTAGAACCTGGACAATGTCATTAATATAGACTGTGAAAAGAACAGGCCCCAATATGGAACTTTGAGGGACACCTTTTGTTAATGATTGGACATTACCTGCGTTTACACATTACTCAGTTTGCCATCTTTGAGCATTAGGGTCACGTCCAACAGTTAACGGTCTACGAAAAAGCAGGGAATGATCGACTGTCTCAGAAGAATTTGATAGGTCGTTGTGGAGATGGTGCCATATTACTGATGTAGACTCAGTACAGAATATGTAGTTAAAAAACAGTTTCTTTACTAAAGATTCAAGTATTTTAGACTGACAGGAAAATTTAGACATAGGTCAGTAATTATTAAGATTGCTAATATCTCTGTACTTATGCAATATAGTAACATGAACAACCTTCCATACTTTGGGAGTTGTACCTGATAAAATGGCTAAATTAGAAGAAGAAAAAGTGTCTAGACTGTTCTCTCCATTTGCTTCCTTGCTAACAGTAATTTCCGTCTACAAATCGATGACAACTGGGCAAACTGCTGCTGATGAAGATCTTGTGATGTGATCAGTAAAACGCCCCAGAGGATCTGTTAAATGGACTTTGTGGTGAAATGTTTTCTCAACTGCTGTTTCCAGTGTTTAAACCTCAACATTTAGAGTTGTTTCATGGGTAGATAATGTCGCTATTACCTCTTTACTTTCAAAGAAAAATGTTCTTTGGTGCTTTATCTTTGATTAATGTTCAATTTGAGGGTGTTTTTATGAGAATATAAGCTGTAAATCTGACTATGAAGTGCTCAGAATACTTTCCGCTGCTCCTAATGCTTGTTTCTGTGAGCTCACAGTGATAATTGAAGGCAATCCTGACGAGCATTTCAGCAGTTTATGAGCTTCTCTCGTCACTCTTCAGAGTTTTGGCAGCTGGACAGTCAGAGGACACTGTTTATAGAGTTTTTAGTGAGTAAATCAAACTGAAACTGAAAGTAAAAAAGGACGTCCCCTCTGTCCCCAGTGGAAATGTCACCCTTGTGTTTATGTGCCTCTTAGGACCGTTTATGCCTCTAAGGACTGTTGAGGGTTTTTTTTGTGTGTGTGTATCTGCAGACGCTGCGTTCGGCTGGTAAAACCTACATGGTGTTTTTCGTGGTGGTGATCTTCCTGGGCTCCTTCTACCTGATCAACCTCATCCTGGCCGTGGTCGCCATGGCGTACGAGGAGCAGAACCAGGCGACCATCGCCGAGGCCTGCCAGAAAGAACGAGAGTTCCAGGTGGCCATGGAGAGACTCAAGAAGGAGCAACAGGTAAACTGATGATCGGTTCGAACATGACTGACGGGGCTTCCTTATCCTGCTCCGGACCTGGATTTCCAGACAGCACCTGCAGTTGATCATTTTTGTACCCAGATCTAGAGAAAATTATTTATGTGGTTTTGTCAAACTGAAACAACTGATGTCTCCCGCTGGTCGTGACCGACCTTTCTGAAGCCTCAGATTTGGCTTTATGGGGGTCGCCATCATGGTTTTTTGCAACAAGATAATGCAACCAGTGACATATTCGCCTAATCGTCCAACCCCATGGTGATTGTAGAGAGCTTGTCCATCTGTTGAGTGGGCGTGTACGGGTTGGTCTGCTCCCATTGGTTAATGTAAACTCTTTAAAGTAACGCTGGCGGTCCAGGAGAGCGAGTGACAGGTTCAGAGGAGCTCGAATTTTCTTCAGCCATTGTTAAGAAACAAGCTAAGCTAGCTAGTGTTAGCTAATGTGTTAAGCTCCGGCCACAAAACCACCATATTTTTTACCACCATTTTTTTTATTATTATCAAAACTTCTCTGCCCTCCTTTTCTTTTTTGTATGAATGGAAAGAGTTGCCAATGCTGAGCCAAACACACGCCGCAAAAATCTGACAAATATCCAGTGAAAAGTGATTTTATAAAAACCATCAAGAACTCATTAAGGTTTAAATCTGTCCACTTACCTTCTATTTTACCTCCTGTTGTTCTTCATTCTTATTTATATATGAATATGTAATTATGCATTAATATTTATCAATCATATCAGTTATTAATCTTACCTTCTATTATTTCATAAAGACACAGTCATATATCTCTTCTACCAGGTTGCAGCTCAGAAAACTCTCGACTCGGACTCGATGATGTCACCAGAACTCTCGCCGTTTGGCTTGCCGTTGGACAGCATGGAGGAGCAGAGGCGGAGCCAAGCGCTGATGGGAATGGCCGACGTGGAGGCGAACCTGTCAGAGGAAAAGCTGCTGCAGGTGGACATGACAGACGGGGGAAAGGTGAGAGGAAGAAGACGCTGGATGTTTTGTGTAATAAAGAGTGAATAAGACGGTCAAATTAACATCATCTACTTTCTCATCCAGCCCCTCCACCCGCTCCTCGCTCGCTCCTTCTCCACGAGGACGCGGCGAAGCAGCCAGGTCTCCTCCATCTTCAACTTCCGTCTGAGGAGCCGGGGGTCGGAGGGAGAGATGGCTGACGACGAGTACAGCATCCCGGGCGACGTGGTGGAGGGCGTCGGGGGTCGAACCTACAGCGGAGGGACCTTCAGCGGCATCCTGCCTCACCCGTGGCCCAAACGACGACCAAGCACCTACAGCACCGCCAGCAGGAGCTCCCAGGTGGTTGGAGGAGATTATACGGAGCAGGCTAACTGCCTATCCTGAATATTAATATCAGTTATTACAGTGTTATATCAGATTTGATTTATCTGGACAGTCACTACCATCAGTAGAAATTATATTTAAATAGTGTTAAACTTTAGGTACCATTGATCAGAAAGAGCAGCCAATCAGAAATGAAACAGTGTCTAATACAAGAAGCTTCCTTATTAATCATTCCAATCCCAATCATTTCATAGAGCAGCTAAAAGGCTAAATTATTGGGCCATTTATCTCAAGTTTTGAAGAAAATAAGCTAACTTGATTTGTTATTGTCCTGCAGGTTGCAGAGAAGTTAGTTTCACTTCAGTGCGTCTGAAGTTTTTTTTTGTTGAGATAATTTATTTAGTCATTTCTCGCGATCATGCATATTGAGGCTAGTTTTCATCTGTAGTCTGTGGCAAGGTGTGACGATGGCACCCTACTGTAAAAAAAAAGATGCTAACACACTCTAACATTTGTCTTTTTTGTCAGCGGGAAAGGGCACAATCAATATTCAATCTTGGGTCAAATGACTCTGCAGTAGACGCGAGTGTTTATCGTCGCCTTTAACTGAATAATTAGATTAGGTTCAATATTAGACACTGTTTCATAGAACGGAAAGACATCAGATGTTTTTAGACGTAAAAATAAATAAGAAAAATAAGAAAATTCAAGATGACAAAAATCTCATACAGTATACACTCTTCTTAATCCTGATCTGTGTGTGTGTGTGTGTGTGTGTGTGTGTGTGTGTGTGTGTGTGTGTGTGTGTTTCCAGGTATTTTATCCAACTCTTAACGTCAACGGGAAGCTGTTTGTTGCCATGGACCAGAACGGGGTTTCCCCACCACCGCTGCAGGGGCAATTGCCTGCCTGTACCATGGAGAAGGTCAAGGAGGAGAGTGTGAGTACTGTGTCCTGTGTGTGTGTCTGTGTGTGTGTGTGTGTGTGTGTGTCGCAGTGGAAACAATGGTGCAGCCTGCAGCCATCCAACACTCAGACATGTGAATTATGAATCAGCGCTTTGCATAACTCCACTCTGATATCATGGGCTAAACACACACACTCACGCACACACACACACACACTCGTATCTACCATCTCAGATAACAAAGCTGTGGTATTCCCTCCATCCGACACACACACACACACACACACACACACACACACACACACACACACACACACACACACACACCACATAGTGTCACTGCTATGGCATCATGGTTTAAAGCCACACATACCGACACAGGCACGTTACTGAGGTGTCCTTCCTTTATGCACATACTTGCACACAACACACACACACACACACACACACACACACACACACAAATGATCGGAAAGAACCAATGTTGCTTCTGGTATCAAACTCCACAAAGCTTCACACACAACTTGACTCTTTGCTTTTGTCACAGATTTGCTACTTTCACATACATGGTGTTGACGCCGACTGAAGATTTTCCTCGTTGACTGGTAGTCGCAATTTAATTTGATGCATTAAATGCATTAAATTAATTAGCAAATTGTGGGATGTTATGAGTAATGACTGACAGATAGGAACAAGACGGAAAGGAGGTGTCTTGTTCCCTGCAGGACGCTGCACACCTGTGCATCCACAGACGGCACACTGCAGCGCTGCATCTGACTTCATATATTTAGTTAACAGAAGTGTTGGGAGGAGAAGAAAAGAATGAGAAGGAAGCACTGGGATTTTTATTTTCCTTCGTTAAGAGAGGGAGGGAGGGACTAGGGAGCACATCTGCCCTTCACACGACTTTTTAATGTGTAACTGTGGGGTCACTGTCACACACTTTTTGATCAGACAGAGTAGGATAGAAGCACAGAAGTTTTAACAGATTTTGACCTGTTAATCCATTAAAATACCTGAGCTGAAGTGCACATCTGTTACTAAATTAACTTCATAAATATAGACTATACATGTCTTGTACAGATCAATTATCTGATCACCTCCTCAACCAATTTAATGATCAGCAGAAGGATTCATTAGTAGCTTTTGAAATCGTGCTAAAATCGCATCTTCTATCATAAATTCCTGCAGTTGGTTAGCTTGATTTTACACCACAAACGCACCGCACCAGAGTCTGCATGGAACCTGTGCAGGTGGACTCGGTCCGGTTGTTTGGTCCTCATCAGGGTTCGATCCACAGCTTTCACACCGGTCCAAACAAACCGCACTAAACAGGCAAACGGACCACAACAACCAAACTCCCTCAGAGAAAGTTATTCATCAGATTATTGAAACTCGCTCTCTACCCGCCTCAGTCAGACTTCACTCTCTCATCTGCAGTTTGTTCAAAATGCTGCAGCTAACTGGCGCCGAACGTAGAGACCACGTCTTCGCTGGCTTCAAGAATTGATTTAAAAATTTTATTGATTACTTTTAAAGCACTAAATGGCCTGGCCCCTCGGAGCCCTTTAGGAGCCAGAGCGCAGCCTCAGATCTTCAGACAAGGTTCCTTTCTTAGCGGCCCCCCAGGCCCTGAGGAGGAGGCTGGCTGCTGGAGGACGCTCCCCCCGTCACTCGATCAGCCTGAGCAGCCCCCAGACCCGGTGGGAGGGAGCTTCTTCTTGCAGGGGAAATGTTTGTTTTTTTCCCTTTCTCTATCCAAATCCCCCCTTTTTTCTTCCCTCCTGGTTTGTGACCCCAGCCAGGATAAATAAATAACAAAAAAGTTGATGTGAAAGCTGCATCGACTGAATACAGGTTCAAAAAATATTATTAACATGCAAATTAATCACACAATAAAAAGACTTCTTTGTCTCTTTCTATAAGCTTTTTATTGAAGCACAGATAAAAAGAATTGCAGAAAGAAAAGACTGTATCTTTGGTTAAAGTTTCAGTTTCAAACTTTCATGGTCTTGCGTTGTTCTTTCTTTCAGCACAGCAGCTTTCAGACTTGGCAGTTTTAGATGTTCATCTTAGTTTTATCTTCAAACTCAGAGAAGAACCTGCAGCTGAGAGCCAGACGGATCCATGTCACGAGGGATTACATTTATTTTAATACTTGTTTACAGTCGTCTTTTCCCCATCAGGCTGTAGGTGAGAGAATCATGAGGACGAACACAGCAGCTCCACGCCTGGAGGTGTTCAGTCACCTCCACCTGCTGACAACCGGCCCCGATACCTACACTGTTATATAACATGAAGAAGAAGGTGGAGGAGAAGTACTCAGATAGTAGAAGAAGAACGTGTCATTAAGTTTAAAGTTTAAAGATATTTGATCATGTTTTTATAGCTCAATGTTCCACTTGTGCTAAAACTACAACAGTTGTCAGGGTGAAGATGTTCAGATTTGTTGCCAAATTTAAAATTTTGGAGAAACTGTGGATGAGTCCAGCAGCTGCGTCGCAGTGTTTTATTCCTGTTTGTTTTCAGGAGACATTCTCAGTATGTTTGACCTCTGATTTCATGATTCTTGCAGAGTTTTAAACAGTCAGATGTGCTGAAGTTCATGTGTTTTTTTTTGTTGAGGATCATGAATGTTGTCAAAACTGAAATGATTCACAGCTGAATCCTCCTCTGAATTCTCCCCTCTGATCATATTACATAATACATACAGAACTCACAAAGTAAATATTTCTTTTGGTGTTGGACAGAGGTGGCTCTACATTTTACTCGTATGTGTGTAATGTGACTTTTGATTACTCACCAGCACCTTTCACAGACTGCCAGTGTTTCCTCTTTCCTCGTGTGAGACATGACAGATGGTTCACCCAGTCACCTACCAAGTGTTTCTTTAAGTGCTTGCCCTTTTCCAGACAGTTTCTGTGGACGTCTTCCCAGATGGTTTTATGTTACAAATCATCAGGCGTGTCAGGTCGAGGGACTGTAGCAACCGATAACATATTAACTAATATTAATGTAATAACTGCCGATATAATAGCTGTTATAATAACTATGTCCAGTCGTAGGTTAGCAACTGTAACTAGGGCTGTTAAAGCGTTTTTAGTCTGGACGGTGGCGTTTTTTTTTTTTGCAGTCTCTCAAAGATGTGAAACAGCATAATATAAGCTGTGAATGTTAGCATGTCTGGCTAACTTATGCTAGCTCACTAGCTGCAGTAACTTTACCTCCGGCCAAACTTGTTAGATCCCACTACATCTGCATTTGTTCTGTGGGGGTTTGAGGAGGAGGATGTGGGCTGATGAAGAATCAAAGTGGGTCGATGACGGTGCATCTCTCTCTGGCTCACTGTCTCAGGTCTAAACCAGGTTAGCTTAGCTCTTATCCCCGCTCTCTTCCTGTGGTGATCGCGGTCCAGCTGGTCTGGCTGGGTGACCCATCTCCCCTCTCAACTTTCACAGGGTTCTTGTTTTATAACATGTCTCATGGAAAAAGTAAAAAGTCCTCTGGAGACGAACTCAAGGAGTTAGCATTAGCTCACAGAAACAGTAATGAAATCTGGCTGTGAGAGTCGCCATGCTGGTTGGTATAGTGGTTGATAAACACACTAATGTGAAAATGTACCGGCACTTATTTTGTTCTGCTGCAAGCATTACTGCCGGGATAAACTTCACATCCCCACAGACAGAGGACAGTGACCTCCTGAACAGTTTTAAAAAGTTCCTTCATATTCAGATGTGTCCCCTCTCTGCAGGGGCATTGTGGGAGTTTAGAGCAGCTCTGAGGTCACTTCACACTATCATGTTTTGACATGAAGTATTTCTGCTTTGTCGTGGCCATGAAGAACACGGAACCTGTTGTCCTGCTGCTCAGACTGATGGAGAGACGAGTGGGAGGAGGAGGAGGAGGAGGGAGGGAGCACACGCTTAGTTGCCACGGAAACGTTACCATGGCAACCCGCAGCAGCTAACGGAAGCTAAATTAGTGCACGGCCGGCTGTGTGTGTGTATGTGTGTGTTTCCCCGGTGCTTCCCCGCCTGGCACACAGACAGGATGTAGGTGTTGTCGTGGGCGTTGACCTTTAGGCCCATGCGTCACGTCTCATTGGAGGAACAGTTACCAGGAAGTGTTATGTAATCACACCTGAGCAAAATTGGGTTCATCCAGGTTCATATCTGTGAAGACTGAGGGGCCCTAAACTCCCCCGGGCCCCGACTGGACTCATCTCTATACATTGACGCAGGCGAGCACCGTTCAAACTGACACAACTTTATTTAAAATGTAGAGAAGCTACAACAAGTTTCAAAGAGACTCAATCATGGCATGATTTTAGGGAAATGTGTATAAACGGCTCTAAAAACACATCTACATTCAAATTTGAAGGACCAGGACAGAGCAGCAGTGAAAAATTATATTTTGTTGAATTTAAATGTATGTTCTTGACCGTGGAAACATCGCTGAAGGATTCACCTCATCAGTAAACATGGACAAGAATTGTTAAAGGGATAGTTCACCCAAAAATGAAAATTCAGTCATTATCTACTCACCCGCATACCAGTTGAATGTCAGAACACTGATGGAGTTTCACAGGAAAACAGTGCTGCAGAGTCTTCCAGACAAGTGAAATTTGAGAATAATTTGCAAATAAATTCAGAGAAATGTCAAATATCTTGCTTTGTTATTACCACCAACTACAAGAAAATGGCACTTGCTAATTATCACATACTTCAAAACTGTTTTTATTTTCCTATTCTGGCCATTTTACACTGAATAATTTTATCTGTTTATCCGTTTTTATCTGACTTTCGAACCTGTCAGTTTTATTTGCTGCCCTTCGTGAAACACTGCAATGTGAATTACTATTATTATTATGAAATCTGGGGGTAATTTGCGGGTCTAAGAAATTTCAAATATGTTGCTTTGTAATTACCACCAACTACATGAAAATGGTACTTAACCATGAATTTTGGGGGTAATTTAGAGGTAATTTGTTGGGAAATTTCTATGAAATTTAAAATGTATTACTTGGTAATTACCACCTACTTATCATGAAATAATGGGACCTGGAAAATGAAGCATTACCAATGTCCTTTCTGTGCACCTCTGATGCTGACCACCGTCTGCTGTTAGGGAATACACTGACCTCTTCAAAAAATACAAACTATTCCTTTACTTAAAAAAAAAAAGAGCAACTGTAATTAGGTTGAAATTCATCTGCTGAAGAGAAGATCCTAAATATAGCTTTAGGTGAGATTGTTTTGTCAATAGCATCTTGACTTTGCATAAATACACCTTCTACAGTTTTGAATATTAAAGTACATTTAAGTGACCTGTGGTTGCCATGGTAATGATGCAGAGCACTGTGTGCAGCCTGATATTTTGTCAGATTTCTGGATATAAATTTGCATAATTCAGTCACTTATCACTGCGTCTCGGTTGACGCAGCAGACAAAGTAAACAACTGTCTCTGTAGCTTGATCCTCCAGCTCCTGTCTGGAGGGTTCCTGACACGTTCTCAGGCCTGATGGGACATTTAATCCCTCCAGGGTGATCTTGATCTGCCTCCGTCTTCTCCTCCCTGCTGAAGCTTCCAGGAGGCATCTTGATCACATGGCTGATAATTATTTAGTTTAATTTAAGCCTTTAGTTTGTTTGAGTCAGACTTTAAGAGGAGAGTCAGGTAGATTCATCTGTCACACACACACACACACACACACACACACACACACACACACACACACACACACACACACACACACACACACACACACTAACACACACACACACACACACACACACACAAACACACACACAGAGCAGTGGCACACTGATTTCTCTGATTCATTGAACACCAGTCATCACCTGCTTGTCTGTTGCCCTGGTGATAAGAACCACACACACACACACACACACACACACACACACACACACACACACAGACCCACACACAGAAATCACGGCACTCTATTTGACCCGTTTGACCTGACATAAATCTGTGTGTGTGTGTGTGTGTGTGTGTGTGTGTGTGTGTGTGTGTGTGTGTGTGATGCTATCACCACGGTAACAGATACGTGGATGATGGCTCACACTCATGAATGAATCTTCAGTATGTGTGTTGTGTATTACAATA
Source organism: Lutjanus erythropterus (assembly GCF_056507025.1). Lineage (NCBI taxonomy): Eukaryota > Metazoa > Chordata > Actinopteri > Lutjaniformes > Lutjanidae > Lutjanus > Lutjanus erythropterus. The sequence continues at coordinate 31,166,709 of NC_139337.1, forward strand.
ACTACACTCTTAGAACTAAAGGGGCTAACTAGAACCATAAAGGTTCTTCAGTTTGTCCCCGTAGAAGAACCCTTTACGGTTCCTGGTAAAACTTGTTATAAGGGTTCCATCTGAAACCCTTTCTGGAACCCAAAATAAAGGGTTATACCAAGAACCCACCCAAGGGAGGTTCTACATAGAACTCTTCTCTGGTGTAATGGTACCACCCAGAACTCTCTCTGGTCTTGTATCAAGAACCTTCTAAGCACGCTAAGCATCTGTTCGTGTATTCCAAAGGTTTTATTTAGAACCCACCCAGGGGTTTCTACTAAGAACCCATTTTGTTTTTCTAAAGGTTTTTATCTAGAACCCACCAAGAAGTTCTACAGAGGACCTTTTTTTTTGTTAAAAGAGACTTAGGGTTATATTTATTTAGGGTTATATTTTTTCTAGGGGGTTCTATGGAGAATCTTTTTTATCCAGGTATTTTTACTGAGAATTTTTTTTTTTTTTTTGTATTTGAAAATTTTTATCTAGAACACACTTGTGGGGTTCTACCGAGAACTGTTCTACCGAGGGTTTTATCAAGAACCCACTATTTTAATGAGAACTTTTGTATATTCCAAAGGTTATATCTAGAAGCTGCCAAAGATTTCTGTTGAGAACCTTTTTTTGTTCCAAGGGGTTTATCCAAAACACACGCTGTGGGTTCTACAGAGAACATTTTCATATTCCAAGAGATTTATCAAGAACCTACCTCTGGAGTTCTTCAGAGAACCCTGTCATATTCCAAGGGTTTTATCGGGAACACACTCACAGGGGTTTTACAGAGAACCTTTTTATATTCCAAAGAGTATATCTTGAACCCACTTGAACCCTTTTTGTTCCAAAGGGTTTATCTAGAACACACTCATGTGCTTCTACTGAGAACCATTTTATATTGCAAGCATGTTATCTAGAGCCCACCTCAGGGGTTCTACCTAGAACCCCTTTATATTCTGGTACAAAGAACCCTTGACAAAAGAGTTCTTCAAGGATTTCAACCATCTTTAAAGTGTTCCTTGGATGAAAAGAGTTCTTAATGGGACCCTTAGTCTTGCAAAGAACCCTTGACAGACCCTTTCTACAAAATAAGGATCTCAGCAGAACCTCAGCTCTTCAGAAAGAACCCTTTTGGAACCCTTTCCACACTCTGGGGTAAATATACAGAACATGTCTCTCTGTCTGTCTCTGTCTCTCTGTCTCTGTCTCTCTGTCTGTCCCTGTCTTTCTGTCTCTCTGTCTCTCTGTATCTGTCTCTCTCTCTGTCTCTGTCTCTCTGTCTCTGTCTCTCTGTCGCTCTCTCTCTGTCTCTGTCTCTGTGTCTGTCTCTCTGTCTCTGTCTCTGTGTCTGTCTCTCTGTCTCTGTCTCTCTCTCTGTGTCTCTCTCTGTCTGTCTCTGTCTCTCTGTCTGTCTCTGTCTGTCTCTGTCTCTGTCTCTGTGTCTGTCTCTCTGTCGCTCTCTCTCTGTCTCTGTCTCTCTGTCTGTCTCTGTCTCTCTGTCTCTGTCTCTCTGTCTCTGTGTCTGTCTCTCTGTCGCTCTCTCTCTGTCTCTGTCTCTCTGTCTCTGTCTCTGTCTCTGTCTCTCTGTCTGTCTCTGTCTCTCTGTGTCTGTGTCTGTCTCTGTCTCTGTGTCTGTGTCTGTGTCTGTCTCTCTGTCGCTCTCTCTCTGTCTCTGTCTCTCTGTCTCTGTGTCTGTCTCTCTGTGTCTGTCTCTGTCTCTGTGTCTGTGTCTGTCTCTCTGTCGCTCTCTCTGTCTCTGTCTCTCTGTCTGTCTCTGTCTCTGTGTCTCTGTGTCTCTCTCTGTCTGTCTCTGTCTCTCTGTCTGTCTCTGTCTCTCTGTCTGTCTCTGTCTCTCTGTCTCTGTCTCTGTCTCAGGTCCCCACGTCCACCACGGAGCTCAGTACGATGCTGCTTCCTCGTCCTTCGTCCACGCAGGGCTCGGAGCGGAGGGGGAGGGCGCTCAGTGCTGCCAGCTACCTCACTGACGCCATGGAAGGTGAGAAACAACACCAGCAACATTTAAAACTTTTAACAGGAAATACTCCTTTCTGATTGGCTGGCAGGGTTGCAGGGACACTTCAAAGACTTTATCTGGTCAACAGTTTGAAGACCTGCAGATTCAGGTCAGGAGTGTCGGTGGTAACGCCCTACAAAGAAACTCGTTAGATTACTTTTTTGTTGCAGTTTAAGTAATCAGTTACTTAGTTGCATTTTTTTACTCAAATTATTTCTGGGTACTTGTACTTTAAAGGCTGTGATTTTACTTTCACTTAAGTATAAATTATAGTATGTAATGTTACTTTTACTGTTCTTGTTTAATGAGAGAGACTGCCAGTGGTAGAAATGATAAAGTGTGAGTTTAACTGGGAGCTCTGCATCTATTCCTGTTCCACATTTTTATGTGTGTTTGTGTCAATATTTGACTGTAACCTTGCCTGACTTTTTACCTCAGTGTGTGTGTGTGTGTGTGTGTGTGTGTGTGTGTGTGTGTTTGCATGTGTGTGTTTCACTTTTAATGGGTAGTTGTGTGTGCGATTGTATAACCACCTATTTGTCTGAATTTTACATCCAAGTGAGCCTGTTAACACTTCTGTGTGTTTCCGGTCTATTTGTGTGTGTGTGTGTGTGTGTGTGTGTGTGTGTGTGTGTCCTTGTGTAATTGTGTAATTGTGTGTCGATACAGGATTGTGTAACCATGTCTGAGTTTTGTGTGTGTGTGTGTGTGTGTGTGTGTGTGTGTGTGTGTGTGTGTCGCTGCCCCAGCCAACCCCAGGGGAACACTGGCTTTGTTTGTGCCAGAGTTGGAAAAGGCAGAGACAGAAAGTGTGTGTGTGTCCGCGCGTGTGTGTGTTATCTTCGTTATCCTCATTAACCATGAGATCATTCCAAGTTCCTGTGTGTGTGTGTGTTTGATGATATTCATGTATCAGATATTTGGGTTCATATCTGTCCAAAAATCTGCATTCATGTGTGTTGTAAGCATGTGTGTGTGTGTGTGTGTGTGTGTGTGTGTGTGTGTGTGTGTGTGTGTGTGTGTGTGTGTGTGGTAGGTCTGCTGAGTCACTGTCTCTCCCCTCGGCACTCGCTGCTCTTAGAGAACAGATCATTATACAGGAAAATACAAAAACTCACTGCTGTGCTCCCTCCATCCATCTGTACACCCTTATCTCCTTTCCTTCATTCTTTCATTCCTTCATTTCTTCGATTCCTTCCTTTCCTATCTACTTTTCTTTCCTCTATTATTTACTCTATATTTGTTTGACTTTGTATAAAGATGAGCTCTGTATTTTTGGCTTTTCTCGGGTCATATATCTTGTTTTATCTTAAAGTTTACATATGTCCCCGCCAGATGCATCTATTCAGGTCACATGACTTGGACTCGAGTCATTAAATCTAATGAGTTCAGACTTGACAAAAAACAAAATCTTGCAAGTCAGCTTTGACTTTAACACAACTGATTCAGAACTTCACTTGGACTTGATATTCTTCCCAAGATTTTGTTCTAAAAACTCTTAATTTTCCAGTTTATCTTTTGAACTGGTATCCAGTCTGTTATTGGATAAAATAAATAAATAATGAACCAAAAAGAGAAAAAGTGTGTTGGTCAGTGCGGCCCAGAGGAAAGAAAAAGTTCAAAATAAGATCTCGTCTTTGTCCGAGACATAAACGAGCTCAAATTAAGACAAATATGAGAATGTTTTCATACTTCTTAAATTCGGCTCCTGAGAAATAGCGTTGAGCCCAACTGAAGTTGATTTTCTACTCTTTTAAGACGTCCAGCATTTTTCTCCCTCCGTTACAGACCCAAATCAGACCTGTTGCCTTCCTTCAGGGGTTATCATCATCATCACAATATAATATATTCATCTCAAACATTTATTCAAAATAGATTAATTTACCTCTTAATAACACAGCCTCTATTTCTTCCTAAATCCTCGATTGATCCATTCACTTTCTCCTCGTGTTTTACTTGATTCATTTGTTTTTACCCACGCAGAGCTGGAGGAGGCCCATAAGAAGTGTCATCCATGCTGGTACACCTTCGCCCACCGGTACCTGGTGTGGGAGTGCTGTCCCTGCTGGCTGAGGGTGAAGCAGCTCGTGAAGATCATGGTGATGGACCCCTTCCTGGACCTGGCCATCACCATCTGCATCGTCCTCAACACGCTCTTCATGGCCATGGAGCACTACCCCATGACCGACGAGTTCAACGGCATGCTGAGCATCGGGAACCTGGTAGGATGGATGGATGGATGGATGGATGGATGGATGGATGGATGGATGGATGGAAGGATGGATGGATGGATGGATGGATGGAAGGATGGATGGATGGATGGATGGATGGATGGATGGATGGATGGAAGGATGGATGGATGGATGGAAGGATGGATGGATGGATGGATAGATGGATGTTCTTCAGGGGTCGACTTGGTTTGTAGGAACCAAGATGTGACTCCAGTCTGGCTTCGTCCACATGATGCTCAGTCTGGTCTGATCTGTCATATTGCCATAAATCTTGGGTCTGTGTCTCAAAAGCCTTTTCATACAGCATATTCTTGGCTCAGGGCTATCCTTAACCCTGCGCCAAGAGTTAACCCTGGGATAACATTTCAACTGTTTCTGTTGAATCCACTCTCATGTCGGTCTTAAACGTACTAGACTGTCTATTTTCTCTGAAAGAAAAGACGTGTTGGCTGTGCTTCTGACAGGTTCATTTACTAACTTGGCTACGCCACATTTCATTGCTCTGAATAGTTGCAGGTTTGTCCAGTTGTGTCCAGATCACGCTCCTTGGAAATTTTAGATAAACTAACAGATTCAAGACTAATTCACATTTGCAATGCCAGGCTGAACCAGACCTCTAATTGAAGCAGAATTGCCGGTGTTTTGGTGATTTAGCCTGCCTTGTTGAAACACCCTAACCTCCTAACCCAGAGAACCTCACATCTCAACACAGGGTCTGACAAGTGAAGCCAGTGCAGAAGTGCCTTCTTTCTGCTGGCCAGCAGGAGGAGACTCCCTGGTTGCAAAAGGAAATCAGGTTGTATGTAAGCTTATGAGCAAATGAGGCTACTTCTCACTGGATTTATGACCTCAGTAAACAGTTTCTTAATGAATTTATCGTCTTAATCGCTAGTTTCAAGTCATCTTCAGTGCAGCGTGATGTTCATCTGGTAAATTATGTTCCATTAGAGTAAAATAGGCGGGGCTACCTTATGATTGACAAGTCGCTACCATGGTGTGTCCTCAGGTTCTTAGTCAGAGCCAATCAGAATAGAGCTCCACCCTCTTGTGCAAATATGGTCACTTCTGGCTTCAAAAAACCAAGATGGCGACCAAAATTGCCAAACTTGAGCCTTCAGAACTGTACCCACAAATCATTGGGTGACGTCCCGGTGGGTTTACACTGCCTTTAAACAGATGTAATCTTTCTGATGGTGATTCATTAATTAGCATGAGCTTTGTTAGTTTGAGAGGTTTGTTCTGATGAATGTTCCCTCTGAACATGTTGCAGGAGCAGAGTGAAGAGCACAGACCTCCCCATGAGGTTTTTTACCAAACATGTTGGTGCGATAAACAAACTTGAGGCGAGTTTAGAGGCAGTTAGATTTTGTGAAAGTGACAAAGACCCCTGGACCTTTGAAACCGCCTCAGTCCCTTTTAAACAATTTGAAAACCTCAGGATTCAGAGAGGAAAAATAGACACTGATTTCATTGCTTTCCTGAAAAAAAAAAAAAAAACAGAAAGTGTGTGTGTGTTTGTGTCTCAGTAGAAAAGCGAGGCGAGTTTGAGTATTAGAGCTGACAGAAACGGGTCGGATGGCTTTAAACCACCGTGACTAACTCCTGTGTTTGACCCTGCAGGTGTGCTGACGATCTGACAGGAGCTGATAGGTTGATGCAATATGGTAATTGGTTCACCTGAGGTGTGAAAGGCTCACGGCCAAAATCACAATGTTGATCACACCTGCACACACACACACACACACACACACACACACACACACTTGTACCTGTCCAGTGATGTCAGGTTTCCTCAGCTCAGGCTCCAGGCGGCTGTGTGGGGCAGAGAATGGTAATACAGTTTATAAGTAGAAACAGTGGCTTTGGGTCGGCCTGTGGCAGCGGTGTTCAATCACTGGCACTGGGCCTAAAGGTGGGCCGCTGTGGGAGTGTTAACTGGATCGAGATTGATGCCTTCATGAACCCTCTGATGTCCCAGTTTTCAATCACAGTGTATGAACGTCCTGGCACACGAAACCTTCCACAAGAGCAGATTTTGAACTTTTTTGGTGAAAAGCAAGTGCATGAAATATTTCTCAAAAAACGAAAATGTCAAAAATTACTTTTTCTCACAAAATGTTCCCTTCACTGTGGCAGGAATCAAACCATGGCCAAAACTTTGCTTTTAAAAGAAATTTGTGGATTTTAAAACTACTAAGTAAATTATTGCAACTAATTCTTTTATGTAGTTTTAATTTCGGTATGTCTTTTACTTTGTTTTTGTCTTGTTATGTCTTTTATTTAGTTTTCATCTTATTAAGTTTTTCTTCTTGTTGCACTTTTTTCCATCTCGTTACGTCTTTTACGTAATTTTTGTCTTGTTACATCTGACATGCATGATATGCACTGATGGATACAGCAGGGAATAATCTTTTCTATCTGCTTATTGATGGATTTACATCAGTCTTGATGTTCAGGACTGCGGCGTATGATGATGCAAAATAAAAATAATAAATATTTCCCCTCAAATGAATTAAAGTAACGAGACTGTTTTGAAATTGTAAGAGTCAAAAGTACAGATATTTGTCTTAAAATGTAAAAATTTATTAGAAAAATAAATACTCAAGCAAATACCTGAGAACTCTTCTAAAATACTGGTAACAAAGTATTTGTACTTAGTTACTTCCCACCTCTGTGGTTGGTGTCCGGTGCATAAAACAGAGGAACTTCCTGTTGCTCAAGTAGCTCATATTTTTGCTGCCTGTTTGAAAGTGAGTGAAAACTGACCATGATCAGGAACCAGAGAGCTGATCAGTGTGATGATTGGTCCAATTTATGCCCCATTTATTCTACATGTCCACCTGATCAACTGTCCACACGGCATGAAACTCAACCCCGAGGGACATCATTTAGTCCACAGTACCGGCAGTTATATAAGATCCGTCTAATGTTGCCGTCGCCTCCTCTGCAGTTTGATGTAGCTGTGTGCTTCTGCAGCATAAACAGTCCAAACTTCTTCCTCAATTCAATTTGGAGCAGTTCAGGTCTCAGATAAAGGCTGAGTCACGTCACCAGGATCCGATTGCAGTCTGGAGTCGCTAAGTTCTTTAGAGGATAAAGCCTCTAATCCTCACAGATGTTTACATAGCATTTAGCTAGCCTTTCTGACGGACAGGAGAGCTTCTGCTGTGTGTGTGTGTGTGTGTGTGTGTGTGTGTGTGTGTGTGTGTTATGTAAGGTAGAGGCTCATGTCAGGACATTACTGTGCTGACAGAATCAATGTCGACTAATGCCCTCACTGTTTGTTGTTGTTTGTCGTGTGCTCTTCAGCTTTGCTCTCTGGGTTTTACGTATCAATATTTCCATGCCTGTAAAGATCTAAAGGATACATACCATTTAGTGGAGGCTTTTATCCATAGAGCCGCGCTGTGCATTAAGTGCACAGCCTCTCCTGAGTGTACTTAACCTTCAGTGTCTCTAATAGTGGACACACACAATGTGGTTTGACTGAAACTGGTTTTGTTGGAGAGTTATTTGTTTTTAAAGCGACTGATTCATTCATTTAGCTGCGCATCTATGATTTATACTTTTTTAATTTTTTTGTCCTAACCAATGAGTATTGAGGTGTGTCTGAAATTAACTTTTTGATTTACTGACCAAAGAGAACAGTAAGCATATTTTTCTTAGATATTGCTTTTAAGTGTCACGCATAAATTGATTTTATTAGAGATGCAGCCACCTCAAATTTCCCCTCCCTCCCAGCCGAAAGCCTTGCAGCTGCCAGATGACTTCCAGCCAGAACCCAGTCTGCTAACTCCACACTGAGCTCCGCCTTTCTTACTTACTGTTGATATGTCTGCCAAGCTTTCTATTCTCGCACTGCATTTATGCGGTTTACGGTGCTAACGGTAGCAGACCTGAGATCTGAACTGGTAGCGGTTGTTGAAACATGAGGTCTGTGATTCCTCAGAGACGTAAACAAAAGCAGATTCTCATTTCTAGCTGACGACTGAGGATTTTGTCGGCTAAAATAAAGACCGTCTATGAAATCCTCAAGGGACTGAACAATAATGATACTTATAATAATACAGCCTAAACCCGACACAAGCCCATGAAGTATGTGAGAAATACAGCCGACCCAACCCAAAACCATCGGGTTCTGTCCTCCATTTCCTCTGGAGGACGCGAGGACCTTGCCGACATTTTTACGAAGGACTTTTCTAGGTTTTGATAAGAAATATTTACTGCCTCTGATTGTCCTCCCAGTCTTGTTAGTATGTGAGAGAAAAATGAGCCTTAAAGTCTGCAGTAATGAAGTTTCTTTGTGGAGAAAGAGACAGAGCGAGGACAGCAGAGGAGAAACTGAACGAACTCTTGATAAAGGTGCTCCCTGTGCGATCTGGCACTCTGCACAGTGTGACGCTGTTGCTGGGTGTCCCCCACCACACACACACACACACACACACACACACACACACACACACACACACACAGAAGTGAAGAGAGAGTCCTCTGCTGTGACTGTTAGCTAATTTGGTCAGCACTGTGCCGTCCTTGCTCAGGGGCACCAGGGCAGTGCTGGGAAAGCTAAAACTTGGGGGCTTATGACGCATTTTTGGGGAACCTGCATGATAAACTTACTGCCAGTGAGCGACTGAACAAAGAATAATCTTTTAAAACAATATATTTATTGGATTTACATACTTTTCCATGAGAACAACAGTAAAAAGCAAACATATAAACAGAAACAGCTCAAACATATACAGGAGTTTAAATAACTCTTTGAATGATCTTATTAATCTGAAATGAACTTAATTCAGTATTTCCACATGATGACATGGTTCTCTTTGGTCCAGTTTCACTTCCTTAGGTTGGGTCAGCTTCATTTATTAGGGCTCATTCAACTTATTTGACTTTAACTGATTCCAGCCAGTGAGGAGATGATGAATTAAAGTCAGATTACACCAAATAAGTGGAAATGACCCAGATAAATTAATTCAATCCAAGTAAATGAAGTTGGCCAGACTGACTGTCTTAATGCCAATTTTCCTGCTGTAAAATTTGTTGGACCAACTCTATTAATTAAAGTCAGACTTCACTATAGTAAATAAGTAGAACTGGACCTAATAAATTGAATTAATGCAGCCCAAGTAAATTAAGTTGGCTCAAAGAACTGCTTAATGCCAGTTATACTACTGCAGAATTAGCTGGTTACTTAAAGTCAGACCCCATCATAGTGAATAAGTTGAATCAGCCGTCATAAATTAAATTAATAATTAATTAATCAAACTGGGTATAGTAAGTTGGCCCAGCAGAATCACTTAATGCTTAAAAAAGTAATTTAATTACAGTTAACAAGTTAACTAAAAGAAGAACTGTTAATTGTGACTAAAAAAAACATACATTAAAAAGTACAGTCAGGTATTTTTTTTAAACATTTAAACACATTTAAACAGTTTATTAAGTCTACCAGTGATGTAACGATACCAAAAACTAAAGGTAAAAACTCAGAAAAATGACATCTTTATTAAATAATAGATCTGATGTGTGCAGCATTTACGGACATTTTTTTATTGCGGTATTGAAAATATTGTTATATACCTATTAATTTAGTGTGTTAGTACCTTTACATATTTTTAGATTCTCTACAGATTTTAGTGAAAATAAAATAAAATGTATGAAATCTGGACTGAAATAAGGAATTTATTTCATTATGATGAAATCCACCTGAAGTGTCCAGCTGCTCGGACCTTCATAGACCCGCCAGTCATTCTGTGTGTGTGTGTGTGTGTGTGTGTGTGTGTGTGTGTGTGTGTGTGTGTGTGTGTGTGTGTGTGTGTGTGTACTGGTGCTTACTCATTACATCTGCCTGGTTGTGACAAAAATAATCACGTGTCTCTCTCTCTCTCTCACACACACACACACTCGCACACACACACACACACACACACACACACACACACAGAGTCCGTGTCATCCTCTCTCTGCTGATGTTTCTGTTATTAGTGAGTGCTGATGTCGACATCCCCTGTTTGTGAGCCAGCAGTGCACACACACACACACACACACACACACACACACACACACACACACACACACACACACACACACACTTGCTGGTCAGAGTAGTTTTTCATCCTTCAGTCGGTGAATCAGAGACTTTGCCTCTGCAGAAACACTCAGTCCTCAGTGTCTGAACTTGAAACTCACCAGTCTGGATTTCAGTCAAACATTGTCACGTTCTTAAAAACACAACTGTGTGTAAGATACGTCACAAAAAACTCAAGAATCTAACTCAACATTTCTTACTTCAGTGCCGTTATTGATCACGTCTGTCTGAAAGGTGTCAGGTTTACAGACTGATTTGCAGAATTTGGCAGAAATGGAACATAATATTCATATGTATGTTTGTATTAGTGTTTATTACATGACTTTGTTAAATATCCGATTCTGATTGGTCAGTTACAGCACTCTAAAATCAGATCAGCTGATTGGCAGGCAGGTACATGTTGCCTAGCAACAGTAAGATGCAGCTTGCTGCAAAAAAAAAACAAAACACTGGGATCAGAGCTGCGGAGTGAAAAACCATCACAAGGCACTTTTTTATATGCATTCAGTTTGATTAAACTCTCTGTCAGCCAATCACAAAGTAGCATAAATTCACGACTTTTAAAATGAAAAATAATGAGACCAAACTGTGAAGTTTTCAGTTGGATTTGGAGAATTAATATTTCCAATTTGCATGTTTCCAGTAGTCAAAATAATAATCCCAATAAACATCTGAACACGGTGCAGTTTATAAAATACTGATGTTAAAATATAAAGAGCTGTGATGTTTTCCTGAGCGGGCGGCTTGAGGCCGGAGGCTGCTGCTGATATTTGACAGCTGAACTGTGTTTAACTTCATTAATGTCACTCTGCCTGACGTCAACACACACGGTTACACACACACACACACACACACACACACTCTGCACTGATCAGTAACACAACACAACACCACACTGCACTGCATTTAACTGCAACACAACACCTCACCACAGTACTGAAGTCGGCAGCATCGCTGATTTGATTTCTTTAATTCAAACACACAAAAAAAAAAAAAAAATAGAAAAGTTCTCAATAAACTTTGATTGAACCTGATGCAGGTTGCAAAGTTTCCTCATGCTGCTACTGTTACTACTCAGTGTTAAATATGTACACTGTAAAAAAAAAAGTAAAAACTAGTTGACAGCTTAAAAACACATAATAGAGTTTTGAGTTTTGAGCCCAACTCAAACTCTTAAGTTTTAAAATAAACTTTACAAAGTTTTGCTGACCTATAATCTTTAGAGATAATTTACTTTTCTGCTTTAGATAAATTTGAATCTTTGAGTTTTTGAAACAAAAAAAAAAAATTTGGTCACAGTGAACTGCAAATCTGATTTGTCTTTTTTGTGCCCGAAAAATTAAATAATTTTAATTTTCAGTAAAAATAAAAAAAATCAGTAGTCGGTAAAACTTTTTTAAAGAGTTTGAGTTGGACTCAAAAATCTATTGCACTGCTGTAAATTCTCCCCAGAACAGAAAATATTCCCATCATCGATAAAACAAATTTCAATATTTTTGATACTTTACATTTGTCGATAATATAAAAAACAAACTATTTGGGACCTATCACTGACCTGTACGCTTCAGAGGGTATTTTATCATGTTTGTCCACTGGAAGGGAACTTTAGCACATTTTGTTTTGTACTGTGTTGATGTTGACGCTGACGCCACCAATCTCTCTTCCTCTTTTTGTCATTTATTTAAAATTCACACTCTGAATCTCTTACCGGCTGATTTATTTCACATTTTCCTCTTCAGCTCAGAGTTTTTCTCAACCTTTTTGTCCTGAGTGAGCCTCCTTCACCGACACATCACTCACTTACATGTGTGAGAGGCTCTCCTGATGTCAGTAATAATAACGGCGTGATTGTTGAGTAGCTAATCAGCACACTACAGAGTTAATGAGCCCGTGTAAGAGGATCATTCTGTGTGTGTGTGTGTGTGTGTGTGTGTGTGTGTGTGTGTGTGTGTGTGTGTGTGTGTGAGGGAAAGGTAACCCCAGAAACAGCCTGATTTTGTGTGTACGTGCATCAAAATAGTCAGACACTCTATTAAACCTCAGAATTCACTTTTTGGGAGACTTGCACACACACGCACACTTGCTGTGAAGCACACACACAATCACACGTGTGTCACGTAGCCGATGTCACATCGAGGATCCCCTTCTCTCCAGAACAACAAGCAGAGAGAGGGGCTGCTGCACACAAATACACACACACACACACACACACACACACACACACACACACACACACACACACACACACACGCACTTTCAACAGACACACACTTTAAAGGCAGAGAACGTACACACGTGATGTAAAGCAGAGCGAGGCAAACCCTGGACGAGCTGAGGTCTGCAGAGAGAGAGAGAGAGAGAGAGGACGAGCTGAGGTCTACAGAGAGAGAGAGAGAGAGAGAGAGAGAGAGAGGGAGAGAGAGAGAGAGAGAGAGAGGCTTAAAGGATCAAACCACAGGAGCAAACAGCCCAGAGAAGTGTTGTTCAAATTCATCACCAAATTAAGACCACAGCTGCAAACTGCAAGCCTGCACTCAGACGTCATCGAATATCACTTGAATTTCAAAAACATGTCATCATTTTGAAAATGACAGAAACACTGACTGTCCCTCTTATTGATTATAAAAGTTTAAAGTGATGGATGGCAGTCAGGACTGATTCGACCAGTCGGACTGCAACATGGCTGCTTTTGGTAGGGAATCTGCAAAACCAGGAGTAAAACAACCGATTATCTGCTCGGATTTAAGGCAGGTGGACTCGACAGTGATCCTGACAACATGTCAAACACACACACTGGTTCATGGTTGTTGACATGTGAGCAGGAATCAGGTTCCCTCTTGATCACATGGACCTGATTTCAGTGTCGGGGAAATACTCAGAGCAAAGAAGAAGAGGCAGATACTGATATAACTCTTCTTGAAATCACTTTAACTCAGTGTCTTTCATGCTAACACACACACACACACACACACACACACACACACAGTGTGTGAGTGTTGGTTCATGCTAACAGTGTTTGCTAATGTGAGCAGCAGGTCAGTGTGCTGGAACGTCTCTTTGTTTTCCAGCAGCTGAACTCCTGTTGGCTTTTAAAGAACTTGTGTACTTCAGCTGGAGTTATAGGAGGTGACACGTGTGTGTGTGTGTGTGTGTGTGTGTGTGTGTGTGTGTGTGTGTGTGTGTGTGTGTGTGTGTGTGTATGTATGTGTGTGTGCGCGCGCGCGTGCGTGCGTGCGTGCGTGCGTGCGTGTGTGTGTGTGTGTGTGTGTGTGTGTGTGTGTGTGCATGTGTGTGTGTGAGAACCTAACCCAGTCTGAAATGTCCTACCCTTTGGCTAACTCTGCCCTTCATTTAGCTCTTGTGTCTCTGTGTGTGTTTGTGTGTCCTTACCTGAACGTGTCCACTGTTTAGCTTTGTGTGTGTGTGTGTGTGTGTGTGTGTGTGTGTGTGTGTGTGTTAGAGCTAGTTCCAAGTATCCTTAGTACAGAGACGACCTTCCTACCTGTCTTTTGTTTTTAATTGGTTCATTTTTATATTTTTGGATTATGAAAAAACATTTGTTGATAATTTTATGTTATGTTGCACATGTGTGTGTGTGTGTGTGTTTCAGGTGTTCTCTGGGATCTTCACAGCAGAGATGGTGTTGAAGATCATCGCTCTGGATCCATACTACTACTTCCAGACGGGCTGGAACATCTTTGACAGCATCATCGTCTGCCTCAGCCTCATGGAGCTCGGCCTGTCCGACGTGGAGGGGCTCAGCGTGCTGCGCTCCTTCAGACTGGTAACACACACACACACACACACACACACACACTCAGATTACACCTGAAACACAATAATATCATCATACTTACTTACATCATACAGATGTTCATCTTTATTAGTCCTTCAGAATTGTATTTCCTTAAATCAAGCGTGTGTGTTAAAACTTTAAGTGTCTCCTCTGCTGTGCCACTATCTTCAAAATTGTTGTATTCTCCTAAATGTTAAAATCAGCCGTCACCCTGTTATAATCTGTGCTCTAAATATCCACTTGGTTGTAAAACGGACTAGAATTATTCGTTGTCATGACAACAGTAAAGTCTTGCTTCATAACTTTGGATTTTAAGTGCAAAACTTTTTGCATTTTTGCAAATGCTTTTATGTAACTCAGGGTTTTCAGAGCGCTCCTGCAAAAGTGCAAAGAGACGCCTCCCGCTGCCAAAAAACTGCGCTCTGTCTGACCAGGTCACACTTTTTGTATGTTTAAGAAGTGAGGACAAAATAATAGACAGCATAGAAGAAAAGGCTTGTTAAGTTGTTGAGAGAAAATAAAATAATATAAACCAGAAAACCACATGTGTACATGTTGTCTGGTCTGAGCTGGTTAACTGACAGATGTGGACGTTTCCCCGTGTGTGAGGGGACGTGATGATTGGCTGTTGATGGGCGATGTCACTCAACGACACACGCTCAGGTGCCGACAAGTTTGATGCACAAGACGAGGACGGTGGTTGTCAACATTGACCCAAAACACACACACACACACACACACACACACACACACACAAACACACAAACACACACACACACGCGGGTCCTCGAAGCCTTTCCTCGTCTGTCTGCGTCGATCTCTCCAAGTGTCACTCTGGGTGTTGTCAGCTTCTGCTGGAGGCAAACACACACACACACACACACACACACACACACACTAATAAGGACACACACGTTTATTTTCTTCTTTTTGTTCTTTCTGAGCTTCTTCTTTGTCCTTTTTCATCACTCTTGTTTTCTTTTTGCTCTTTTTCTTCTTTCTTGTTTTGTTTTTTCTCCTATTTTTTCGTTCTCTGTCCTTCCCTCTCATTGTCTCTTTAGATGTCCCTTTAACCTCTTTCCAGTCGACGTGAGACACCCGAGGAGTCTGTGGAAAAGATGCTACAGACAAACATAAACAAACAAACATAAAGCTCCATCTGTGCTGCTCTGTCATGTACAGAAGAGAAAGAAAATTTAAATTTAACTGAAAACAGTTTAACCTTGACTCAATGTTTTCAGTTTGAATCAACATAATTCCACTCCTCTGACTGAAAATGCCTTTTTAAAACAAGACAAACCGTCTGTCAGGCAGATTTAAACTGCAACAGGTCGATAATTAATTCAGTCATTAATCTGTCATCACACAACATCAATCATCAGTCATGATCTGACCATGTTTACTGTGTCAGATGCAATAAAATCAGTATCAGTGCAGGAACAAACATAAAAGAGACTGATGTTTATGTGTCTGCTGCCCCAGTGCATGCTGGGATGTTTCCCTACATGCAAACCAGCAGGTTGGAGGAGGCAGATGACATGTAATGGGATTATGTAATCTGGATACAATAAAAACTGTATTTCATTAGTTTGAGATAAAATAGAAGTAATCAGATTACAGATACATTTAGTAAAAATGGTGATACTTGTAGGATCATAAGATGCCAGTTCATTATCATGACTATTCATTTCAGGTCGACTCAAATAAGAATTTTTATCTCCACCACAAACATATTTTAAAGCTAACTAAAAGGAACTTTGTTCTGTGTTGACTTTGATGCCCCCTGTGGACAAAAGTGGTAATGTTGCCATCGTAATAACCAAAAAATATAACGTCAAAAATACAGTTATTTGAAGAAAAATGTCTTGCTGCTTTTTTCTGACTGGCTAACAAACTTCTCACTGTAACTAGTGACTAACCAGTCGTCTTAGGATTGTCTTAACTAACTGTCCTAACTTATGCAGGTCTAGAAGACATAAATAAAGTAATAAATTGAGACAGAACCAGTTAAAAGTTCCTTAAAAACTTTTAATTTAAATAAGAAGCTATATTTACTCAAACTTTAATATTAAAAATCTCTGACTACAGGAATAAATAAATCTGTCAGTTAGATTTACTAACTATATTTTGATTGAACAGCTATTTATCAGTTTATCATAATGAGACATCAATTTGAAAATTTCAACACGTTTATGATATTCACTAACATAATGTATCCCAGTAGATTACATTTCACCTCTGGGGGGCGCCACAGCTGCAAAAAATCCTAACCTTGACCTGAGTGAACTTTAATTTGTTTTAATGAGTGCCCTTATTCTGAAAGTCTTCCTCAAAGTCTTCCTGTGTCTCTCTTTCCCTCCAGCTTCGCGTGTTCAAGCTCGCTCGCTCGTGGCCGACCCTCAACACCCTGATCAAGATCATCGGTAACTCCATGGGCGCCCTGGGCAACCTGACGCTCGTCCTCGCCATCATCGTCTTCATCTTCGCCGTGGTCGGCATGCAGCTGTTCGGTAAAAACTACCAGGTAACGCCGCTGACCTCTGACCTCTGACTGAGATGCAGGCTTCAGATCTTGTAGATTCGATACATCCAGCTGTCTCTTCCTCCTTCCTTCCTGCAGGACTGTGTGTGTAAGATCTCGAAGGACTGCGCTCTTCCTCGCTGGCACATGAAGGACTTCTTCCACTCCTTCCTCATCGTCTTCAGGGTGCTGTGCGGCGAGTGGATCGAGACCATGTGGGACTGCATGGAGGTCGCCGGTCAGCCGCTCTGCATCCTGGTCTTCATGCTGGTCATGGTCATCGGAAACCTGGTGGTGAGTGACCTTTGACCTTCTGCTTATGAATGAGGTCCGTCCACGCTGCCTGAAGCCTTTGAATCTGCTTTTGCTCTGCTGGAACAAAACAGGACAGGTTGCTGGTCTCCAGTCAGATTGATTGTGTAGTTCTCTATTCTGCACATTATAAACAGGAGTCTGGGGTTGATGGATCGTTGTTGTTGCTAACTGTGCTATTTGCACTTTAAGCACAAATGCTTTACATTAAAAAACATAAACTGCATCAAGACAAAATGAAAAAGGAACATAAAGCAATATAAGAAAGACATTAAAATAGTTCAATACAGAATAAAAATAAGATAAAACAGGAGAGTAAAAGTTACAGTGCAGTTTAAGATACTCAAAGCCTGAAATCTGGTTTATCGAACGGCAGAGACAGACGTCTTCAGCCGACCTGCAGTTTTCTGGGAGTTTGTTCCAAATATGTGGTGTATAAAACCTGGATGCTGCCTCTCCATGTTTAGTTTTGACTTTGGGGACAGGAAGTAGACCCGTGTCAGACGATCTGAGAGGTCTGGATGGTTCATAATGTAGCAGCAGATCAGAAATGTATTTTGGTCCCAAACCAAGTGTAAAGACCTCAGAAACAGAGTGATGTGATCCAGTTTTTTCCTTAATATATTTTACCAGTTTAAAACTGTCCTGTATTTAGAAAAATGTTCCTGTATGGCTGCTTTTTCATTTGAGAACTTTAGGCTTTTGTCAAAAAGCATGTTTCCTTTGAAAACATGTTGATATTCCTCAATCAGATGATGATCCGGTGCTGCACACAGACTGGTGAAACATAACGGTAATATTATTAGAGGTTGATTTCTTTGTGCATCATGTAATGTGATGAACTGAAGACGTTTTTCACCGAGCTCTAGAGATCTCTCCACTTCTGACTGCTTCAAAGACTTCTACTCTGGTTTTCTCTGGTTCTCTCGTTAAAGCACATAAAGAAGTTATAATTATTGGTAATAGCTGCGTTGTCAGAACATAAACGGCGTTCAGCGACTGAAAAGCAGGAGCTGAGTGACCTTTTGCCCCCGACACTTTACCTGTAACCCTTCACTTCTGTGCTTTAGTGTTGCCTTTGCAGAGGTTTTCTGTGGTTGGTGGTGAAAACATACGTAACGTGTGCGAGGATTCTACAATAGAGCGAGTTAGGTGGACGGACAGAGAGAAAAGAGAGAGAGAGACACAGAGGATCTTTTACATGTGACCCTGTGGTTCAGCTCTGTCCAAAGAATTGCTGATTTAAGTGAGATCTGCTGAGAGCTACAGACAGAATAAATGTTGCTCTACTGACCCATCCTCCTCCCTCTCCCCTCCCCCCCGTCCTCCTCCTCCTCCTCCTCCTCCTCCTCCTCCTCCTGTCCAACCTCTGAACATTTATACCTGACTCTCCATATGTGCTGATGCTCAGTCGACCGTCTCTGTACCACTTTATTTGTCTTTTTCTTTCCAGCTCTGCCTCTCTCCTGTCTGATGTTGTGTACTTCAGTAAAGGTGTGTGTGTGTGTGTGTGTGTCTGTGTTTGTGTATTTTGATCTTAGCTTCCCCTTTAGTTTGTCACCTGAACGCAACAGGAAGTGGAGAATCCTACAGTGGTTAAAAACAATATATTCTAGTGGCTTTAAAATAGCATATAAATAAAAGTAGTATATTTTTTCTTGTGTCTTTCAAATGTGGTGTTTTCTCAGCTGGTTAACTCGCCTTTGGTCACTTCCATTTTGCTCAAAGTTGGGGCGTGTGTGAAAACAGCTTCCCTGTTTTTCCGCTGTATCTCTGACTTTTGAACTGGTTCCACCTGTTTTAAAGGGAAACATTTTAATCAGGGATGCGTCGTCAACAAGGAGTTTTGGACTTCGAACAACTGCCTGAACTTAAACGATACTGTCTAATTTTTAATTTCAATAACGGTCAATGAAGGTTTATTGTGTCGCATTATGTCATGTTGTGTCTCATGTCTTGTCTTCTTGTCTTGTCTCGTCTTTTCGTATCATATTGTATTGTAACTTGTATCAGATCTTGTGCTGTGTTATCCTGTCTTTTCGCATCATATCGTGTTGTCGCATCGTATTGTATTGTATCGTATTGTATCTTGTGTTTTGTCTTCTTGTATCGTTTCGTGTCTTGTAGTATTGCGTTGTGTCATATTGTATTATATCTTAGTGTATCTTGTTGTGTCGTATGTGTTCTTGTTGTACTATGTCTTGTTGTATCGTACCTTGTATTGTTGTATCATATCGTGTCTTGTTGTATCGTACCGTGTCTTGTATCGTACCGTGTCTTTGTTGTATCGTATCGTGTCTTGTTGTATCATACCGTGTCTTGTTGTATCATATCGTGTCTTGTTGTATCGTATCGTGTCTTGTTGTATCGTGTCTTGTTGTATCGTATCGTGTCTTGTTCTATCGTACCGTGTCTTGTTGTATCGTACCGTGTCTTGTTGTATCGTACCGTGTCTTGTTGTATCGTGTCTTGTTGTATCGTACCGTGTCTTGTTGTATCGTGTCTTGTTGTATCGTGTCTTGTTGTATCGTGTCGTGTCTTGTTGTATCGTGTCTTGTTGTATCGTGTCGTGTCTTGTTGTATCGTGTCTTGTTGTATCGTATCGTGTCTTGTTGTATCGTGTCGTGTCTTGTTGTACCGTGTCTTGTTGTATCGTATCGTGTCTTGTTGTATCGTGTCGTGTCTTGTTGTATCGTGTCTTGTTGTATCATATCACATCTTGTTCTACTCCTGATCTTTTCTGTAGAACCAGATTTTAATGACCCCAATCAGCTTTATTCTCATGCAACTGAATAATCAGTAACACTGTTTGTGTGTAGACTTCATTCATTCATTCATTCTGACACACACACACACACACACACACACACACACACACACACACACACACACACTCAGAATGTTTTTGATATCAAGTACCACTCACCCATGGTCATGTAACATGACCAGCGGTGTTTTCTTCATGTTGAACATGCGTAATCACCTACACACACACACATAGTTACACACACATTGATACACACATGTATATATACACACACACACACACCAATGCAGAGAGCGCTCATCTTGCAAGAGAAAAAGAGGTGAGGAAAGATTTTCTTTCTTCTGATAACTATCTGTCATCTCATCTTACACCGTACCCCCCCAGACACACACACACACACACACACACACACACACACACACACACACACACACACAGATTGATTGATGTGTTTAGAGGTGTAGACATGTGACGTGTTCATGGTCTGGGGGGTCATTTTATAGTAAGGCCGGTAAAGTGAGTAAGATGTGTGTGTGTGTGTGTGTGTGTGTGTGTGTGTGTGTGTGTGTCCTAATCAGACGGATTCAGAGCAGACAGGAGGCGGTAACTGGAGAGGAGAAAGTACCTTTATCTGATGGTCAATGCACACATACACACACACACACACACACACACACACACACACACAAATACACACACACACACACACAAATACACAGACCCGGGCTACATCACAGAAGTCGGCTTCTCTGAAGATATTTAGACAAAAAAATAAAAACAAACAATACAACTGTCAGACAGCGGTGACGACTCCTTTTCTACAAGTTGATCAGCTGTTTATAACACTGTTTATAACACTGTTTATAAAGTGTTATCCTGCAAACAAAAGCCCACTGCTCTGAAAAGTTGGACTTCATTGGCCTGCCAAGCTCCATTAATATTTTGTTCAGTTTAAGCGTTATAAGCCTCTGCTCGTCCTAAAAGATTATGAATGATATCTTACAACTCATAAACAGACACTAACTCATTCAGCAAACATTCGGCTTTAATTTGAAGTGTAATTAATGTGAAACAGGCAATTTCTATTCAAGATTTCTATTTACAGACTGAATGTTCTTAAATTATTTCTGTTGTCCCACTCTCCAATATTGATATTGAAGCTTTTGGTGAAAAATATTGTAATAATAATAATAAATAATTTGGGGCACTTGAAAGCATCATTTTCTATTAGACCATAGAGCAAAAAACTAGAAAATTTTCACATTTTGAGAAACAGGAATCAGAGAATTTTTACTTAAGAAATGACTCAAACTGATAAATCTATTGTCATAATATTTAGCATAGGTCAGGACAGGTCAAATCTTTTTTCTTAAAGTCCAAATATAACATGATAAACAGATTATATCATAAATTAAAAGAGAAATCACTTTCAGCTCTTTATGATGCATCATATAAAATATGTTGACCTGCAGAAACTGAATCCTTCAAATGAGAAAGAAAAGAAAAGAGAAGAATTTATTAAAAGACTTTAATGTTACTCCCTCTTTTTCATTTTGTTCTTTATTTTCTTCTTTGTCCTTTGTCCATTTTTACTTATTATGAAGAGTCTCATATTCACCATTCAGTGGATCATGAAGTGTGTGTGTGTGTGTGTGTGTGTGTGTGTGTGTGTGTGTGTGTGTGTGTGTGTGTGTGTGTGTGTGCAGCAATAATAGAGTCTCATTCATCTATTTAGCTTAATGGTCTCATGGATATTTAATAACGAGCTTGATAGGCCAGACAGCTTACACACTGACACACACACACACACACACACACACACACACACACACACACACACACACACACACACACACACACTCGCAGTCAACAGCCTCTTATTCTTCTCTTGTCAGTGGCAGGAATTGTATCTCCCCCTGCAGAGGGATATGCTGACCTGACTGAATGAATATGCCCAAACACGTGTGTGTGTGTGTGTGTGTGTGTGTGTGTGTGTGTGTGTGTGTGTGTGTGTGTCATGATGACCCAACCTTTCCAATTCAGGTGATTTATCCCGTTAGAAATGGCCTCATTGCGCACAGCTCAGCTCAGCTCAGCCTGTATATGTGTGTGTGTGTGTGTGTGTGTGTGTGTGTGTGTGTGTGTGTGTGTGTGTGTGTGTGTGTAGGCATTTATGCATGCATGCATTCATATGTGAGTGAGTGTGTGTGTGTGTGTGTGATTCTGTTTTGGTTATGAGATGTCAAGTGTCACATCTCATAAGGGACAGAACGTAAGGAGGAAGGAAGGAAAGGAGACGAAGGAGTAGAATGGAAGGACCCGTGGTGAAGGAGAAGGAAGGACAGGAAGAGAAGGAGAAATAAATAAAGAATGAAGTGAGGAAAAAGATAAATAAAGGAAGAACAAGAGAAGGAAAGGATGCAAAGGTAGCTGCAGCTCTTTGCCATATCTGTATACAGGAAAGGTATTTTATTTTTATTTTGTCTATGATCTTTTAAAACCAGGACCCCTTTGTTTGAAAAAGCAAGGCAGATGTTCCATTTTATGCGCTCCTGTGGTAGATAAAATATGATAAAGTGCCCTCTGACATTCCCTACCAAGGACAAGATGTGATGAAGTCCCCTCTTAAGTGCTTTTCTTGTAGACAGAATAAGGTGAAGTGCCCTTTTAGTGGACAAAATGTGGTAACCTGCCGTCATGATGCCCTTCCAGTGCATAAAACACAATTCAGTGCTGTGAGTCCACCTCTGTTGTGCAATTACTTTAATAGTCAATTAATAATCAATTGATCATTGCAGCTCTAGTTCAGATATTGTATCCATCTATAGGGGTGTGCCACAGGGCTCTCTATTAGTCCACTTTTATTTATTATTTTATATAATATTTATGCTGATGACATGTATTATATATTTCTGTACTGAAACTCTTGTACACGCCCACTGAATATTTGCAAAATGCTTTTATTGTTGCTTGAGGTGATGAAACTCATTCTAAATGCAAACAAGACCAAGTTTATGTTGATAACCAACTCAAGGAAAAGGCCACAAAATGTCTTGATGTACAGGAGAGAGAGGTTGTCCAGCCTGATCTCTGTCCCAGCTTGTCACAGGAGACCATGTTTGGGGCCAATAAAGTTTAAGCTTATCTTAGGAATTGAATGTGGCATGAAAAGATATTGATATAGAGGGAAGACAGGACAGGAGGAGAGAAATGAGCAAAGTCTAGGTGATGGAGGAATAACCGAAAGTAGCCTGGAAGAATTTGGGATAAATTTGAGATACGAACTAAGAAAGGCAGGGATCAAAGAAAAAGCAGAGTAAAAAGATATGATAGGGAATGAAAGAAAGGAAGGAGGGACAATAAGAGAAGTGAACAAATGAAGAACAGAAGGAAGCATGAAGGGAAGACAGAATGGAAGCAAAGAGAACATCAGAGAGAAACAATAAAGGAAGGATGGAAGGAAGGGAGGGAGAGAGGAAAACATTAAGTAAGGAAGAAAGAAGCAAAGAGAAGAGAGAAATGAAGAAGGAGAGGAGTAAAATAAAGAAACTTTAACATGTCAAACCGTTGTCACGGAAACGGTCGTCGGGGAGGATGTGAGACCTTGTTGCCGTGACAGTGAACCTCATGATGTTGCACTAATACCCAGAGGGCAATAGGGCAGGGGAAAGGACCCACACACACACACACACACACACACACACACACACACACACACACACACACACACACACACACAAAGGACATTTGTTTCTTATTTTAATTAAAACTGTTCTGCACTGTTAATGATGTGTGCTGTTAGGTCACATTTGCTGCATCTGTCTGTCCGTCCGTCCGTCCGTCCGTCCGTCCGTCCGTCCGTCCGTCCGTCCGTCCGCCCGCCCGCCCGCCCGTCTGTCTGTCTGTCTGTCTGTCTGTCAGTCTGTCTGTCTGTAGCTAAATGTGATAAGCATCCACACTTTCACTGGCAGATAAAGAGAGAGGTGGGGAATTACCTCTTATCTCACGTACACACAGGGGTATATCACTGTGTGTGTGTGTGTGTGTGTGTGTGTGTGTGTGTGTGTGTGTGTGTGTGTGTGTGTGAGATCCTGCAGGCAGCAGCTGAGTCAGTGTGCAGCAGTCTGGGTGTTCAGTGTGTAACATTATGAGACACAACTGATGCACATCTAGAAACTCACTCACCGACTTCATCAGCTTGAGTTTTATTAGTAAAGTAACAGTTGTACTTGAGTACAGACTTTCAATACTCTGATGAAATTATGGGACCTGGAAATTACTGTTATTAGCTTTAAATAAATAAAACTTGTATATTTATATAGTTGATGAGAAAAGATTAAATTAGTCATTTTTACAGTGTAATGGAGGAGTCATGGAGTTAAGTTGTAATTATTCTTTCATGGGACAGTGGACAGAGACAGAAACAGCCTCTTATTCTGAAACTTGTTCCCATCTCCCAACTCTTTTTCAAAAAAGACAAAATAAAGGCGACTAGAATTATTCGTTGTCATGACAACAATAAGCTCTTGCTTCATAACTTTTGATTTTGAGATCAAAACCTTCACCAAAAAAATCTGCAAATGCTTTTATTTTGTATTGTTGGGAAATGACCAGGATATAAATGGGATAATCAACTTGTAGGTGTCGTGTCGGGTGGTTCTTCACCTCCACGTCAGGCCTTTAAGCTGTTTAACGCACACCGACTCGTTGATTATTCTTTACTTGGTCAACATCGGTTGTTTTGAAGCTGTTCTATATAAATAAATTGACATTAATATGATTCAGGAGTGAGGATGTGCAGAAACACTGTGATGCCTTTGTTCCTCTGCTTTTACTCTGAAAGTGTTTCCTCTTTGAAGCTGAATTCCTGCTGTTTCCTGCAGACCTTGTTTCTGTGTGTGTGCGTGTGTGTGTACATGTGTGTGTGTGTGCGCGTGTGTGTGTACATGTGTGTGTGTGTGTGCGCGCGCGTGTGTGTACATGCGTGTGTGTGTGCGCGCAGCTGCACAGACTGAAGCAGGTGAGCCGGTGTTTAGGTTGCGGTTTCTCTTAATGACAAACGAGCGTCTGAATGTGTTTCACTGAGCCAGCACTTCGACAGCAGCACACCTGCCACGAGACACTCCTCCTCCTCGACTTCTACTGTTTCTACTCTTCCTCCTTTAATCTTACTCTCTCATTATACTCACTAACTTTAATCATCGTCGTGACTTTTCATCAGAGTCTCCGAAGCTGTTCGGAAACCACAAATCAGCAGTTTGAATAGTCAAACTGCACCGAGTTGATTAATTGCATAAATTGTGGGTTTGATAAATGGTGGATGGATCGTTCTTAATGGGAGGAAACATCTGGATGGAGAATTTAGTGAGTGTGAGGAAAAAACCACACAGGGACAGAGGAGGAGGAAGGTGGCAGGAAAATGTTTCAGCTGTAAATAATTATCTCTTCCTCACAAAGCAAAAACAGCAAGAAATTACAAATTAAAATGTTCAAAAACTAAAGTTCAGACAGTTAGGAGCATACAGAAGTTTATAACATGGACAATTTCAATCAAAACATTCATTTTACTCTAAAAAAAAAAAAACCTGCTGCAGGATTATAGGCTCACATGACAGTGGTGCCAGTTATAAAACAGTATGTAAGGTCTAACTTTCTCCATATTTTCTAAACTAAACAACACAAGAAGCTTTGACTTTATTTCAATTCATTCATTTTGTTCTGTTCCCAGGAAAGAAATAATTCTTTTAATATATAATGCCTATAAATCACATTTTGTTTCGGTGTTTTTGTGTCTAAATTGGGGCGTCGTGTGGAGATTTTCACATTCAGAGAGCTCCCACACTGAGGTCTGAAATAAATACTTTTGACAGATATTCTCCTATTAGCAATGTTTATTTTCAGAAATGTTTTTGGCTGCATGCCTTCAGCCACCTGCATACCTGAGAGGCAAATTCAGGGCAACAAAAACCCTCAGGCAGAAGTACATGAAGCGCTTCCTTTGACTTCAGCTTCAGATCTGTGATCCACATATGTGAATACTTTCACTTAAAACTTTTGACACAGAAGAGAGAATCTCAGTTTAATCTGTTAAAGGGATAATTCAGATTTTTTTTAAAAAAAGTGTTTATTTATCCATCAGTGTATGATGTGCGCTGTATTTAAAATATTTTCACTGCTTTTCCTCGCTTTTACTTAAACTGATATTGATTTTGTCTAAAATCTGTTTTGCTGCTGACCCACACACACACCGTGCTACAGCAGGACACCGCGTAGCTTCCTACACCAGTTTCTGACAGGAAACTTAACTTATATCTGCTGTTATATTCGATTATCCCCTCCACCAAACTCAATTCACAAAATCAGTCATTTTACCTTGCAGAATACAGGAGTTGCTGGTCTACCGCTGCCTCAGTTTAATAGTTTGTTTGTGTTATTGTGTGACTCTGATGAACCCAAACTAACCCTTTAAATCACCAAAGACACAATAACCCAAACAAACTAACAAACTGACCAGTAAGTGCTGTTACCTCTGTGAGGTAAAATTACTGTTTTTGCCAGTGGAGTTTGGTGTACCCGTTTGCTTTTGTATTTGTATATTTTGTATGGCAGTTTCTCATGTTTTTGCTTGTTCATACACTTGAACAGGATATACAACATTACAGCACTTAAACTGGTTAATTAATAAACACCAGTTTACTTTGTTTCTCATCTTCCGCGCCTCTCTTCTCTTCTTCTCTCATCCTTTCTCTCCGTCTCTCTCAGTGGTTCAGTGGTTCTTTTCTCGCATTGCAAGCCATTTTCCCAGGGGGCTTTGCTCATGGGGTTTTGTTGTGACGAGAGGGAGCACCGAAAACAGATCATGTTACCGCTCATTCATCACCACCACCCCCCCGCTCCGTGGATGCTGTAGTTCTCTAGATATGTGTGTGTGTGTGTGTGTGCGTGTGTGTGTGGTGATGCTCGGCTGTTTCCAGGACAGCAGCTGCTTCCTCGACTGCCTCAGTTGAACCTGAGTTTAATTCAGCGTTCATGTATGGAAAGTTTTTAATGACCACTGAGCTTTAATGTGACGGACAGATTCATTAATTCACTTTTATCAGATGATCAGAGTAAAACGAAGAGTTGTTGGTGTGGAGTCTGAACATCCAGCTCAAGTTTTCCAGCAACTCATTTTTATCCACATTTTGGTAGATAGAAATGCCAAAATTCAAAAAACCTTCCTCACTTTTGTTAAAAAAAAAAAAAAAAACTTCTGCTCAATGTGTTTTTTTTTTTTGTTTTTGTTTTTTTTTTGCCTTTTTTGAAAAAGAGTTAACAGACTTGATGTGAGGTGGAAAAAAGAAGTGGGTGAGCAAAGAGTAGATTTACTGTGTTGTTCATCCAACTTGAGATCAAACACGATTCATCAATATGTTCAGGTGGTAAGAACAGACTCTGCTGTCGGTACACGATTCATGAATCCCATGTACGATTTTTTATTTTTCTCTTGTTGCTTTGTTTAAGAATGAAAATAAGGCAAAAGTGTCTGAAAGGACTCCTGCTCCACAGCTGAGCTCGTCCTCTGCAAAAAGGAAAAACAAAGCGAGCTCCAGCAGCTCCACCTACTGAATTTGCATAATTAAATTCGACACAACAAGAATGTTTATTAATTTCAGATCCAAATGCAAACGAGCGTGATCAGCTGTCGTTATCCAGAGAACACATCCAGGTACGAATCACAGGTTAATGCCAGGTACAATCCCTGATGATCTGATGATATGAACGTGTGCTGAATGATTATGTCTCTAATAAACATCTATAAATTATTATGTATGACAGCGCGCTCGTTAATCAGTTTTCTTATCCACAATTTCACAGCTGCTCCGAGGATTTGAGCCACCGTTTCTGTCACAAACTTAATTAAACTTTTTCTGTGCTGCACTTTTTGAGAAAGAAACTGGCAAAGTTTGTCGTACAAAGTGAAAGAAATAAAATAAAACATAAATATTCACAGTGATGGTGAGAAAAAATACATGAAAATATAAAACAAACTAAATTAGCCTCCATTCAGTTTAACCACTCTAAAAACTAAATAAGTAAATTCTGTGTCATGTAGTCGACTGTGGCTCAGCTGTGTTTCGCCTTTCTCGTTTCACAGATTGTGTGTGTGTGTGTGTGTGTGTGTGTGTGTGTGTGTGTGTGTGTGTGTGTAGGTGGGAGGGTTGGAGGGATGGCCCACTTCCCCGGGCTAATTGGTACGATCCGCTTAACGAGTTAAACGAGGTGAATTGGGGGATCAGGTGGTCTGATGCTCCAGAAACTGAGACACACACACACACACACACACACACACACACACACACACACACACACACACACACACACACACACACACACAGATGGCTGTCACTGTCATCAAACACATCCGCGACTGATGCATACACACACACACACACACACACACACACACACTTTATCTCTCACTTTGTGTCTCACACATCTTCATCATCATCGTCTCACACACACTTGCTGCTGTGATTTTGCTGGTTTTCAGAGGGGTTTCCCACCCACAACAGCAGGTCTTTGTCCAAAATTGTCACGTATGGAATTCTTTTTAGTCTTTATTTTATTCTTATGAAATAAATAAGTGAGGCAAAGGACTACTTTTATTTATTTCAGGGGATTTTTCTAAATGTATTTCTGATGGTGGAGCTCCAGCTAGCTAACATTAGCAGTTGGTCTGCTGTGTCCACCTGAACATCCTGTAACAACAGGAAACACAACAGCATATTGAGGAAGTAATGTCATCATTTAATGGGACCTTTAAAACTCTGGTGGTTCAACCATCAGTTCAGCCAATGAGACGCTGAGCTGCTGAGTTCTTCTTCACTGACAGACAGATGAAGAGTTAACACAGAAGTTTAAAGATGACACACATGATTTGTGTGTATTTTCATGTATAAACAGGTTAAAGAGCAGAGTGCACTCCTCTGTCGTCACTCCTGTCAGTGATGTGTTATCGGCTATTGGAAAGGAGCAAGGTCATTGGTCGAGCTGTCGGGGCATGTTGCCATGTTAACCAATCAACAGCATTGATCTATTGGTGTTTGGGACGGACTTGCAGCCAATCGGACGCCGGCATTTTGGGATGGTGAAACCAGGCATGTGACGGCTGGACACCGATCAGTAGCACAAATATCACACACATTACCAGCTGGGGTCAATACACACACACACACACACACACACACACACACACACAGACATCAACACACACTTATTCTTTTTTCTTTACAAGTAAATTTACACACGCACTTTGTTAATGTGTCACGTGCAGTGCACACACACACGCGCGCACACACACTGTCTAATGTTTATATTGATTACTCTCCTGCTCATGTACACACACTGAACAGATTTATGTTACGACTAAAAGTGATTTAATTTAACATATTTTGCTTGACAGCGACAAAAGTCAAATTAAAAGTCTACTAAAATAAAATAATTACAGTGTCTTATTTTGAAAGTTTCAAGAGTAAATTGGGATTTTTTTAAATTGGTGTTTATTTGTACAAAGTCATCTAAAAGGTGAATATGACTGCAGCAAATAAGTGTTTATTAATCCAGTGTACACATCCAATACATTGACACTATATGAGACCATTTTCCTCTCTCTCTCTCTCTCTCTCTCTCTCTCTCTCTGTCTCTCTCTCTCTCTCTCTGTCTCTCTCTCTCTCTGTCTCTCTCTCTCTCACACACACACACACACACACAGATCAGATGTTGCTTCCTGATGTCAGGTATTGACCCACTGGCCTGGTTTCCTCTTACACAACCAGAAACTGGGAAGCTGCTGGTTCCAGTTGAGTCGTTACGTAACAACCAACCAGCTGAGGGACCTCCATCCCTCAGGGTGTGTGTGTGTGTGTGTGTGTGTGTGTGTGTGTGTGTGTGTGGTAGATTCAGATACAGTGAGATGATTAACTGACAATCTTTGTTGATCTCTCCCTGAATATCTTTGATTTTTTTTTTGTTTGTGTGTAGTTATTTAATTGTTTTTTGTTTTGTTATTTATTTTTTATAGCGCTATAAAGACAACACTGTAGTATATATAAACTTTTCGATGTGCACAACATGTTCAGCTGGCTGCAGGTTTAAGAATTTAAAATGAACTTTGCAAACAGAGACACACTGGAAGTGAACAGGGGGGACGTTATTTGTTTATCAGCAGCTGTAACAAGTTTTACTCAAACTATAGAAAAAGACGTACAGAACTCGACGTCCTCTGCAGCAGCCGACAGCGAGTCCTGCTGAAGTGCCTCTGAGCAGGAAACAAATCAGTGTGTGTGTGCAGCTCTGAGGCTGTAATCAGAAGACAGATGCAGGAAGCTGCCACCTGATCCACCTGACCTCCACCCCGTCACACACTCACACACACTCACACACACTCACACACACTCAGCTGTGGTTAAACAGAAGC
This sequence comes from Lutjanus erythropterus, assembly GCF_056507025.1. Lineage (NCBI taxonomy): Eukaryota > Metazoa > Chordata > Actinopteri > Lutjaniformes > Lutjanidae > Lutjanus > Lutjanus erythropterus. The sequence continues at coordinate 31,196,918 of NC_139337.1, forward strand.
CAATCTGGCTAAGAGCTGCACTCCAACTTAGTGATCAGTTACCAAGAGTCTCAGGCATTATTCATCACACGCTGAATAATCAACCTGCACTGGAAACACTGATACCACACACACACACACACACACACACAGAGAGAGAGAGAGAGGGAGTGTGTGTGTGTGTGTGTGTTGTGGGTTACCTGGAGAATAGAGAACAAGAAGAAGAAACATCTGGGAGGAGGAGAGGAAGGCAGATAGACAGGAGACGAGCAGCGTCTGGTGACTCGTCCCCGTGTTAGATAAAACATGCTAAACTTTTCTTCCAGTGGACAAAACAAGATAAAATGTCCCCTAGTGTGCACCTCTAGTGAACTAAATGTGATAAAATGTCCTCCAGGGTGTCCTCCCAGTGGACAAAACACGATAAGATGTCTTCTAGGGTGCCCTTCTAGTGGACTGAACAAGATAAAATGTCCTCTGTAGATAATTATCTTGTGTTACTGTGTGTCACCAGCTCTCAAACTGATGTTTTGTAACTCATAAAGGTCACACTGACACCCGTCTGTCTCTCTCTGTCTCTCTGTCTCTCTGTCTCTCTGTCTCTGTGTCTCCAGCTGTTGAACCTCTTCCTGGCTCTGCTCCTCAGCAGCTTCAGCTCTGACAACCTGTCGGCTCCAGACGACGACGGCGAGATGAACAACCTGCAGATAGCCATCCACAGGATCACCAGAGGCCTGGCCTGGTGCCGCAGACAGGTACCTGTTTGTCTGTCTGTCTGTTGGACTGTCTCACTGTCAGTAAACCTGTCTCTAAACCTGCTGTCTCCTCGTCTCTCTGTGTGATGCAGGTGGTGGATTTCTTCAACGGGAACCTGAAGCGTCGCCGTCAGAAGCGAAAGGAGGCGAAAGCCATGATGAAGCTCAAACGCCTGAGTACCATCCACACTGAGGCCAACGGAGCAGTCATAGGTGACACACACACACACACACACACACACACACACACACATACACACACACACACACACACACACATACACACACACACAGTTTTTAGGATCAGTTCAGAGATGGATTTCAGTGTAATAACAAGAATGTAATTCTTTAATCCACCTTTACTTCCATCTGTCCGTCTGTCCATGTCTTTGTCTCCGTCCCAGGCCGTCACGTCGAGAAGTACGTGGTGCCGGAGGACGACAGCTACATGACAAACCCCAACCTGACCATCAGCGTCCCCATCGCCCCCGGAGAGTCGGACGTGGAGTTCCCAGAGGAGGAGGAGGAGGAGGAGGAGGGTGATGAGGAGCAGAGCGAGGCCTCCGAGGAAGATGAGGAGAGGGAGGAGGTAAGGACGAGACCTGACACACACACACACACACACACACACACACACACACACACATGCACACACACACACACACACATGCACAACCACTTTTGCACCTGCATCTGACGTAAACAAGCTCAGGTGTGTGTGTGAGTCAGCTGTTGTTCCCCCTGAGGTTACCATCTGACGGCTGTCTGTCTGTCCTCTTGTCTGTCTGTGTGTGTGAACCCCGACATCATACATAAAGCAGGGGTCTGAGACTGTGGGCCTCCACTCAGACAAAGCTTGGATTAAGGTAGGTCTGTCCCCGCCTGAGACTTTTTTAGTCGAATCAGATGCGGGCGTCCAATACGGCTATTTAACGATTTGTTTAGTGCACGACACTAATCTCCCATATCAGCCTACATGAGTATGTCTTACCAGTTAAACTCACATTTTAACACCTGTCTTTGTCATGTGATGAGAAAATATCTTATTTTCACACAGTCAGAGAAAGTAAAAAACAAAACAACAAAACAAAACAAGCGTCAGCTGTCCTGCGAGCGCCGCGGTGCGCTCTGGTGAAGCGTCCTACTTTCTTTCTTTCTTTTGACAAAAGCAGCTCTTTTGAGAGTAAAGGTTGCAGACCTCTGCTTTAACCAAACCACATTCAACCTTTATTTTTTTTTACTTCCACTCACTGAGGCTCCCCTGAGGAGGAGACCCTCCTCCCACTCTGAAAACCTCTGCATCAAAAGAAAAAGGAAAACCCCCAAAAAGCATCATTTGACCACTGCAACATATTCAGAATATTTCAGCCCATGTAAACAGACGGCGTCTCTCTGTTTCTATAAACAGTGTCTTTGTAATGGCTCAATTCAAAGCACACACACACACACACACACACACAGTAAGAGGGTCCCTCAGATAGAATTGGAGGCCTCGGGCAGTGCATTATGGTCCGGCATTTTTCTCACTCTGCGACGCTGCTTGTGTGATGTGTTTGTGCTAAAAGGGTGTATATTTATGTGCATGTGTGTGTGTGTTTTGTGAGTAAAGAGTATGAGTTAATACATGTGTATGTATGTGTGTGTATGTGTGTGTGTGTGTGTCTGTGTGTGTGTGTGTGTGTGTGTGTGTGTCTGTGTGTGTGTGTTTGTGTGCCTCCTGTCTCTCTTCATCTACTCACAGAACAAAAGTCCAACTGAGCCGCAGACACCTTGTATGTGTTTGTGTGTCTCTGTGTGTGTTCTTTGTAAGAGTGTCGCATTTTTCAAACAGTCTAGTATCTCCCAAAACTCAAAGAGCTAAAATGTGTGTGTGTGTGTGTGTGTGTGTGTGTGTGTGTGTGTGTGTGTGTGTGTGTGTGTGTTGAGGCAGCAGGAGGAGGAGAAGAAGAGGGAGAGGAGATGTTTAGTTGTTTCCTCTCTCTTCTCTTTGTATCTAACATGAAATGACAGATTTGTGTCGTGCTCTGTGTGTATATGTGTGTATGCATGTACGTGTGTGTGTGTGTGTGTGTGTGTGTGTGTATGCATGTGTGTGTGTATGTGTATGTGTGTGTGTGTGTGTGTGTGTGTGTGTGTGTGTGTGTGTGTGCGTTTGTGTGTGTGTGTGTGTACACACCTGTGCTGACTCAGTTCATCATCACCTCTCCTCTTTAATCATGTTGTGCACCTGTTCCCTCTCTCTCTCTCTCTCTCTCTCCCCCTCTCTTCCTCGATGTCCCTCTATCACAGTGGTTCCCAACCTGTGGGTCGAGACCCCTCAGGGGTGTCACGAAATAAATTTAAATGTGTCTGAAAATAAGAAAATTGGTCACAATGAGCTGTGAACCTGATTTGTCTTTTTTAGGGCCTGAAAAGTTAAATTAACTTTTACTTTCCTTTCAGAGAATTTTTGAATATTTTGAGTTTCTAAAAATTCAAAGCTTTAAGTTTATCTAATAAAGAAAATCTCAACAAAAGATCAGTAGTCGGTTTAACTTTTTCAAAGCTGAAGAGTCTGAGTTGAAAACTCCAAAATCTGTTTGAAACTCTTTTGTTTTTACAGTGCACCTCTAGAGGGTCATAAGTGATGATTCAAAGGGATTATCTTTATATTTTTATGTATTTTAAGAAATTGTTATTTTCTATTTAAACTTGACAAAGTTAACCAAATTTAGGCCCTAAATGAAAAATTTATTTTAACTCAAATAATTAAAAGAAATTCCCTCGTCATGTATTATCAAAAGATGACTCGTGTGTGCCAAGCCTTGTGTGCGTTATAAAGAAAAATGTAAGAAAAAGAAAAAAGAATGTTACAGTTGCCCCGGGTCTCCCCTATAGTTCTACAAACAAGCTGATCTATTGTGCTCCGTTCTAGCTGCAGTCCATCTGTGTGTGCATGGTGCAGTATCCACTTAGCCATGAGGTGAAACATGCAAATGCAATGAGAGCTGCAGAACACACACACACACACACACACACACACACACACACACACACACACACACACACACACACACACTGCAACACACACTGACCTAATGTGAAAGGGCAGCGTAAATAGAACAAAACTCAAGAGCATATTTTTCTCCCAAAATGGCTGTTGTCGAGTCAGAGAGACGAAGAGAGAGAGAGAGGGAGTGTGTGTGCGTGCATGTGTATGTGTGCATGTGTGTGTGCATGTGTGTGTGCATGAGAGAGAGAGAAGGAGAGAGAGAGAGAGAGATGGGAGGGTCAGGACAACAGAGAGGGAGTCAGAGAGCATCACTGCTTTCACAACTCTTTAGCATCAAGCTTTGTTTCCAGGGTGTGTGTGTGTGTGTGTGTGTGTGTGTGTGTGTGTGTGTGTGTGTGTGTGTGTGTGTGTGTGTGTGTGTGTGTGCGCTGCAGCTCGGGCTGTTTCCTCTCTCTCCCTCTGTAACATCTCACTTACTTCATTTCTTGTGCTCTTAATTGAGTTGAACATTCGACACAGAATTAAAAGAGGAGAGGAGTGGACCCACGTTGACCCGTGATTTCTCTCCCGTCCTCCTTCATGTTGTTCGTGTTCCACATCACTGGTCTTTAATTCACCCCCTCATTTTCTTTATTTCACCTCAGATCCCCCTGATTTCCTCCCAGCTCACTGTGGATGTTTGGAAACTGTGAACTGAACTATGTTGAGTAACAGTCAGTGAACTTTTCCTGAACCCCCGGAACAATTTAACCAGTCCACCTTAAATGTAAAATAGTTAACATGAAGTGATCTTGATGGATGGATAGTTTAGAGGAAATCTGACACTGTTTCTAGAAATTTCATCACGTGCGTTCACGTAGACAACCAGCAGCGGAGTGAAGCGAACTGTTCATAACGCGGCCGCTTGTCTACACGTGTTACTGCAAAACACCAGTAGGGGGCACAACAGAGAACTCAGACCATAAACCACATAAAACTTTCCACCATTGTTGTTGCTGGTGACGTAACTCCTGACCTCTGACCCTGTCACTGCATCCTGCCCCTATCGGTCATGTGTGCATTGCATCTTGCTTTACACGAGGCAGACGTCACATGTACGCAATCGTGTAATTAAAGCAAGCATGTCTCCGCCCTTATCTCTCTCGAGACGAAGCAGTCGAGACCGAAACTCAGAAACTCAATACTGCAAATTCAACTCTACAAAAGAAATAAAATAAATAAATTAAAATAAAAAGTTTGCAGGAGAGACGCCATATTGTTCATGTTTTTGTTTGTGTTGTCTGCTAATTATTATTTTTAATGACGTATTATTTTGAAATACATCGCAATGACAAAAGACGAGTCTAATCTATAAATACATATATTACATGCTCATATTTGTGTAACCTTTAATATGATAAATACCATCTAATCTTTTATAACATCTGATGTGATGCTGCTCGTCGCTGACTAACACTGTAACTGCAGAAAGAATAAATAACTTTTTACTACTTTTACACACACAGGCATTTTTACCGTGAGAAACAGACATGGCTGCTCTGTTTTTTGTTAAATACGTAATATTTTGACGTCTGAATTATTCATGCGGATGTTGTTCTCGGCGAGGCTCCTCGCTGGTTCAGCAACACGGATGTGAAATCGTTTTTTTATTATTTCAAACAATATGTGTTAGCCGGTGTGTGACCCAGATAGGAGGGTAAATAATGTACTGTGGTGACGGTGCTGCTGACACCTGAACAAGGTTAGTCAGCAGCTTGGTCCAGGTACAGCTCCCTCCCTCTGTGTCTCTCTGTGTCTCTGTGTCTCTCTGTGTCTCTCTGTGTCTCTCTGTGTCTCTCTGTATGTCTCTGTGTGTCTCTGTGTGTCTCTGTGTCTCTCTGTGTCTCTGTGTCTCTGTGTCTCTCTGTGTGTCTCTGTGTGTCTCTGTGTCTCTCTGTGTGTCTCTCTGTGTGTCTCTGTGTCTCTCTGTGTGTCTCTGTGTGTCTCTGTGTGTCTCTGTGTCTCCCTCTGTGTCTCTCTGTGTGTCTCTGTGTCTCTCTGTGTGTCTCTGTGTGTCTCTGTGTGTCTCTGTGTCTCTCTGTGTCTCTGTGTCTCTGTGTCTCTCTGTGTCTCTGTGTCTCTCTGTGTCTCTGTGTGTCTCTGTGTCTCTGTGGTTCGAGGTCCAGCTGATTGTGCAGCTTCACCTCCGTCCTGCTGCTCAACACAACCTCAGCGTCGGTCTGCTGCCTGGCTCAAAGGCAGCTGTGTCGCTCAGCGCCATCTTTGTTAACTTCTACATCACCTGCTGAACACACTGTAAAAGAGACAGAAAAGACGGCGGTGGACAGGCAGGGACAGAATATGTCAGAGCGATGCAGCAGCTGTCTGTCAGCTCTCAGGTTGCAGGTCACTGATATCTGTTTGTTTTGCTTCAGTGCAGGAATAAATCCTCGTCTAACACCAACATATTAAACACCGAGTCCAGGTTTATTTATAGCTCCGTCCCTCCCTCTCTCTCTTTTCTTTAAGTCAGTTCAGAGTAGAGATGCTGAAATTCAGATTTACTGTCCACACCAGACATGTCCACGACGTCTGTCCCATTTCAACCAGTGATCAATCTGACAATAATTTTTCCACTAATCAATCGGCTGTTTGATCCATGAAATGTCAGAAAATGTTGATCGAAGTCTAAGATGACGTAAAGAAACCAGCAAATATTCACATTTAAGAAGCTGAAATCAGAATTTTGACTTTTTTGCTTAAAAACTCTCACATGTGACGTAGCAGCTAAGCTAACAGTGATGCTAACCTCCGCCACAGGATGCACAGTCATTCATTCTGTCTTGTTATCTCGCCCAGCTGTAATTTCTTGTCCCCCCCCCCCCCTTCTCTGCTCCGTCTCCGTATCTCTCCCCACATCTCTCCACTCCCCCTCTGTTGTATGTAATTTATTTTCAGTGCACAAACAGCTTCACTGTAAATAGAAGCTGTTAAGCTGCTCCAGCACTCTGTTTTAATAGACCCCCGTGTTTGGTTATGTAATGATTAAATAGCTGACCTGCGCTTTAATGGCGTCATAAATCACCGAAGGTGGTTTTACCGTCTCATAAAGCGTGAATCAGCTGCTGGAGGTGGACACGGTCAATCGCCAAGGTCAGAGGTCACACAGGAGTGTTTACAGTGGCAGTCATTAAAAAGTTGCCCTTCATATATTCATGCTGTGACTGTAGAAAAATCACACAATCTTAAAATCTGTCAAAGTCTTTTATTCAGATCATTTAAAGAACATTTTTAGATAATTGGTATTTAATATCTTTCTTTCTAAAAGGTTAAAAAGTTTGAAGATCTTTGTCTTTTTCTTGTTTATCATTTAATTTAGTTACTTTAGGTTTAAACAGGTTCTCTACAAGGAGAACCTTGCAGGAACCAAGCTTGAGGAGTAACAGATTACATGTAACAGGATTATTTAATCTGGACTTGCTGTTTTCCTTTACAATTAAAGATAAAAAAAAAAAATATGTAATCAGATTACAAATACATTTAGTAAAAATGGGATTATTACTAGGATAATAATTTTAACATAACAAACAAATTTCTACACATGCATTATCCTGGCCTCTAATGAAAACATGCTTCACACAATTTCAGCATTTTTTCATCTTTAAATCAGTCGATCAATAAATTGAGCAAAGGAATTGACAACTGGACAAACTAATAAACCAACAACAAACAGAGCTGCAAAGATTAATCTGTTGTTATTTGACTATTAAATTAATCTGCATCCAATGAAAAGTTTTTTAAGAAGTCAAAATTCTCTGATTTCAGCTTCTTAAATGTGAATATTTTCTGGCATAAACTGTACGTAACTGTCAGTAAACTGAAGGTCTGTGAGTTGTGGACAAAACAAGACATCAGAGGACGTCATCTTGGACGTTTTATGGACCAAACAAGTAATTGATTAGTGGAGAAATTATTGTCAGTTTGATCAGTAGCTGAAAAATGGATCCAAACATGTGAAAACAGGTGGAGCGCACGGACATTTGTGTGTGTGTGTGTGTGTGTGTGTGTGTGTGTGTGTGTGTGTGTGTGTGTGTGTGTGTGTGTGTGTGTGTGTGTGTGTGTGTGTGTGTGTGTGTGTGTCACTTCTGCCCCAGACCCTTCAAAGTTTAACTACAGTCATGAATGCTCAGTTATAAACAGCTCGTGTGTTTGTGACTTTATTTTCCTGCATGTTTGCCAGGTGTACTCTGTCTACAGCTGCTGTGTGTGTGTGTGTGTGTGTGTGTGTGTGTGTGTGTGTGTGTGTGTGTGTGTGTGTGTGTGTGTGTGTGTGTGTGTCAGCTGCCCTGGAATGGCAGCTTGTAAAACTGCCCCCCCCACCCCCTCGGTGGTCCTAACGCCTCCACAGTCTGTAGCTGATCCACCTCTGACTCCTGCAGGGTTCAGGACCCGGCTAACAGGTGTCCAGGTGCTGTCTGCAGGTGGCGGGAGACGGACAACGCAGCTCGGCTTTGATTTCTCTGCTCTGCTGTAGAACAGTCGACATCAAAACGTTCTCCTGTGACCGTCCTCCTGCAGAACAAACCACAGCCTGCAGGGTTGGAGATATATCAGAGACACACTGCAGTTTATTCTACAGTGCAGTAATAAGACATAACAAGCTGCATTTTGTATTCAGTTAGACACAAACAGAACTGAACTGTAAACTAAAGTGCTGCACAGTTACTGTTCAATGTGTCCTTACTTACCCTCTAAGAACGCACACAAGGGAGGCGACACCTGTTAGAGGGGCGGCGTAGCACAAATCTAATATCATCAGAAATGACAGGAAATTAATCTGATTATTCTATAAATGTTACTTAACCACAGAAGGTCATAGTTTATCTACTTCCTCTGTGGTTTGTGATTTATTTTCAATGTTGTGTAATATTCATTAAACTAGCTACTAACAGAAGCTACTTAAAATCCAGATTAAACTGCGTTTATTCATGAGTGAAACAGGAAAGGCAGGCAGGACATAGTGTTGGGAGGAATTGATTTGAACGTTAAAAAATGCCCTGCTGCTAACTCATGAATCTCAGCTCTGTTCTGCCAAAAGTTGAAGATTGATTGATGGGTGAATATCATGATATTATTGGTTGATTAAGGCCTACATCAGCATGTTTGTTTGTTTGTTTTACAGGGAGAAAAAGCTTGAATTTTGATTTAAGAACACAGAAATTATGGATGAATTGTTAAATCGGTGCACAATATGACACAGGATGTGATCTTAAAGGGTTTTCATTTAATCGCAAATTTAAATACTATTTTTACCACTAACCAAATATTACAAACCAAATGTGTTTGTAGAAATATTAACACAAGCTCTAGTCTGCCCAACTGAAACCAGTCACATCCTGTTATTTAGCGTTGAGGAAGTTTATCTTCGTCTGCTCACATCTCACAAAATTTGGGCAACTCTGCACATCTGCATCGTCGTCTTTCTCATTTTGTTTGCCTCTCTTCATCTTGTGTGTTTTCCTTCCTCTCAGTCTGCTCTGGAGATAAAATATGACTCATTTCTGTGTTTGTTAGCACAAAAAAACATACAGAACGTCCGACTGCAGAGACGGAGCGTGCGTCCTCGTTAGCCGTGTGCGCGTCATTCTTCCTGCCCAGTGAAGACGAACACGCAGCGCGCTTCACTCTCACACTGAATGAATGAAATGTCTGCTGTCACCGAGGCGGCTGTGAGCTGAACTACCAGACAGGAGCACGTAAATACACGCTGTGGTTTTCTGCTCTGAGCTTTCCAGTGTTTAATGAGTGTTTAAAGGCCAAAAGCACCGAGTAAACATTGATTCATGGAATTTACAGCCACATTTAAGCCACATTAAGAGTGTGTGAGTGTGCGTGTGTGTGTGTGTGTCCCTTGCTCTTATCTTCCTCAATAATGTATTAAGTATTAATAGAAAACACACACACACACACACGCACACACACACACACGCAGGAATGATAAGTAGGTGCAGGATGTGGTTTCAGTGTCTGTCACTGTAAAGATGACGGACATGCCAGTCCGCTTACAACAAATGCACTTTACTGACACACACACACACACACACACACACACACACAGATGAAGACATCCATCACAGCTTATAGACCCACTTCCTGCTTCAACTTTGACCTACTGTACTGTCGCTGTGTGCACACTTTTCCTGTGCAGTGAGGGATTATTACCAACATTTCAGGTGCGCTCTCCCCCAAATAAAGTGGGTTAGTTAATTTTGGATAAACTGTTTGGCCCGTTCTCACCCCCAACATGTCAAATACCAAATCTGACAGTTTTGTCAGTGACCCGATGCCTCAGACACTGCAGCTACATACAGAGACCTTATTGTTCCAGAAGACTTGAAAATCATTTTCAACTTGTATTTGATTGATTACAGTACAGAGAGAAGATTGTTTTTGTGAACAACTTTTTATTAGTTCATGTTGACAGAATAAACAGAAAACAAGTGCACATATACTGATACATTTTTTAAATAATCAAGATAAAATAAGATAAACTACAACGAGGAAATTTCCGTGTTACAGCGGCTGTTACAGTGGATGGAGGAGGATTTATCGTACAAGAATATGTATTACAGCATTGCACTAAGTAAGACAGGTGAATGAGTAATGTAACATAATGAAAAGTTCAATTAATTCAGATATCATGCATATACACAAAAGTACTTAGTGTGCAGATAATATACAAACATGCATATCCATATATACCTTAATATAAACCCTGTCTTTCTGTGAAACTTTGTGGATTAAAAAACTAAACCTGACCTTCAGTCGGCATGAGGGTGAGCAGATAATGACTGAACTTTCATTTTTGGGTGAACTATCCTTTTAATTAAAATTGTACTCAGTGCTCAACTATGATTTGAGTGTAACTAAGTAGATTATATTGTGTAATCCATTCTTAAGTCCAGGTAAAGGTACAAAAATGAAAATCTACTCAAACTTGTAGTTACTTCCACCTCTGCATCAGCATTAGTTGACCAAACTACTGACAGAAATGATGCACAAAACTGTGAAAATGCAGTTGGACCCTTTGATAAACCTCTTTAAATCTCATTCTTTGACTTTGATAAAAGTAATCAGATTACACGTGATTTATTACTCAACAGGCCCTGAATGTGTTTCACTGCCTTCAGCTCCTCTCTGGCTGCACAATAGAAACAGCTTATGAATAGAAATACATTTAAACCCCTCATTATGGACGTCAACTGTCAGGAGGTTTCAGCCCAAGGCTGCCGCGTGTGTGTGTGTGCGTCGGTTACATTATCCAGTTTTTGTGTGTCTCTTTTCACGTGTAAGTGTGTGTCAGAGATTAGGTGTGTATTCATGTCCATTTGGCTTCACCTTTTGTGTGTGTGTGTGTGTGTGTGTGTGTGTGTGTGTGTGTGTCCAAGGCTGGCATTCGTCACAGCGGCCGCTCTCTGTTCCCAGACTCTGAATGTATTCATGAGTTAGCTGTTGACTCAGGTAGTTAGTTCACCTGTCCACACACACACACACACACACACACACACACACACACACCCCTGCTGTGTCTTTGTCCAGACATTCAACATTCAACGTGCCAAATTTCCCTCCTCAGCCCTCAGCAGAAAACCTGTCCCCTATCCCTCCATCTCCCTCGTCCCTTTGTAAAGTTAAACTCCCATGATGCTTAGCAAACGGGGATCTTTGAAGTCAGCTGGGATGAGGTGAGGGTGGGGGTGGGGGGGATTTCCTGACGCCTGGTTTTGTCCAGATCTCAGCGTCAAAGCGAACAGACGGCAGTTTTCTTGGCGGTGCGAGGGAGAGTTTGGAAGGTGACGCCTCTCTGTTTTCTCAGCCAGGATTCCTGTCAGTTATGTAACATGAAATCTGACTCATTCAGCTCTGAATGCAGCAAAATGATGCTGATGATCACACCACAACCACAAAACATACTTTATTCAAGTAGAACATACTCTTACTACAACTAATACATGTTATAAAACCACCAGTGAACTGATATTACTAACAACGTTTTTTACTTTTACGTCGTCTCATCTTGTTATGTCTTTTTCAGCATTTTTGTCTCGCTATATTTTATGTGTTTTTTTATCTTATTACGTAGTTTTACAATGTTGCATCTTATGTCTTATGTCGTTTCATCTTGTTACATCTTTTAAGTTGTTCTTGTCTCGTTGCATCTTTTTTGTTGTGTTGTGTCATTTTTGGTGTTTTTGTCTTGTGATATCTTTGGTTTTTTTATCTTGTTGGCTCTTATGTTGTTTTCATCTTGTTACGATGTTTCTGATTTGTTGCATCTTTCACGTTAAATCTTTTGTATCATTTACGTCTTGTTACGTCATGATACCGGCAGTCGATGGACTTCCTGAGTTATTGCTTTCCTCAGATTGATTGATTAACATTCGTCAGTCAGAGAAGGATGTGGTGGAGTCATTTTTGTGGTTCTGATTGGTTGTTTCCTGCTGTTTTATTCAGCAGAAAGATGATATCAGCCTATCAGAGGGCAGCACGGTGGACCTGAGGAAGCCTGGAGAGGAGGAGGACGAGTATTCAGAGATGGCTGAAGAGGCCATGGACCCCGACAACTGCTTCCCAGACAGTAAGCGCACACACACACACACACACACACACACACACACTGTTGGTCATACTAAACAAGTATGTTTAAAGCTTTAATCTGTGGTCTGGAAACTTTAAAAAAAATATTTTTATTGTGCAGTCGCTTCCATGTCTGCATGAGTGAGTGCATGCATACGTGCATGATCAACAGACCTGCATCTAATCTAGCCTAATTTTTTTTGTGCACATTTATGACTTCTGAAGGACCTCTGAGAGTCACGGTTTTTGAAAAACTTTTTTTTTATGGCTCCACGCCGGCGACAGCTGTGGCTACAGGCATTATGTTTCATGTCATCACATTCTTGTGAACAAATTGAGGGAATTTCTGCAGACATGGTTTGGTTTGTTTTTAACGTGAAAACATTTTTTAGATGGTTCAGACTTTTGGACCAATTATAGGAACTTATGACAGGATATTGTCAGAGCTGGAAGACGGAAAAACAATGCTGGGGACTTAATAATGTTAATGCAATACATTTTGACAAATTATTTAATGCACCAACCCACCTTAAAATCTAATTTTGCTAACAAAGATAGTATTTTAAAGCCTGCGGAAAAAAAAAAAATTCTTCTAAACACATTTTACATGTCAGAACATAGTTGCTGAAAACGTGAAAACACTGAGAACTATGTAGCACTGGAGTGTGGAGTTGGACTTTTAAACTGTATATTCGCAATTTCTGTGTTCAGAATTTTTTGGGCGGATCTGAAACTTGGCTCGGTGACGTCATAGTCATGCAATCACTCCAAAAAGAAAATAGTTCCTACATGAAACTGCTCACAACAAGGTCTGTGAATCATCTTGAGTGACTGGTTCAGGATATCTGGAGAGAGACGTTGCTTTTTTTGTGCTCTGAGCTCCACAGGACTAATGCCACCAAGTTCTATTATATTGGAGAGAAGACAGATATCTCTACAGCTGATATCTCCAAAACGATGCAGCTGACACCAAAACGTACATAAGAAATATCACTGCAGACCAGAGGAAAGATGTGCATTTTTGATTTTGGGTTGAACTGTCCTTTTAAAATCAACTTGAATCGTGAGTGAGCAGGTTGACAGAGAAATCTGTTCGTATTTTGAAGCTTTAACCTTCAGTTTCACATTGTTTCCAGTAAGCGTGAGCCCGCCCCATCGCCCGCTCGCCCCAATACTTTCATGATGAGATTTATGATCCCGTACCCACTAACCCAGGTGAAATGCAAACACCTTGCTTCCTTCCTGACTCAGCTTGTTTTTCCTCCTGGAACACAGACATTTGTCTTAGACCCAGTTCAGCACAGCTAGCATGACCACAACACAGAGGCACAGGAGAGGAGGGAAGGCTGGGGGAACACTGGAGGAACATTTGGCTGACGACAGTAAACAAAGTCCCTAAAGAGCTGAGATACCCTGTGACGTGGTGTCTGTAACTGGTGGCCAAAGAACCGCAAGTACAAGAGGACAGTTATATCAGGCGCTATGCAGATGACACACCGCTGTACAAACACAAAGATGTTAACGTTACTTACAGAGTTTGATCAGAACTTCTGTGTGAAAGTTTCAATATTCTAACCGAGATGAGACACAAAGAAGAGAAGCTGCTCTGCAAAACTCTGTCAGTTACTGGACAGCTGTAGTTTTTGCAGAGTGCAGAGGAAAGCTGTATTTTAAAGGACCAGTGTGAAGGTTTTAGTGGTATTTAGTAGGGAGCTTGCAGATTGCAAATTCCTCATCTCACCCTCCTGTTCCAAGCATGTAGGAGAACCTACATTAGCTGCGAAACTCATGAAACGTGAAGTTTGTCTCCCTGCAACCTGTGGTCAATTCAAAAGTCAAAAATGTCCAGAATTTTAATCTTTCAAATCATCAGTGTCTGGTCTTGTGATCTAAAAATGATTTTTTCACTTCCTGCTTGGAACCTGATTGTAGGTCTTGTGTGTTTATTTTGGATTTGCCGGAAATTCTTATTATATGGTATTTAATCAGTATTTTCTACAGACATAAAGACGTGAGAATCACATGATGAAAATGTGAATCATTTGGATTCTTTGAGGTATTATTTAAACATGTAATGCTTGTGTCCTGGACCTGGTTCATATTAATCTGTGCTGTTTTATAAACCAGCTGGTTAAAACAATATATAATTCATCATCATCATCATCATCATCATCATCATCATCATCATCATCATCATCACATATTCTGTCTGTATAATAAGATAACAAAAGACAAATACAAACATGTTGTTTTTTTGTTTGCCTCGCCTTGCCTTGCCTCAGAGTAATCCTGATATTATTTTCTATTTAGTCAACATATCATCATTATTTTAAATTTTCCGTGTTGTTTTCAGCCTTACAGTGCGTGAGGCGGTTCGTGTTTCTTTTCTCGCTGCAGGGTTTGAAACTGCGAGTCACATGACCGTTCCACTAACCACGAGCCCCCCTCCACCGCCCACATGCCCTAATACTTTCATGATGAGATTTATGATCCAGACTAACCCAGGTGAAAAGCAAACACCTTGTTTCCTTCCTGACTCAGCCGGTTTCCTGCCGGAACACAGAGATTTGTCTTGAACACACAGTTGAGCACAGCGAGCGTGACCACGACACACAGACGCAGGAGCAGAGAAGCTTCATATAAATACTGTATGTTTGTATGTTTTAGGTCCCGTTGGTGCCAAAAATGTCCGACTCCTGATCAGAGTCTAATGAGAAAGAATTTTTATTGTGCAAACTACAAATAAGTTATTTTTAATGGGTATCACCCATTTGACTTTCAGAGGTAACTCAAGGTAAAAACTGCTCGGACAGATTTAGGCCAGCCGGCTGGAAAACCCTCTCCAAAGAACAGAAAGAAAAGCTTCCCCAACACCTGCAGAGACGACAGTAGTAAGACTCCAGGGTGTAACGTGGAGCGTTTGAAGCTGGAAAATACTGGCAACACGTCCTCATACGTCAGCTTCTATGACGGAGCGCGCCAGATACAGCTTAATATGGTCTACTGCAGTCATTCCCAAAGACTGGGTCGGGGCCCACAGGTGGGTCACAGGAGATTTTATTTGTGGCCCCAAACAAATAAAAGACTGTGGAAGAAATGCAGCAAAATTTAAGGTTTGTATCTGCAGTACAGCTTTTATAAAACATTTAAAAATGTGTATATTGTTTTACTGAACCTGTTAATTAGTTAACCTGTTAATTCTGTCAAAATTATTTTGAAAAACACCAGAATTAAGACCTGGTTACTGAAGAATTAAATAAATTAATTCATAAATATATAATATGAGCCAAATACTACAAAATGTGTAATGAAAATACATAAATATCAGATGACTGAAATGTGCTCGGAGAATTCGATACGTCATCCTTCTGGTAGTTTTGAGCTAAAATGTGATGACAAGATAGAAAGCAGGGATAAAATAAAGGTCGTGCCTCTGAATGGGACTTCTTGTGAAGAGAAGTGCAGCTCAGGAGGAGGATATTTCAAGCGGCCATGTTGAAAATGAAGTGGACGACAGTAAACTGAGCGTAAGGGCTGAGTGGAAGCGTCAGTGAAGTGTCCACAGCACCTGCCAGCACCAAGCGCCACAAACTGTATTTTTGATCTTGAGGCGAACTGTCCCTTTAATGATTCTATCCCTGGTAATACTTGGAGATAAAGCAGATTTTGTTGCATCACCCCTGACTGGTTCCAGGTTCTCTGTCCCCTCAGAGAGGGTCCAGACGCAGGCCTGTTTCCTGTAAGAGGTGCTTTGGATGAAAGCGGCTGCCAAACGGCAGATGTTGTGTTAGCTTTGATTCATTTAGAAGATTGATGCGTCCGTCGCAACTGTCCCAACACGCCGCCCGCTTCTCCCTGATTCAGCAGAGTCCTTCACAGCAGGCGGACGTTTGTCACCAGCTGGACTCACATCGGCTGCTGGAGCACCGACAGAAGAGGGATGGAAGATGAACAAAAGTCCTCCTTTACTCCACAGTTTTGACACCAGAACGTCTGTATTATTAGTAGGTGAGATACACTGAAGAAGAGGAGGAGGGAAAAACAAAAAGACAAGAGGAGAGAGAACATAACTTTTATAATTTTGTGCTATTTTGACTGAGTTAAAAAAAAAAGATTCTGCTTCTTTGTGGAATAAACCCCCGGTGCATTTCTTCATTCACAAATAAAGCTGATTTCTATCATTTTTATAACGTTGCATAGAACAGTCCGAGTGTGGTTTTATTCTCCCTGGAACACGTTGCCTTTAATTTTTATTGAATTATACCAAAAGAATTGCAACTTTCTTTTGCAATTTTCACTTTGTCGTGTAATTTAATTGCAGAAAAGGCCTAAAAACATTGCAAAATGCATTGCAATGTTTTAGAGAGGCTGCCATCAAAACAGGCAACAGTTCCCAAAAAAGTCCCATGACGTCCTGGAGGAACTGAATAATATACTGGTCAAAACTGAGGTGGTTATCAAAGATAATAAGGAAGTTTCTGCAGGAGATACTAATGTTAGAAGGAGAAGAGTGTCGTTCTGCAGAAGAGACACAAAATGGAAAGAGAAAAGGTTGAAAAGAGGAGAGGACAAACAAATGTCTGCAGGACAAACTGGCGTCATTGTTTCTGAAAAACATGGTAGAAAAAGTAGATGATGGAACACAAAAAGAAGTAAAGGAGAGAGAAGAATAAAGGAGACGAGTGGAAAGGAAATGAGAGAAATGAAAAGTAAATGAGAAACAAGAAACTCAAACAAGAAAACTAAAGAGCAGAGGACAGGAAAGGAAACGATGGTGGACTTTGACCACAGATTTTGGGGACAGAAACAGAGTTTGACCTCCTGCGTTCTGCTGCCGTCGCTGCCCGGCTTCCCTCCTGACTCAGCTCACAGTCTCCTCACACTGGACCAGTAACACCAGTATGCTGACACAGCTCTGGGTGTTACTGTGTGTGTGTGTGTGTGTGTGTGTGTGTGTGTGTGTGTGTGTGTGTGTGTGTGTGTGTGTGTGTGGGAGCAGAGGTTCCTGCGAGTCGACCAGCTGCTGCAGAAGTAGGCCAGAAAACTGACTAACAACAGCAGGCAGACACCAGCTGTGTGTGTCTGTGCGTGTGTGTGTGTTTGTGGAGAGACAAAATGGCCATCTGGAGGTTGTAGTGAAATTCAGCGACTCCCAGGATGTTTGTCGACTGACTGTTTCGTTCATACATTCAGTCAGCGTTGTTTTAACTCATCCGTATGAAGTCTGCACTTTTTATGACTCTACATCTGAGTCTATTTTCAATCTCAGAATCATGAAAAAATGATCTTCTCTGCTCTGAAACACTGGGGGCGTGTCCTCGTGTGTCTCAGTGCTGACCTGAAAACGACCTGAAACATGGACGCTCCGTTCATGCTGTTTATTTTTCTTCTGTGTTGGGTCGTTGGAACTGAAGTGAGCTGAACTGTTGTGTTGATCTGGACTGAAAGAGTCGCTGATGGTCTGTTTGTAACTAGAGTTGGGCGACTGGACGAATATATCGTCTATCAACGACGGGCTGCATCCAGTTTGAAAAATTTTAACATATCGTCCAACTCTGTTTGTAACTGACCGTTAGTGAGGATGGGGGGAGTGGGCGGCGGTGTCGTATATAGTGTAGATCACGGCTTCAACACGTCACGAGACGTGTTTTAGGTCCGCCCAAAAATCCTGAACACAGAAAAATTAAAAGCAGCAGTTTAACGGTTTAACTACGTAGTTCTCAGTGTTTTCACATTTTCAGCATCAGTCCCTCCAGGAAGTTTGGATGTTGCAAGAATTCTGCACCACCTTGCGATTTTTTTTTTCCAATAAATGCACCTTTATTGTATTTCTATTTTTTTTATTTTGGCACTGGTAGTTAAAAGAACACCAGGATTGTCATTGCCATCGATGAATCTTCTGTACACTTAGATTTATATTCTAGAATCTTGTGTTTGCTGTCTTTGCCTGATTTCTTCACACAGAAAATATAAAAACAGTATAAAGCAGCAAATTATGTGAAAGTGACGATTTTCTCCACAGTCCTGGCGATATATTTTCATGCGTGCTTTTGCTTAAGTTTGTGTTTTTAACTGTGTGCGCAGTTTATGTTCCTCAAAAAAACTGCTGTTTTGGTTATGAAGGATTGTGTCTCTGAGTGTGTGTGTGAGTGTGTGTGTGTGTGAGTGTGTGTGAGTGTGTGTGAGTGTGTGTGTGTTCCTTCATGCTGTGATTACAAAGCACAAACAGCAGTGTGCCTCCCTGCTGCTCCCTCTGGCTGTCAGTAAGACAGAGTGTGTGTCTCGGCCTGAATGGCGACGCTCCCCCGCCGCTAATTATTCATCACGCAGGAAAAAGGTCGGTCGAACGGCAAAACCTCAGCGAGCGGCGCTGACGAGTCGGAGAACTGCAGCACAAAGAAACTCTTCAGATGAATGAAGGTCAACGGTTCGGTTTGAGATTTCCTGCTTCTGATTTGGTCAAACCAAACAACGGATCTTTTAGACTGGAGTTGGAGAGTTAGACTCGGGATATAATTAACAGTTCAGTCTGAGCTGAGAGGTAGAGGAGTCGTGACCCGGTTTGTCCTGATAATCCACAGAGCTTCTTGTGAGCAGTTTCATACAGGAACTGTTTTCTTTCTACAAGACTGGTGTCCACATCTTTGATCAAATCACATGACCTGTCGACACATTTACAACAAATCACCCACAGACAAAAAGTCCTCTGCCTCTATAATTTGGTAGTTCTAGTGTCTAACAGTGGGAAATAAAATGCTTTAGTTTACAGTTCAGTTCTGTTGTAATGTGCCCCTAATAACCCTGTAATAAGGTCTCGTAGTGGAAAATGATACACTTTAATTTACTGTACAGTTCTGTCCCTAATGACCATGTAATGAAGTCTAATAAGGTTCAAGCAGAAGTAAATTATACACTTTAGTTTACAGTCCAGTTCTATTCTGATAATAAAGTGTCTATCAGCGTAAAATAACACACACACACACATTCAGTAAATGTAATATGCATGCAGGAAAATATAGAAAGTATTTTAGCTCATGTGCAAATCCACTGAAGTCTCACACACACAAACACACACACACACACACACACACACACACATCTGTGCTGACAGCGGGCGCTAGATTAGCTGCCCCATTGGTCCTGTAAATGCCAACTCATTGGTTAATGTTGTGAAGCTGCACGACACGCGATTGAGAGGGAATAAATGAGTGTGCGTGTGTGTGTGTGTGTGTGTGTGTGTGTGTGTGTGTGTGTGTGTGTGTGTGTGTGTGTGTTTCCGTGTTTCCGCCTCAGTGGACAGTGTGTGTGATGCCTGCAGTCGAGGCAGCAGCAGCAGAGGCAGCTCGTTCTCTGGCGTCCTGTAACTGAAAAGTCTCAGGTGTGACTCCTGCAGCAGACACAGTTTGTTGCTGAAGTGCCCATGAGCAAAGGAACTCACTCACTCACTCACTCACTCACTCACTCACTCGCTCACTCACTCACTCACTCACTCGCTCACTCACTCACTCACTCACCCACTTTGTCGCCGCCATTGTCGGTTATCGCCGAGACTCCGACACTTTGTCTTAAAAGGGTTTAAAAGGTTAAAACGTTCCTTTCAGTGTGAGCTCAGTGAGAAACAGACTGGAGTTAAAAGTTTGGTTGTAAAGGTAAAATAGTCAAGGATGCACAATAAATATATCGCAGCTGTATCTGCATGTCAGCTCGCTCCAATTTATACCTTATTTATTAAGGAGACAAATATTGATGATGATTGGAAAAATTAAAAAGTTTTTACTGAAGATCTTAACCTGTTAATGATGTGCTGGAGGTGAAAAGTTTGTCCTGAAGGTGGTGCTACAGAAAATTAAAGGACTGGGTTTGATATATTTGATTTTAATATTTTGTGTGTGTTTACATGTGCGTGTGTGTTGAGTATGTCTGTATTATGTAATATAATATTATGTAATCAGATTCAGTCAGTCGGTGCATCGCTTTTTATAAGGTGGAGTTGAAAATGTAAGTGCCTCATGTACATCAGGAGTGTGTGTTTGTGTGTGTGTGTGTGTGTGTGCGTGTGTGTGTTGTGAAGAGCACATATACATGGAGGCAACAAGGGTCAAACACAATCACCTGGTGGGGGATCATTCAGCGGCGTTTTCTGAGTACTGTTCAATAACAGATCAATGCAGCGCGCAGCAGAGAGCGGGCGCGACTGAGGGAGGCGTCGCCTCGGCCAACAGGTGATGTAATGAAGCGTTCAATAAGAGTTTATTGCGGCAGAAGTGTTTATTACGGCTGCAGTCGCTACCAGCAGAGGGGGTTTCCTCACACACACACACACACACACACACACACACTGATAATAACTCTGCCATGTGGGCTGATTGAGTGTCGGATTACCACCGGCTTGTTTTCATTGGATTACTCAACCGGCGTATTGGGGAAAAGCCTATTAGTTGCCATGGCAACAGAAAGCCAAGGTAATCAGAGCTCTAATTACAGAAGCAGGCGGACGCTGCAATCAGCGGAGTGAAGAGCAGCTTTTTCAGTCTGTCTGTTTCAGGAAACGAACACAGACCTCAGCAGAGGAAGTCAGCTGTCACTCACCTTAAATACGTGATCGTTACTTTGTGTTTATTAATGTTGTCATGTTTGTTGTATTCCTAAAATTTCACAGGAATAAACAAAGGCTCACTCTGGAGCCGAAGCTAGCTGGTTAGCACGCTAACTTCAGTAGAAATCTCTTCAACACAATGCAAAGACGACTTTGACGTCAAAACTCTTGTTTTCTTCACAGTCTTTTGATCGTTTTAGTTTTGAGTGTTCTGAAAACAAAGTTCTTACATAAAGCTCCTTTAAAACTGATCTGCGACTCAAAACATCAAAAATGACAATGGGCGTCATCTTAGAACCCCTCGTACGAAAAGATTTGTTTTTAAGTGTTTTATACGAGTGATTGAAGAGAACTTGTCTAATATTTGGAATTTCATCAATTTATCAGTTGTACAAGTTTGTCTTTTACGTTGTTTTTGTCTTGTTACATTTTTTACGTAATTTACATTTTAAGACGTCTTTTTCTTTGGTTTTGTCTCATTACGTCTTTTACTTTGTTTTCATCTTGGTACGTGTTTTACGTCATTTTCAGTTCAGGTTTTTTTCTGTGGATTAAAGGTGAATGACAAATTTTCCACCGCCCAGAACAACAGATTAAACAATCTCTCAGTTGCATCGGTGGCTGTCAGACCGTCTGTGATGTCACTGCGGTCCGATCTCTTCCCACCACACACACACACTTGATTCCTTTTTCTGGACCACATCCTGCCCCCTCCCGAGTCGTCCTCCGTCAGCCGCTGAGCCTCCATCATGCCTTGCTCGAGGGCACGTCAGCATCACTCACTCCAGCAATCACTCTGCTGCAGTTCCCGGTCCTGATTGTGAGCGAACGTCAGGTTGCGGTTCGTCGTCCCGGTCGCCCTCGCAGACACGCTGATTGAATTTGGAAACGTTAGCGACAAGCTCTCAGTGCCACGGGCAGCCGGCGGAGCGATAACGCAGAGCGACGGGAATCCGATCCTCTCGTTATCAGCGGATGATGCACTGCAACAAATAACTCACTGAGTGATCCCGTCTGTTTCAGACTCGTCCGGCTGCTTTCAGGACGAATCAACCTGCTCTGGTTTGAGATATGAAGCTACAGATATGTGCTCTGACTAAAGACAAGACATGCGTATGAATTCAGTCATGTTATTAAAGTATGAACGGTTATATAAGATATTTGATTATTACTCAGCTTAAAAAGTAGTTCTGATTAACTGTCCCAACTCTTAATTTCTTTTTTCTTTTGATGAAAAAAGTTTCATTAAAGTTTTGAAGCTAAACAAAAACTTTAATACATAAAACTTTACTAACCTGCCCAATTTTATAGGAACGTCTGAGGCCACTGACCCCAAATTTTAACCTCCTGAATCTTGATTTTCCTCTCGAATTTTCTCTTATAGCTTGAGAACAAAAATATTTTCTCATATGAACAATATCACATGTATGACTGACTGGATCAGTCTTTACAAACACACACTGTGCAGCCAGTCATTGTTTGCATCTTTCTTTTAAAGCTGCACTGATCAATATGGATACATAAGTAATCAAAGAAATATAGAATATGGGAGGTCCACAGGGAATCAAAATGATCCTCAACTCTGCAGGAGCATTAGTCAGACGTGTGCAAGTCTCACGTCTTAAAGGGATAGTTCACCCTGAAATGAAAAACACCAGACGAGCAGTGTAAACTGGTCACCATTCACTTCCATTGTTGGGAGATTCTGTGACACCGTTTTCCTGTGAAACTCCAGCAGAGTTCTGTGGACTAAAAAACTAAACCTGACCGTCACTCGACATGTGGGTGAGTAGATAATGAATGAATTTTCATTTTTGGGTGAACTATCCCTTTAACCTCCAAGTCCAAGTGCTCAAGTCGATTCAAGTCGAGCTCCTTCCTTAAATCTAAAAAACCCGTGAAGGGAAATTTGAACGAGGGATGTGAGGAGTTTAATGTTACAGTTTGGAACACGTCCTCACAGAGGGAAATTAAACGTGAATATGAAGTGAACGCTGCAATCTGCTGTCATCATCACTCCATTACACACACACACACACACACACACACACACACACACACACACGCACACACACACACACACACACACACACACACACACACACACACACAGGGAGGGTTGTTGTGGGGAAACAGAAGCTTAACATCTGCCAAAGACTCCATAGTTACGCAAGATAACACACACACACACACACAAATCAACCAAAGGGATACATAGAGCATTTTATGCTCCGGGTCACTTGTGCACGACAACAAAGCAGACATGACATGTTCCTGTGTGTGTGTGTGTGTGTGTGTGTGTGTGTGTGTGTGTGTGTGTAGTGGTGATACCAGCGTGCCCCGGAGCAAGGCACTGGTCCACAGTCACACAATCTCATGTTGTTTAACAACAAATGAATGAAGGAGGCTTCACTTCCCTCTTTGTCCCGTTTCTTTTTTTGAACCCTTCGGAGGAAACAGTTCCTGAGGTTCTCACAGGAACTTCAGCTCAGTGTTCGACTGTCAGTCAAAGAATCAGGTCATTTATTATTTCTATTGGACAGGACAACAAAATTAGAGCTGCAGTTACTTCATGCTACACACAAAACACAACATACAGATAATTAATTGAATTCAGAATAAAATAAAATAGAATAAAATAAAATTTAAATCATAATATTGATAAATATCAAGATGTTGTGATATTTGAAGCTCTAATTATCACCTCGAAGTAAACTGACAACTCTCTCTCTCTGTGTCTGTCCTTCTGTCGATGTCTCTCGTCCTCAGTATGCGTGGCGCGGTTTCAGTGCTGCGAAATCGACACGACGGCGGGACTCGGTCAGATCTGGTGGAGAACCAGGAAGACCTGTTACCAGATCGTAGAACACAGCTGGTTCGAGTCCTTCATCATCTTCATGATCCTCCTCAGCTCAGGAGCACTGGTCAGACACACACACACACACACACACACACACACACACACACACACACACACAGTTATGTTACTTATTGTAACATAACCTTAATGCTGTTCACTTTATATACTGTACTTTGTACTTACTGTAATTTAATTGAATTCTTTTCTTTAGCACCAAATCATGACAAACTTATCTGAGTGCACTTTTCAAACTGATTCAGGACCAGCAGCAGCACTGAGGCAGCTGTGGAAAGAAACTACGGTGTTTACTGTTAACTTAACTGTTCTTTACTTTATAATAAAAAAATTTACTTTAGTCAACCGTACTTTACCCTCGTTTACTTACTTTATATAATTTATTTATTTTATATAATTAATATTTGATCATTCATGAGCGCCGTACTGTAGATTCTTTCTCAAAAACTCACAAATAGAAAAAAAAGATCAAAGAGAAAACAGTTTTCACGTCCAAACAGCCCGAACATATTTACTTATTTTGTAGATCTGTGAACTAAAGTGTGTTGTACCATAATGGATCAGATCAATCAGAATATTGACTGAGATCAGATGTAAAAGATGCCCCTCTCTGCTGCCCCCTTCAGGCCTTTGAGGACATCTACATCGAGCAGAGGAGGGTGGTCAAGGTGGTGCTGGAGTACGCAGACAAGATCTTCACCTACATCTTCATCCTGGAGATGCTGCTCAAGTGGCTTGCCTACGGCTTCAAGAAGTACTTCACCAACTACTGGTGCTGGCTGGACTTCCTCATCGTCGATGTAAGTCAGTCGCTTGATTGATTGATGATTGATTTATTGGTTTATTGGTCAGTTGAACTGTGTTGGTAGTAGTAGTGTTGGTGATGACGACAAAGCTGACCACTGTCACAAAGTTAAAGGGACAGTTCAGATTATTTGAAGCTGGGTTGTCTGAGTCAGTCAGTGTGTGACCTACAGCAGATGGAGGACAACACGTCCTCAGTTTGGAGAAGCAGCAGGAGTTCTGGTGTAGGAAGCTGAGCAGCTGCTGTGGACAGGACTGCACTCACTGATTTTTTTTTGTTTGTTGTAGTTCTTAGTGTGAACAAAACCATCATCCACAACAGCAGAAATGGCCATTTGTATTAAAGTTTACGTTATATTTAGGATATTTCCACCACTATCCCTTGCTGTCAGACAGACTGTCCCGACAGGAAACCACTGTTATACAAGCCAAATACTACTCTCTCCAATCCAACCAAACTCCATTATCAAATTTGGTTGGATCAAATTTTAACTCACAGAACACAGGAGTTGTTGGTCTACAGCCGCCTCAATCTGTTGTGTGACTTCTGTGTTTTAAATGGTTAGTTCAGAGTCGCCAGAGTTACACAATAACACAAACAAACTAAAAGAACAAGTCAGCTGTTGACCAGCAACTCAGATGTTCTGAGAGGTAAAATTATAGTTTTTGTCACTGGAGTTTGGTGACTTTGGACAGAATGATATTTGATTGATTTAGTGGTTTAGAAAGTGATGAAAATATCAAACTCAAACTGATGTAGATTTTTTTAGGTGTCTAAAATAACATGTTGCTGCGGACTCTGTCCACAGCAGTACGTTGATCAGCCTCCTGCATCAGTAAACATTATTTATATGAATGTTTATGTCATAACAGGGACAGTAGTCATTGTTTTAAACCTGTGCATCATTTAACAGTGATGATTCTCATGAGACAGATGACATATGTTACTGAATATGACGAGAAAGTTAACATACAAAGTTACAGCAAGTCATGTGTACTGGATTGTTATGTAAATATGATAATATACAATATAATATTTGAATATTATTGTTTGCAAAGTGTAGAATATTCACAGCGTTGATATTTGGTGACAGTGGTGACAGTTTCATAATAAGTTTATAATGTTGTTGACATCATAATGTTTATACAAAAACTAAAAAAATATACTTTACGTTTATTTTATTTACATGTAATGATGACTCTGTCCTCATTTTGCTCAAGAATATAATTTAATTTATCACTAATTAATGTATTTTTTCCAGATTTCTCTCCTGTTTGACTCTGACTTTTTTTTTTTTGCTTGCTTTTCCTTTCCAGCTCTTTTATTTCAAGAACAGAGAGACAGACAGACAGAAAGAGAGACAGACAGAGAGACAGAGAGACGAGGCAGGGAGTGAAGACAGACGGGCTGATTGAAAGAAAGATTTGACTAATGGAGAGTGAATGAGAGAAAGAGAGACGTCATGTGTGGTTCCAAAGTATTTTCAACAGATTATGCATGAACCAATTACGGTTTTCTCTGCACACACACACACACACACACACACACACACACACACACACACAGTTATCCATGCAGACTGCTCAGAGCAGAGGCAGCGACTGGAAGAGAAAAAGCCAAACGAAGAGATGGAGGGAGAGGGAGGAAAAGAATAAAAATGATGAACAGATGAGAGAGACGGGGTGGAGGGAAGCAAAGAGGGAGAGAAATAATAAAGATGACTAATCAGAAATAAATGTGTGACAAAGATCTTCATGTCGTACTAAACTGTCTCTCCCTCCAGCTCTTCTTTTCTCCTCCTTCCCTCCATCTTTTTCTCCGTCTTTTTCTCTCCTACTCCAATCAAATTAGCTTTATTTACACAAATATTGACAGGAAATGTTTGCTAAAGCTAAATTACTTCACAATTGAATGAAATTACAATTTATAGTTCCAAAAACAAAATCTCAGAAGATGACACAAGTCTGAGGTGAAAAGTGCGACCAAATTAATCTATTCAACAGGATCAAACACTTACGTTTTCTTTATTTGCATGAACATAATTAAGCACAATAATACCAGATCAAGTTGTAATTCAAATGCAAAAAATAAAAAAAATATATATCTCTGCATGTCATCACTTTAGATTTTTCTTTGTCAATTTTCAGATAACTGCAATTCCAAAAAAGTTGTTGCGTAAAGCGTAAATAAAAACAGAATGCAATGATTTGCAAAAAACTTTTTGGACTTAATTACATTTGTATACACTGAATTTGATGCCTGCAACATGTTTCTGTCTGTGATCCATCATCTTTTCTTTTAACACAGTCAGTGTTTGTGAACTGAGACACTAACTGTTGAAGTTTTAAAGGTAAATTCTGTCTCATTCTTTCTTGATATTCGACTTCAGCTGCTCAACAGTCCACAGTCTCTGTTGTCGTGTTTTGTGCTTCATGATGCACCACACATTTTCAATGGGAGACAGGTCTGGACTTGGACTCTGTTAGGTACCAGCAGCCTTCTGTTTTGTAATAACACAAAGTTATTGCACATATAAATTTGAAAATGGTTAAAAAAAACCATCATGGTCTTTCTAGTATTAAAGGGAGATGTATGTGTGATGACTCTCAGGTAGTGTGTGTGTGTGTGTGTGTGTGTGTGTGTGTGTGTGTGTGTGTGTGTGTGTGTGTGTGTGTGTTGCAGCTCTGAATCTGCAATAATGGACTCCATGTATAAAAGGAGCGAGCGACATAAGGAGACAAAGAGAGAGAGAGGGGTCCAAACAGCCTGAGGTCAAACGATCAGCTGTAGCTTTCTAACCTCTGCACACACACACACACGCACACACACAAAGATGTGTATATTTGGACACTCACACTCTCTGTTTCAGTCTTCTGGGCAGGATTATGCTGAGGCAGAGTGACACACACACACACACACACACACAGTTTATGATACATATGCATGCATTGAGTCTGAAATCGACACACTCTGTCTCTCTGTCTCGTTTTCTGGGTGTTTTCCGCCGTGTCGTCTTCGTAAATGACACTGCGTGTTGTGACGTTTTTATTTGACTGTAGTGGCCTGAAGAGAGAGAAGACGGGATGTGTTGAGTCACAGAGATCCAACCAGGCAGATCTGAGACGGGAAACAGAACATAGATTATTAATAGAAACAGAAAGTGGTGAAAGAAGAAATAGCATCCTTTATTTAAAGCTGCAGTCATCCGTTTTTAGCCACTAGGGGGCTGAAAAACAGAAAAATGCTGATAAAAACAAACCCAATACATGTCAGTACACTACAGTGAGAGAAAGTTTTTAAAAAGTCATGTGTTCACGTTCTTGGCCAGTTAAACTGATTCCTATCTGATTCTTCAGATTACAAAATTAACTAATGTGTTACAGAACAATTCCTCTTCCTCTATTGCTCTTAAAGGGATAGTTCAGATTCTTTTGAAGTTTTAATTTTTTTGTATCATCTCCATAGTCAGTGTATTACCTCGAGTCATTCACTGGCAGTGGTCACGCCCCTCACTGCTTTACTTTGCTGTCAGTGTTTATTGTAACCAGGCTTACATTAGAGACAGGCCTTTATTTTAACCAGGTTTTCTGCTCTGCTATCTGCTGTTTTAATTCGCTGTGTTGCATTTTGCCTGTTATCTTGATAAATTCAGCATAATGGACATTTCCAAAAAAAAAGACATAATAAAATAGTGTCCAGGTTGAAAAATGTTGCACTTGCCCTTTAAATTCTGTCCATTGGTCTTGTTTGACGTCTACGCAGACTGATGTTTACAGTGACTGTGTGACCTTGTAGATCTCAGTGTTGGGTCAGCTGGCTCAGGTCATCACTGTGGACCAGATCACCACCATGCGGGTGCTGCGGACACTCAGGGCTCTCCGTCCTCTCCGGGCCGCGTCCCGCTTCGCTGGTATCAGGGTAAGAACCAGCTGAGCTCGCCTGGAGCTCCGACCTGAAACCTCGACCGTGGAACCCAAAGGTCCACGTGGGGGTGGAGCAGGCAGCCTGTAGACAAGCTGTGGTTTGTGTCATCGTAGCTTTGATCAGACTGTTTCTGATACAATTCCAATATTTTGCAGTTAATCAATTAATTTAATGATATTTATTAATTTAAAGTTTATTTAATCAACTTAAAGGGACAGTTCACATTATCTAATGAGGGGTTGTGTGAGGTTCAGTCTGTGAGGTACACTCTGAGAAATAAAGGTGCTTACTAGAACCATGAGGGGTTCTTTGGCTTGTTCCCATAGGAGAACCATTTTTTTGTTCCTGGTAGAACCTTTTATAAAGGTTCCTCTTCAGACCATTCTCCTCAGAACCCAACATATAGGATGATAACCAAAACCTTCAGAAAGGTTTCCTACCCAGAACCTGATATGAAAGGTTCTACAGAGAACCCTTCTTTTGGTTCCACACAAAACCCTCTCTCAGGGTTGTATCAAGAACCTTTTTGGATCCCACAGCTTTTATGTAGAACATACTGGGGAGGGTTCTATCAAGAACCTTTTCTATGTTTCAGCGGTTTTATCTAAAACCCACTTGGGGAGGTTCTACAGAACATGTACATATTTTAACTGACTTTTGACTAACGTTCTCATCCTCACGTCCCCTCACACCCCAAAAAGAACCTAAAGTTCTTATAATGAACCAAATCAAAGTATCACAACACAGTTTGTTGTATTAATTCTTTACAAAAGCTACGGTGACACAAAACTCACCTGTTCCAAAAAACAAAAAACAGAACATTTATTCTTCTGTATGTGTGTTGGTTCTAAAGACTCGTCAGTCAGAGTCATCAGTAACGATCTGTTTGTTTCCACAGGTTGAATTAAGGAGTAAATTCTGTCTTTATGATCTCCTGCAGTCCATGTCTTCACCTGAGGACGGCTTCATTCAGTTTTTGTTTCACAGGTCAAAACTAATCTTAACTTTTTTCCTTGGTTCCTGCAGGAGTCATCAGTCAGCTGATATTTAAATTAGCACACCTTTGTCTCTCCTCATCCACAGCTCTGATTGGCTGGTTTCATCAAACGTTCTCTCTCGCTCTGTCTTTCATTAGACTAGAATTTAACTGTCCTGCTTCTGTCTTCCGTCCTTTCTCACCCTCTTCCTGTCTCTCCACCTGTCTCTGAACACCTGTCTCTACCTCTGTCTGTCCTTTCCTCCCTCTTTCTCTCTCCTCCAGGTCTCATTGGTCAGTTTGGTGGCCAACACGTTGGGTTATTCAGACTTTGCAGCCATCAAGTCCCTGCGGACGCTGCGAGCCCTGCGGCCCCTCAGAGCCCTCTCCAGATTTGAAGGCATGAGGGTAAGAGTCAGTATTAATAAAACAAACACACCTGGGAACCTGCATTTAATATCATCCACACAGCTGGGAGGACTGGGGGAGCGCTTGGTTTATACCTCACTGTCAAACCGCCATTTTCTTTGGTCGTATCATCTGCACTCCAAAAAATTTAACTTAAAAATTAAAAGAAATGAAAGAAGAATTGATTGAATTTTTTTACTGGCCCCTTTTTGCTTTATGTGCCAATAACAGTTGAGCAAGTTTGATACTCAGCAGAACCTCATCAAGTAGCTTACTAGCTAAGATTGATGTAGATTTGCTGGCTAGTGAGCTAGTTTCTTCCTAACGTAAGCTATCAGATGTAACTAGCTCTCTAATGACTGATGTAGATTTTCTAGCTACTTAGTGAGTGTTTTCCTGATGTAAACTATCAGACGAAAATAGCTGAGTTAAGATTGATGTAGCTTAGGTAGCTAGTTAGCTAGTGTATTCCAAATGTTAGCTATCAGATGTCACTAGCTAGCTAACCAGTGATATAGATTAACTAGCAAGTTAACAAAGTAGTGTCTTCCTGAAATTAGCTATTAGATATAACTAGCTAGCTAAAGATCGATGAAGATTAGCTTTCTTGTTAGCTCTCACCAAACTAACCAAACTCCATTTATAAAAATGTCATTTTAACACTGTCATCTCCACCTGCTGCTTCTCTGATGTTAGCCCTCCTTCTCACTTCTCTCCCAGTATTTTCACAGTCGTTGATTTAACAGTTTTATTTAAACCAAACCAGAGTTGGTGACTGTTTGAACAGTGGAAACACAAATCAAGTTTTTGTTTAGTTTTATTTTGTAGGAATGAAGATGAAAATGATGATAAAATTACTATTTCTGTACATGGAGTCTGGTGGATTTGGTGAGAGCGATACAACAGCTGTTTCTGGAGAAACATATATACATTATATTAAAAGTGTTGTTTGCACTTTTTCAAACAGGAACTCAAGAGTATTTTGTTTGGTGAGTCATTCTGTCTGAGGAGGTGGTAAAAAAAAATTTTTTTTTTAAATCTTGTTCAAGCGCTCCTCTGTTTGTCACATTCAGACAATAATTTGGTGCCCAGGTGTGTTTAAGATAAGACGAATCACTTTAGTTTTTTTTTTTTTTTTACAGTGTAACATCTCACCTGTTGTTTCATCCTTCTGTCTCCCGTTCTCTGATTGGTTCATCTCGTTACGTCCTGTCAGTGTTTCCACCCGGCTTTGACTTGATTTGTTCCTCCTCAAAGTTTTTCTCTTTCAGAAAACAAACACCTGAATTTTTCATGTTGACCTGTCTGTAATTTTAACTTTGCATGTCCATAAAGTTTGTGACCAGGATAGAAAACATCAACGGTCCGCTCTGTGTTTCACTTTCTATCCCAATCATCAGTATTACTGACAGCATCAGAGACAGAGTCAGTGTCCTGCAGAAACCAAACAGATGATTGGTCAGCAACTGTGACGCTGCAGATTCACGTTCAGGGCTCCACAGTCAAGTTAGCAATAATAAATATGCAACATCCAAGACTGGACTATCAAAACAAAGATTTTTACAGGCAGGGGTTAGCTTACTCGTCATAACGGAAGCCTCCTTAGTCCCGCCCCTATTTGCTCTGTGCACCAATAACAGTTGAGCAAGCTTGATACAGAACTAGCTAGCTAACAACTCATGTAGATTTGCTAACTAATTAGCTAGTGTTTTCCCAACGTTAGCGGTCAGATGTAAATAGATAGTTAGAGACTGAGCTGGACAGGTAATGTAACTACCACAGCCTGGTCAACATTGACTGTTGGTCTCAGAAGGGACATGAAGACTCGTCTCCTGGGTGAAAGACCAGTGTTTGTTTGTGACTTTGACAACATATGAAAACATAACGGCAGAGAGGCTCCTGTAGAAATTATGCTACAGCACCACTGACCTGCAGCTATTTGAAACTCCGGGACTGAGAACAGGCTGTCTTCAGCAAAGAGAAAAATAAGGAGAAGAGAAAAAAGCATTGCTGACGAGACAATCCCTCCAGATTCTGGCTTGTTAAAACACCTGCACGTGTTACACTACAGCATGTAGTACAGCAGGTGACCCCTGGGTTTCAGTTTAGGTCTGAGGTGTGCAGGACGCTGACTCTGGGTCACATGAAGTTCAGGACCTGTGTTGCTTCTGGGAAAAATGTCTTAGCTTTCATTCTCCCATGATCCTCTCCTCCCTCCTTTGTCTGGCTAATAAGATTAGCTCGCATGTCAATGAGCAAAACGCTGCGTGCTCAGCAACACGCTGCTCACTCAGCATGGGATTCTGGGTAGAAGAACTGCATTGTGGGTATAACGAGGAGGGCTGGAGTGACAGGTTGACGTTTCTTTGTGTGTGTGTGCAGCTCTCACATGAGCTGACTCAGCTCTCACTCTCACTGTGTGAGCGCCAACAGGAAGGAGGAAACTGGTTTTACCCAAAATACAAAGTGTTAATAAGAAACACACACAGACTGAAAACTGAATAAAATGACAGTATTTATGAGGAGCTTTGTGTGTGTTTGCGTGTGTGTGTGTTTGTGTGTGACCCTGTGTGTTTCTGTCGGTGCAGGTGGTGGTGAACGCTCTGATTGGGGCGATTCCCTCCATCATGAACGTGCTGCTGGTCTGTCTCATCTTCTGGCTCATCTTCAGCATCATGGGCGTCAACCTGTTCGCCGGGAAGTTCGGCCGCTGCGTCAACCGCACCGGCCACATCTACGAGGCCGCCTTCATCAACAACAAGTCTGAGTGCGAGGCGCTCAACGACACCTCGCTCTTCTACTGGACCAAAGTCAAGGTCAACTTCGACAACGTGGGCGCCGGATACCTGGCTCTGCTGCAAGTGGTGAGTGATCACATCCGGTGTTTCTGGGTTTTTACATAGAAACAGAGGGTCTGGAGTTGATTTAATCAGTTTTAATCAGCACCTCCTCACCACAAAAACATGTGTGTTTCGGTCATAAGTGCAGTCAGCTGAATCTGAGTAATATGTCCACTTAGGTGGCACCGCCTAGTGGACGTAGTAAATATGACGGGAGCAAGAAAGTTCATTTAGCTTGGTCATGTAGCGTACGACCAGTGGTCCACTCATTCTTTACTGCAGTAGAAGTACAGATACGTGTGTAAAATACACTCTGGTAAAAGTAGAAGTACTGATTCAACTTGTTTACTGCAGTAAAAGTGAAAAAGTTCAGGTTCTGAAATGTCCTCAAAGTATAAAAGTAAAAAGTCGTCCTCTGAAGGACATTTCTACTGTAAAGCTAACTGAACCTTTTCTTCACACCGAAGTCTCCAGCTCTGTTTCCTTTTGTTATATCTTTTATGCCGTTTTTGGTTTAATCTTTCACCTTTTACCATATATAAATAATATATAAATATAAATAGATAAATACTCAAGTAAAGTACAGAAACCTGGAAAATTGATTTAAGTACAGTAACAGAGTATTTGTACTTAGTTACTTCCCATCTCTGCCTCCTCCTTTGTGTTTGGCTGCAGTTTTTCCTTCGTTCTTCCTCCAGCTAACACGGTGATGTCATCATGACGTCGGCACAAAAAGGATCTGTAGTAGAGTTCAACATAAATCTTTTCCTCTTTTTCCCAGAATGCTCACTGACAGTCAGTCACTCAGTGAACAACTGAGACGGGTACTTTAACTACTCAGTTTCACATGTAAAAAGTAATAGTAAAAGGCCTGGACTAAAACTAAATGGCATCTCAGTGAAGACTG
Source organism: Lutjanus erythropterus (assembly GCF_056507025.1). Taxonomy (NCBI): domain Eukaryota; kingdom Metazoa; phylum Chordata; class Actinopteri; order Lutjaniformes; family Lutjanidae; genus Lutjanus; species Lutjanus erythropterus. Next base: position 31,230,591 of record NC_139337.1, read on the forward strand.
TGACTAAAAGTAAATGAAACTGTGCTGTCAGGATGAACAGATAGAGAATAGAGACGAGGGTTTTGCTGCAGAGTGATTCATGATACATTAGACGCCTTTAAAGTGGCTTTTAGACACTTAAAATCACCTCCAGTGCTTCATTTGTGGCGTGGGCTGCAGGCCCAGAACACAAAGCACATGTGATCACTGAACACGCTGTTCTGTTGAACTCTTCAACACGACCTCTTCATGTTCTCAAAAAAAAAAAAAAAAAAAAGATACTGCAGCTGTCGGTCGCACGCTCTCAGTCTGAGGTACGACTCCAGACTCTCCGAAAAGTTGATTTCTTATGTTTTCATCCTTCTTTGAAGGGATCTGAGAGATCCCACCACCTTCATCAAGAACATCAAATTACAACTACTCCATTAAGTAATTTTTAGAGTATTTGTACTTCTACTAATCTACTTAGTTACTCTAAAAATCAGCCAACATGTTCTTTAAAAAGTCTATTTTTAGAACAAAGCTGATTATAACAGCACATTTTTACACCTCTGTTATCAGCAGATATTGTTCGTTTTAGCTTTTGAAGGATTTTAACACATTTTGAAATTGTTTGAAGTTATGAATTCTTGTCTGTGACTGGTACAGAACAAGTTTAGAAACTGAAAAGATTAAACAAACCTAAATATTTACATATTTAATATGAAGCATTTTTTCACTGATAACTGTGTCGTTCTTTATCTTAAAATTGTAATCTCCATTTTTGCTGAATGTGTCTGTAATCTGATTACATGATTTTTATATGTAACTGTAATGGAATACAGCTAGCTTGTTTTTGTATCTGGATTACATAATCCCATTACATGTAATCCATTACTCCCCAGATGTCAAATACACAGTACAGAGAGACTCCTGACTGAACGGGGCGTCATTTCAATCGACTCACTGAGGCAGAAAGCTGGACGAGATTCATTTGAAACATTAGATTACTTTAACGTCTACTCAAATCCACTGAGTACTCGAGTACAGATTGACAGCAGCTGTTTGAAGCGTTTGAAGAGCTTCAAGTGAAGACATGGAGGCACAAAGTGAGAAATCCTCTCCTGCACGACAACTTCAGAAACAAATTAAACCCGAGTGTCTCCTCCACAGACCGTAGGAGGATTGACTTTTCTGTTTCTCCCCCCTCCCCTCTCTCTCCCTCCCTCTCTCTCCCCTCCCTCGCTCCCTTGATCTCGTCTTTTCTTTCGCTCCGTCCATTTGCTGTCTTAGCCTTAATTTTCCTCCCACACCTGTTCTTTATCGCTCTCACTTTTGACTTCTCTCCACTTCTCTGCTCCCCCTCCCTCCTTTTCTTTCTCTTTGTTAGCTTTCATTTCTTTCTGCAGCCTTCTCTCTCTCTCTCTCTCTCTCTCTCTCTCTCTCTCTTTCTCTCTCTCTCTCTCTCTCCGTCTCTTTAATTCATCATTTTTTTAAATTCTATTCAGCTGTTTCAAAACTGAACATGTACTTATGACAGAATTCACATGAAAAGTGCAACACTTACAGTAAGTGACAGAAACAGCAGCTGAGAGGTGGTTATGTGACCGTTCATAAGGAGTATTCCAGCATTATGAAGCATCGTTACATGATAAAACAGGAGAAACATACATGCAACTGGACTGAATGAGCTTCCAGAGATTTCTAATGTATTATTTAACTTATAACTTTGTACATTTCATCATAATTTATCATAATAATCACAATAATTAGCAATTTTGTAAGTGTATAATGGCTGATATCAATGCTACTAATGTATGTAGAATTGTTTTTTAAATATCAATAATTCATATAGTGTAACAATAATCAATAAGAATAGTTTTAGCATTACTTATTAAATGTTTATATACTATATGAATATATAAGTGATGAAGGGGGAGTGAAGGGTTGCAGTTCACAGGATAGTTCAGCAGCAAATCACATTTTAAACACCAGTGCACCATAATTACAATATTTTCTTCTTCATTTTTTAAATAAATTGTGTAATAAAGTGATTACAGAACAAGTGGAGACGACAGAAACACATAAACAGCCGAAGAGAATATACAAAACAAGACAAGGTAAAATTTTTACAAAAAACAAAAAGGAAGAAAAAAATCTGTCTGGATCAACAACAGACGAACAACCGTCAAGATTTAGAGGAAAAGGCACATTTTAGTTGACAAAACTATTAAAACGTTTTCTTTTTTTAATTTTGCGTACAGGCTGCATATTTTTACAGCTGGTAAATGTAAGAATCACATTACACTGTAAAAAGCTCAACTCAAAATAAACTTTCAAAAGTTTTGCCAAACTATAATCTTTAGCTGAGATAATTTTACTTTTCTTCTTTAGATAAACTTGAATCTTTGAGAAAACTTAAAACTTAAACTTTTAAGTTTAGGCTTCACTTAACATTAAATAATTGTTTTTTATTCTTAAAATGAATCACTTCTGTCCTGTAAAAAAAAAAGAACAAAAACAAAACATAATTTGAACGCTGTTGTCTTCACTAGAGTGTCAAATTTTGAATCAAACTCAGTCTCCAAAAAAAGTTCTGAAATAAAAGTTTTGTCGACCTGAATTTTTTTATTGTGTTAATTTATGTTTCTTCTTTGGATGAAATTGAATCGTTTTAGAAACTACCAAAAAAATCATATTTAAAAATAGTTCACAGTGAACTGTTTTTTTTATTTGGATGCTTTACAGTTAAATTAAAAATTATCTCAACAAAACATTATTAGTTGGTAAAACTTTTTTTTTAAACTTGAGTTGGGCTCAAAACTCAAATCTATTGAAATAAATTGCCTTGAAATTTTTTCAGCTTTTTTGTTTTTACAGTGTGTTAACTTGTTTTAATGAAAATTGAAAATATGAAACTGAAAATATTTGAATTGAATATTTTCATTTAACTGTAATCAAAGAGTGATTGTAACACTAACAAATATTTACTGATTGCCACATTTTTTTTAGTCCTGCTGGTTTATTTGATTTTTTACAGTGTAAGATAAAGAAATTTGAAATTTTACTCAAATTTTTTATACTCCTATAGTCTTTCCATCAGTTACCTTTCCTTTGCAGGTTGAGTTTACCTTTTTCTCTCTTAATTTTTCTCCTTCATTCCTGACTTTTCATCCTTTTCATCTCTGTATCATTTAATTTTCCTCCCTCTCCTCGTCCATTTCGTCTCTTTCCTCCCTCCCTCCTCGTCTCTCCATCACCCGTCATTAACCCAACATGAACAAAGCCAATTACAGCCGCGGTAACTCCACTTCTCCTCCTCTGCGTCGTCATATCTCCATCTCTTCATCACAAGCCTGCGTTTCCCTCCTTCCTTCCTTTTCTCATTCTGTTTCTCTTTCTCGCTCTCTGTCGCCCACCACAGGAGTCCTGAGAGCCTCCAATCAATCAGCGTCTGAGAGGCTTTTATTTTTAGAGCGAATCCAGCCAAGTGGGAGGGAAACTGAGAGATGGAGGGAGAAAAAGTACAAGTGGAGAAAGGAAATTAAGGCTCAAACAGCAAATGGAAAGATTTTTTTTTAAAAAGCAGTGAAGGGAGGGAGGTGGAGGGATGGAAAGAGAAAATAACAAGGGAGGACGAGGGGTTTAAATTAAGAGGAGATGGAAAGGTGAGAAAAAAGTGGCAGATAGAATTTGAAATGGATGGAACAATAGAAGGATTCAAAGAAAAAGAACATGGAAGAGATAAAGAGATGATGACAGGAAAAAAAGGATGAAGGATGGAGGCAAAGAGAGAGACAGGTGAGGACCAGAAGTACAGAAGTTGCCGGTCGGCGTGCCGCCGCTTCACCCTCAGCCGCTGAGAACTCGAGAGTTGTCAGAGTACGGTCGCCTTGGCAACGAGTCGCTCAGCACCTCTCCGTGTTTGGCTGGTCGGCGTGGCAACGGTTGGCGGGGGCAACCCTTCCATTAGCATCTGGAAATAGCTGCACACTGCAGAAATGATGCAGGGAGAGAGTTTACTGAGCTTCAGGATGTGGCGACATCCGGTTCTGAACCCTCGATGATCCCGTTTGTTCTGACAGTTAATTATTAGTTTCTGATTGCAGTGATCATTACTGGATATTGATACTTGATATGTTTATTAAAGTCACTACACAGTAATGACCTGCACGCTGTACATTATCCCCCACTTATGTTCCCTCTGGACACTGATAAGGTCCTTAGATTTACAGACAGGGTGCAGGGTTGGAGCGCGAGTGGAACAGGTGAAACTACAGTGAAAAGAAACATGCTATTCATTTAAGGATGCACGCAGCATCAGACGGGTCATCGCACCTCCGCGTCAGTCGGGGGACTCGACAGACGCCTGACAGTCAACAAAGATCTGAATTGTCACGTTTCAGACACCTATGGAAGGAGTTCAGAATGATTTCCTGTCTCCACTAGGTGGAGCTACACCTATTTTGTTTGCAGAACAAGAGTTTTAGGCCTGGGCATCATCTGCACTACAGGGAGTTCAGTGTTTGGTTTTATAATATCGTGATTAATTGTGCAGCCTTTAGTTGTTCAACTAAAATTTGCATGTGATTTGTTGGAGACACTGTGGGGATGTTTCATCACCTGTAAACATCAGAACTGAGTCTCCACATCCGTTAGAAATCTTCATCTTTTACAGCGTACCCAGCTCACATCTGACAGACCATAATAACACTAACAGGTGGTAACTCATGGCAACAAGCAGATTTCAGGGGTGAGTGACGGACTTCAGGCGCCCACTCAGACTAAAGTCTTCTCTTTCTTCACATCTGCATCTGTTCCCTTTTCTTTTCCTCCTTCCTTCCTCCTGCTCTCCTTCTCTTCCCTCCATCTTTTCTTTCTTTTTCATCTTCACTCCTCCGTCTCCTCCCCGATGAGGAAGGAAGTCCATATAAGGACTTGTTGATCATTTCATTGAGAAAAACATCAGCCGTGTTTCCATGGCGCTCCGACTCTCTCGCCGCCTGTCCACTAATTTTCTGCTCAAACAGGAAGGTTGCTTCAAGATCCCTTTTGTCCAGTTATTCATTCAAGTGAAGGAAATGTGCAGGATGTCGTCGTGGTGACGGCGATGCAGAAAAACACTTGACACGGGAACACAGGAGCTCAGAGTTCCTGTCTCACTTTGATAAAAATGTTGGAGGTGAAATGGAAAGATGTTTTTTTAGCCACAGAAATGAGTCAAGAGCGAAAAATAGATACTCCAGAAGATGGCCAGAAGTATGTGGACACCCCAGTCTCATATTTGAATTCACTTTTTAGATAATTCTACCTGTTCATGTTATATTTTATATTGTTTAATGGTAAGTCAGAGCATTCATATGGCTTGAAAAATCACGTGGATGTAAAAGAAAAGAACTGAGGTTCAGGTTCTGCTTGTCACTAACTAATCATTTGGGTTTTTTGTTTCCAAGGCAACCTTCAAAGGCTGGATGGACATCATGTACGCAGCGGTGGATTCACGAGCTGTAAGTGAAAGAGAAAAGTTTGGATTTGTACCTTCCTCAGCTGAGACAAACAGAGCACAGACATTCAGAGAAATTTAATAAATACACCTTGAAATTAAAATATTTTACAAGATTAAATTCAAATGAAAGTTAAAATCAGATGAAGGGATCTAAAATCTGGTAAAATTAAGTTTTTTCTTTAAAATTTAAAACTGATCTCAGAGTAGACAAACATTATCGTGTAAACAGGAAGTGTATTCTTTAAAATGACCCGTGTGTGTTCTTGTTCCTGTCAGGTCGAGGAGCAGCCAATCAAAGAGATCAATCTGTACATGTACCTGTACTTCGTCATCTTCATCATCTTCGGCTCCTTCTTCACCCTCAACCTCTTCATCGGCGTCATCATCGATAACTTCAACCAGCAGAAACGAAAGATAAGCACCACAGCAGAAACAAATAAACAAATAAATTCAAAAGGAAACGACAGGGCAACACATTATGTCTTATTTATTTATTAATTCATATTTATTTATTGGTTTGTTTCTGATCGTGTCCAGACTTTTTCAGCTGGACCAAGTGGGTCACTGATTTCTGCAGAGGTGGCGTCACACACATACTGGAATAACTTTAATGTACCATTTCTCATATGTACTTTAAGTACCAACATTACAATATCTTACAGTTTCTTACATTCCTGTGATAAAAAAAAACTTTTTAAAGATAAACAGTCCTGAAAATCACTACACAACAGAGTAAATATAATATAAAGCCTCCATATTTTATTCTTTAAAATGAAATTGTACCTCCAGTGTATCTTTTCTCTGTAAGACTCCTAAATTCACCACCAGCATTCTGTAATGAAATCTTGTTTTTTTTATGATTTGCGACATGTTTCAGAGTGAAAATAACAGGTTTTTGGTGTCTTTGTTTACTTAGGAGGACAGGACATCTTCATGACGGAGGAGCAGAAGAAATACTACAACGCCATGAAGAAACTGGGCTCCAAGAAACCTCAGAAGCCCATCCCCAGACCTCTGGTACCGACACACACAGCACACGTTAATACATAAACACAGATTAATACAACCCCAAATCCTAAAAGAAGGGGCCTGCACACATACATAGTTTGTAGTTGTCAAGCTAAAAATGTTTGCTTGATGAATCACTTTTAGAATAGTTATGCATAAAAAGTGGAAAATTGGAAATAAAGGCCTGTCTCATATAAAAGCCCTTTTTAATCCTGATATCTGTGCTGTGCAGCATTTTGAAAATTTTCATTATTCTTTCATTTGCAAGAATTGGTGCAAAAGAAAGTGTATGAAACCAAACGTAACAGGTAAAATGACGATGAAAAAGAACAAAAGATTAATGGATTACAGAAACAAATGAAAGCTGTCTCTCTGCAGAACTCGCTGCAGGGCTTCTTCTTCGACCTGACGGGGAAGCAGGCGTTCGACATCATCATCATGGTGCTGATCCTCTTCAACATGATCACCATGATGGTGGAGACGGACGAGCAGTCGCCTCAGATGGAGTACATCCTGAACAACATCAACCTGGCCTTCATCATCGTCTTCACCATCGAGTGCCTCATCAAGATCATGGCGCTGCGATGCTACTTCTTCACCGTCGGCTGGAACATCTTCGACTTCGTGGTCGTCATTCTCTCCATCGTCGGTGAGTTCAGACCCGTCGTGGAGTCAAATCGACACCAGCCCAGAACAGTGAATATAAGCATTGTATGCTCTATACTGTCGTCTGGTATTACCATAAATTATTGTGTAGAGGTACGGGATTCCCACGATACATCCTGTGAAAAAAGAGCCATAAGAAGATCAAACAACGCTGGATATCAGGAACTCACTTATAACCTGTTTTTTTTAAGTCGCATGCATTATAATTTATGGTGAATTTTAAAACTGCTCAAGTCATTTGCAAAGCAAGAAATGACTTACTTCCTGAAAAGCATGTGCAGATCAGTTCACGGGGTGATTTTGTGGGTGACAAAATCAAACAAATTAAAAATATCAGACAATTTAAAAAGAAATAGGAAAGTGAAGCACGCTGAGGGTGATACTGTTTTCCATTTTTCTCATTTTGTTTTTTTTATATGTATGTGGTAATGTTGATCAGGTATTAAGAAGAACAGTGGTGCACATTGTGGAGTTGATCAATGGGGAGGAGAGTGGATTTATGTAATAGATTGATTATTGATTGATTAGTATAGATTAGGATGAGGAGTAGATGTCCTCTTTGGACATCAGATGTTAAGTCATGTTTCTCATTGTAAGTCTGTTCGCTATTTATTGTTTCTTTCTATTTTGAATTGTGTTTTTCTACATATACTATTTATTTTTTACATATTTGTGATCTAACTGGCACCCGTGATAAAAAAAAAAAAAAAAGAAAATGCAGTCATCATCGACTCATCTCACACCGACTGTCAGGTTTAGTTTTCTTAGTCCAGGAAAACGATGTTGCAGAATAGTGAAGGGAATGGTGACCAGTTTTCAAACGCAAAAACAATATTAGCAATGTTTGATTTTGAAGTAATCCAAAAGTATTCATTAGATTAGATTACATTTTTTGTGATCCAATGGATTACGTTACTAATTCAAAAAATTGCCATGTGATTTGTATTCTGCAACAGTCAAACTAATCTGAGCCAACCCTGCTGTTCTGTATGTCTAAATTGGACATGATCCATTCTCTTCAAATTTGTTTGTGTGTGTGTGTGTGTGTGTGTGTGTGTGTGTGTGTGTGTGTGTGTGTGTGTGTGTGAGGCATCAGCTGTGGCAGCAGGAAGCAATGTAATGTCTGCCTGACAATTATCTGTCAATAAAGTGACCATCCGGGTGGCCTTGATGTTTTACCCTGCACCAAGGTCCTGTATGGTCATATACAGCACACACACACACACACACACACACACACACACACACACACACACACGCACACACACACACGACCCAACAAGTCTACAGAGGCAGCACAGAGCAACCTAAGCAGGTAATTTAGCTATCAGTGTTGTGACAAGATTGTGTGTGTGTAATCAAGTGTGTTGTGCCTGTGTGTGTGTGCGCGTGTGTGTGCGCGTGTGTGTGTATGTGCATGCATGCTCAGACGAGGATGCCTGGGGGAGGTGAAGGTAACAGCAGCAATCAGAGCTGCCAGAGGGCGGTCCCTGGAGACAAATCAAACATGATTGACCTGTTACATCAGTTGTGTGTGTGTGTGTGTGTGTGTGTGTGTGTATAAAGAGAGAGAGAGACGTCAGGATGGGAGGGGGGTGGGGGTAGTTGAGTTGATGTACGATGTGATGGTGATTCCCTCTCGACTCCCCCCTGCTCATCCCTTCCATCACCTATAACTCAACACAGGGAGACGGATGAAAGATCGAGATGTGTGTATGTTTGTGTGTGTGTGTGTGTGTGTGTGTGTGTGTGTGTGTGTGTGTGTGTGTGTGTGTGTGTGCGTCTGTGTGTGTGTGGAGGGGGGGTGGGGGTTGTCTGGTGATGACAGGCAAGCTCCTCTTTGAGTTTATCATTCCCGGATAACAAGGAAAAGATGGATGAATTACAGTGTTTGACTTGCTGTTAGTGGGGAAAGACGGCTCAGCCCTCCAGAACCAATTACTCAAGTTGTAATCACGGCCGACCTGCCACATAAAGACTGAAATATCCAAACGGAGAGCTTTTAGATGATGTAACTCACAGGAATGTCCTCAAATAAAAGAAAATCTTGGTCAACTAATAGCCTTCAGGTAATCGATTTAAGGCAACATAACTGAGGAATCCTGTTATAGTTCCTCCTGCGTTGGCGTCTCTGCAGATCAGGCCTGTGGGGTTTTTCATGCAGGCATGTCGCTGCAATATAACTTTTGTGTTGCAGGAAACCTTCAAATTCCACAGGTAAACAGGCGGATTAAATGGGTTACAGTGATGTCTTGTCCAGCCCATGACAACAGCCCTTTCTTCCCCGCAAACAAGTGCATGTTGCAAGACTCAGCTCACGTGCACAGGAGAGCAGAAAGTCCAGCTCTCAGGACATTTGTAGCTTCTAACTGAATTCCTGTGCTTTGAAGTTTAGTTTTTCTCCTGTGTTGCTGTTTGTACTTTCAGGGATCTGCTTTATTTAAAATATTGCTGGTTAAACCCAATATTTCCTCATTTTGTTGTTCATAATAAGCAACAAACAATCCTTTGGACTCCTGTCTTTGGACATGTTCATGTATCTTTCAGTGCATATGAATGTGTACAAGTTCTTAAGATAAAAATGAACAAATACACATGATTTACATACATACATACATTTACTTTTTCTCTTGTCTGTTTTTTAGGTATTGTGCTTGCTGATATCATCGAGAAGTACTTTGTGTCTCCAACACTGTTCAGAGTGATTCGGTTGGCCCGTATTGGACGGATTCTACGTCTCATCAGAGGCGCTAAGGGCATCCGGACGTTACTGTTTGCCCTCATGATGTCCCTTCCCGCTCTCTTCAACATTGGCCTCCTGCTCTTTCTGGTCATGTTCATCTACGCCATCTTCGGCATGGCCAACTTCGCCTACGTGAAACGGCAGGCGGGGATCGATGACATGTTCAACTTTGAGACATTTGGCAACAGCATGATCTGCTTGTTCCAGATCACCACCTCCGCCGGCTGGGACAGCCTGCTCAGCCCCATCCTCAACAACTCCCCCGAGGAGTGCAACCCCAACATCCCCCACACCGGCACCACCGTCCGGGGGAACTGTGGGAACCCTTCGGTGGGTATCACCTTCTTCGTCACCTACATCATCATCTCCTTCCTCATCGTGGTGAATATGTACATCGCCATCATCCTGGAGAACTTCAGCGTGGCCACAGAGGAGAGCACCGAGCCACTGAGTGAGGACGACTTTGAGATGTTCTACGAGGTTTGGGAGAAGTTTGACCCAGAGGCCACACAATTCATCGAGTACGCCAAGCTGTCAGACTTTGCAGACTCGCTGTCAGAGCCGCTGCGCATTGCCAAGCCTAACAAGATCAAACTGATCTCCATGGATCTGCCCATGGTCAGTGGGGACAAGATCCACTGCCTGGACATCCTCTTTGCCTTCACAAAGCGCGTCCTGGGTGAGTCGGGCGAGATGGACGCCCTCAAGCAGCAGATGGAAGAGAAGTTCATGATGGCCAACCCATCCAAGATCTCCTATGAGCCAATCACAACAACTCTGAGGCGAAAACAGGAAGAAGTTTCCGCCACAGTGATCCAGAGGTGTTACCGCAGACACCTGGTGAGGCGGCAGATGAAGGCTGCCTCCTACTTGTACCGCCAGATCACCACACCGCGGCATGTTGGAAGTGAAGGCGAAGAAGGTGGCGAGGTCATGTTCGGGGAGGATGCACCTGAGAAAGAAGGTCTGATCGCCGCCATGATGAGGGAAAACTATGGCTCGAGTTTGTTAGGGATAGAGCGCTCCGAGACAATTTCCTCCACGTCGTCCCCACCGTCCTATGACAGTGTGACGCGAGCCACATCAGAGATCTTTCACCCACTCGCTGTCAAGACAGAAACTATCACTGTCGACACCACAGGCAGCGAACCGAGTGAACAATCGCCATCACTGGTCGACCCTGACAGACAGCAGGAATCGGTACCATAGCAGGAACCAAAAAGCAAAAAATTTAACAAATGAGGATATCCTTGTTTTGGGTTAAACCTGTTTGTTCTTTTGTTTACTGAATGTACCATAGCTGAGGAACGCTGAGAAGGCAGCAGAGAGAAGCTATGAGTGAGGAACTGCAAGAGGAGTTGAGTGATGGAGCAAACAAAGTGGAATATTTACTACCTTTAATGTTATTTCCTGTTCCCTGTGGAGATTCCTGGACTCAACTCAACAGTAGTTTTTTGGAGTTTCTTAAAAGGGAAGCAGAAAAACTGCAATAACAGAGAGGGAAACCCCGTCTGTCAAGTCAACTCTGCCTTTGTTGGAGTAAAAGACAGAAGCGTAGATCCCTTTGACCTCTTGGGTCTCTTGTGTCGACCGGAGCCGAGGGTTCAGAACAGTAACTGACCTTTGACCTCATCTACAGGGGATCAGAGGGGTCAAAACAACTATATCAGATGTATCCATCATTTATTGGCCTGGGGGGGTTGTGCCTTCCCACAGTTGATCAATATTCTCAGAGTACGCCTGGCTGTAAGAGTGACGGTGTTCCTGGTGGTGTTTCTCGACACGGTAACAGTCGACTGCTTTCTGACTGACTGAGACTCGAGAGAGGAGGGAAAATAATGACAACGTGATTTAAAAAATGTTTTCGTAGTAAAAGTATAACTTTGTTGATGTTACCAGTCTTTTAATAGCGGTACGATTATTACTATTTTTTATATTTTTTAGAGTAAGTTGAAGAAAAAAAATAAGCAGTCTCTCTCTTTCGACTTTGGAGCGGCACTAGTGGCTATAAGAAAGTGGCTGAACTACCACGTTGTAATAGATGAGAGGAGAGGATGCGGTCAGGAAAAAAAAGAGAAACTCAAAAACCTGAGAAGCAACTTCATCTATTTTTTTGTTGGCAGTTTTGCACTTTTGCGTTTACATGTGCAGTCACTTTACCGCACCTGGGCAAAGACACATTGAAAAAAGGGCCTGGGATGTCTTTATTTTTCCTCTGGAAACCTTTGAGATAACACCAAAAAACTAATACAAGTGCACAATGAGATTTTCTACACCGTCCCGGACTCTTCCCACATGTGTTTTGCCCCGGTGGTGAACATCCTCATGTCCATCACTTTTTTGGCTGTTGGGTGATTTGTCTCAAAGTCCAGATTTAAAGTGGATTTTTTAGCTTCACGAACAAACTTGAACAGAAGACTTGTATTCCTGCTGCATTGCCACATTTCTGGGGATAAAACTCAAGGTTACTGGCTTGTAGTCGAGGCTGGTTGATCATTGATCAGTGACGCATGATTAGGCAAGAATAAAGTGATCAGATATGTTGTCAAATCAAATTACACTATTTTACAATCACCAATTTAGTTATAAAACTTTATGCAGCAAATGTATTGTTTTTCTCTTAATAATTTAATCAAGCTTTGCTTGAAAAACAATCCCAAGTTGATTTATGAAACAACATTCATATCATAATACCATGAAGGCAAGTTAATTTACCTCTTTTCAAAGCAGAATACATATTATTTACTGCAGATAAAGGATGAGACTGGTTTGAGACTGGCCTGGCAAAGAGGCAAATGATATAAAGTCACAAAGACATGTTTAAGCATGCAATAAACTATCACTGCATTTTACCCGCATGTTACCAACTGATCAAAGAAATGTTTGCAGGACTGTTGTTGGCATCACTTACATTTACTTACATTGCTTTTTTAATGAATTTTATGAATCAGGGGGTTTAACGTCACTGCAGGGACTTTTAAGACAAATCACCCGCTGTCATTTTCTATCCGTCTGGTCAGAGTTCGACTCGGCACACGCAAGAGCTTAAACCAAATTCTTCAAGGCTGAACGGGCTGAAGTTCTTCGAGGTGTCGAGCAGCCCTGACCGGAGTGCGACAATCAACTCAGCACATCAGCATCAGGATTTCACCCTGTTTAGTTTGATGAAACGCTTGCATTGGTTTGGCGTTTGATCAGTCATCAGTGTCCTGGAAAAACCAACACAAAACAACAAGTCAGTCCACTTCCTTAGGTTTCTCTTGCCTTACTGGATTGTTTCTCCTGTTTTTAGTGCAGTCAAACACATTTCTAGCCTGGGAACCAGACAGATCTACCAAGCTTGTGCTTTCATTTGCTCTGACAGATAAAATCTGGTCCACTTTCCATTCAGACAGACGTCCAGCAGCCTTGGATCCAGTCAGATCAATCACAGCCATTTATTTAATATGAGGCAGGTTCTACACGATGATTGACACATGAGCGTCACTTGTCCAGATTTAAAAAGTCACATGTTACACATTTTGAGGTTCTTATTGTCATAGGTCTGTCCAGTTGCATCCATCCAGCAGGCTACCAGGAAACACACCAGGCTCCCAAAACTCAAACTGTCAAACTAGGCCGTCTTGTTCAAATGTGAACCCAGATTCTGTTATCACATTGCCTATTTCTGGTCTCAAATGTTTCCAGAAACATTTAGCCGTAATATGAGAAAGACTGCGACCAGGCAGCTGCCATTTCCTGCTTGAAACTGACCAAGCGCCTCTACAGCCCATGTTTCGTTGCTCTGATTGGTAGTAGGTCTTTCCAGTTGTGTCCAGTCTGCAGTACCATCCAGGGCAACGCCTCAAGCTCCTGACATTCAGATCAAACGGTAAAACTTGGAAATGCTGATCAAATAAAGATCAATATTCTGTTACTACATTGCCTATTTCTAGTCTCAAATGTTTTCAGAAACATTTTAGTGTTCCACTTAGCTGTAATACAAGAAATATTGCAGTTGATTTCCTGCTTGAAAACAAGCAAAACAGCTGTACATCCCACATTTCATTACTCTCATTGGTTGTAGGTCTGTCCAGTTGCATTCAGAGGCATCTTGGACTGTGTGGATTGATCATGATGTGAGATGTTAAAGATCAGGAATCAGTTGTTGATCAATAAGAAAAATGTTGACCATCACCAGAATTATCCTCTAGATATGTTGTCATTTTTCATCCCAAATAAGTGATTCAAACAGTCTGAAGCTTGTTCAGACTGAATAACTTTTCAACAAAATATCTTTAAAGTTGTAGTTTCTGTCATTGGATGACTGTAATTTAACAAACAGGGTCAGTGTGTGTTTGAACAAATTTTAAGAAAACTACCTGGTGGTTTTTCCAGAACACTGGTTTGACGATGCTACACGCTTTTCAGCTTCCTGTTTCCGCTAAATGATATGAAGAGTTTCATTTGAAATGTGGGGAAATAAATTGGTAAAAATGTCATGTTTGTAGATTAAGAAAATGAAAAGGACGGTTGGACAATTGACAAATTTACATTTCAGGTGAAGGAAAACCCAAATTACAAGTAACTTGATATATCAAAAAGTATTCCACGACAAATTTATCTTATTTTCCCCCTGAAGGATATCTGAGTTTGAAAGGAGACTCTTCAAATCAAAACACTGCATTATATATTTATTTATTTATTTATTTACTGACTTTGTTTTCTGGTTGAAAGCTTTATTTTATCTGAGATTGTTTTTTTTTTTTTTTAATTTTTGCACGTTTTAGCTGCGTCCTGGAGGAGAAGCGGAGGCCGAGCGATACGGCTCTTTATCCATTTTGCACAGAGAAACAAAAAAACAAACCGCGTCTAGCAATAACGGTTTGCCGATACCTTTTAAGTGAGTTCTTAGGTAATGCTTGACTTTGCAGAAGCTTTTTCCCACTGTATGAATCTGTGTGCAAGTGACGTTCGGGGCGGGGGGGATATTGGGAATGCACGATAACACTTGGAGCATTTGGTGAAATCTGATCAATTCTGTTTTTCCTGATGCAGCACTGACAGTGTTACTGCGGTTTTACAGACACACGGGTGAACACAGTGGCATGAAGCTGCCGTGAAGCAGCGTCGCCGCTTGTTTTTATTAAGATGAAGTGTCAAAGTGTGCGTGTACAGCGTTTGTTCGGTCTGCTTTGATCTCAATATTTCGAACAACCTCTCTCTCTCTCTCTCTGTCTCTGTTGTCGTGGTCACCCGAGGGATCTTTACTAAACGCTTTACTAGAGGAATTTAAAAAAGGAAAAAGAAAAAAAACAATTTTACTGGCACCGTCTGGACTCTATTTCTACTAGATTCTATTGAGAATAGATAACCATATAAACTAGGTAAATACTTAGGACACTGCTGAACTCTGCTGCGAGGCGTATTTCAGGTTGCAGTTGTGCTGAAGGGCTGTTTTCAGTAGCAATAGACCCAGAGTGTGCCTGCTACATATGAACCCCAACACTCCAAGCCATGCTTTCCCCATTGGTTGATTGATAATGTGCTTGATTGATGGACCGGTTGATTCTTTGATTTCTTGACTGGCCGACTGAGTGACGATTTGATTGGTTTAACATTTGGTTGGTTTGACTGATGAAATGATTCTTTATTCTTTTTGATATTGAACAAGGTTCGCCGTCCCTCACCGCCCCCCTCCATCGCCGCTGTGACTCTTCCTCACAAGTTGTCGAACAAACAGCACAGGGAGCTGATTGGCTGATTTGGTTCTCGATTTCGCATTTTTTTTAAAAACAGTCATAAAGGCTCGGATTCACTAAAGTCTGCAGGAAAAACAGTGCGTTTTGTCTGGTCAGTAGCCGTGTTTCCATCTAATTGTTGAGCGATTTGAGGCAAACTTTTGACATGTCATAAAAAAAAAGAAAAATAACACAAATTTGCTGTGTTTCTATCACTTAGTTTGGAAATAAACTTGGCTACAGTGGAGTTTCGTCAGAAGTTGGCAGGTTTTGTTACATGAAAAGAGTAGAAGAAAAAGTGAAGGTCACAAACTGGAAAGGAAAATCAGTTGTTTGCCAACCGCCAATAAATCTCAAAGAGAAGAAGCAGAAACAAAACCAATCACCTCAGACATCTACAAGAGAAAAAAGGATGACCAAAAATCTAAAAGTTTGAATCAGTTTTACAGGGACTTCTTAGCCCAGTTCTGGGTACAGTAACCTGTACAGTGCCTGTTTTACACAAAATTACTAATAATAATACAGTCATTAACGTTCATTAACGACGATCTCGCCGAGTTCATGTAGCTGCACACCGAGTATAAAAACATTCTTGCTAAACTGATTCAAGTTTTGCAGATTCCTTCATGCTTGATCCTTCTACTTCAACATGCACATAAAAATACATTGATGGAAACACGGCTAATGGAAACTGAAAATACTTCTTGGGCTGCAGGGTTTTATTTGCTGCAGTACCGTGAGTGGCCACTGGTGGAAATCGCTGGATCCTGCTCTCCTAACACACCCACGCCTCTGAACTGAAGAGGAAAACATGCACAAAGTCGCCCTCACGGTGTAACTTTAGTGAATCTGGACCTCAGACTTTGGTTTGCACTGAGCACAAAAAAAACGTAGTCGAACATTTTGAAGCAACAAAGACCAACCTCAGCTTCACTCTGTACCAACTGTACGAGGTGAAAAACCTTCAAAATAAAACCCCCGACATGTCCGAGCAGGAAAGGAAAACTCCAGCTGCAAAAAGATGATGGAGACAAAACAATCGGTGTCAATTTTCTTTCCTGCTCCGATATGAAAAAAGCAAAAACAAACTCTCACTTTTTTGGAGGGAAACGACCGTCTTTGCTCTGAGCTGTGGGTCAAGTCCATGTGGTGCTACCAGGAAGTCTGGAAGAGTCCATATTAAGATTGGAGGGGGGTGTTAAAACACAAACTCTTAAGACTGGGAATCTTTGCTCCTTCCTGCCTTCTTTTCCCTGTTTCAAAACCAAAAGCTGCTTTGTCATCTTCGAAACAAAACGACAAACATCTACGTACCAACGCGGAGGAAATGCACAGAAAACAAGTGGTTTCATTGTTCATTATTATTACTATTGTTACTATTAACTGTGTGATAAATGCAATACAACAGTTATGTAAACAGGCAGTGAGTGATGCTGTATCTTATTTACAGTATGAGGATAATAATAACGATGATGTTTTTACTTTTTTCGTCGTCATGGATTTGGTTTTTCCAGGCATCCTCTCACTGCTTAAACCACCGTCGCCCCGTTTACACCGCAACTGGTTTCACAACGGTTGTCACACTGGTTTTGGCCGGGTCTCCAGCGACATATCAGTCCCCCAGAAACCTCATATCTCAAGAACGTTGCCTTTTTCAGGAAAGGAGGGGAGAATACGTTGAATGTTTCCCGTCCTGACATCTCATGAATCGTCTTTTCATTTCAGCT
Organism: Lutjanus erythropterus; assembly: GCF_056507025.1. Lineage (NCBI taxonomy): Eukaryota > Metazoa > Chordata > Actinopteri > Lutjaniformes > Lutjanidae > Lutjanus > Lutjanus erythropterus. The sequence goes on from NC_139337.1 coordinate 31,247,919, forward strand.
GAAATTTCTCTGAAAGTTTCTCCCGTTTTCGTTCATGTCGGCCGACGCGGACAGTCCGTCACAAACGCACCATGGTTTGAAAATATAAATCGCCAAGTTGGAGATAAGAGGTTTCTTGATACAAGCAGTTTTGTTGTGTTTTTTGCTGGAAAAAGTCGAGAAGATCGCAGCTGGAGGGCGAAAACCTTGTAACTCCAAAGAAGGATTGTGAGTCCAAGAACAGCTTAACTTTACAACAGAGGTGAAAACAAAATTGGGCAGGTTTTCGCTCCGTCACTGAGATGGTAAAACTATTATAACTATGTCCATATTTTTTCAAAAATGAGAGACAAACAGCCAGTTACAAGGTTTCCCTCTGACCTCTGTGGTACTCTCGCTCTGCAACCGTTGGCAAAACCTCTCGCCGGTGAAACCTCGGTGTAAAGGAGGCGAAAGCCGTGCCTCAGTGACCCCACCTTGGTGTTTTAGAGACAATAATAATAATTACGACGATTATAATATGAATATATATAAATATATATATATACTTTTTAGTACTTTGAGTTGAAATACTTTTTAGTATTTTGCAAATACATGTCTCTGTATATAAAACAAAAGCCTCCTGTAATAAACGAGAAAAAAATTTAATACTGAATCTGTTGTGATGGTTTTATTTTGTTGTTTCTCTGTGTGTGTTTCTGTGTTAGCTTTATGTTTTAACTTTACATTAAACTCTTATAGGTGGTTGTTTTTGACACTGGTCGTCATGACATCATTTAAAGGGTGTTACAAATATTTTTCGACCTCAGGTAAGGTGGTACATTTTGGACTTGGTCATAAAGATGTCATTAAGTATTATTACACTGTCAAATGGCAGTGGGCTGTAATACACTTTAGTTTACAGTAAAATTATGTTATAATATGTATCTAATTTCCCTGATAATAATAAAGTCTAAAAGGGGTCTAAAATATACTTTAATAATGTCTAATAAAGAATATATTATTTCTATTTTTTGTAATTTGATACAAAGTACAGCTTGTTAGATTAGTGTACTGTAAAATAAAATGTGACTTGGGGCACAGTTGTCCTTTTCTAAGCTCCACCCCTCTTTGCTCTGTGCTCCAGGAACCGGCTAATTCTCGCTAACAACTGATGTAGATGTAGTTCGCTGGTTAGCTTGTGTTTTGCTAACATTAGCTAACTTAAGATGTGACTATATAAGTAGCAGGTCCCACAGCAACATCTTTTAAACCATCCTCAAATTTTGTTTTTCTTTTCAACGTGGACGACCCAAACACACAGCTGTAAGAAACAGGACGAAAGGGGCGGGGCTCTTGGGTCATTTGAGATACGGAGAATGCTAAAGCGTGAAGTGTTTCCAGGTGTGAATGCAAAGATTATCGAGGTAACAGATGTTTTGATTGATCAAAGTAAGAAACAAAAAAATGTTGATCGATTTTTTATGACGTCTGAACTTTATTAGTTAAAGTTAGAGGAAGTTTCTTTTAGGTTATTTCAAAATAAAGCTCTTTATTTCCTTCAGTCTGACACAAACACAGTCACACCTTGTCCTCTTGGACTCTGTTTACACTCCAGCGTGGCGGCTTTTCACAGTTTTTCCCCTCGTGGTTTGTGATGTCAGCAGATTGGAGCGGAGCATCACGGCTTGTTTTCTCAGATGGACGGACAGGTTTATGGCGTCCGGTGTCTTCCATTGCATGCTGGGTAGGATTTGGCCCCACGGCAGACTGCTTTTGCACGCTGCCTTGACTGCACGCTCGTCTGCATCCGTCTCTCTGCGGTTTCCTCCCGCCATCTCGGGCTCCACGTGGGTTCGCCTCTCCACGTCGTGTTCGCCAACGCCGCCCGCTTGTGTCATGAAGCCGAACTTATGATGTAATGCTGCCTGACTCTGTGTGTGTGTGTGTGTGTGTGTGTGTGTGTGTGTGTGTGTGTGTGTGTGTGTGTCAGAGCAGATTCAGGATGACACTTGAAGCTGCTGCTGAAAACCAGTCTGCTCTGATCTATCAGGAAAAAATGATGTTCTCTATTTTTCTTATCATCGATAAACACAATAAAAAATCAACATGTTTTCTGTTTGTATCACAGCCTGATAAAATTATTAATTATTAATGATTTAAGTAAAAAGGACATTTCTACTACAAAGTGAACTGACCCTCACCTTTTCTCTGCGGTCGAGTTTCCCTCTGTTGTCAGTTTTGCTTTTTCTAATTCTTGTTACATCATTTTCATCTTACGTCTTTTTCATCTTAAGTCTTTTACGCCATTTTTGTTTTGTTAAACCTTGTTTGACGTTTTTGTCTTGTTATGTCATTTCCACCTTGTTACGCTGTTTTTTTCGTCTTGTTACATCTTTTTAATTTTTGTTCTTTTTCTGTCTTGTTTTTACGTTGTTTTATCATGTGATATCTTTTTGGTCCTGTTACAATACATTGTTTCATCTCATTAGTTGTTACGTTGTTTTACATCTTGTTACTTTGTTTTTGTTTTGTTACATAATTTACATCTTCTGTCTTTTTTGTCGTTAAATCATGTTCATTTCTTTAAGTCCTTTACGTTGTTTTCTCCTTGTGTTTAGTCTTGATGTTGTGAAGGTGGAGCGCAATGATGCAGGATAAAAATAATTAATAATTCCCCTTAAATACCTTAGAAATATTTTGACAATGAGTGCTGCAACTTACAGATATTAATTGTTCAGTCTTAAAATATCAGACAAACAGTTCAAACCTGCAGTTTGATCAGTTTTTAACAAAACAATAATAAAGAGAAAAGCAGTTAATTCTCACATCTGAGAAGCTGATAAATGATTTAATTGATATGATTTATTTTCTGTCAGTGGAAAAATCAATAAATGTACTAATTGGTTCAGCTCTACTGATGAGCTCACACACTGTCCTCTGTGTGCTGCCTCACTGCCCCTGAGCAAGTCGCCACGCTGAGAGAGAGAGAGAAGAAGAAAGTGTGTGTTTGTTTGTGCTGACTTGTTTACTTGGTTATGTAACCTTGTCTCTGGCCTTAAAACACACACACACACACACACACACACACACACACACACACACACACACACAGAGGGGGTGCCAGAGTTCCTCAGCATATGTTAGATGGAGCTTCCCCATCTGTCCGCCTGCCAAAAATCTAACGCTACTCTCTTAAAGGAGCAGTTCGCTTTTAAGGCAATCAAAATTTCAATAAGTCTAATTTTTTCTTATTTTCTTCTTATTATTATTTTGTTTCCTCTGTTACACTGCAGCTCATTTTTCTTTTTCTCTTCACTCTCTGCCCACTGATGGAGAATAAACTTCACCACATTCTCCAGGACTCATAATGCCCGGGGACCTCGTGAATCAGCCATGTCTGTAATCTGTACAGTAATCATTTCTCTTCAACTCTCGTTTCATCAAACACTGAGGTCCTGTGATGATATCAGAAAATATTAACATATATTAACACATTTTTGTTAATGTTCATCGCCTCTCCAGTGGCTCACTGTGACTTCAGCAAAAAAATATATGGAAATAACTTTTTTTTTTTTAATGTTCATATATCATTGTTGTAGGTCTATGAAAAAGTTCAGACAACTCAAAACTTCTCACTCCAATACATTTTAGAGTTTTGAGCCTGACTTAAACTCTTAAGTTTTGAAAAAAATGTATCCACTTTTGTTGAGATAATTTACGTTTCCTCTTTAGATAAACTTGAATCTTTGAGTTCACAGCTCGCTGTCTGAAGAAGAGCGTCCAGCTTGAAATGTTACACTAATAAATTTTCATACGGGAGCTTTTGGTGTGTGGATCCTGCCTTTTTTCTCTTTTCACTGCTCGCTGTGACCATTTTTTTTTTAAACACAGTTATTTGAGTTTCTAAAAAAGATACAAGATTGTCTAAAGAAGAAAGTAAATTATCTCAACTAAAGATCATAGGTCGGCAAAAAAGTTTATTTCAAAACATAAGTATTACATAATTCTTACGTTTGACAGCTGTAAAAAATATGTAGCATATATACTGAATTTTGTAGAAAAGTTTACTATTTCGTCCACTAAAGTGCCTGCATCTGTGGCTCGATGCCTTTTCCTCTAAATTTTGACTTTGGCTCATCTTCAGTCTCCATAAGCTCACTATGGATGTTTAAGATGGATGTGGGTTTTTCTGTCTGTTTGTTCTTTTTTTCACCAAAAATGTCTGTTTTGGTCCTAAAGTTTGCAGACCCCTGGTCTTTATGGACTTGTCATTTTGGTGCAACACTCAGCATCATCAGTAGGTGGCAGCAGAGCATCAGTCAGCTGACTGGAACTCTTTGGCCTTCACTCTTCACTGCAGCAACATCCTGATGTTGTCCTGTCTGCTTTTTTTTTTTTTTTTATCAGGTTAGTGTCACGTTTAAACACGAGGAACACATGAGAATTGTTTGTTAGAATATTTGAAAGCATTTCAGGGGTCAGTAAGTTTAGGGTTGTGTTTTATTAGTTTTGTGGCTGTAGAATGTTAATACAATACATCATGTAATACAAACATTGATGCCTGTTAATACCTGAGAATTGCAAAAGGATTTTGCAACATTTAAGAGGTTTAACATGCAGAATAATATAATATACAAGATCTACTGACTACCCTGTGACAAACACACACACACACACACACACACACACACACACACACACACACACACACACACACACTTCACCTTGCACAGGGTCAGTCCCTCCTGTGGGATTGTGGGTGTTTTCCTTCCCAGTGGGGCTGTACTGAGCGCGCTCAGAAGAACTGAAGGCTAAACAGGAACAGATAGACCGTTCTGTGTGTGTGTGTGTGTGTGTGTGTGTGTGTGTGTGTGTGTGTGTGTGTGTGTGTGTGTGTGTGTGTGTGTGCCTCCCTGTGGTCTATTCAACTTTTAAAACAAACTGACAGGTGTCATCCTGGGACAGCAGTGTGTGTGTGTCTCTTTATATTCTTAGAAATGTGTGTGTGTGTGTGTGTGTGTGTGTGTGTGTGTGTGTGTGTGTGTGTGTGTGTGTGTTCGTCAGAGAATTACAGTGAATCAGTAATTTTACTAATTAAATCAAAAGTCAATATTGATCTGATAATTTACTGTCACTGATCAATGCAAACAGCATCGTCGCTGATTCAGTTAAAGGGACACTTTGCCAAATGTTTTTGCCTGATTCCTGCAGTTTGAACAAATGCAGGACACATAACCTAAAAATCATAAACTTTGAGCAGAAACAATGAGTTTTAAGCAAAAATGCCAAAAATAAATAGGAATATTTTCTGTTTTTCTACACCCACAGTGTAGAAAAGTAAACTGTATATTTGGGGGTTTTGAATGTTGATCCAACAAAACAAGACATTTAAAGACATCAGCTTGGTCTGTGATGGATATTTTTTCCTCTTCTGATGTTTTATAGACCCAAATATGTGTCAGTAGATTTATCTATAATAAAGCGGAAGCATAGTTGCAGCTGTAGACAAAAGCATCAGAACATCTGTGACATTTCTGAGGGTGTTTACTGCTTGCCAGCATCCTTTTTCACCTACTGCTGCCTGCAGAAAACCCTAATTTTGTCAAAAATAGGCCAGAAGAGCCTTCGTGGAGCTCAGGTGGAAAGAAGCAAAAGGCTACCAGCAGCAGGACTGATGGATGTTAGAAAGCTGAGGTTTCTGCTCTGCTTCATGTGCTCTCTCATGTGTTCTCAACACGTTCTCAACCCCAACACGTTAAAGACGGCAGCTCGGTCATTGGCCTCGTGTTTCAAACTGTGACGCTGTACGTTCCCCCTTCAGGGGCAGTTTTACACGTGCAGGGCTAGTTAACGTCTGAGTAGACTTTCAAAATAAAGCTTGCTGAGAAACACGAACGTTTTGGACATGCAGGAAAAGATCAAATTATGTGACCTTTGACATCATGGTAACAATAGTCAGGTTGATCTTTGTCAGGTGACCTTCGTTGACGTGGTGAGGCGGCCTTCATCGTTGTGAAGGCTTCAGGGGCCCTATGCATCTGCATAGTCCACACAGTCTGTGCAGACACAGAGCATCATGATCATCCCACTGGAGTGTTTCTTATTTGTGTCCAATATTCTCCAAGGACATTTTTCTGTTTATTTCAATCAAGACAAAGTTGTGTCTTTGTCTCTTTCTTTCCTGTTTCTCTCCTTCTTCATCTTCCTCGTCGTATTTCTCTTCCTGTTCTCATTCATCTTCGCTCTGACTGTGCCTCTCTCTGCTCGTTAGCATCAAAGTGTGACAACAGTCCAACACACACACACACACACACACACAAAGTATATGCAGAACAGTTGCTGACACAGCGTAAAGTCTGTGATGTCAGTCGTTTCTTCGTGGGCTTAGTCATGAAACAGACTCGCTGTGACAACAGTGAAGGTTTGTGTGGTTGTTCGGAGAGAGACGAGCCAAGTGTAAAGACGTCTGGGATGAAAATTAACATTTTAAACACTTTAAACTGCTCCTTTATCTCCTCTCCATCCTCATCCTGAAGTGTTTGGGAGTCCCATGGGAAACCTTTGCACCGGTTGTGTGTGTATGTGTGTGTGTGTGTGTGTTCTCCGTTGTCATGACAGCAAGGTGTTGATAAGGTCTCGTGATGGTTGGCGGGGAAGGATGAGTGTCTTCCTTGACCTCACTCTCCAGAGGAACACATACACAAACTGTATAGTTTATTTTACGTCTTATTTTTGTTGTGATTATAATAATAATAATAATTTTTTGACATCTAGTTTAAATGTTCATTGTCAGACTTAAGTTGCTCCTGCCTCATGCAACTGACAACTCAACGAACACGACCAGTTTACTCGTCCGTGACAAGTGGAGCTGCGTCTGATTTTCCACTTCAGAACCCTCCAGTGGCAGAAACCACACAATGACAGACAGTAAGAAGAAAGTGCAACATTTAGCAGCTGAAGACACAGATATTTTTGTTGGTGGAGACCAAAAACAGAGCTAAAAAGAGTCTAAATAGTGGAATGGTATTAACAATATCAAATTAACATGGTGATAATATGTCATGGTACTGTGTTTGCTGGCTATTTTTATGCTTTACTGCCATCTAGTGGATAAAAGGGCTCCAAGTGATGAATATTTTCATCATCAAGTAATGTCTGTTTTTTTAAGCAATGAATTGTTTTGTCCTTTAAATGGAAATTGACTTTTTGAAAAAGTCACAATCTTGTGTGACCAGATCAAAAATGATGAACCCAACAGACACAAACTCCAGTTTTACAGTGTAAACTAGACTTGACTAGACTCTACTAGACAACACTAGATGGTACTTTACACTACGGGAAAGTACTGGACAGTACTATACAGTACAAAACAGTATTAGGCAGTACTAGACAGTAAACAGCTGGTAAACATTTTTATGTTTTATCTATGTTTATGGGGTATTTTCATGAACAGAAAACAAAAATATAAAACATAAATAAAAATACAGGCATCAGCAGTCACTTGTTTTTTCTCGGTACAGCTGCTTCTGTATCTCTAGCATCTTGATGAGGACGATCTGAACAGTGACACTGTTATTAGGTATTAGGGTTCGATATATTAATAATAATAGTAATACATTTTATTTATGAGCACTGGTTTGGGTTTCAGTGTTATTTTTTCTTGACAGATTGTAAGAAATAAATTCCTCCTTGTTGATGTGTGAAGCTGGAGAACAGCAGCATCTAAAATAAAGTTACAGCTGATATCTGCTGACGAGGCGGTGGTCTGCAGACCGAGCACAGACAGACAGACAAACAGACAGACAGACAGACAGACAGACAGCCTACGTCTCCCCCCAAAAAATAAAATAAAAATAAAAATAGAAAACCCCTAAAAGGATAGAAAACACAGAAAGAAACAGAGGAGGAAAGAAAGAGAGAAAAAGCTGAATGTCAAGCCGCACTAATTGTTTCTATTTTAGAGAGCAGAGCTGCTTTCAGACTGATTTAAGGCGAGTCGGTGTAAAAGTGACCTAAAAACAAAGCAGAGAGCCGGCTGACGCTCACTGATAACACACACACACACACACACACACACACACACACACACACACACACACACACACACACACACACACACACTCATTGTGACACAGAGTACATAAAACCTTTTCTGCATTAATCACCTTCATCTTATTCAATATCATCATTCTTGATTATCAACAAAATTCAAAATCAATAAACACACAAGAAAAGAGAAGATAAGATGAAGATCATGATGATGAGAAAGAGAAGAGAAGAAGAGAAGAGGATGAAGAAGAAGAAGGAAGAGAGGAGAGATAAAAGGAGAGCAGAAGTTACTCACCAGAGAGACAAACACCAGGTGTGTTGATCTTTCTGTGGACTTCTGCTGCCTCCTGCTGGACAACAGACGTACTTTTTAAAAAAAAATCTTTTCTCTTGCAGGGATCCCCAAACTCTTTCATGTCAAGAACCATCACAACAGATTCACATGTAGATACAGAGCCCCGGTTTGAGCGGATTCTTTTTCTTCTCTTCTTCACAAATGCAGCGCTCTTTGTACGGTGTTTCTCAAACCCAAAGTTTCAAATTTGTTGTCTTTCTCTTGTTGTATTTTAAAACCTTGTAAATGATGATCTGAAAACTGGTGCTCATATGTTGCAGATCAGAGATCTGCACACACAGCCGTGAGTTTGTGAGTCACATGATTTCTGCCAGCATCAGTTTTTAAATCATCATTTATAAGGTTTGAAACCTGGAAAACAGACAGAACTGAAACAAAGTGTGTTGCAGAAACACTGTAAAAAAAAGAGAGAGAGGGAGAGAGAGAGAGAGAGAGAGAGAGAGAGAGAGAGAGAGAGAGAGAGACACAGCTGCAGTTGTGAAGAACAGAAACTCAAATACAAAATGTATTTGAAAAAAGTTACAGATTTTTTTTCAGCAGGGCAAAAAAATATATAATTCAAGTCAAGGTATTTAATGTTAAAATGCTGCAGGGGGAGCTCCTCACTTTATTCATCAGCTCTTAACAACCTGCTGCTGATGAATCTTTAAACTTTATTAACAAATACGTACATTTCAATTTTAAATTAACAATCAACCAACTAAATAAATTATATTAATTTGAAACAGTACGGATAAATAAATCTATTAATGCACAATTGTAATAAGAAAAAAGTGAATATACATTAGATATATATTTAAATATACATTATTCTTCTTTAAAGATTGCACTGTACTTTTTTAGTCTCTGTACGCTGCAGATTCTTAATAAAATCTTTAAATTCATGTAAAAATATGATGAAATCTGCATTTATGTAAGTTGAATCTATAATGTTATATTGGTCAGTGTTATATTTAGCATGTCCAAAATGTGCTTTTTTTAACACTTGAAGCTCACATTATGATTAGTTTTACACAATATATAATCTGGATGGTGATTTGATAATAGTTTCGTTCTTGTAATAAGAGGATAAGAGCTTATAGATTTAACAAATGTATTTTGTATTTTTCTTAATATAATATGTTGAATTTCTATTTCCTCTGTTATTTATTCTGTTCTGTACATTAAAACCTCAGTTTTCAGGCGTGACCTATGCCAATAAAGTTTAATAAAAGTCTAATAATTATTTCTCCTGATGTCACGTCGTCTCTCCGCCCCAGATGTTTGAACTCCTCTTCCTCTTCTGCCACGTTTTTGCTCCTTTCCAAAGAGAGGGACGAGACTGGGAAGCTGTACCGCAATCTGATTGGCCAAAAATCACGAGAGGCTTCTTTGGTCCCGCCCATGGAGTGCATCCGCGGCTCTGATTGGTAGAGTGTAAAGTCAATCACGGTTACTATGGACTTTAGCTTTGCTGGTATCCAAGTGAGGACGTGATTTTTGGTGAACTCATAGCTTCATCAATGAGCGCAGGGAACGTACAGCAACAAGGAGCGTTAAGTCCGTCCATGTTTTTGTCATAATTAGAGCTGAGTTAGCTTGTTAGCTTATAGCTGCATAACTGAACAACCATCACGGGAGAATTTACGAGGCAATGGCCCAGAGAAAGAATACCAAAACCCCGTCCAAAAAAGGTCAGTAAGTTACCATTTCTTTGCTAGATTCTTTGAGCCCTGGACGCGCCTCTTCTGTACAAAGTCCCATGTCAAATCTTGGAATTTAAAGTATTTTTCCCCATCAGCAAAGAAACATGTCCGGTAGAACAAATCTAAACACGTTTTAGTCATCGTTAAGATGCATTCATCAATACGGCTAACATACCGACATATTATGCAGCACAAACTACGCTTTCAGCGTCGGATCGCCGGTAGTTCCCACTGACTTCTTCAGGCAGAAGTGCGTCCCGTTGGGCGTCTAAAGGCAGTGTTAACCAGCAGTAAAACTTAATATTTTCATTAAAGGAAAGGCAGTTTGTGTATTTTGCCTTGGCCGAACAGAGAAGTGGTGTTTAAACTTCTAAGTTAACTCCCCAATTAATGTTTTCTCAGGTATTTGCTATGCCACTTAACAAGAATATATTAAATGAGTGAAATTTTTGATTGGAGTTTGGTTTGACGTTCTCGCGGCACACGAAAACGGGCCATTTCTTTGCTAGCTTTCAACATCTCCACAACACAGAGGAGTTAATCTATCCAGCTGAGATAAATGCTTAGGTTTAAACCAGCGGATGCTCTGTGTGGCTGCTCGCTTGCTTGTCCGGCGGTGACATGGAAGTGGAGCTGTAAATGATGCTAAGCTAACCTAGCTGTGAAAGACTGCTAACATTAGCTAACAAGCTATTAACTTTTGAACAGACAGACAGCAGGTCAGGGTTGATTTTCTGTGTCATTAACCAGCTCCTGAACACAGACCCGCTTTACTCACCTTATGTACACATTTATAAGCCTGACACAAGCCTGTCAGGTTGTTCTGTTTTGGTACCTGTGCCAATAACAATACTGGGGAGTAAAAAAAAATCAATCCATCAATTGTGAAAATGGATGCAGGATATTTTACAGATTCACAATAAACTGTTATTGTCCAAAAATGATATTAGAGCCCTAAAACAGTTAACTTTCACTGGTATTTTTAATGATCATAAACAAGCATGTAAGTGTTCTAATTGGTGATTTTGTGCATTTTCTTTAACCAATAGTTGATAATGTTATTAAATCAAAGATTGATTCATCATTAATTATACAAAACACACTTTGTTTTCTCAGTTTAAATTTTATTTAAACAATTCTAGCAGCATATTAGTTATGTAAAAAATAATTAATGAAGCACAAACAACTAAAATGAACAGTATAATTAAACAGTAAGGCTCTCACATGATGACTCCATCACATAAAACCATGTCAAATGGGACCGTTAATACGTTTTTAATTGATTACATTTTTTTTAATAGGTTAAATTCTGAACAATGATTAACCTAGCAAAGGTTAGAGCAGTGGTTCCTAAACTTAGTCTGGCAAAAATAAAAAAAATCACACACTGCCACACCACAATATTTTATCAGTCATTAACAATAACTGGGGAAGCAAGTGATGGAAATGGACTTTAGTGAAATGAAAAAATGAAAGGTCAGCATTTTGGCTGATCAATTTTGAAGAAATATCTAATTGCAATTGTTTTGACTGGTATTACAATTGCAATATGATTTGCAAAATGAGAGGGAAGGATAGTTGTTACATCATTATTCTCATTTTCATTGAAAAATTAAAACAGTTATGGTGTGTTATTGTATTTTCAGGGATCTGAACTAAACAAAGATGTTTTCTGAAGTCTAGAGAATGATGTGTCGGTCAGGACACTTCATTAGGACATTTAATTGACAGGGAAATTAGTTGGCAGTAACTGGTCTGCTGTGGTGCAGTAAAAACTTCACATACTGTCCCTTTAATTAAGGTGACATATCCCACAGCTGAGAGAGAGAGAGTGTGTGCGTCTGTGTGTGTGTGAACAAACAAGTGTCAAGGTTATTCTGTGGGCTATTCTGTCCTCTCTGGCATCCCCTCCCCATACACACACACACACACACACACACACACACACACACACACACACACACACACACACAGTGTCCCTGGGTTTGTCAGCTCTAATAATAGTGTGGATCAGATTCTGGACGGCTAGTCGACTGTTGTCCTGCTGGGAGGAAGAGGAGGAAGAGGAGGAGGAGGAGGAGGAGCTCTTTCATTCTCCTGCTCAGCTCAGTCTCTTTCTGTCGTTCTCTTAGTTCACTGCTCTTCTTTTATCTGTTTTCCTGTTTGGATGATCAGTAATTTGGAATATTTGTTCTTTCGGATTGTTTTTATCTCGCTTGATCACCTTGTCAGTTTATTACTTTTACTTTTTAAAGTTCTTTTTTGTGTCGTTTTCTTGAAGTACTTTGTGATCTTTTGGAAAAGTAAAATAAATATATTTGATTTATTTTGATGGTTCTTTAGTGTAAATTTCTCCTCAAGAGGGTTTGTCTGCTCTGGTCCCTGTCTGGCCTGGTCTTGGTCTTGGTCCTGTTTTCAGGGTCCAGTTGAGACCTCAGACGGTCCATGCAGCGCTACCGCCACTATGGCACCTCCTACTCCTCCTCTTCACCCTCCTCAGTTCCTGTAGAGGAGGTCCGTGCTGAGGAGGAGGAAGAGGAAGAGGAGGTGTACACAGAAGAGGAGGTGTATGAGGAGGAGGCGGAGCCCCTGATACAGGAGGAGGCGGAGCCTGTGATGCAGGAGACAGGTAGGGGTTGGTGTACGGATTGACCTGGTTTGGTTTGGGATTGGTTCTGATCTGGTTTGGTTTGGTCAGGAGGCGTTAATGAGGAGGAGGCCACGCAGATGAAGGAGGAGGTGAAGTCTGTCGTAGAGGAGACAGGTAGGAGGGCTTGGTTTGGCATGGATTGGTTTGTTTTGGCGTGATTCGTGGGTGTGTTTATGAGGCGTAGAGCTCAACCAAACTTTGTTACTGAAGACTGTATCAGAGTTTGGTTTTGTTTGTTTGTAACTCAGCACAGTTTGGTGTGTTGTGTTGTTTATTAACTTGGATTGATTTGTTGGTTTGGTTTGACTTTGTACAGTGAGTGTGTTTGTGTGTTTGATGTGTAGGTTACTGAATCCAGTTAAAATCCTGACGGCGTTATGATAGGGAGAGCTGCAGTGATTGATTATTACATTAATCGCCAACTATTTTGATAATTGATTACTGGGTTTGTCCTTGTGCTTCACATGTTTGGACCTATTTTTCAACCTTTGACCTATTGACCCATGTTTCAAGACTTATAACGATTATTTTCATCATCGGTTTATCTACCGATTTTAGAAATGAAAATCAGACACTGAGTCAGTACAGCATTGTATTGTGATATTTTATCAATATGCAGATATCAGTATCAGTCTTTTATCATAAATTATTAATATGCAGATGGTAGGTTTTTATGAGAGAGATCAGTCTGTCTGCTTGAAAATAAATAAAAATAACTGAAGTAAGAACAGACTGAAAACCTGATCTTATTAGATAGAATTAGTGTTGCAGCTGACGATTATTTTAATAATCGATTCTTGATCAATCTATAAGTTGTTTGGTCTATAAAATGGTGAAAAATGTTGATCAGTCCACGATGACCTCCCCAAATGTCTTGTTTTGTCCACAAATCAAAGATGAGAAGAGAATCAAAGAGGAGTAAAGAAACCAGAACATAAGAAGCTTGGACTTTTATGAAATTAAAAAATCACTTAAAACAATGAACTGATCATCAGAATAATTGCCGATTAATTTAATAATCTATTAATCATTGCAGCTTTAGATAAAATGACTGAATGATGATGAGTTTTCCTTTTGGAACATAATTTGCACTTAAAAAAGTGAATATATCACACAGTAAATGTTATCTCACAGCAAAATGTTAAAAATGGCAGTAACATCGTGGTGGTCTGGTGATTCCCATCCCTACATCTGCAGGGGAGTCATCACTGGCCTCTTACATGTTTGAATTTTTATCAAAGAACCAGATATTTATTTGGTTCAGTCCGTCGTCTTTACTGATGATTCAACCAGGAGAGTCTCATGTCCATCATGTCCATTAAAGACTTGAAGACCTCAGCATTGTGTATGAGAAAATAAAAGGGGACTTCTACCTCTGTAATCTTCTAAATATATTTCTAAAATAGCTCCTCACACTATTCGTTGATATTCCATCTCTTGTATTAACACTGCTTTAAATAAAGACATCACACACACACACACACACACACACACACACACACACACACACACACACACACACACACACACGTTGTATAACCCTTGAGGATGTCTTTGAGACACTTGTTGCACCACTGCTGTCCCTGCAGCCACAGTAAAGAAACAGTTCACACACTTTTCTGCCTGTAGAAACAGACTTTTTAACTAAGAGTCTAATAAAAGACCAGGCTGTTTATGGTTTCTCTCGTTAGCATTCAGGCTATTAATTAGATGTGATCATGATACAAAAGCAGACAGCTGTTGTCATTAACTGCAGTCACTTCAGCTCAGAGTTGGACAACAAACAGCTGTTGTCAGTTTTCTGCTGTCTCTCTCTCTGTCAGGGTCATGTTGTCTCTATGTCTCTCACTCTATTCCTGGGTCGGCCTGCCCTTTTCTGCTGCAGCCATGTTGTCTTTCTCTCCTCAGCCTGAGGCTGTCAGTATGATTGATCACTAGTTGAAAATTAGATCCCAACATGTATAAAACAGATGGAGTGCACAGATGTATGTGTTTTGATTTGGGTTTTTAAGAAATGGGTCCCCAGAAAATAAAGGTTTGGCAAACAGTGACATAGATGACCAGGCCTAAAAATCTTCATGTCCAGATGAACGAAAACTCTCTGCCATTGGTCGCTTGCTTCAAGCAGCATCCGCAAGAACCTCTGAGCTGCAACCTACAGGCTGAAAATGGCTCTTATCTTTTTTTTTTTTTTTTTTTTTTTTTTTTTTTTTTTTCAGCAACATAGTCATTTTAATACTAGATCTCACACCTCACCTCCTGAAGTGCAAATGTTCCACCAAGCAATTTCCCCTTAGCACTGCCAGAGACGTTTGTGATTGGTTTAAAGAAATGCAAACAAGGCAGGGCATTGTTCAGATTGTTCCAAAATGCATATAAAAATTCAATATTGCCATAAAACAGTCCAAAATGTGCCTACAGTTGCTTAATACACCCAGAAATATTAAGGTGTTCTTTTCTATTTCTTCAGATAAAGTTTCTAAGAGAAGCTTTTTTCTTTTGCAACAAAGCTTTAAAGTTTTGCGTTGTTAGTTCTCTCATGCATGCTGTTGACCTTTGTATGAGTTCTGAAATACAGGCATAAACCGGTTTCTGTGGTTTTACTCTGTTACACACACACACACACACACACACACACACACACAGACTGACACAGGGTTTAGTTCTCTCGATAACACACACCGCTCTGTGTCTCTAACCATGTCACGTTGTCTGCGCAGCCACAATAACAGAACATCCCAAACATGGTTCCAGACAACTTTTAAACCATTGTTGGTATATTATCCTCCAGGTAACCATAGCAACAGTACTTACTCTTCATGGTGTGTTATCAGTTAGTTTTCACAGATAAAATGAACATTAAATTATAACATGTTTTAAAAATAATGTATGCCTGATTTTGAATGTGGATGTTTTCATCCGTCCTCAGACGGGAAGACACCGCCGGTGGAAAGTAAGAATGGAAAGAGGGCGGAGAGAGGAGGAGGAGGAGGAGGAGGAGGAGATGCTGCTGCTGCTGCTGCTGCAGGAGGAGGGTCTAAATACTCCATGTTTACCTGGTTTGTGGTCCTGGCTCTGCTGGGAGTCTGGAGCTCTGTGGCCGTGGTCTACTTTGATATCGTGGACTACGACAGTGTCATCGGTGAGTAAGAAGAGTTTGATGCAATTGGTTCATTTATTTACTCAGGAGTGGTGAAATCAGTGCAACACGCCTTCTTTCAGATGCTCATAACGTCGACCTTTCCTGCAGCTTTCAGCAGCTTTTTGACCACCTGCGTTATTGCGTTGTTGTTTTCTTAGCTTAGCTTCCTCAGTGTAGTGCTCCAGCTAACTTTGTTTCAAACTTCAGAGGCTGAACATTACTAAAGCCTCTTTTACACTGGACAAAAAACCCCACAAACACCCACTAACATCTACCTTTTGTTGTCAGTGGAAAACAGCATTAATTTGCAGGTCAAAAGACTCTGTAGTTATTACAGGTATTTATCAGCTCCACCTCTGATTGCGAGAGATGTGACCATGACACCTAGTATTTTTGTCTGAGGTGTTGAGGTGTGCAGAGGTTGAACCGAGACCTGAAAGTACAAACAACGGCACAGGAGAGAAACCTCAAACCACAGATGCGGTTAGAAGCTACAAAAGTACTGAGAGCTGAACATACTGACACTTTTAAAAACCTCTTTATGTTCTCCTGAACACACATCAGTTGAGTCTCTGCCCATCAGCGCACATCAGAATAAAATAACTGTAAGGCGAGCTCATCTGCTGGCAATAGAAAAAGAGCCTGTTTCCTATTTTAAAGGGGTTCAGCCTTGTTTAAAAACTTGCTTATACTGGCTAATTCTGGTGTAAACGTGGTGTAAGTTACAGGTGTGATGTGGAGATGAAGATGCCTTTAAACCGACACAGAGATGTCAGGTGCTCACCTGGCAGGGATGTTTAGTTTAGTTTAGTTTAGTTTAGTTTATTTGCACATTATATATATATATATATATATATATATATATATATATATATATATACACAAAGACAAAAAAACAACAAAAGATTAAAACCTTGTGCAGGAGAGGTTGGAAGCCAAAAAGGCTTATAAAGATACCTCCCCTATATAATTAACACTGACAACTAAATAGATATAAAACTGATATACAGAATGTGACAAATGTGTGACAAATAAAATTCTGTTCATGTGTGAGACAGTGAGAAAACTGGCTGTGAAAACTAGGAAACAAGCATGGGTGAGTTTCATGTTGTGTTTTCACATTTCCTGGCTTAGTTTCTCACACACACACAACCACACAAAGAAATACACACACGCTCTCAGACGTTGCACTGAAAGCTTCAAAAGCATACAGGAACCTGTCTCTGGCTTCATGTGGTTAGGACTGTGTTGGAGGACTTTCACAAACACTTCCTATCAGACAGACAGACAGACAGACACACACACACACACACACACACACACACACACACACATATGTGCCTGTCATGAGACAACTATTTCTTATCTCAAACTTCATCTGTTTGACTGAAGAGCTGCTTCATGGTTGAGACATTATTGTTGCATCTGGCACATCAAAACCGGAGATAAGAGTAAATTTCCGTTTAAGAGTGTGATATTTGTGTTGAAATAATGACAGCCGTATTAACCAACTTGTGATGTTTGTAAAGTGAAACTTGTGTTTCTTGTCTTTGCTCTGTGTCTGAAGTCTTTCAGGGCTGCATGATCTGGAAAAAATACAGTTTTACAACAAAAGTTTGAGTGATCAGTGAGCCTCATACAGGATTTTTGTGAAGCAGGATTATTCTTAAACTGGATGCAAGAAAATCAGTTTTTATAAATAATCCTGAATAGAAGAATAGAATCTGTGTTGTTGAGTTTACAGATGGTCTGACCCACTCATAAGTTTTCTTATCAGTTTTGAACAGTCTTTGGAGTGAGTCAATTTGTTTGTAGAGACAAGTTAAGATCAAATCAGGGTGGAGGAGCAGTGTCATGCTTGAGGCCCGCTATCTCTGATTTTATCCTACAGACCCTAAAATCTGGACCCAGTGTTTTCTTTCTCAGTTTCAGCTTGAACACTGAATAACAATCCTCTAGTAGACTTCTAATAGTGTTTTGTTCTGATTTGGTGCCACACAAAAATGAACTTTTTTGCAGAAACTTATCCTTGAAAACACAAACTGTTAATGACTCAAAGCCAAATCCATACACTGAATTAAAAAAAAACAGTGGATTTAGTCAAGGTGACGCCTCTCATTAGGCACTTCAGCCACAGGGACTACCTCCACTTCTTTTTTTCAGGTTGTCTTTACAGTAAAAGTCTTCTAGCAGTTTCTTTTCATTTTAGTCACATTCACAGTGACACATCATGCAGCCTTGAGTCTTCTCTGTATTTCTGCTTTGTTTTGTACTAACTCAGTCCTCTTTCACTGCAAACAGGGAAAAATTCAACCTGCAGTGCTTTAATCTCTCACGGCCTCTCTGTCTTCTTCCTCTCTTGTCTCTCTGTGTGTCGTCTCTGCATGCAGCCAGAGCTAAGGAGTTTCATATGAACTTTTCTGAAGTTTTACAAGGTACGATCTCAAGATTTAAACATCCTCTAACTACTTGTTCCATATCACAGTGTGGGCATCCATCAGAGCCAACAGTGTCACTGAACTACTCCAAAGAATACACTGAGTTTGGTTCAAACAGGATAAGATGGAAGAAAAATAGATAAAAGTCCAGTGTGTCA
The DNA here is from genome assembly GCF_056507025.1 of Lutjanus erythropterus. Classification (NCBI taxonomy): domain Eukaryota; kingdom Metazoa; phylum Chordata; class Actinopteri; order Lutjaniformes; family Lutjanidae; genus Lutjanus; species Lutjanus erythropterus. The sequence goes on from NC_139337.1 coordinate 31,266,357, forward strand.
GATGTAGGGGATTTATTGGCAGAAATGGAATATAATATTGGAATAATAATATGATAACATCTTTCTATATTAATACTTTATTCAATGTACTAGCCTGTTTTATTTCTGTTTATGTACTGTCCCCAACAAAAGCTTCCATGTGTTCACCTGGTGTCATTTTAGTTCTGACAACAAACCTCAGGGAATGAACCACATGCAAAGTGGAGTTTTTGTTCACAAAGGACAGAATGACAGGTGTTTAAATAACATGAATGCATTTGGCTACAGATCTAATCCAGGACAAGACAGACCGAGAAAGAGAGCAACAGAGATGAACCAAACAGAAACAGAAACACATTTGTGCTTGTTTCATTGTGGTGTCTTACTTAAGTTAAAATAGGACAGAACTTGAACAGTCTGCAGGCAGAGAGGTAGCTCAGTCAGAGAACCTCAACCACAAAACAGGATCTTCACTGCGGCTTGTTTAACAACCGTTTCAAGCTGTTTAAATCTTCTGTTTGCACTCTTTTATATCATGACACTACGAATATCATGTATTCTCTGCAGGCTACTGCACATCCTTCCAGACAGTAACCCAACAAATTTATAAAAACAAAATATTTTCCTCTGACCTGTGGTGTTATTTATCCATCTATTCTGTTTGAGTGTGAGCTGCAGAGTTATCAGCTGTAGAGATGTCTGCCTTCTCTCTAATGACGTGGGACTAGATGACTCAAACAATACATTTGAAAAGCTCAACAGCACGTAGGAACTACTTTCTTTCTGCTTTTCAGCTGAGATCTCTGGAACTACTTTCATCTAGTCCCATTATGTGCAGCTCACAACAAAACTATCTAGGTGGATAAATAGCACTACAGGCCAGAGGAAAAATATTTGATTTGGGGGCGAACTGTCCAACTTGGTTCGCCCAAGGTACACCAAAGGACAGACCAACATCTCAAGGCACATTTGTCCTCTTATCTGCAAAACAGCCTCAATAACCACTCTTACCATCAGGCTGCAACTGACGACTCCAAGGCACATCTGGACCACTGAATTAAACTACCTACTTTAATTGTACCACATCATGTCAGCGTGTTTGTAGAAAAACAGCCTCAGTGAGATTTAGTGGTGATTTTACAGATACATGTGAGTCAAAAAAGAGAAGATGATGTATGACATGTGGTCAGTGTGACAGCTGAGAAGACTTACTGTGATCATCCTCCTCCTCCACCACATCCTTCCTCTTCTGAAAACTTTAACTTCGACGTGTACTTTGACATACTGCTGCTGTTAAAATGTTGCGCTCGATGTTCTTATTAATAGTTTGTACAAGTCGAGTTCTGCTTCCTGACACAAAGACATTTTTATGCTCAGTTGACGTTTGGTTAATTTAAAATGTTGTTTCTCTTTCTCCCTCTGACTGCACCAGTGTGCAGCAGCCTGGAATAATAATTTAATTAACATGCATATTTGATTAATACTAAACCAGACTTGATAGTGTTGTGGCCATCAGTGCTAAAAATATATGTTTTTATTGAAAAATCTAATTAAAATCAAAAGTAAAAAATCAAGTCGTGGGTTTGCAGACTTGAGACGACACTATTTGGACATTTATTACTTTAATAAATTATTTTTTTCAAGAGCAGGATACTACTATGTATGTGTGTCACTGAGCCTTCCTCCCTTCCTCTTCTTCCTCCTCCTTCAGGGAAACTGACGGCCTACGACACAGACGGAGACGGAGACTTTGATGTGGAAGATGCTAAAGTTCTGCTCGGCAAGTCCACTTTATTTTTTTCTTGATTTCTCGCTGTAACGGCTGAAAAACTGATGTGGTTTACAGTGAAGTCCCAGTGCCTCAGTTTTAAACTGTAGCCAGTTTCTTACTCAGTGGTTTGAACCCCACTGGAGCGGTGAGCGAAACCAGAACGAGCCGCGGTGGTTTGTCAGCTCATACTGATGGATTTCTGATCGCCTGTTTTGTTGCCTGTAAGAAGAGAAGTCAGCAGCTTGACTCTGAATGTTGAGGTTCGTTGTGAGAGAGGGAACCTTCACATGTTGTTTGTTGGTGTTTGTAGGCGGGATTAAAGCCAAAAACGTATAGCGGCCTGTAATAACTGCTAATAATGCTTTAATGTCTTTTTTTATCTTCTGAAAATCCAACTGAAGATAGACGAGATAGAATAGTGTAACTTTACCTGTGAACAAAATGCACAATTGCAGTATGCTTAGTATGGAAAGAAGGTACCTCTCATAATACCATAGAGAAAGTACATGTTGATGAATCAGTGAAAATATTGTTTCTTTCAGGAATATTTATTTTAAAAAAGTCTCCTCACACACTGTATCATCATTCTGATGAACAGGCCCAAACAGAATCTGCACGTTTTTATTTTTTAATGGCAGTTTTCATCTGTTTTGCAGAAAAAAAATCTTATTTTAGTTTTCAGTACTGGAGATTAAAGCATGACAGTGAATCAACAGCCTCTACAGGGCTGCACAGTTAGTAGAATATAAAATTACAGCATCCAAATCCCAGAACCAGATTTTTTAAAAAAGGAAAACAGCATCATAATGAGGTTCTGTAGAGCTGCAGAGATGCCCTGCCCTAAAAATCTTCTTCTTTAGATTAAAGAAAACATGTTTGTTTTTTCTACCACATATTCCAGTTTGACGCAGAATCACAGTGACTGTTTTTTTTTTACCAAATCGTGCAGCTCTCGCTGAAGTGTGTCAAGTCACACCACGTTCCCTCCCCTCAGCTCGATGGCACATGATATTATTCATTTAAGATAACTACGATTGTTTCTGAGCAACTGTAAACACACACAACACATTAAAACAAGTTAAAATTATCTTGAGAAATATTTTGTGTAAATTAAGATTGCGGCGATGCAGACCCCAGCTACCGTGATTGGTCGGCTTGGTAGGATCACATTTCCTCCTACGCATTTTCAGCTGCTCCTTTGTGGGTCAGACAAACATGAACCAAATCAAGGAGGGGTTAACTGAAGAAGGATTGATTGATTATTCTTCACCAGAGTACAGTGAGTGCCAGTAACTGTTGTTCAGTGTTTATCAGCACGATCCACTCACATTTAGTTGCCATTGTTTGAAGAACATGAAGAAGCTCAACACAGTGACGTAGGAACCCCACCACCAACTGTCACTGAGGAATGATGCCGACACTGATTGCAGATCATCTGAGCCGTTTTTGCCAATATATGACTGGTACCGATCACTTTTTGTTCAGTATTATTGGTCAGTCTGCAAATATTTCACAATAAAAGCCTTGTTAAGCCTGTTTTTTGCCACTTTTAATTTGAAAACATCCAGGAAGTGTTCCAGGAATTTGTATCAAAGATGGCCGCCTCTGTTCCTTGTTGTAGAACAGACAGGAAGTCAGAGACTGCCTGACGAGACTGAGACAGGAAGTAAAGGCTTATTTGTTGTCTGGTGTTCGTATGCGACATCTTTAACTCACTATCTTTCTCTTTCCCACATCATCATCCTTTATTTTTTGTCCTCTTTTGGTTACCGTTGCTCTTCATCCTCCGTCCTTCCTGCCTTTTATCCTTCCTTCTTTTGTCTCCTCCTAATATTCTTTACATTCCTTTTTTCTCCTCTTATTCCTCGTCCTTTTCCCTTAACATCCTGCCCTTCCTCCCTCTATGCTTCTTCATCTCCCCCTCTGCTTCCATCCCGTCTGGTTTTCTTCTTCCCTCCCTCCTTTTCTCTCTCCCTCTCTCTCTCGTCAGGCTTGACCAAAGATGGCGGCGGTAGTGCGAACGTCGAGTCGCTCGAGGAGGTTCTTAATATTTTAGCTGAGGAGGGCTCTGATTGGATCTATGGCTTCTTCACCTTCCTTTATGACGTAGTGTCCTCGCCCATAGAGCGGGGCGAGGAAGAGGAGGAGGGGAAGGAGGCGGCGGCAGCTGAGATACAGAAGGAGGGTGGCGTGGCCTCCTCTGATGAAGAGGAGGTCAAAGGGGTCATACTGGACCTCCAGAACCAATAAGAGGACAGGAAGCAGAGCCGCAGCCAATAGCAAGGCTCCCTGGTCCCACTACCGACCAATGAGGACCAGACTGGGACGTAGCCCGGTCCAGCTGGAGGAGGATGTATGTTGAGGTGCTGAGGACCTGATGGAGGACAGGGTGGTTTCTACTGCAGGGCCAAACTGGGCAGACTGGTCGCAGAGTCCTTTTAAATTAAAAAAAACAGAAGAAGAAGAAAAGACTCCCGCACACCGTCCTCTTTCAGTTTCAGTTCACAGAACTTAATCACGTTATTTTACAAAACAGAGACAGAAACACAAAAACAGCAGGACTTAAACAATCTTAAAACACTTTTTTTTTAATTTAAGAACGCAATCAGTTTATTTTTGTTCATTTTTATGTTATTTTGTTAATGTGATAATGCGGTTGGAATCAGAGACTGTTTTGAAAACAGTTTGTGTAACTGAAGTGTTAATAATACTTTCAACGTATAAATACCTGTTAGTGGACACACTCTTTAATTTATCCATCTAAAAAGCATCAAACTCAAACTGTAAAACAAGTTTTCTCCTCCCTTAAAAGAAGAAACCACATAACTATCAAGACTACTGCTTCATTTTGTTTAAAATCTTTCACACAGAACTTTTAGCAGCTTTTTTTGGTGGTCAGCACCATTCAGGCTAATAGGAATATTTATTTTTGGCACATTTTCTATAGATATTGCAGTAATATTATTGTGAATTCTCTTGGTTACAATAATCATTCATTGAAAGTCTGATATCATGACTGTACCAAGTCACGCAATTGTGCGAAAATAAACTCACAAAGTATCAAGAGAGAACACACTCTCACTTATTTCCCTTACTAAACAGAAAAATACAGCCCTACTGAATTCGAGTTTTCCTCTTTTACTGAACTAAGATGGGCTTTAATTGCCTTCACTTACAGTCGGAAACAAAATAAAACTTAACAAAATCATCTTGGTTCGTCTTTCCACTGTTTCCACCGCTTTTCTATTGTCTGACACCCTCTGAACAGTGGTTAATCAGTTAATGATTAATCATTTCCTGTGAACATGGGGATGTTAACTGCCAGAGTGACGAGTGGTTTTCAGTAAGTTTCTCTGCTGTCTGTTTGTTCAGATGAAAAGAAGTTAAAAGGTCCTGCTCTGAGGAGAGACAGGCTGAGAAAAGGTACTGAAAAAAAAAACATGTTTCGAGTCAGACTTTCCTGACACTCAGCTCAGAGCTCTCCTGACAGATCTGTCTGTTTCCAAACCTTGTAGAGGACGAGAAAGAGGTGAAGAAGAAAAGTAAAAGTAAAGGTACAGTCCCAGTTTCTTCTGTTACTGCACGACTCTGATCTGAAAGCACGCAGTCAACAGGTGTGAACGTCGCAGCTCATTCACGTTCTAAAGGTGCTTGTTAACCTGAGGATAAAGATTTCTGTACAACAAAGTTCAAATAATACAAACGGCATGCTACACAACACGGCAACATTATGTCACTGCTTCGATTTGGTATTAAAATAAATATTGATTTGCTTGGATATGAAAGAGATTCTCAGAACTAATGCTATAAATTGTACAAGGACTAATCTCACATGGTGTGGTTCTTACTTTCCTCAACATCAAATGTGAAATTAATTTATTATTTAATACATTTTCTCCCAGAAGTAGTCATTTCTGTGCAGTTAATGCAGACAGTGCCTGCTAGCTAACAGATAAGTACTGTCCTGTTGTGTGAATCTAACCTTCCTGCCACACAAAGTAGTTCTGACTGGATCTCTTCCCGGCTCACGCCTTCCCAACATCTTCATCTTGTTTTTGTTGGTTGAAAATCACTATGTGGAGTCCCTTCAACTGGTAAAGTAATAATTAGGATAGTTGTCAGTCGGTAGATTAGCAGGAATTGGCATGACTTCTGTTTATAGTTTTATAGTGTTTATAGTGTGTCGTCGCAGCAGCGCGTTTTGCTGGTCTTTTATTTTTAACATGTTGAGCTTCAGTATCATTTTGATGTGTGTGTCATCCTAGAAGACAAGACGTTAGAGGCCGCAGATGAAGAGATAAAACTGCCAAAAGGTAGAGTTCTGGTCCGTCTGTGTGTGGTTGTGCGTGAGTTTTTGCCTGTGTGTACGTACCATTAATCCTTCACATCCGTCCGACTGAAGAGAACGGGTAACCTGAGCTCACTGTGTGAATACATGCTCTCATATATTTGATATTTGAGCTCTTTGTCACCTCTGAGCTGTTTGTGAACCGTTGTGTAGAGATGAATCTGAGCTGACAGGCTGTTTGTTCTCCTCTGTGGCAGACGAGCCAGCAGGGAACAACACGAGCAGAGGTACTAAAACCTGCCGCCTGCACGTCTAAAATAAAATCTTTACTTTTAATCTGACTTGATATTTAAAGGAGTGGTTTTGGTTTAACATCTGTGAAGTGTGTAGAATTATCTAATGTATGTTTATGACAAAACAGATCAAGATTAAATTCTTTATCCAAAAATCAGCCAGTGCAAAACTTAAGAGCCTAAACTGAAATTTCATTCTCCCTGGAAAAAGTTGCCTTTGATTTTTTATAAATTATACAAGAAATAGTCAGTAAATCAGTAAATCACAACTTTTTTATGCAGTTTAGCTTGATCCTGCAGTTTCTTTGCAAAAAACACCTAAAAACATCACAACATGCATCACAATTTTTAAATCAGGCATTTTAGGACAACAATCACCAGACCAGCCTGCAAAATCCTGGAGGAACTGAAATATAGTGTAAGACCTGTCAAATAAGTCAGATAAAGGAAGAATTACACATCATTTAAATTGCATGTCTTTACTTTTTTGATAGTCTTTTTACATGCCGATATCTGCATATATCGGATCATTGTGGTCAATGATATTTATATACTTCTCATAAGTCAAGGTTTTATTAACTTTTCCATTTTGTAAACAATGCAGTGCAACATAATACAAACAGTACAGTAAGTCAGCCTACAATAATTTACAAAACAAACACAACAAACAACAGATCTCAGCACTTGACAATCTAAGTCATATTAATAATACAAAAATAAATTAAGAGAGAAACAAAAGAAAAGAGGGTACAAAGCACATTTAAATAAAAATGTAGGAATATTTTCAATCCTTTGTATCTTATTAGACCAGACTTCATAAAACTTCTCTTGATGATTTTTAGACCTCACTGTTAGCGATTCAAAACAGGTTAAGGCGGTCTCAACTTTAACCTTTCATCCAAAACAATATTTCTATATTTTCTCAATGCAAATGAAATCATTCTGATTAAAATTTCCAACCTAACTGTCAGATAAAACATATGTTTACATGCTTATGTTTAAGCAGTGATCAGAATATAATGTTTTTGTCCTGTGCAGACAGTTTTTGCCTGCATTAAAGTGTCAAATCTGCAGTCAGTAAACCCAGACTGGACTGAAAATCATCCTGTTGTGATTTCATAAAGCCCTGGTATACTATAATACTTTTATACCACCCAAGGCTGTTTATTAGTTATTTTATTAGCTGATTATACAACTTAACTTAATTAACTTTAAAGATTTTGCTTTTTGGTGTGCTATAACAAATCAAATTATGTTCTGCCTTGTGCTACGTGATGATGTGTCTGTGTCTAACACTTCCTTGGTTGCTGTGAGTTATAACAAGTCGATGTCGTTGGATTCGTATGAATGATCGCACCGCCTTAAATTCAAACCTCAGACCGTCCTGTCCGAGGCGCCGTCCTGCGTTCCGCCCTGAAGGAGGAGCTGAGGATGATCCACGAGAAGATGGAGGCCAAGAGGATCGCTCGCATCGCGCTGGCCGAGATCAGGGCCTTTCTCGCTGAAGAGGAGGAGGAGAGGGAGGCGGCCTGGACGCTGAAGATGAAGACGCTGGAGGCTGCCCAGGAGCAGCTGAAGGAGGAGAGGAGGAAGGAGGAAGAGAGGATGGAGAAAGAGAAGGCAGAGAGAGAGAGGATGGAGAAAGAGAAGGCAGAGAGAGAGAGGATGGAGAAGGAGAAGGCAGAGAGGGAGAGGATGGAGAAGGAGAAGGCGGAAAAAGAGAGGATGGAGAAGGAACGGATGGTGAAAGAAAGGGCAGAGAAGGAAAGGATGGAGAAGGAGAAGGCGGAAAAGGAGAGGATAGAAAGAGAGAAGGTGGAGAAGGAAAGGATGGAGAAAGAGAAGGCGGAGAAGGAGAGGATGGAGAGGGAAGCAAAGGAGAAAGCTGAGAAAGAGAGATTGGCTCGAGAGAGGGCAGAAAAAGAGCGACAAGAGATGGAGAGACTGGCCAAAGAGCAAGCTGCCAGAGAAGAGAGGGAACGACTAGAACGAGAGAGGGCGGAGAAGGAAAAGATGGAAAGAGAGAGGGCAGCCAAGGAAAAGGCAGAGAGGGAACAGCAGGAAAGAGAAAGACTGGAAAGAGAGAGGGCTGAAAAAGAGAGGATAGAGAGGGAGCGCATCGCGAAAGAAAGAGAAAGAATAGCCAGAGAGAAGGCAGAGAAGGAAAGACTCGAGAAAGAAAGGATCGCAGAAAAAGAGAGGCTGGAGAGGGAACGCGTTGCTCAGGAAAGAGCGCGAATAGCTAGAGAGAAGGAACGACAAGAAAAAGAACGAATCGCCAAAGAAAGAGTGGAAAAAGAAAGGCTGGAAAGGGAACGCATCGCCAAAGAAAGAGAGAGACTTGAGAGGGAACATATTGCCAAAGAAAGAGAAAGGCTTGAGAAAGAAAGACTGGAGAGGGAACGAGCTGCTCAGGAAAAAGAAAGAATCGCAAGGGAGAAGCAGAGGATGGAGCGTGAGAGGGCCGAAAAGGAACGAATTGCCAAAGAAAAAGCAGAAAAAGAAAGGCTGGAGAGGGAACGCATCGCCAAAGAACGAGAAAGAATCACCAGGGAAAAAGAGAGAGCAGAAAAGGAAAGGCTTGAAAAAGAAAGACTAGCCAGAGAGAAGGAAAGGATGGAGAGGGAGCGTATCGCCAGGGAAAGGGCAAGAATTGCTCAGGAGAAAGAGAGATTAGAGAAGGAGAAGGCAGAAAAGGAAAAAGCAGCGAAAGAGGAGAGGGAGAGGATGGAGAGGGAACGAATCACGCGAGAGAAGGAGAGAATCGAACAGGTGAGAGTAGAGAGGGAAAGGCTGGAGAGAGAGAAAGCAGCGAGGGAGAAGTTTGAGCGTGAGAAGGCTGAAAAGGAGAGAGCGGCCCGAGAGAAGGAGCTGATGGAGAGGCAGAGGCTCGCCAGAGAAAAAGCAGCTCGGGAAAAGATGGAGGCAGAGAGGCTGGCGAAGGAGAGAGCAGAGAGAGAACGCAACGCTGTGAAGGTAGAAATGAAGAAACCGGAGCCCATCGAGAAGAAAGCAAACGCTTCGCAGCCGAAAGCTCCGACAGCGGAGGAGAGAAGTGACAGAGCGAGTGTGTCTGCAGTCAGGAGAGAGAAGAGTGTCGCAGAGGAGAAGACGGCTGTGGGCGGGAAGAAGAAATAACACCGTGGCACAAAGATACTGTCTCATAAATGGTGCTAGAACTCTGATTGGCTGAAAGGTTAAAGGAAGCTGTCATCTTTTTCCATTTTTGAGTAAGACGACCAGTTCAAAGGAGATTTTAACTACTTAACACCATAGCAGTTTTTCTTGCTATAGTCATATACAATATTTGGTAATAATCCTTTACTGCACACATAAAAGTATATTTCGTCCTGTTTTTTGGAAGACTAGGGCTCTCTAATAGTGATTAACAGTCAGAATAGTCACTCTTAACTCCCCCTACATCTATGATACTTTATTTACGCATTAGTTTTAGAGTCCTGTAACACGTTTAACTAGCTGATAAAGTTAGCTAATGTTCTTTGCTAACTGGAAAAAACAATTTACCTTTTATATCATGATGACGTTCTGATCGTCATCTTTAGCGTGGTGTTCTGATACAGACTGCTGTTTTAGTGATTAAAATAAAATTAATATTCCAATCTTTTTTTATTTTTATTTTGGGTGCTTCAGATGTTGGAAGAAATCTTCAAAAATCTTGAAATGTGTTTGACTGGTAAAAAGGGAAGTTTATCATGGGTAAACAAAAAAGGTAGTAGGATATTTCCTCAAATAAAAGCCGGGTCTCAAATACAGGCCGGGCAGAAAACAAGGTTAACAAAGTTATTTTTGTTTATATTTGTTGTTCTGGAATACTTATCTAAAGTGTCATCGTGCTGTTTCAGTCACAGTCGGTGTTTGTGTGAATGTCTCACAAAGCTTTATTTTGTAGTATTGCATAGTAACATTGTAGCACCACAACATGTTATTTCTTGCACCGTATGCTAAGCTTTTAAATCACAGTTTTCCACAACGCGTTTACTAAAATGTTTCACAGTCAAAGCCTCGTTAAGAAATGAGGGGTGTCTGTCCACCGAAAGACAAGAGGGCTTTTAATCTGAAACAGACACAGGAAATGTTCAGTTTGTATTAACATCATAATGTGGTAACGGAGCAATTAGTAGCAGAGCAAGACAAACCAAAAAAACAATTAGGCCTATACATATTAAATACTGGGAATGAAAATAAAAGCCTGTCTCTAATACAAGCCTGCTTCAAATAAAGGCCTGTTACCTTCTGCAGTTGAGGTTACTAAGAGTCTAGATCATTATATTTGAGGAAATACGGTATTCCTTCAAACAATTTCTTGCTAAAAGCAGATTTCTTCCTACTGTTTGTCTGTTGGAAGCGTCTTGCTTCAGTCAGCATGTTGGGTTTTATATAACTGTAGATGTTAAGTTTTAGTTCTTTTTAATTTTGTTGAAGAAAACGTAAATCTTGAGTCGGTCCTGTTGTCTTATCTTATGATGTCAGTGTGATTTTATTACAGTTGTTCTCTGTCCTGTTGGGAATAGACTGTGAGACGCTTGGACATGCAGATTTAAGGATTAACTTTCATCAGATGGAAAACCATAATATAATTAAGGAGCATAGACTGTTCATGGCACACTTTCACCACGTTCCCATCTGTCTGTGATATTATTGTGATAATATTAGTGTGGTTAAAGTGTTGTTGTATATGTCGCAGATACAGTGTATGTTTAACTTGACTTTATTCAAATAAGTTCCAGTGTGTTTGAATTCTGGTGTTTTTTAAAACCTAATCAGAGTTGAAATATTTAATTTAAGAATCCAGTTAATGACTTGACTTGCAGATAAAGTGATACTTGAGCTGTAAGTTTTTGTTGCATTGTGGTTTTATTTTTTTTTTTTCTTTCTGTCTCATTTTTATGAGATTATCTTAGAGTCAGTTTGTTTTGCTGCTCTGTTTTCTTTCATTCAAGGACGATGGCATTTAAAACATCTAGAAAGAGTCTAATAACTCTACAGTCGAGGTGTGTAGTTTGAACTTTACAGACAAGTTTTTCTTTTGTTTCATGCACCTTTCATGGTTCCTTCGCCTTATGGAAAATTATGTAATGTGATTTTAGTCCAGTATGAAAAAAGAAGAGTCTTGAAAAATATTGTTGATCCCTTACTATTGTCCAGTTCTGTTTTCTAAAACATAAAAATCAGAATGTCCCAGAGGCAACAAGTTTGTCCTTTTGCTAACAAAAGTTTTCTCTTGGGTGACATGACCTCAGACCCCACTAGCTGGTTTCTTTTTCCTCACTGACCAGAAAATAAATGGACTAAATTTTCTATATAAGGAAACTAAACCGTTACGGCTGCGTTCATTGTTGTTTGCATGAAGTAACAGTTTAACTTTCCAACTCCTTTTCAGTTCTTATTTATAAGAGACAAAGATGGCAGAAGTCCACACATTCGACTAAAAGTAAAAAGTCGCCATCTCTTACCTCACTTTTTGTCTTTTTTACATATTTTTGTGTTATTATGTCATTTTAATCTTGTTAAGTTGTTTTTCGTCTTGTTATATCTTTAACATTGTCTTTGTCTTTTTATGTCTTTTTTGTCTTGGTACATATTTTTGTCTTGCGTATGTTTTGTCTTCTCAGAGATTTTCGTCTTTTTCATCTTGTTGCGTCTTTTATTGACTTTTTTGTCTTTAACGTTGTTTTTTGTCTCAATAATTCTCCTCAAATGCATGAAAAGTAAATAAGCCTGTTTTGAAAAGGTAAGAAGTAGAGCGTGCAGATATTTGTGTTCAAATGTAGGGAGTAAAAGTAGAAAGTTGTCAGAAAAATAAATACTCAAGTAAAATACACATACCTGAAAAATCTACTTAAGTACAGCAGAGCTCTGGTTAGTTTCCGTCCTCTTTGGGCAGAGACGTGGAGCATTTGCCCAGCTATGATGGGTAAAGGCTGACTGGTGAAGGATTCCCAACGAGAAAATAAAGCTTGATATCTGAAACATCAACTGAGAAGTCTGGAAATCTGAGTCTGGAAAAGTCTGGAGTTTTGAAATGGGATGTGTGTAGGAACCCTGACCTTTGTGTCTTGAACACGGGGCCTGATTGCATTTTTCTTTCTGAACATTGCACCAACTCTAAAATACTTTCACTTTACCTTTAAAATGTGAGAAAATCTTTGTTAAATAAATCTTGGTTTTCAAATCGAGACATGTTTGTCTTCCTTCTTGGTGTAATGAGAATATTAATGTGTAGAGATCCAGCACTGTGGTTCAAAATGTCTTTAAAGAGGTACTGAGAGTGAGTAATGAGCATCACATCCTCCTCCTGCTGTTGAATGCTATCTTTCTCCACCAGCTTCCTCCTCTGCCCGCTCTCACACTCTGTGCTCTGCTCTTGTCGGTTCTTGTTTCCTTCCCAAAGAGTATTATCAGGGTTCAGTACCTCCTGACCTCCTCACTGCTGCAGCTTGAAGTTTGTTCTCATGCAAAAAATTAGAAATATTCATCTTTGGTTGATGAATTGATTGAATTAAACACCTGCTGTTTTCTATAAGGCACTGTCACACTTAACTGTAAACCAACATCAGTTATGAATATTTTTGTATGTTGTAATTTCTTCTTTCTTTTCTCCTTGATGAAACACACAGTTAGACTCAGTGTGAGTCAGCTCTTCAGTGAAACATGACATGAGACATTGTTTAAGTTTAGGTACGTGGCTTTTTAAAAGCTAAAGAGATGTTTTAGTTGAAGCTCTAGGACATTTTATTGACTCTTTCTTCACCTCACAGATTACCTCAGAGTTTAGTCAAATGTTCTGAGAACTTTCTGCAGCCTGAATATGGTTCCACAGACTTTCTGTCTTTATTTATAAAGTCTTGACAACAGCTTCTTATAATGTGTGTTGGTATCAGCAGATACCCAAATTCAGGTACTGGAATCAGAACAGAACTGAAAAAAAAAGTGGATTGGTGCACCTCTGATATGTATGTAGGTGTAATTTACCACAGCTGTAAGGTGCTGGAAAAGCTTGAAAATGTACCTTGAAACTTCTTTAAGTGCTTGAATTTAACTTTGGAAAAGGTGCAGGAGCCCTGAGACTGTTTTGACTTGACTGTCAGGAAGAAACAGCATCGTTTTTATTGATATTGATAGACTGATTGATGAACTGTTTAGATCCATTGGTATAAATAAAATCTGATGACTTCTTTTATTAGATATTTGAGGCACTGGTGTATTGAGCAGTTTGGTATATTTATTAGTTGTTTAGTTTTTTTTATGTTCCATATGAGGAAGTGCTGAAGGTAAAGAAAGTCCCGGTGGTTTGGTGACATTGTGTCTGATTTCTGCATTTGAACTTCTAACCACTGAACAGGACTGAAAGAGGCAGCGACGGCACATGTGAGAGGTTCACCTGAGGAGAAAACAGGTGAGGACACACACACACACACACACACACACACACACACACACACACACACAGAAGAGCGATCAGACTCCCCCGGGTCTGTGGTCTGCTGTCTGTTGTCTCCAGAACAGACGAGCTGACACTGACCTGACACCTGAGAAAACCACCCAGTCGCTGTTTCACCTCGTTCCCACCTGAGAGTTCAGACCGGAGGGTGTGTCTGCCTCACCTGACCTCTGCTGAATGTCGCTCTGAAACTAAAAACTGTTAGACCAACAAAGCCTGAGTCACAGACAAACTGAGGCTCCATGTCAGATCCACCCTGCTTCACTTTCACACCAGCCAGCTCTAACAAATCTGCAAAGCAACTCGTCCAGTAACACAAACCCAAACCCAAAAACGGTGGGACGTTGTATAAAATGTGAATAAAAACAGAATGCAATGATTTGCAAAAACCTTTTGACATATGTTCAACTGAAAACAGCAGAGAGAGCAGATATTTAATGTTCAAACTGATAAACTTTATTGTTTTTGTTGTGACAGCAGCATGTTTCCTCTGTGATTCATCAGCTTTTCTGTTAACATGTTAGACCTGCTGTTACACATCATAAATCATGCAAAGAGTTATTTAAGTGTAACCTTTTAATAAATATATCACGCCTCTGTTTTGTCTGCATGGTGTCCTCCATCTCTCATCTGTTAAAAACAAAAGAAACCACTGAGCCTTTGGCTGAAACAACCAGTGAGGAAGCTGCAGAGCCACAGAGGGCGGAGCCAACAGAGGCCACATCATCTGAAACCCCAACTGAGGAGTCTGCACCAGGTGTGTGTGTGTGTGTGTGTGTGTGTGTGTGTGTGTCTGTGAAGACAGTTTCTTTTTTGGCTTAAGTAAACCAGCTCAGTTCATGCTGTTAAAATATTTTAAAAAATGTGTGAATCACATAAAGGAATCTTTGTCCATCCTTCTCATTTTGCATTTTAATATGAGGAAATCATTAACGCATTAATTTGTAGAAATTACTGTAATCAAAAGCAGCTGTCAGTGTTTAAACTGACAGATTCTTCTGTGGTACAATAATAATATTATCAGCTCACAGAAAAGCTCACGGCTGTTTTCTTGAATTCAAACTGTCTGTTTTGTTAATCAGTTCCAGAGAGAGGCTCCTCACCTGTCCAACACGATGATGAAGGTATTTGTTTGGATCCATCAAGTTCTTTCTTTGTGTTCTCAGTCAACTCAGAGAATCACGGGAGAACAGAACACTTGAACTTTATTTTCTCAGTTCTCTCTGACTGATTAAAAATAAGATCTGCAGCTGAACTTTTACAGTGAGATGCTGCTGTTTGTGTTTGAGTGCTTCTTTTTTCACGCCTTTTTTTTTTGCTTCAGATTATTTGCTTGTTGGTTTTTTTTTTTGCTTGAGTATCTGCTGCACTATGTGGCCAAAACTATGTGGACATCCCTGTTCACCTGCTGTAGTGTGGAGCATCGGAACATGAACTGACATGAGATCTGCTGTGGTTATTTTAAGTTTTGGAAAATCTGGATATATAGTAACTCAGTATTGTAATATTATTTAAAAACAGTAAAGAAGGGAATTTAATAACTGTGTACTTGAACTTTGTAACTTAAGAAACAACAAGAACTGTCTGAATAACCCCATATGAGAGTCATGAGAATAATCAGACACAAAAATTAAATATTTATTCATTCAGCTTTGTAAATTATACAAAATAATAATAATTTTAGTCTAACAATTTGGCAGTATGGATCAAGTAATACAGCCAGGTGTCCACATACTTTTGGCCACCTTGTTTATATATATCAGACACTTTTACTGCATGTCTCACTGCTGAATACTGTGCCTGTGATGTGTGACTGTTATCTGCTCCCTGCCCTCACTGTGATCAACCTGTGTGATCAGCTGACATGATGATGTCATGAAGGTAACATTATCACCTGTCTGTGTCCGATCCAGTCTCTAGATCTCAGGATGTGGAGTCTGAAATCCAAGGTTGGTCCTGCGCTCGCTGCGGCTGAGCGGCTGCTGTGTTCAGATGTGTGTTTGCTGCATGTGGCGAGAACACGTCAGTCTCATCTTTTTCTCGTGTTGGAGTCACGGCTTCACTTTGTCTCTCCGTTTGTTTCCTGTTCGCTCTGAAACGCCACCTGCTGTCCAATTAACAGAAACTCATCTGGTTACATTAGTGTGTGTCTGTCGGTGACATATGTAAAGGTGGACGACGTGGCAGCTCCCCAAAAGTGAAGCCAAAACATCTGGATCGCCCCCTGGTGGCTGGCTGCAGTATAGGTCATAAACCCCGCCCCTTCCATGTTAACAGATGGGACATGAGCCAAAAAATGATGTCTGTTATTTTAGGTAGTTCTTATCACACTGATGTTTAATTTTCTCATCAGTTTGGTTTTAATTAGTTATTTGATGATATAAAAAGGAGGTTCCACGTCATGATTGACAGCTGAGTTCTGCTCCTGCAGCGCTCCCATCTGCGATATCTTGGCTTCATTTTTGTACAGTGGGAGGAAGAGGAGACAGGTTGTCCATCTCAGTCTGTGCTGTGTGTTTGTGTAGGTGTGTGTGTGTGTGTGTGTTTTAAACTGTGTGTTTTGGTATCTCCAGCTCCAGTCCCTCTCCCTCCGTTGGTGGAAGATAACTTTGTTCCAGGTCAGTTGAACACTGACTTTACTTTTTTCTTCTCCTTAGCGTTGGATATAACCCTGATTAAGGGTGTCACGATACCAGAAGTTTGGTAGTCGATGCAAATACTAGTGAATTTCCATGATTGTCGATACCTAATTCAATATGGTGGTAAAAGACAAAAACGAGAATAAAATTCAGTCATTGTTGTTTTACTTTGCCACCTGAAATGAAAACTTGAGCTGATGATGATGAGCTGAGCTGATGGCGCGCACTGGATGCACCGCTGCAGTCAGCGTGTGTGTTTGACTGAATCTGTAATTTATTTAGTTTCAGTAAAGTCTGAATGAAGCTGACGATGATGCAGAAGCAGCCTGATGAGTTTGGGGAGAGAAATCAAACAGCTGTTTCTGGTTAAACAAAATGCATTAAATAAAAAAATAAATAAAAAACGAGAATAACAAAACACTGAGGGGAAGAATAAGTTAATGTTAAATGTCATGAGCAGAGTGATGAAGTGACTTATATTTAACAATTCATAAACACCACTAAAGTACTCTGCAGTATCTGTGTGATACACACAGTATGAGAGACGGTCTGTAAACGTCTTTTTGTTAAATCTGAAGTGAGCTGCTCTGTTTTAAAACCCACAGTTATGTTTTTAATATTACTTAAAGGTCAGAATCACTGTTTCAGATGTTCTTCTAATGACAGAGTGTGATAAACTCTTACTGACATGTCTGTGTGTGTTACAGATGATCCTCGAGACAGCGCACATCCTTATGGTGAGTAAAGTCTCTTTTTCTGATTTTGTTAGATATTGATAGTTTTGAAAGTCTTGTTGTGTGTGTTGATGTTTGTCTTTGTTTATGTCCATATTTCAGAGGATCAGACTGACACCATAGACACAACTGGAGGTGAGATGTTTAACTGTATTGTGTAGAGCTGCAGCGGTTCATGTGTCTGTGCATGTAGACTACACATACATATTATATTATACATGTTTTTACAGTTGGTAAACATCAGACTCAGATCTAAGTTTCCAGACCGACATTAACAAGTTGATGAAATCATCTTTTTTCCACCTCATGAATGAACTGAAGTGTTGATGGTGTTTTCTGTTTCCTGTTGCAGTTCTGGTGGAGGAGCGTCTGGCAGAGGAGACCGTCGGTGAGTCGAACACTCAGTCACGATTAAAACACATAATGATCTCTGATGCTCAGTCTGGTTCAGACTGAAAACTTGTTTTACAGCTCTGGATATCAACATTATGCACCTTTATCACTGGCTTCATCCTCTGTGAGCTGTATTTGTATTGTGTGTGATAATGACACTCTTCAGAGTCATAAACCCTGATTTTCTTTGTGTTTGTTCTGTAGTGGAGTCTGAACAATACTTGACAAGCTCCAAATTCACACAGGAAGCAGGTACAGTATGAAATATCTGAATTTAGAGTCTTAAACATGGTTCATTCATCAATACAGTTCAAGAAATTTAGAAAAAGATGCTTTTTAGATTTTTTGATTATATTTGATGTTTTTGTGTTTCTGTCTGTGTCCATAACTACGTGCAGCTCCTCACTGAGTTTTTACATTCAATTTATGGTGATAATTTCCTGAAATGTCCTGAGGAGTTTGTTCCAGACAGAGAAAGCAGAAGAAGTATTTTGGAAAGTCCAGGGACATCACTGACTGAGTCACTTTACAGGAATTTAAGAAAACGATTTTCTGGAAAACAAACAGGAAACAGACTCAGCAAACATGAACAAACTAAATGTTTTATATCCTGGAAGAGCTCTGACTTTTTTCTGGAAAAGTTATGAAGCTCATAAAGTTCATAAACTCTGAAGTGAAGTTTGTTTATCTTCTGTCAGAACCAGCTGCAGAAGCAGAGAACCAGTCAGAACCACCAGTAGAACCAGAACCTCAGAGTGAAACACCCAAAGAGACGGAGAACACTCCAGAGGCTGAGGGTGAGAGCACACACACACACACACACACACACACACACACAGCAGACATACAAATAACTTTTTTGTTATTTGTATGTCAAAGTTGTTTTGTAGTGAAGTTTTGTTTACAAACTCAAACCTGATTTTTGCTGATTTTTGGCACAAAATCAGTCACATATATGAGCAGTTTTCTTCTACACACAGTCTGCTTCTTATTAGTTTGCAGACGGCACAAAATGGATCAATATTCAGTTACTGCAGCACCTGTTTCTGCTTAAAAAATGTTTGCAGAAAGATATTTTTGTGAGCTGTAATTTGAGAAAGTTACTCACCATGTTGCCATGTTGGAGATGGACGCAGGGAAGACCAGGAGGGACTCACATTTTTGTGTATCTACGTGTATCTGCATGCAGCCATCGCAGCTCAACAGAGACAACTAAATGACAACAAAGACACATGAAGTGTGACATGATTGTCTGTCTAGTAGTAACAGTAACTTATTATAATTGCTAATAAAGTTATTGGCAAAGAGCAGAAACAGTTGGAATTTAAATATAAATCACAACAAATTGTGTCTGATCCTGTTCATCCCCTTTTTAAAGAATTCATAAAACTGTCCTCAAGAAGACGCTGTAGAAACTATGAACACAGTGCAGTGAGAAGATGCAGGTGTCTCTGTATGAAGTCTGAAACGGGAACAGGAACAGGAACAGGAACAGCTGCTCTGGTTGTGTGGAGGCGACAGGGATGAAACCAGTCTGGTGATGGCTGTGAGCTGGTCTGGTTTTCTTTACAGTAGTTTGCATGTTCAGAGAGTTGGTACTGTCCTCATTTGTGCTTTGACTCCAGGATTTATTTCCTGATGTTGTTGGTGTTTTAAAAAAAAAACAAAAAATCACTATGTGGCCCGTACGGGGATCGAACCCGCGACCTTGGCGTTATTAGCACCACGCTCTAACCAACTGAGCTAACCGGCCTTGGATGAACTGTTTCCAGTGATCTAAAGTGAAAGGTGATGGATGCTTGATAAACGTGTCTGTAGTTTTTGAAGATGAGCACGCTGCCTTTAGTTCTAGCATCACAAACAGCAGTAAACATGAAAATACACGTCAGAGTGCCTCCTGTCAGCAGCAGGGAAAACACCACCATCTAGTGGCCAGTCATGAGATAACAGTTTCACCATCAGGCTTTATCTTTGTTTATGAACTCTGTCCAGGTTTGGAGTAAAGAATAATTATTAGTAATTAAAGATTTTCTCTTCATTGATGTTGCCAAACTAAATTCTTGTCCATCTTTGAACATGGTGAGTGATAAATGTTAACGTCTCCTCTGCTGTGTCACAAGGAACAGCAGGGAAACAGACTGAAGAGAAGCTCAAAGAAAAAGGTAAACACTGAAAAATAAACTGATATAAATTGCAAAGTTGTTGGATTTTCGCCCACAAAGCTTCTCATGTGTTCTCTTTCTTTTTGTTTTCTTTAATCATCTCTTCTTTTCTGTCCTCCAGCAAAGAAGAAGAAACCGAAACTGTTGAATAAGTTTGATAAAACCATCAAAGCAGAAATCGATGCTGCAGAAAAACTTCGCAAGAAGGTACAGACATGACACAGTTGGGGTAGCAGTAGCAGTTCTTTTATAACATAAAGTAAAAATAATAAAATAAAATAATTAACTAATACCACGGCAGATATTATCACAGTCTGGTGCAGTACTGAAACAGTATTGATCTGTGCTCTGTTTATCAGGGGAAGTTGGAGGAGGCGTTGAGAACGTTTGAGACACTGGTGCAGCGGCATCCACAGAGCCCCCGCGCTCGCTATGGAAAAGCCCAGGTACTGCACAATACTACTGCACAGTACTACTGCACAATACTACTGCACAGTACTATTGCACAATACTGCAGTACAGTGAACTGATACTGTGTTTTGTGTGTGTGTGTGTGTGTCAGACGGAGGACGACCTGGCTGAGAAGCTGCGCAGTAACGACATGCTGCAGAGAGCCATCAACAGCTACAGAGAAGCTGCTGAGCTTCCTGACGTGACCTCTGACCTCCTGAGGGCGGCGCTGAAGAGACGAGCTGAGAGGCAGCAGTTCCTGGGTAACAAACGCCGATACTACAGCAGAGGGGAACCTTTAGGGTTTTCTAGGAGAGTTATCTGGAGTTATCCAATCAGGGTTTTTGTTGTTTCTAGGCAGACAAATGTTCGAGCAGGTTCACTCGTTGGTTTCAGGCTGAAACGCTAAAAGTTTAATTTTCTCGTACGTGTTTCTCTCAGGTCGGATGCGCGGCTCTCTGGCGACTCTACAGAGGTTGACTCAGATCTTTCCGGAGGACATCAGCCTAAAGAACGACCTGGGCGTCGCCCACCTGTTGCTAGGAGACAACAAGGGCGCCAAGAAGGTGTATGAAGAGGTGTGTGTGTGTCTGTAGATAGCTTTACCAAACACACATGTGTCCTTTCATGGAGTCAGTTGGAGTTGAAAAGACGTCCTGCTGGTTCTCTTTATCTCTGATCTCTGTGCTTCACCCGCAGGTTCTGGCGGTTGCCCCCAGCAACGGCTTCGCCAAAGTTCACTACGGTTTCATCCTGAAGTCTGAGAACAAGATAGCAGAGAGTATACCATACCTGAAGGTAATACGCCTGTTACAGTCCTGGTGGTGCAGCCAAGGAAAAGCTCAATTGTTTTTCTAATCCCCTTCTCAGATTATGAAAACCAGATTTCTTAAAGAAATGCCTCTGTAGGAAATCAGATTTATTCAAAAAGCTGACAGTAACCTGGTTAAACCGTTAAACCCACGTCCCACATCTCTCCAGGAGGGTTTGGAGTCCGGCGAACCAGGGACGGATGACGGGCGTTTTTATTTCCACCTGGGCGACGCCCTGCAGAGGGTCGGAGACAAAAGTGTGAGTTAACACACAAAAACACACGTCAGTTTTATTGAAAACATAAATTTGATTTGATGTTTTACTGGAAAAGTCAGTGACAAACTTTGAGCAAAAATAATCCTGCAGTGCCGCCTGCTGTCCACAAGGTGGTGCCAAACACTTTCATGAAAACTCCACAGAACCGTAAAACATTAAACCCCGCTCCTAAGCATCACAACATAAACCCACAGTGATTTACAGGATTGATAAGCAGACAAAACATTTCTTACCCTCTGAAGATTGGATGCCTCCTAAATCCCGCCTCTTCTAGAACTTCAGCCAACTTCCTCCTTTCCTGTTTCCTGTGCGTAGATACACTTTGTGTTCAGCTTATTGATATTAAAAGAAAAACACACTTTGAAGATGGTTAAAAGATTTTTCACAGGGACATGACAAAAGTCCACACCTTCTGTACTCAGGTAGAAATACAGTTACTCTGGTAAAAGTAAAAGTACTGATTCAACTTGTTTACTGCAGTAATGTAGAGCAGTACCAGTAAGTATTTGTACTCAGTTACTCCCCACCTCTCCTCTTCAGGCCTATCACTGGTATGAGTTGGGTCACAAACACGGCCACTTTGCGTCGGTGTGGCAGAGATCTCTGTACAACGTGGACGGACTGAAGGCTCAGCCCTGGTGGACGTCTAAAGAGACGGGATACACCGACCTGGTCAAGGTGAAGTGTTTCACAGTGTTTGCAGATGTACGAGGCGGGTTTTTATCCTGAGTAAAAGGTTTTAATTCTGGAGGCGTGTGCATCTGCAGACGCTGGAGAGGAACTGGAAGACGATCAGGGACGAGGCTCTGGCTGTGATGGACCAGAACACCGGATTGTTCTTACCTGAGGAGGAGAACCTGAGGGAGAAAGGAGAGTGGGGCCAGTACACACTCTGGCAACAAGGTACACACTCAGATAATCGTTCAGTCAGTCATCATTTAAGTCATTTAACAAGAAATAAATCTTTTAAAAAAATAGCTGTTTCCAGTTCATTTTATTGTAAAGGACTTTAAAATGTGAAATCTTTGTGTTTTGGTCTCTTGATTAGACGTCACCTCTCACACTCCAGGAGATTCTTCACTGTTTTCTTTTTATAGAAAGACTGATTGTTAAAGTAATCAGCAGCAGCTGATAATGAAAGGTAACAATCGCAGCCCTGATGAGGTTCGGCTGTATTTTGTGATTTTCGTGTGTTTAGGGAAGAAAGTTGGGAATTCGTGTCAGAGCGTCCCAAAGACCTGCTCACTGCTGGAGAGATACCCCGAAGCTACAGGCTGCAAGAGAGGACAGGTACGGCTCAGTCCTGCTCCCTTTACATTACACCTGGGTGATACAGCTCACCTAACCCTGACCCGATCAATATCAATAATTATTGATCATGTAGGCTGTGACATGTTTTGTGCTCCAAGGTGTGAAAGTAGCTCAGGTGATAAAAACACAAAAGTTTTGACCAAATCCCTCAATATTGCAACAATATTGTAGAAATGACTCCTGGTGATTTCACAAAATCTGAATCTAATGAGGTTTTTTGATAAATAATCTTCAGTAATGTGACTCAGACCAGAACAAAAGCCACTCTGTGCAGGTTATGTCTGACTACATTGATTATGGATCATAACCAATACGCTGTGTTTTCAAAAGTAGAAGTAGAGAAGTCTCACAGTGAGGAAAAATCAATTCACACATGATCGTTTTTTAATCCTCCCAAATCTTATTGAAACGTTCAGAAACTCTGCAACACGTGTCTGCTGCTGTGTCTGATTTTAAGGATTTCATCGCTAAAAATATCCAAAAACTGCATCCTGCGTGCAAATGATCAGCTTGAACTGAAAATAAAAAAATCTGTGCTTTTACCCTCTGAACCAGGAAACAGGACTCAGGTCTGATCATGGAGTCAGTTTAGTGAAGATAATCTGACAGCTGCCTTTAATCTGCTTATGTTTTTTAATACGTGTGTGTGTGTGTGTTTTTGTGTGTGTGTGTGTTCAGATCAAGTTCTCAGTCATGCAGCCAGGTACTCATGTGTGGCCTCACACTGGTCCCACTAACTGCAGACTGAGGATGCACCTCGGCCTCGTCATCCCCAAACAGGGCTGCAAGATCCGCTGCACCAACCAGACCAGGTACTGGACTCCTCTTCATCCTTTCACCTCCTCCTCTTTTCTCCTCTCAGACTCCTCCAGATTGTTTCTGTTCTCCTCCTCTGTTTGAGTATTTGGTAAAAAACAGTCATCATGCAGCCCCGCTGTAAAAAGACTTCAAGTGAAAGTGTGTCAGTATTAAATCAAATTTTTAGACCCGAGGTCCAGAAGAGTTGGGACACTGTGTAAAACATAAATAAAAACAGAATGCAGAAACTTTTTGACCTATATTTAATTCATTAAAGTACAAAGACAAGATATTTAATGTTCAAACTCATTGAACTTTATTGTTTTTCTAAATATTCACAGGATGTTTTCCACTGTGATACATCAGCTGCTCTTTTAACAACACTACGTTATTACAAAGTTAAACTGTTACATTATTTGCCAGCTAACATTAGCTAAAAAGTTTACATAAAGAGACACTGTTAGCTAGCTATCATAAAATAAAAAGTTATCCGAGTGACATTGTTTGTCAGCTAACAGCTAAAAAGTTATCAGAGCATTACTGTGTTTGCTAGCTAACGTTAGCTAGAAGGTTAACAAAAACATTATTTTTGAGCTAGCTAAAAAGTTAGTTAGCCTAGTTAGCCTTCTCATGACGACACAGCAGAGAAGCTCTAATTTCTTCTCCATTAAAAAATAATTTGGCCAAATTAATGGAGAAACTTGATCATTTTTTCATAATTTTCACAATAAAAATCTTGTCAATAGAAAAATAGGTTCAAATATTGTGACAGGATTAATTAATCAATGAACCGAGAAAACAATTGACAGTGAAAATAATCAATACTTGCAGCCCTCGTCTCCGCTGACCTCTCGTTCTTCTTCGTGTGTTCTGTGTCTCAGGGAGTGGGAGGAAGGTAAAGTCCTCATCTTCGACGACTCCTTCGAGCACGAGGTCTGGCAGGACGCCGACAGCTACCGCCTCATCTTCATCGTGGACGTTTGGCACCCGGAGCTAACGGCGCACCAGCGCCAGACTCTGAGCCCGATTTAGATCCAGGAACCAGGCGGACGAACCCGGACCACAGACCTGGTAAGGACAGTTTTTAGACGGATTTATCGGACCAGCTGGTTCTTCTGTGGATAAACTGCTAAAAGCACTGAGAAGAATCGCGTGCCAAGTTCGACCAATGGACTGACTAGTGTTTTTTTTTTTTTTTTTTTTGTGGATAAACTACTAAATTTATTGAAGAATGTCGAAGGATCAAACCATCAGACTGAAGGATGGAAATAAAAAACAAAGTTACTACTGACTTTACAACCTTTCACCTAAGTAAACATACGGTACTTGCTTCAGCCCTGATTGGACCGGGTTCAGGGTTCACACAGTCGTGGAAAATCTTGTGATGGATTTCAGAAAGTTTGTTTCATAGTTCTGGAAAAGTTTTCGGAAAGTTGGATGTCACCTGCAGGTGTCGAGATGTTACTGACCCTCCAACCAAAACCAGCTCTCTGCTGTTTCTGCCTTCGTGTCAGAGTTTTTTGAGAGGAGTTGTTCAAACACTAAAACACGGAACACGTTGAGGGAAACTTCGTTACGCTTAAAAATATCTCACACCACGTATGCTAATGTTGCTGTTCACGAAATGAGAAAAGAAGCCTTAATTTTAGCTCGACCACTATGCATTTGTTCCGTTTATCCAACCAGAGATTTTTTTTAGTTTCACTTTTTCATCACTTTTGCACAGTTACAGAAACACAAGATATTAAAAAAAAAGATGATTTATATTTATATTAAAAATAAAAAAAATGCTGAAAAAAAACAAAAACAAAAGTGTGTGTTTGTTTCTTTTTGTCTGTTTGTTCCAGTTTGTATTTCACCTGTCCTGCTCCTTTCTGGTTTTTAAATCTTATCATCAGCAGAAAGTTCTGAAAAGAAAATGATCAGCGGGGTTTCGAGTTTCTCATGCAGCTCTGAAAGTTTGTTTCATCACAAACTTAATTTGCAGGAAAACTAATAATACATAATAACGTCTCTGTTGATTTCTGTTATACAAACATCAGTGTTATTATACAATATATTACTTTTTTACTTCAAAGCCACTGCAAAACCAAATCCACAAATAGCCTTTTAGCTTTGTAATTTGGGGTCTTATGTGCAGAAGAGTAAGAATATAAAAATGTAAAATCATTTAAGTTTCTCTTCACTTTCCTGATTCTGTGTATTAATTGGGTTCGATCAGACATTTATTATTAAAATTATACAATTAAATTTTGCAAATCGATAATAAAAAAAATAAAAATGTCTCCAAACTCCACTTCATCACACCAAAATAATTTGTTTTTTTATTGTTTGTGAACTGTTCCTTTCAAAATAAAATCCCCACCATTAAATGACACAACACGCTCACGTTGGTGTAAATGTTTACTTCTATACATTCATTGAAAGGAAATACATTACAGTCGAGTGTAGATCAGCTCAGTGTAGCCCTGATGATGAGTCAAACACACTGCAAAAAAAAAAATAATAATCACAAACTCGGCCTTTATACTTTACAAATAATCCATCAAGATATTTTTTTAAGTGAAATCATCAACCTGCACGTTTTCTTACTTTAATCACAAATATGATGTTTTTGCTTCTGAGATTTTCTGTTTGCAGACAGAAGTTAAAGTTGACTTTAAATATCTCTGGATAAAAACTGGCCGAGTGTGTCACCTTTTTTTTTTTGCAGTGTAATAATACTTGTAACAATAATATACAATCTTCAAATAAGTTAAATTCAATAAAAACAATCTTTCCCTTCACTGCAGTCGAGGTTTAAAGGTGATAATTTGGCATCCTGTGGTCTCTTCTCTGACGGCGTCTTGGGGCCATTGTAGGTAAAAAACAAAAATAAATGATGGAGCTGAGGGAGGGGTAATATTCAGAATAAATACTCTTTGCTTTCTGAGATTACAGTCATAAATTTGGATATTCTCTTAGATAAAGAAGGTAAATTGAAGACAAAATTTGGATTACGTGATAGCTTTTCCAGGAACTACTAATGTTGGATCAAAATTTTGCAAAGTTGTTTTTTTTTCCTCATTTATGACTTTAATATTTGAGTTTTTTCTTGAAAATTAGTGTATATAATCTCAGAGATTATTAAAGTATATTTCTCATAAATTTAAGCGTCTTTTCTTGTGAATTTATCACTTTAATCTCAGACAATATCCATGTTTTTTTTTCTCGGAAACTTACTACCGTAATCTCAGAAAGAGTTTTCTCTCATAATTTTACCACCCCTTTTTAACCGAATGGCTTTCATTCACTGTCGCACTCTTCACAGCACAACACGCCTTCACAAAGAAATATTTCACTTTGGTAGAACAGTTTTTTTTTTAATTTCCATGCATGTGATCCAGTGATTAATATCTGGCGATTTGCCTGACGATTTGTGCCGGCGTGTGCGGTGCTTTTATTTTGAAATGCTTGTGCAGAGTTGGTCTGACTTGACGTGATTTTTGTTGTTTTTACATGAAAGAAAAATGGTGAATTTATTCTACCAAAGTGAAGTTTCTTTCTCGCCGTCCTTCCTTCGTTCCTTTGACGACTGATGAGGAAACGTTTCACCGCCACTGAATTTCTTCCTCTTTCAGATTTCGGGGACAGTTCTGTCAAATATTTGATTCATTAACGGGAAAAATACTCCAGCAAATAGATAAAGTGTTGAGGCTCACGATGGAGCCGCCTTGTCAGAACTGCACAGTTACCTGAAACTTTTGTGTTTTTTAATATGTTTTTATTCTCTGCTGACGTCGCCGGTCGTCAGTTTGAGGTTTAAATAAAGTTTCACTGCATCCTTTCATGTTTGATTCTCAGGTTTTATGTCCCTGACTCGCAGAAACACAATCGTGTCACGGTGTTACATTCCAGCCCGTTTCTGACAGAATTAACAGAACTTGAAGCTCACAGTCGTGCAGCAGAAACACACAAACACACACGTCAGAGTGTGTCGTTTTCTTTGTTGTTGTTGTTGTTGTTGTTGTTGTTGTTGTTGTGGTGGTGGTGGACGTCAGGACAGATGCTGCTGGCTGGAGAGAGGCTCAGCTGGGAGGCATTAAACGGCTCAGAGACAGGACAGACAGTGTGTGCGTGTGCGTGTGTGTGTGTGTGTGCGTGTGCGTGTGTCCTGTTCAGGAAGTTCAGTCACTGTCAACAGGTCAACAGGACAAAAGGACACACATTCAAATCCACCAGCTTAATACACAGCTGCTGTGTGTGTATGTGTGTGTTATATTGACAGAATATGTGTGTATGTTGTGTGTGTGTGTGTGTGTGCCGATAGATCTGTGTGTGTGTAATTATGTGTGACGGCTCTTGTGTGTGTGTGTGTTCAGTCCAGGGCCAGTAGTGGTGTGCTGGTGTCTCTGTCCGTTTGTCGGAGAGTTCCTGGTTCCACCGCCGACTGAGACCTGAAACACACAGAAATACACCTGGTACTAACATGTTCACACCTGGAATTAACATGTTCGCACCTGGTATTTTGGAATGACTAGAAAGATGACGTCTCCCCCTTGTGGCAGTCAAAATAAATCTGCATTAATATTTAGATGTATTTTAGTGAACTAGACAGATTTTCCACATCACTTGTGTGAGGATTTTCAGGATTATCCAAATAATCAAAATTAACAAAGAAAAACTTTTCTGTGTCTTCGGTCACAATAAAACTGTCCCGAGTGCGGTCAGTTAGAAAAGCACGTTCAAGGAAAGGAAACGAAATACACAAGGATTCTCCTTACCTCTTCATCATGTCCTTGTCTCCTCCTCCTCCTCCGCAGTTCTCCCTGACGTGCAGGGCGTCGTAGGTCAGCGTGTACTCGGTCTCGTCGTTGTAGTCGGGTCCCAGCAACGTTCGAGCCCAGATCCCCATATCGTACGGAGGAAGAGTCCCGCCGAACTCTGACGGCAAACACTCGGGCTGGATGAGCTGGTGGAGCGAGTTCAGGTTGTTACCGTGGAGGAAGATCTGAGGAGATGAAACAAGGAGAGAAAGAAAGGGAGGGGACAAGGAGAGGAGAGGTGAGGAGAGGAAACAGAGGAGAGAGGGAGCAGGGAGGAGGCAAAGAGAGGAGAGGAAACAGAGGAGAGGAGGCAAAGAGAGGGGTTGAAATAAGGAGAGGAGATGAGGAGAAGAAACAAGAACAGGAAAAAGGTAGACAAGGAGAGGAAATAAGGAGGGTTGAGAAAGAGGAGAGTAAACAAAAAGAAAGCTTTTTTGAAAGGAGGAGAAAAGGTGAAAATGAAATGGAGGAGAGGAGAAGAAGTAGAGAGCAAAGAGAGACGAGATAAAAAAAAAAGATGAAAGGAACGAGAAGAGCAGACCAGAAAAGAGGGAGGGCGAATGGCAGAAAGATAAAGAGAGAACAGAGAAGAATAAGAGGAGACAGAAGAGGAAGAAAACAAAGAAAAGTGGAACGAGGATGGAAATGCGTGTGTGTGTTTTCACCCTTTTCCTGGTCTTGTCTTTCAGGAAAGGTTTGATGATGGTGTACATGGCGTGAATGTACCACGGCTGATTCACAAAATGGATTCCTCCAAACCGAGCCGGAAAACTGTCCTGAGGAGACAAGGAGAGGAGACAAGAGAACTTAATCTGTCATGCATCTAACAGCACGTTAGCCTGAATTAGTTCAGCCACCACTGAAGAACAGAGAACTGTACTACGAAGCAAGAACCCAGGATATCTCTTCATCAGACGCCGGCGGTTATCAGCTCGTCTCTGCCTTCTTTACAAAATAGATGCGTCCGCTCACTTCCCACATACTTCATGTGTCCTTTACGTCGGCATGGATGTTAAGCAATAGAGGGCATGCGCGTGATGTCATCGGAGGCGGAGTCGGTATGGTTACACCCACTGATTGGCAGCATCTTGCGCAGATGAAAATGGATCACTGCAACTCACCACTGGAATCCACTGGATTCCCGGTACGGTTTATTTACCTGAAGACCTTCGATTGCCAGTTTGAGGATGTTGGGCGTGAGCTTGGAGGCCTGTTTGAAGGAGAAGTTGCTCCAGTCGATGATGAGGATAAAACCGTTGATCTGGAGCTCCGGGTTTTCTATCAAGACCTCCAGAGAGAGCAGGATCGCCCGCAGGATGTCTGTGAACGAGTTCCTGAACAACAAGGACGAGATTACTGTGAGAGTGTGTGTGTGTGTGTGTGTGTCTTCGTGTGTCTCAACAGCTGATCAATAGTTAAAGTGAGTGTGACAGTCCTTCACGCTGTGAGTCTTAACTACAGGCTGTGTGTTCTGGTGTATTTTTAGTCTAACAGACTAACAGAAATGATTCATTAGGCTCTTTGTTGTTTTCAATCAATTGAAAGGCGTGTGTGTGTGTGTGTGTGTGTGTGTGTGTGTGTGTGTGTGTGTGTGTGTGTGTGTGTGTGTGTTACCTGCTCTGGTCCCAGTTGGAGGCAAACAGGATAAGGATTTTTCGGCCATGTTGGTCTGGAGTCTCCAGCACACCTGGGAAACCATCCATCAGCGCCCGCTTAATCCCCGGGTCGTCCACCTGACACACACACACACACACACACACACACACACACACACACCAGAAGAACTACCTGAACAGTGTGCGATCACTCCTGCAGCCAGTGTTTCAAACCAAATCTTCAGTGTGTATCTTGGTATTCAAAGTGTGAAAACAGACCTTGAAGCTCTGGAACATGTCGAGGTTCTGCTGTCTGAACTGGAAGTACTGGGCCAGCAGTCTGAAGGTTTCCACCTGGTCGAACTTCCGGGCTCTCAAGAAACGGAGGATGAAGTCATCGTCCGTCCGCAGGAAACCGATGTCCGGCCGCGTCACGATCATATCCCGCACCTTCAGTTAACACAGACGGAAAGACGGCGCGTCAGTACACAAAGACTCATCAAGACTCATCCAGGGTCGGGGTTTTCCAGACGTCCCTCTCCACAGCAGTGCTTTCCAGCTTCTCCTGGAGGATCCTGATTCTGTCTGTCAGCAGGACTACAGAAAAAACTACTGACCCAGTTTTCATGAAACTTAGTGGAAGGCTGTAGCTTGGGCCAAGGAACAACGCGTTAAATTCTGAAGCATATACCAATCACTGGGCGGACACAAACAGGAAGTCAGAAAGTGTTGCAAGGTGGATGAAAACATTGACGCTTTTGGTTGTTTCATTTGATTTGTTCACAATAAAGGCTCATATATGTCCCGCTTACATACAACAATAGATACATCTGTTTCAAACGATGTAACCATCACCGCTCACGTACGTCCATGTGTCCTTTACTTTGGCAGGGATGTTCAGCAGTACATCCACCAGAGGGCGCCGTTCAGAGTCAAAAGTTACTCCAACAAAGAAGAAGAATAGTGAGAAGCTTCTGACAACAAACAGCAACACCAGAGGAAATTATAAATCTTGTTTTGCTTGAACTATTGGCTACACTGCTACACTGCCCAAAAATAAATAAAAAACTAAATAAAACGTAAAACACGGACAGGAGGCTGCCTCCGTTTCTAGTCTTTAGCATAAATACAGCATAACACCGGTGTAACACATTAAAATCTGTCGAGATTTGAGCTGAATGTTAGCATGAACATGCTAACATTAGCCACACATGGTATGATACAATGCTGTGTACCTGCTGGATGTCCTGATGCAGAGTGTCCGGATTTTCATTCAGCTCTAAGCGAGCCTTCTCCGTCGTCTCTGAGCTCAGACCGGCGTGCAGATGCGTCATCATGGAGCCTCGTTCTGGTTTGGATCCTAACGTCCAAAATTTCTGTACAAACTGTAGTTCTCTAGGTCAATAGGCAGACTTGTTTTCCTGCCTTTTTTTCTCAAGGTTCAAAGATTTATTCCAGCTTCTGGACTTCCAGGCGTATTTCCAGACAGTTTGGTTTTGTTGATTGAGTTGTACAATCTTTAGTGGCTCGTTGTTGTTTGGTTATTGAAGTATTAAATGGAGTCTTTGCCCTTTTATCTGTAACACAATCTTATTTGCTGTCTGTGTTTGTGATGCCTCTGATTTTGAAGTTCATATTTATAAAAAACAGCACGACTGAAATGGTTCCACCTCTTGAAGAAACTCCAGATTTCCTCAGTGAGAGACAATCGTTGTTGTGTTTGATCAGAAAGCTGGACCGTTGTCCAACAGTAACAGCTGATGAATCAACAATCGTCTCTGCTGTCCTCTTCTACATTGTTGGTTCTTCGGAAGCTCAAAGTCCCTGGTTTTGGTTTCTGATGCTGGATTGAAATGCTTAGTTTGTTACAGGTTTGTCTCAGTCATGGCAGAGACGCGTGGTTTGATGAGCAGCACCTGCAGAAAGGACGGTTCGGCGCCAAATTCACATCATTTACGTCCTAATTTTCTTCCTCCCTCCTCCACCTGCTGTCTGTCATCGTTCGGCTTCTGGTTCCAGGTTTTATCAGGCGACGTCGACTCTCTGCTTCGTCATGACGAGGCCGGTTGGAGCTTCAGGCTTGATGATGGTGAGTCCTGTTGTTCTCAGCTGCGTTGTCAGAGAAAGGTCAGTTAAGGCAACTGGGTCTGATGTTGGTCTCAACCTGCAGGAGAGAGGACAGACAAACGTCAAATAAATGAAGTAAAAAAAAATTATAATATTTTGAAGTAGAAAGTCTCATGAGAAAAGTAGTAGTAGAAAAGTTCCTCATGCACACCTCCAGTCTGGAGAAGCAGCAGGAGGTGTGGGGTTAGAAATGTCCTGCTGTGAACAGGCTCAGCAACGAAATGTATTTTAATAAATATCAATTTAAGTGTACACTATATTTAGATTATTGTCACCACTTTAATTTGCCACCAGGCAGTTTTTTTCTAATGGGAAACTACTGTTATATGAGGCAAATATCGCTGTCTCCCATCCAACCAAACTCCTTAGGAAAAATCAGTCATTTTTCCTTGGAGAACATGAGAGTCACTAATCTTCTGCTGCCTTGATCTCTTCGTTTGTTTGTATCATTGTGTGACTTTGTTGTTTTAAAAGGATATTTTGGACTGATCATAGTCACACAAACTAACAGATCAAAGCAGTGGTAGAGCAGCAACTCCTGTGTTCTGCCAGGTAAAATTACTGATTTTGTCAATGGAGTTTGGTTGGTTTGGAGAGAGTGGTGTTTGGCTTATATAAAGGTAGTTTCCTGTCACAAAAAGTCTGACAGCAAAGTAAACTAATGAAAATAATTCAGATGTAGCTGATGGTGATTTTTCTTAAGGTCGACCTTTTTTTTTAAAATGGATAAAATCAATTTTGTGAATGACCCCGTCTGAAATGGGGGTGTGCCAGTTGACATCTGTTGCAGGTCATAGCCTGACTATCAATAAAATCCCATTTCAAATAATCTGAACTATTCCTTTAAGTGGCTAGTACATGACACATGTCAGGACATAATGTTGTGTGTGCCACCAGTTTTCCATGGGAAACAGTGCCTTCAGGAAACACCACATCACAATTAAAGGGGAAAATGTACAACACAAGTGTCACAGTTGAGGAAGGCGGTGTTAAGTTTTGTTAAATCACCTTTTCTGTCTGTTTTTTTCATAAGTTTACAGTTGGACCACCATAAATGTACTTTCTGGCCACCAAATTTAGGGGCTTGTTGCTTAAAGATGTCAGCGTCTCTCCCTGGTTTGCGTATAGTGTGTGTTCATCTTTATATGTAATGTGTTTGTGTGTAAAAGAGATTATTGTTACAGGACTTTTTAAAACTCAAGTATCAATAAAGCTATCAGCCTCAAAAATGCACCAATACCACCTTAACCTTAATTATAACACCTGAAAGGTAAAAAAAAAGACAAGGAAGCGTTCCCAAATGTTACTTCATTCATTTAATTTTGCAGCACTCAATCAGAATCTATGCACACTAATGCACAGATTTTTTTGTTTGTCTGCCTCAAACACAAACATATCTGGAACTTCCTGATTAATCATTCTGTCATTAATAAAAATGTTGTTATATGACACTGATATTTTCAGAATATTTGTCTAAATTCATCTCCACAAGTCTGTCAGACTGTTCACATCCTGCTCTGCTGTCTGTGCATCATCAGACAAACACTCTGTGTTTTTGCTGCTGCAGGTGTAACACCTGTTTCATGTTGCTAACGCTGCTGTCAGCAGTCAGTCAGTCAGTCAGTCAGTCCTCCAGTCCTCCAGTCCTCCACTGTGATCTGAAATATTTCAACAATATTTCACAGATTGTCATGAAAAATGGTTCAGAACCTCGTGTTCTCTCAGGATGAACTGTAAGAACTTTGGTGATCCTCTGACTTTAGCGCCATCTTCAGGTCAACATGTTAATGTGTCCAGTTCTGTAGTTTAAGACCAAATAACTTCAAAAACTAATGATACTGCAGCTGTAATCAGCAGCATTTTTGCCTTCATAAACTTTATAGTTAGATTTTATGTTTGGTGTCTAAAGTATTTAGTACTTTATTTGTTTTTATATGCTTCACTTTTATAAATGTGTGTTATATATCAGCATATATGTTATCTGATCTGTGTGTATATGAAAAGTTTTTACATAACATGAAATTCACATGTGCAAAATCACTTGTGAAATATATGGAACGTGTTTTTCATATGTTAGACGTGTTCTTTGCACACGGCGAATGTTTAGTGTTGGAACGTTTTCATAGAATTCATGTGGTTTTTCTATAAGAGTGATGCAGTTTTTTTATTTTTATAGCTTTATAGGCAGCATTTTATGAATATTTGATTCTTTTTCTTCCTTTATGTTTAATATATAGATATATTCTGCATTGCTGGATATTTTTTTTATTTGTAGTTAATTATTTAAAATACTGATAAAAGTTCCCGGTTTCATTGTCCTGATGTCATTTTGGACAATAAAGTTTATTGTTAAACTGTAACACACACTGCCTCCATGTTAACTACTTTCAATAGATAATTGCAAAAATGCACGTTTATGTGTGTTTTCTATATTCTATATAATATATTCTATATAAATAAAATGGCCCAGTATAATGACACTGAATTTTTTCTTTTATTCCCTAATATTGGTATCAGCATCGTCCTAAAACAATCCAGTATTTTATCAGGCCCTAAAAACAATTTGTGATACCTAAAAACTAAATAATACAGGATAAAAAATACAGGATAATGAACATGCAGTTGAGTAAATAATAAAATAAATACATATAAATATAATGAAGTACAAAATAGAATAAAGTAACTAAATACAAGAGTAATACATAAGATGACAGTAAAGTTTAAAATATTGACAAAATTAAGAATAAATTAAGAAACTACTCCCTGTTATCAATATCAGCATCGGTCCAAACTTCAACCACGACTGAAATACAGTTTTTACAGTGAAGAAATTAATTTATTTTCACAGTAAAGTTACAGCCTACATATACTCCGCTGCTGTTCACTTCCAATGGATTATTGGTGATTATTGGTCTTTTATCTCCATCTTAAATGGGGGTTGGTGCCTAAGATGACCTCCTGCCCCCCACCCACCCTGTGTGCCCCCCCCAGCTCGTCCCCATCTGCCGCTCTCACATTAATTGTGTCAGATGTGGTCCAATCCGCGTGTCCACTGAGACAGCATAATGAAAAAGCAGACACTTGAAGGTCCCACGGGGATCTATTTTACATCCTCACCGCTCACATCCAACAGAAAGGCAGATGAAACCATCTGAGCTGCCTGGAGGAGGCTCTGGTTCAACTTTCATATTGAAATAAAATGTTTAAATTCAACATAGAGTCTCGAAAATTGATCAGAATAATCGAATTCCCGTCGGTTTAATGATAAAAGTGACCCTCATGATATGTAGGCAGTGTGTGCGTGTGTTTCCTCATCAAATGTCCTCACAACGAGGTGAAAATGTGGGAGCATCCTCCAGAAGTGAGCACATTCACGCGCACTTTGATGTATTTTAGTGTCATTTTACAGAGAAATCATGTTAAAATACTCACAGCGAAGCGACCTGCTAGGTGTGCTGGTTGAATCCCGGCCGTCCTGACTGGCCCGACGGCCCTCCGGTGGTGCTGATGGTGGTGCTGATGCTGGGGACGGTGGCGGTGGTGGCCATCGGTATCCCGCGGACAAAAGAGTCAGAATAAAAAAAAACCAGAATAAATATGAAGGATTTTTGTTACAAAATCGAGATGAAAGTCCGTGAAGGCGTCAGAGGTGTTCAAAGCCCGTCCTTGTGAATCCGTGTGGCCATTGTAACGTGTGAGGAGGACGGCCCAGCATCACACCGAGATGATGCGTTTTCACTTTGTGCTCCGAGAAGACGTCAGGATGCTCCGACACCGTCAAGATTTCAGAATAAAGAGCGCCACTTCCGGTCACCGCTTTCAAAAGAAAAGCGATATACGAAGGGTTTCATTCCGTTACATTTGAAGGTTATGAGAAACAGCAAACACACACATACACATATATATGCGCCTACATATACAAATGAGAAAATATATCAGAAATATAGCATAATTTTTATTTGTAGATTTGTATTGGATACCATAGCGGTTTAGCTAAATAAAGAAGTACAAAAATTCTGTAATTATAATAAGCAAATCATAGGAAAAATATAATCAGAAAAAAGAAAAAAGAAAGGGTAACAGTCTGTTGATTGTTCATTTTACAATCAATATCAGGACATGTTAGTATATCTGACATCTATGTTACATAACATAAAATAAATGAAAGAGAAGCTGGATACAGAAAATGTTTTTTCAGTTATTTGCTTCAGTATTTATACAAGACAGTTTTTCAATCAGAGATCAGATATTGATCAGAGAGCAATCACTGTTTCAGTGCACTTCAACAACTTGTTTTCCAACATCAATGGTAAGTTCAAGGCTTTTATTTTGAAGCGAGGCGCTGATGGTTTCCGGTCCTCTTCTTATTAAAACTGTGTGACTTGACGTACCTGGACGCTCCTGCCTGTGTGACAGCAGCTGACGGCCATGCGCGTTCATGAGTCAACCTGGACAGATTGTAGGTTGTACGCGCACACGCTGCCGGTGCGCGCACGCGGGTACACGCATATATGCACTTCTAGGCTACAGGAAGTCGGCTAAACACAAAATAAATCATATAATTAAACACAGTATTTTAATTTATTATATTTTCCATTTTTACACGCCATTTGTTTTACATCATATATTTATGTATGTGCTTATTTTTAGCTTTTGTTTTTTGTTTTTTAGATAATTTGTTTTACCCTTCTAGTATTGTTATATAGTGCAATTATCCGGTCTGTTTCTTGTTCTGCCGTAACATCTTTCCTAACCCCAGTCAATTATGATTTATCTTATACTAAGTTAGTATAACCATCATCTGAAACTAACAAACAACACTGATAATAACGATAATAATAATACAGCAGAGCAGAGAGAATTGAGCTGCACATACGGTTTGTTTGTTTGTTTGTTTTTTCTCCTCTTTTTGTGAAAACTAATAAAGTGGAGAAAAACGGTGCTTTGTTTTACTGTAAAACCTTAATTTTTTTGTTGTTATAGGCCTTTGGCTGAAAATAAATTGAGAACATCTGCAGAGACCTCTTGGTGGCAGCGTGAGGGCTTTTATTGTGAAGGCGTACAGTCCCTTCCTCGGACAGTGACGTATTTCCTGTTGTGCCTACATCCACTCAGCTGGGAAACACCTCGGTGAAGGCTTGTCTACCTCTACAACCTCTCCTTTGTTTAAAAACTTTTGTTACCGACACGTAAATATTCTTGTTTACATACGCTGCCGTTTATACAACAGTTTTCTGCACGTGTCACTCAGCGGCACGTCGTTTTTAGTCTCATTTTCAAGACTTTTTAGTCGCCGAATCTGCCCCCGCAGCGTGCTAACGTTAGCTCAGCGGCTAGCCACCATTCACTCTTCAAGGAAAGAATCGACTAATCGATATCGTAATCAGTCATGGATCAAACAGGTGTAACAGCACAAACACCAAAGGTAACAAGCTCTTCTTCTTCTTCTTCTCCTGTCGTGTTCTTTATGTGTTGTTTAACTTCACCAAGTTCACTTATTCGATCAGCATTAGCTGCTGGTGTTAGCTTGTTCTAGTCATGATCCAACATGGCCTCGGTGACTATTCTGTCCTTACAAGGCTGAAGTGAGCAGACAGATAATTTCACCCAGCAGCTGTCGGTCTGTTACAGGCTTCTGGCACAAGTTACACATTGAAATAAAATGAGAAACGCCGCTTAATTTAGCCACATTTAGCCTTAGTTAGCCTTTACAAAATTAACCACAGTGCTGTTTCACAACCTTAAATTATCGTCCAAGTATAATAATTTTTTTATAATCTAGAAATGATCGATCTGTATAATTGTACTCTTGTTATGACTTTCAAACCACTTTAGTCTTTTTCTTAATCATTTAAACAGCTAACAGCTAGCGGATTTGTGTTTGTCATTTGTTTTTCATGTCCTCATACTTTTGTCTGTGGGTAAATTCTCAATACACAGTTATGTAGATAATATTACAAATATATATTAAGCATGTTAGCTTTAAATTTTGTGGGCGTGGACCTAAAAATACACGTCATGATACTGGGGGTGGGGCTGAGGTAAGACATGTCTTAACATGTCTCTCATTCATTTCTTTTTTTATCGTTTCTGTTGACTTGTGACTCTGTGGGTTAATTTCCCTTTTGAGTGTCACTGTAAAATTGCCTGAAGGTCCCAACGGACATGACATAATCTGTTTTGCATGTTTACTATGTAAAGTGCCCTTCACTGTCTGTTTGTTTCACTGCTGCTGTTGTTTGTGTTTGCTGAGCTGAAGGCAAATTTCCATCCTGGTGGGCAATAAAGGCTTATTCTGTTCTATTCTATTCTGCTGAACTAAGACAGAACACGAGAATCCAGATCATATGACTGTATGTCATCTGTCTTTCTCCCAACACACAACACGACCAAGAAGTTTGGGTTGACTTGGATGTTTTTTTAAGGGTGTTTTCACATCTGCCTTTTTCGGTCCGGACTTTCGGACTTTTCGGTTTGATACAGACAAAAACTACGGGTGTGACTTCTCCCCTGGACCACAGTGTGGACCAAAAGTCCAGATTTGGTATTCAAACCAGTTACAGGGAATTATGACAATATCATAGTTAAGTTATGGACTGATTTGAGGTGCACATTATTTAGCAGCGAACTAAATGTTCAGAGTTGAATGATAATGTGTGTTTGTTTTCTTTTTTTCTCCAGAGCCCGTGGGGTTCGGTGGGACAGACGGCTCCTCCGGCCTGCTCTCTGGCCGATGTGATGAGCGAGCAGCTGGCCAGACAGTTGGAGGGGGAGGACGACGACACTTTCCCGACACTCTCTGAGTAAGTTTCACGTTTGGAGGGGAGGGTGAAACAAGGTGTTTGCAATCTGCAAGCTCACCACTAGATTTCACTAAATCCTCCACACTTGTCCTTTAATCCTTGCGTCTTTCTGTCTTTGTTTTACCGTTGTTCCTTTCTTTACTCTTTCCTCACTGTGCGTCTTTCAGTCCTGGAGCAGATCTGTTGCTGTCAGATGAAGCTCCTGACACGACCAGTGACCTGATGCTCGCGGAGATGCTGCAGATGGAGTTTGACCGCGAGTTTGATGATCAGCTCCGGCGGGAGGAGAAGAAGTTCAATGGAGACAGCAAAGGTAAAACAACAACAGTGTGACGTACACAACACACTTGTTAAAAAGTGCAGCAGATTGAAATGCGTGTAAACGAGAGTTAACTTTAAAAAAATATACTCAGTTTTTCTGAGCTGTTTCAGGTCAGTGATGGTCTGCATGTTGATGTTTGTGTCCAGTGTCCATCTCCTTCGAGAACTACCGTATGGTCCATCCGTATGAGGACAGCGACAGCTCAGAGGACGAGGTGGACTGGCAGGACACAAAACACGACCCCTACAGAGCTGGTAAACATATCTACAGCGGTCGGACAAAGTGACAGGAACGCCATAAGCCGTGTTTCCAACAACACTTCAGCTCGTACACACCAGAACGATTATTTTCACTGTCAAACAAGCAGCGGCGTGCGGTGCATCCCTCTGCTTTCAAGTGTGTCCAGTGTGACGCCAGATGCTTCCTCCTGGACAAAGAGAAGCAAATGTCATGTATGAATAGTCCATAAGTCAAACTGCCTCTGCATAAATTACTTTAAAGTGTTCGATAATAAAGTGCATATGCATAGATGACTTTTTAGCGTTGAGTTATAAAGTTGATATTCATTTGTGACACACAGAGGACAGTTTATGTCAGTAAAAACAGGAGCTGAGAACAGAGAACCAGAACGTAAAAGTTGAAGTGCAGGATATTTAAAGTGCACATACAAAGATGTCTCCTTACAGTTTGTAGAAAACAAAGAACAGTTTGTGTTGATGTGTTGCACAAGGGAAGAAACTGTCTGCAAAGCGAGTGGTGGCGCACCAGCCGATGGCAACTATTTTGATCAACAGCTGACTTGACTTATTAAGTGTTCCTGTTATTTTGTCCACCCTTCAGTGTTGCACACATTTCTAGAACTGTTTCACTCTTTTATTGCTTCAAACTGTGAAGCTGTGTGTGTTTGACCACACAGAAAAGCCCCAGTCCACGCCCAGGAAGGGCTTCACCGGGAAGGGCAAGAACATCACCACCAAACACGACGAAGTGACCTGCGGCCGCAAGAACACCGCGCGCATGGACAATGTAAGACGGCCTCTTCTTATTTCTACTGTAGAAAGAAAGTAGTTCCTGTATGAAGCTGCTCACAGCGAGTTCTGTGGATTATTTTTAGTAAACGAGTCGTGATTTCTGGAAAGAGATGCTGGTTGTTGAATTTTTGAAATGTATTTTTTGATGCTTTGAGCACCAAAAAAAATATTTTTTACATTTTAATGTCCCTGACATCCTCTGTTGTCTCATTTACTCCTCCTCCTCCTCCAGTTTGCTCCGGAGGTCCATGTCGGTGACGGGTTGGGGATGGACCTGAAACTGTCCAACCAGGTGTTTAACTCTCTGAAGCAGCACTGCTACAGCGAGCAGAGACGCAGCGCCAAACTGCACGAGAAGAAGGAGCACTCCACCAACGTACGTACAAACACACAGCTATATACTCACACTGTAACACACAGATTAGTGTTTGTCCTTCACACTCAGACTCTCTCCTCTCTTTTCTCCTCAGGAACAAGCAGTGGACCCTCGCACTCGTCTGCTCATGTATAAAATGGTGAACGCCGGCGTGCTGGAGAACATTAACGGCTGCATCAGCACAGGGAAAGAGTCTGTTGTCTTCCACGCTGATGGAGGCAGGTGGGTGGATCAGTGGGGAGTCATAAAGTCCAGAAATAGACTTCACAATCCTTAAAGGGATAGTTAAGATTATTTGCAGAGTGGCAATGTAGGAAGTTAAGCAATGTGCTGCTGTAGACAGGGTCAGCAGCAACACACAGTTTAGACTGAGTGTTTCAACCATCATCCTCATAAAAACTGAACGTTTCCTAGAAAGACTCAGACATTTTTCAGATTTACTCAGTCAGATAAGAAAATACCTGCAACAACAAAAAGTTGAAATAAAGGAAACAAAGGAACAAATAAACCTGCCAACGAGTCCAGAGCTGTGTGATTCACAGTGTTGTTATCTCTGTGTGTGTGTGTGTGTGTGTGTGTGTGTGTGTGTGTGTGTGTGTGTGTGTGTGTGTGTGTGTGTGTCAGCCTGGAGGAGGAGCCTGTTCCTGATGAAGTGGTGCTGAAGGTTTTCAAGACGACGCTCAACGAGTTCAGGAACAGAGACCGATACATCAAAGACGACTATCGCTTCAAAGATCGCTTCAGCAAACTGAACCCACGGAAAATCATCAGGCTGTGGGCCGAGAAGGAGATGCACAACCTGGCCAGGTAAACACCTCCCACTGCTGCTCCTGCTATCATCTCTGCTGCCTCTTTAAAGGGCAACTCCAATTTATTATGAGCTGGTTCTTATTTTTGTAGGCCAAAGTTTTTAGCTGGAAAGCTCCCTACAGTTTCTCCAACAGGATTTTTCTTTACAGATGTTTCCAGCAAACTTCAAGACAATAAATAGATTAAGAGTTTTTTTTATTGATGTCAGATTATTTTATCATTTAATTCTTTTTTCATCTCTCTAATACACAGATAAACATTTAAATATCTTAACTATCATCCCCAGCTGCTACTTCTTCTCTCCTCATACTGTTTCTGCCGCTGCTGCTGCCAGCTTTACTCCTCCTAATCATTGTAATTAAACCATCATGCTAATGGAAACGATGAGCATGGAAACATAAAAGCCTTGTGTGTGTGTGTGTGTGTGTGTCTCCAGGATGAAGAACGCGGAGATTCCCTGTCCGGAGGTGGTGCTGTTGAAGAAACACATCCTGGTGATGTCGTTCATCGGT
Organism: Lutjanus erythropterus; assembly: GCF_056507025.1. Taxonomy (NCBI): domain Eukaryota; kingdom Metazoa; phylum Chordata; class Actinopteri; order Lutjaniformes; family Lutjanidae; genus Lutjanus; species Lutjanus erythropterus. The sequence continues at coordinate 31,308,107 of NC_139337.1, forward strand.
AAAGACCACGTTCCTGCTCCCAAACTCAAAGACGTCACGCTGAGCTCAGAGGACATGAGGAACGCCTTCTTCCAGGTCCTACATGTACGTACACACAATACTGCAAGTACTGCACTCTGGAAGAGACGCACCGACGTCATTACACATCATGTACAGATACAGTCCAAACACACACTGTGTTCAGGGGGCGGGTGGATCGATACCAAAGTATTGATACTTATGATACGACGCCTCATTTTAAGAGATTGATTCTGGGATTAAAAGGTTGGATACCAAAAGTGGGTCAGTTTCAGATTCTCTGTTTTGCGTTTCAACATTTATATTTCATGAAAGAGCAGAACTTTCTGTGCAAACATATTCAGTTTTTTTAATGCTGTTGCACGGCGCAACGCGACGCGCACCCTGACTGGTTTAATCTGACACAAAGGTGAATTAAAGAGGAGCTTCGTCTGGTAGTAGTACAGATTTGTTCAAACACTGCAACAGGGAACAAGAGAGGAGGAGGAGGAGGAGGAGGAGGAGGAGGAGGAGGAGGAGGAGGAGGAGGAGGAGGAGGAGGAGGAGGAGGGAGAAGCCGCACACAAACTGTTAACGCAGAGTCTGTCAGAGAGGCTCAGACAGGAATATCCAGATATGTAACAGTTAAACAAATATTTTAGTTAAATCAGATCATCAGAAATGGTTGATGTTTTTCGATTTGTAAGAGCTGTTAAATATATTCAGAGATTCAAACTTGTTACATAAATTATTTTATCGGTATTTAAGTCTGACTCTGAAACAGTTCCTATATTTAGGTAAATTTAACCTATTGATGATGTGTTCACCTGTTTAATCATCATTCACCTCACTGCTGTCTCCTACATCGTGGTCTCCACGGTGATAATATACGTCGATTCAGATGATTCTGATTCTGGCCCTGAATTATTTGGTATCAGTTAAAAACCACATGTTGCTACAGAAAAACTGTTCGGTGATGTTTTTGATGCTGTGTTAAACTTCTCTTCCCCTCTCGCTCTCTCTGTGTGTGTGTGTGTGTGTGTGTGTGTGTGTGTGTGTGTGTGTGTGTGTGTGTGTGTGTGTGTAGCTGATGCAGCTGATGTATCAGGAGTGTAATCTGGTTCACGCTGATCTCAGTGAATACAACATGCTGTGGCACGAAGGAAAGGTACGACTGTGTCTCTTCATGTTTCACTTCATTAATGGCTTTCTGTCCTCCGTTCTGTCTTTACATGTTGATTCTTTCCTTCCACCTTTTTATTCGTGGTCCTTAAAGGGACATTCACCAGTTTGCATGTGGATGTTCAGTGCTCATGGTAAATTCAGTCAGTTGAAGCAGTACATTCTTCAGTGCTGCTATACTGAAAAGTGTTGAGTTTTTCCTTTTAAAGGGATAGTTGTGTTTTTATGTCAGTCAGTGTGTTACTGGTGTAAGAAGCCACACTTCAAAAATCTGAACTATCCCTTTAAAAGTTCTGTCAGTCTTCTGTCCTTCTTTGCATCTGTCCTCCTCTTTCAGGTTTGTCTCCTTTTGGTTTTTTCCTTTTAATTCTTCTAACTGCACTTCTTTTTCTCCACCTCTTTTGTCTTCTTTTATTCTCTTCTTTCTGTCTTCTCCTTCCATACTTCACTCTCGTTTTTTTTTTTTATTATTTTACTCTCTGTAGCTGTGCTTTTTCTCCTCCTCCTCCTACCTTCCTCCTCCAGTTCTATATCTTTTCTTTCTCCCTTTTCTTTCCTCCTTCACTTCAGTTTTAACTCATTGATTTTCTGCCTCTTCAGTCTTTTCTGGTTTCTCTTCCTGCCTTGTTGAGTCGGTCCACCACAGTGCTGCTCTCACGTCTGTCTGTCTGTCTGTAGGTGTGGTTGATAGACGTCAGTCAGTCCATCGAGCCCACTCATCCTCACGGCTTGGAGTTCCTCTACAGAGACTGCAGGAATGTTTCCACGGTAACGGCTAATTTCATCCACACAATGCATCTCTTGTTGAAAGTGATTATTAGAGCAGACGTTTTCTTTTCTGAACACTTTTATCCTGAATGTTGTCTGACTGTTGTCGTCGTCCTCACTGAGTTTCTGTGCAGAGAAAAAGGAATTTTGTGCGGGAGTTTTTTTTTTACATGATTTAGTTTTTTTTTTCCTCCCCTCACTTTGTCTTAAATAAAAACAGAGCTGTAGGTGTTTGAATGGTTGTCGGCAACATAACACTTCACTTTTCAATTAATGAGAGATTTTAAAGTGATTATAACAGTGAAAACAATATTTAGTGAATTCAAGTTCAGCTGACTGAATAAAACCAAACTTTGGACGTGTGTGTGTGTGTTATAGTTCTTCCAGAAGAGAGGGGTGAGCGAGGCGATGAGCGTTTACGAGCTTTTCAACGCCGTGAGCGGACTGAACATCCCCGTTGGTGCCGAGAACGAGGCCGACTTCATGTCTGAGGTAACGCACGCACTCAGCGTTAGAGATGGAGAGGTTTAGTCTACTGGAACCAGGAGCCGAACGCTCTCTGTGCTCTCTGACAGATCTTGGCGTTGGAGAAGAGGAACGAGGACCACGTGCAGAAGCGAGGGAAGAAAACGTTCCCGGTTGCCTCCGAGGACGGCGGTCCCCCTTTAAAACCCGACGCTGACGACTAACGGCCGCCCCGGCTCGCTCTCTCTTCACGATCCCGCCGTGTTAAATGCTGTAAAGAGGTGACGAACGGAGGAGGAGTTCCCTCCAACCCCGCCGCCACCACCCACTGACCCACCCATCCTTTAAAGAGGCAGGACGGAGCGCCTCCTCCTGGCTGCAGGAGGTAATGAGTTTCACCGTGTTGGATGTTGAAGTCGGAGCGTCCCGAGCTGCTGAGAGGCACCGACGGGGTTTTCTGAAGCTGAGACCACATCTCCTAACCTCCTGCTACTTTTGGGCCTCGCTGAGGTTGATTCTGGTTTGAGTTTTTTAAGAATCGCAGTAAAAACACTTCAAGCTTCGCACACAGGACCTCTTCTGTCTGTCTGTCTGTCTGTCTGTCTGTCTGTCTATCTGTCTGTCCTGCTGGACGGATCCATCACTACAAACGCCTCGTTCAGACTCTTTACTTTAAATTCTACCAGAGAGATTCTGAAGTCGACACCTGAGTCAGGCTCTTTTTGGAGAAATGAGGGTTAAATTACGCAGAAAACAACTTTGACCTCTGCTGTTTTCTTCTTCTGTGAAAAAGAAGATGAAAAAGAAACGCACTGGGTTTGAATATTTTGTTGTGTAGCTTCAGTGAGCAGCAGGAACAGACATGAAGAGCACATAGACAAAATTTGGGTCAATCCAGACGCTGCTTTTTAAAATCCAGACAAATATATTGGTGCATCTCTACTGAACTCTGTTAACACGTCACTTTGTTTACACAAAATACTAATTTTTTGCTGTTATTCTAAAAAAGACGATATTAGAGCTCCGATGTTCAGTCGATTAAACTTTCAGAAGAAAACTTGATGCCAACTATTTTTAAAAATCGATAAATTTGTCTTAAAGGTGAGGATTTGCTACTTTTCTTTGTCATTTCTGGCAGGAAATGAAGCAACTTCAAGACGACACTTCAGCTGTGGAAAATTGTGATGAGCATTTTTTACATTTGTTTGACATTTTAAAGGAGCAGTATGCAGCAGGTGTTCAAACGGTGAGCTGGAGCCGTAGATTTTATCTAAAAGAGGGTGAAATCCTTTTAAATACACAATCTATTGTCGAAGCAAGTTTTATTACAGATTTCTCCTTTTAAAAAATAAAACAATTAAACATTAAAATTATCATTAGTTGCAGCCCAAGACAATTTCCCTTCTAGTGAAAATTAATATTCCATTAATATCATCGTTTACGTGCAGCTGAGAACAAAACATCCAACAATAATAAAAGATAAAAACAAAACTAATGAAAACGATAAGACATGTTGGAAATAAAACAAAGAAAAGCTTTTTGTTATTAATTTCTCATATTTTTTCCACGTGTTAATTTTCTTCAGAGCGATGCACCTCTGTGTCTCTGAATCTACTAAAATCTGTCAGAGGGAAGAAGAAAACTTTCCCCTGAAACCAAAGGATGGCTCAGTTTATTTCTGTTTTCTCTTTGTTTTTCTGTCTGATTTTGGTGAGTTCAGGGGTCACATCTGGATGGGGGGGGGGTCAAAGGTCACAGCAGTCTGGTTTGGTGTGGAGTGTTTGTGGAAGCTGAAGTGTGTGTGTGTGTGGGGGGGGGTCATAAAATGTTTTGTAACCGAAGCGCAAAATTAACTTTTATTGCTTTCAGACGAATGCGAGTAAATGAAAGCATCGCGTCATTAAATGTAGACGGTGTGTTTAATGTTTGCAGGAAGAAGAGATGAAACTGCTCTGACTGTAAAATCAGACACTCTGTGGGGAAACGTCTGTCATTTATCGTGTGTTTTTGATCTTAATCGATAAAAAAAGAAATTTTCTCTTCACATGATGTTGGTTTTATGAATTGCCTCATTGTGGTGCTTTCCAAACTGTCAGCAGACCAGTGGTGACATTAAAAGATGAAGATGAAAACTCTTTGCTTGTTTTTATTTATTGTTTTAATATAAAAAATATAAATTGTGTTAATTATCAGTTAAATGTTTGTTCCAGTGTGTTTAAAGTTACTTCAACTGTGAAATCTCTGAATCAATTATGGATTTTCTGTTCAGAGGGGTTATCATGTGATCATAAGACTGTCACATGACTCCCAGCCGAAAAAAAAAACACTTCCGACCAAGCTCCTTCAAAATAAAAGTAATCTTCAAAGATATGAGCCAGCACCAAACTTACGTTTTGTGCAAAATGAGTAAGTGAATGACAAAATATTCATTTTGGACCGTGTTCATATGCAAGTACGTCAGTTAAAAGTCCAAATGAATCTTTTTTTTTTTTTTTTTTTTTCTTACATAACAAAATTATGGGACAGTTTGAAGACATTTCATTAAAAAAAAAGAAAATCTAAATTTTGTTGTCTAGTCATCTATGAAAAAAGTTGTGGAGCAGACAGAGAAAACATGAGAATAACATGGAGGTGAAATCGACACAATAAAAAGCTGATACATATTTCATATTTATATCTGCAGATATATCAGGGCAAGTTCATTTGTATCGCACCTAACAGAGGGCTTTAAATGGCATAAGGTAATTAATAAAAAAAAATCGAAACAAAATTTAACTTGCACTGCGCATTTTACTCACAAAGAACTTTAAATAATTCATTTAAAATAAGGACAAAAATCTGCATAAAAATATCAACATGCAAATGAAAAGAACAGAAACTTAGAGAAAATTTAAATGTTAGAAAAACAGTCATGACTAAATAATAATAACAATCATAATAATAATAATAATTGAATTTATTAAAATTAAGAAATTTTTAAGAATTAAAAAAATTAAGCACGAATTTCACGAGTTAAGAACAATTTTGGAAACATCTCTATCCTCGGCTTTTATTGTGAAGATCCGCAGCGGAAGTGTGATGGCAGCCAGATGACGTGAACTCTTGCTCCTGTTGTGTTTGTGCTGTCAGGACAGGAGCAGGAGTGAGACAGAAAGAGTGATAAAGAGTGAGGAAGATGAGTGAGGAACATTACCTGGAGCTGTGTGAGAACCCGGTGCAGTTTGAACACGCCTCCAGCGTCAACAACGTCTTCTTCGATGAGGCCAACAAGCAGGTGAGCTAAAGCTAGTTAGCATCGAGGTGGCTAACACACAGCTAGCTCAGTCGGCTAACTGACAGTTCGTTACTTTAAACATCGTTTAGGCATCAGGAAGTCAACGTAACAACAGTTTTAATGTCTGTAGTTCCGGTTTAGTTTCTGTGTGATTGTCTGTTTAATGTGACATTTAATTGTTAAAAAAAATAATAAAATCAGATTTGACTGAGTACAATATTGTAAATTGTCAAATTTGCTAACAAATTGATGATTTAAACTACATGTTGTTTGATCAGAAACAAAATTATATACCAAATATTTTTTTTGTTTTACTGTCTTTATAATTTCAGATTTTTAAAAGTTAAATAAAACCACACTGAGATTTGTTAATCCTTCCAGACGTCTGAATATATCCATGAAGCTGCATAATTAGGAAAAAATAAATATGAGAAAAGCAATATATTATTTTTTGAAATATACCAGTAATAATTACTGTGGTTTAATTATTTTATTTAACGATTTTATTATTTAAAAGGTTTGTTACTGACTGCTGTATTGATGTTGTTTTGCGATTGAACACAATGCGAACATTCATTGCCAAAGACAGTTCGTGTCTGGCTGACATTTTGTAGATAGAAAGATCATTCTTTTAATCAAGAAAAAAAAAAAGTAACAAAAATTATAGATGCAGCTTTAACAAAATGTTCAGTCTTTTCCCAAATTTCTCTTTCATTGTTGTTTAAAATGTTTAATAATATTAATAATTCCTTAACCAATAAGCAGTAAGTATAAGTATAACCGATAAGTATAACTATAGATCCACAGCGGGGCTACGGTTGGCGTTCTCGTGTGTTTCACGTGCTGTTTTGTGGCTGCAGGTGTTTGCGGTGCGTTCAGGTGGAGCCACGGGGGTGGTGGTCAAAGGCCCCGATGACAAGAGCAGCGTTGCCTTCAGGTACCTCAGCCCGTGCAGGAATATCTGAAGGGTTTCAGTGAAGGGATGAATATGCAGACAGTATGTGGCCCATGTGCTTTTTATGACCCAAACTGAATATTTATTCACTCCGAGGTGTGAAATGTGACCACAATAATCATATCTATCAATCATGTAATGGATAATTATTTCCTCCACAGGATGGATGATAAAGGAGAGGTGAAGTGTATAAAGTTCTCCATCGGAAATAAGATCTTGGCAGTTCAGAGAACTTCAAAATCTGTGGTGAGTTTGACAAAATGAGACGTGAACTCTGCCTGGTTAAGATGGAGAGCATGTTTGCATGTGCATCACGACTGGAGCGACTTCTTTTACAGTTTATCTGCTCAAAATATTTTTTTTAAAACTACCGATTTTATCTCATTTGTAGGATTTTATCAACTTCATACCCGACTATCCACACACAGAGTTCTCCCAGGAATGCAAGGTACGCTACGTTCTCCTCTGTCTTTTTATTTTCAGAGGTCTCTGTTGGTTTTAATTTTCAGACTAGAAGGACTCAGCTGAACGTGAGAAGAAATCAGGACTTTAAGAGCTGATAAAGATGTGTCATGAAGAGCAGCTCTGTGACGCTGCTCGAATGACTCTTCTTTGTGCAGGTGTGTAAATAAACTGTATTTTTTGTCTTTTTGTTTCATCCTGCAGACGAAGAACGCAAATGTTCTGGGTTTCTGTTGGACCAACTGGAATGAGATCGTCTTCATCACCGATCAGGGAATAGAGTTCTACCAGGTAATGAAAAAAAGAAAAGATAAATGAGATATTTGGATCTGTGGGGTTTAGTTTTGAATATATTAAATATAGAGAGTTTAATAGTCTAGTAGAAAGAATTCTGCTGCAGAAAGAAAGCAGTTCCTGCATGAAACTGTTTAAGACAAGATCTGTGGGTTATCTTGAGTAACCGGGTCATGATTTCTGGAAAGAGACACTGCTGTTGAGTTTTTGAGCACCTCAGTGCTTAAAGCAGTGCTAGATGGATGAACAGCACTACAAGTCAGAGGAAAAATGTTATTTTTGATTTTAGTTTGTTTAGACAGAAGAAGGTTCTTTGCCGAAATAAAACACAGAGTAAAACTGTCAAAATGATGATTTTAATCAGGTGTTAAAGGACCATTTTTGTCAGAATTAAAAGTCTGAGACGTCCTAAAATGGCCATCGTAAATCATTTAGATACCGTAACAATATTTTTACCTCCTCGGGACAAACTGGGGACAAAGAGGTTGTGTTTTCCGGTGTGTGCTGAACGTCGCGGGGTCGACGTGTTTGTTCGGTGTCTCTCCTCAGGTGTTTCCAGACAAGCGCAGTCTGAAGCTGCTGAAGAGTCAGAGCATTAATGTGAACTGGTACCAGTACTGTCCAGAGACGGCCGTCATCCTGCTGTCCACCACCGTGCAGGGAAACATCCTGCAGCCCTTCGCCTTCAGGGTAAAAACACACTGATGTATTATTATTTCTAACTTAATGTTAGTAGATATTTTTTAATTTGCTATTATTTTATTGCTAAAAGATCTTGTTGTTATTTGTCTCTTTTTCAGAACGGGACCATGTCCAAGATGTCCAAGTTTGAGATCGAGCTGCCGGTCGTCCCCAAACCCGCCAAACTCAGTCTGTCGGAGAGAGACATCGCCATGGCAACCATGTAAGTTGTCGTCATGATGCTGGTGGATGCGGGAGTCGTCGCTCAGCTGTAGCTGCTCAAACTGTTGCTCGTTTGTTGTCTTTCCGTCTTTAATTCTCTCAGTTAATGAAATTCTTTTTGCTTTGCTCAGCCGAATATTAATTATCACCAAATATTCTGAACACTGACGTTAATTTTCTCTCCCTCCGTGTGTGTGTGTGTGTGTGTGTGTGTGTGTGTGCGTGCGTGCATGTGTAGTTACGGTCAGCTGTTTGTGATGTATCTGAAGCATCACTCAAGAACAGCCAACAGTCCCAGCGCAGAGGTGGTGCTCTATCACTTACCACGGTACACACACACACACACTCAAACTCAGCAGGACCTTAAACGCATCACAACCATTGAGATGAGATGTGAGTCTTAGTTCAGTTCATGAGACGACTCAGAGCATCTTGGCTGAAATACACTAAAATTGAGTGACTGTGTGTGTGTGTGTGTGTGTGTGTGTGTGTGTGTGTGTGTGTGTGTGTGTGTGTGTGTTCAGGGAGGGAGCGTGTAAGAAGAGTCACGTGTTGAAGCTGAACACGACGGGGAAGTTTGCTCTGAACATCGTGGATAACCTGGTGGTGGTTCATCATCAGAGCTCCCAGGTTTGATCAGCTGTTGTTATTCATAAACTTGTTGTTCAGTGTGTTTGACATTTTATGTTTTTTAAACTCTCATCCAAAGTGTCACATTAGCGTCACACTTACTTGACAGCAGCGTTCGTGCCACACCGAAGAGTCTTTCCATATAAAACCGTCTTGGTGACACATTTCAAAGTGTGCAGCAGCAAATGAGCAGCCAACGTCTGTGCAGTTTTCCTTCAATATGTGTGAATATTCCTGATCAGTTTTTCCATCGACACAATGTGGATGATTGAATGAATGAAGTTCATCTACAGTCTGTGCATCAAACTCTGCAGAGGAAGTTCAAGAAGTGAACTGTTCTGTAATTGGAGCATCCAGACTTTTATTTAGAAAATCTTATTTATGAAGAACATCTTGCTACATATTGACAACATTTTATTTATTTCAAACATTTTGTTATGAGTTTCTGTGAGCAGCTGAGTGAGCTGTTCTCTGTCTGTGGAGAACACTCTGCTCCCCCCGTGATACAAAGTGTAGATAAAATACGATTTCAGGGCCTTTTTACTGAACTCCAGTCTCGTATTTATGTGCATATTGTCCAAAAATATTCTTGAAGTCTTAATGCAAGCTTCAGGTTGTGTTTATGCCCATCAGTCACAGGTGGTGCACAGAGCTGCAGAGATGAAAATGTGTGTGTGGTTCTGCAGAATTGATCGAAATATTATTGAAATCACACTGTGGCCCAGTGCGATATCCAGATTGCAGAAGCTGTAATTTTATGATGAAGGAAGAAAGTGTGAAACAGTAACATTATAATGACATGTTGTCGTGCTGCAGGGATGATCTGGTCTTAAAACGTTGGTATCCACATGTAAGAAAAGTGTTTGTCGTGTCTGTTTGGTACAGATGAACACATCATTTTATACAGAACTCTGAACTTTGAGGTACTTTAAAACTTTTTCTATTTTGATTTAAATACTTTTGTACTTTACAAATGCAGGGCTGTTACTTATAGCAGAGTATTCTTTTAATGAAGTAAGAGATCAGACGATACTTCGTTTCATTACTTAGTGTGTGTTTGTTTGTTTTGTGTGTCAGACGTCTCTGATTTTCGACATCAAGCTGAAGGAACCAGACTGTGCTGTCAACACACACCAACCTGTCCTACCTGCCCGCTCCATCCACCCCTACAGGATACCACTGTCAGGTACACACACACACACACACACGCACACACACAGTCAGGTTCTTGATAATCTGAGTTAATTCCTGAGTGTTTCTTCTTCTTGTTTCAGGTCCAGCAGTTGTTCCCTCTCAGCCTCCTGTTCCCTGTCAGCTCTGTATCCTTTCACCTCAAACACAAGTTTTACCACATCGACTTTACAAAAAGTTTTTAGACATTTTTAAATGTTTGATTTAACCATCACTGCAGACTCTTCATCCTGGAGCGTCTTCCAACCCGACATCATCATCAGTGCCAGTGAAGGTGTGTAAAAAACACACACAAACACACACACACACACACACACACACACAGAAAACTGGAGTGTGTTTGGGAGTTTTCACCATCTGGATCCTTCTGGGTTTTAATGTTCATGGCTTCCTGTAGCCACTGTGGGGCGCTGTAGGATTCAGACCGGCGAGGTTCACTTGTGCTGCAGATATAAACGCTGAGACACAGCCCTCATTTGCATCACGTCCATGATGCACTGCTGAAAGTTTACTATTTCATGTTCCAAAATACAAATGTTAGTTATGTTCTGTTTGTGACATGTTTGTTCAGACAGTGGTGGTTTATGTTGGATCAGAGATGTTTTATTCGACCTCATTAGTTAGAGGTCGTTTACATCTCATCACTCCAGCTGGAGGTTCTAGAAGAAGGTGGGGATCATTGTTCCCATTGCAGAGTAGAAATTATAAGAGGCTGAGGTAGATAAATGTTGCAGAGAAGGGAAACCTTACAATATCTGTGTGTGTGTGTGTGTGTGTGTGTGTGTGTGTGTGTGTCAGGTTATCTGTGGTATTTGCAGGTGAAGTTGCCTCCAACTGTCAACCTGCTGCAGGACAAAGGCAAACTGATGGACTTCCTGTTACGACGGAGAGACTGCAAGATGGTCATCCTGTCTGTCTGCTCACAGAGTACGTCTGTCTGTCTGTCTGTCTGTCTGGTTTTTAAGACGATCTGTGTTTGTAGTATGATGTCAGAAAACTGTGATGTTATTTAGATCGACGTGTCCAGAGAAAAGTTTCTCTAAAACTTAAACCACCAACATGAGTCAGATTTTAATGTCATTGCATTTTACAGTCAGTCTGTTTTTCAGCAGTTTAAGATGTTAAACTGCTGTATAGCAAGTGTCAGGACAGAGAAAAAAAAAGTATAATTTAGACAGAGAATTGTGTAAAACGTTCCTTAAAAATATCATGAAACCTTTCAAATTCACGGGTTTGCTCATAATTCATCCAATTAGTTCATTTTACTCAAATGTTCTGCTGTTATTACCGCAGCTTTATCTGAGTTCATCAGTTGTTCTGTTCTGTTTCTGATGTGGACTGAAAATGAAATGAAATATCCATAAAATATGTCTCTTAGTCGTCAGTTTATACAGTGATAGAAAAAACGTCGCTTAAGGAAAAAACTTCTTTGATGTTTTAGTGGAACTGAGTCACAATCAGTTAATAATTCAGACAAACAAAACGTGTCTGACCTAAATGTTTATAAAGAAACCAAAGAATAAATTATAGCAACACTGAAGAAGTAAACATGTTCCTACATTAAGACTAAACTGAAGCTGAAGTTTGTGTGTTGTTTTCAGTTCTGGAGGGCGGAGAGAAGGGGAGTCTTCCTGTTGTGGCGACTGTGTTCGACAAACTCAACCAGGTGTATAAAGAATACCTGGAGGCGGAGCAGACGTACACCGTGGTGAGTCACGTCCTCTCCGAGCGCCACCCAGCACCTTCGCCTCTACGCGTCGTCGTCGTGTATTTGAAATGTTTGTGTCTCGCCGTTTCCGCAGGCGATGGAGTCCGGACCGAGCCGAGGCAGCGCGGCGCAGAAGCGTCCGGTCAGAACTCAGGCGGTCATCGACCAATCGGACATGTACACACACGTCCTGTCATCGTTCACGGAGAAGAAGGTACAAAAACACACACGCAGAAACTCACCGCATGAAGCTAAAAGGATGACAAAAAAAAAAACAGAAAACCTGCAGGTTACTGATGGAGCGTCTGCTCCGTCCTCGGTCTCTCTGTCAGAGATCCACGTGCACTTAACTCTAGTAACGATGTTGATATTATATCGTCCTGATGACGTCCTTAAATGTCTCGTTTTGTCCACAACTCAAAGATATTCAGTTATCTGCATATTATTTTTTAAATGAAACAAGAATAATAATAAAAGAGGAGTTAAAAAATACCTGAGACGTTTCCCGCTCTGTCCTCCGCAGGGTGTCTCTCATAAGTTCATCATCGCCGTCCTGATGGAGTACATCCGCTCTCTGAACCAGTTCCAGATCACCGTACAGGTAAAACCCGACAGAGCGACGCCTCACCGTTCACACGCAGTCTGTCTGACCGTGTTGTCATGATGGCGTGTCTCGTTTGTGTTGCTCAGCATTACCTGTATGAGCTGGTGATCAAGACGTTGGTGCAACACAACCTCTTCTACATGCTGCACCAGTTCCTCCAGTATCACGTCCTCAGCGACTCCAAACCTCTGGTGAGTTCACGTCGAAACTCATCTCAAACTGGTCCTGAACCAGTTTCATATAACATTCTTAAACTTGTAAAAATGCGCAGCCCATAAACCAAATTTAAAAAAAGTTTTAATATTTCATTGACTTAAAATTGGCGTCCGGCTACAGGTCGATGTCAAATCCATAAAGAAAAGGAAACTAGAGAATTTATGAGTTGTGGCTCCAGACAGATTTTGTATTTATTTTTTTTTGGACAAAAATGTTTTTGTTTTGTTTTGTTTTATCATAAAAGCTGCAGACCCTGAACCTGCAGTGTTTATAGGTTTAGATTTTCTTTGTGATTACGTAAAGTTTCTGCCACCTTAAATGACTCACACGCAGGTTTTTACAGAGATCTGATGTCGATGAGAACATATTAAAAATACAGTGTGTAAACACAAAGGCAACATCAGATCGTTTATTATCTGGATGTCGAGTCCAGACTCAGATCACTTTTTAATACCAGGTGTAAACGTGGCGTTTTGGTACCAGCAGGTCAGTTTGTGTCGTTTTCCGGTTCTTGTTAACTTGTGGTTCTTTTTGTGTTCAGGCGTGTTTACTTCTGTCCCTGGAGAGTACGTACCCTCCTGCTCACCAGCTGTCTCTGGACATGTTGAAGGTATGACACACACACACACATATATTTATATATATACAAAAAACAAACACTTTGACAAAAGGGCACTTTGGGCATCAAGGGGCAAAGAGGCAGGTGTTCCAGCACCCCCGCCCCCCCCCCCGTCCCGCATGTGTCAGGGCTACATGTAAGTAGTTTAGACAGTTCTCTGTGAGACGGGCAAATGAAGAAAAAGATGCAGTAGGAGTTCTGCATGTTGAGTCGATTTGAATCGGTTCGGTAAACCGGCTGCTGACGGCAGCCACCTTGTCAGTAAAAAGTGATGCAAAGGAATCTGCTGTCAAGGTTGGTCGCCGGTGGTGTCGGTGGAGGGCTGAGTAGAGTTTTGAAGGTTGAAAATAGTCTTCTGGTGTTGGTGGCGTTGTGAATTTCAGAGAGATGTAGCGGTGTAACAACCGGTGTATCTGTGGCGCAATTTTGGATAAGGATAAAACCAAATCTAAGGACGTGGTCATTGACTTTAGGTCGAAGCCCCCTGCTGCCCAGCTCACCGCCGTTAAGGGTCGGGTGGTGGAGGGGGTGGAGACTTATAGGTACCTTGGTACTGTGATTGACAAGAAGCTGACTTTTAATGCAAACGCAGAAATGCTTTGCCAGAGGTGTCAGCGACGACTGTTCTGTCGCCGCAAACTGTCGAGGTTCGATGTGGACGAGACCCTCGTGACCATCTTCTATAAATCCTACATTGAGTCTGTGTCGACATTTTCTTTTATCTGTTGGTTCGGGAATCTTAGTTTGAGTTCAAGAAGTGCTCTTTCTAAAATAGTGAAGGTTAGTGGTAAAATTCTAGGTGTCCCGCTAAGCAGCGTCACTGACCTGTACAACAGACAGCTGGTGAGGAAGGTCAGATCAATACTAACAGTTTGTCCCCACCCCCCCCTTCACTCTGAGTTCCAGATTCTTCCCTCTGGGTCTCGGTTTAGATTTCCTGCTGTAAAGAGCGACAGGTTTAGGAGATCGTTCATTCCCGCTGCTTCATTTCCCTCCTGAACTCAGGTCCAGGAGGTAGATGGCGGCGCTGGAATCCTGTTGTGACTCCTGTTGATAATGAGGATGATGATGGTCATCTAGGGTTTTTGATGTGCCGGCGATTATGATGGTGGTGACTTCGGTGTTGATAGTGTCTTTCGTGGCCGCGTCTGTTGTATTGATCTTGGTTATTTCATGTCTTGTCTGATGTTATTTTTCTTATTACTGTGGTTGTTGAACTGTAGAGGTAAATGTGTATTGGGGTTGTAATATCAACCTGCCGCTCCTTGTTCTCCCAAACCATAACATTCAGTTCTATTCAGTGCCCCCCCCCTGTAAGTTCTGGTGTGTGTTTTTGTCTGTCTTGCTGCCAAACCAATTGCCCTTTAGGGACAAATAAAGTTGAAAGTTGAATAAGATCAAGGTCTTTGTCAGGTTTGTGAGTAGGAGGACTGTGAATCCGGTGCAGCTTAAATGAGTGTCTTAATGATAGGAAGTCCGAAGAGCTCGGATTGTCCAAGTGTACATTTGTGTCCCTGAGGATAAGCGTGACAGGTTATTATGTGACCAAACCAAAACAAAACAAGTTATTCATTTTCAGGTGAAATGTTTGATTGAAACAAACAAGGTTCATGTAATATTTCTTTATTACTGTTAATATTATATGTGCAAAACATCTGATGTTCTTTTTTATTGCTTATGAGTTTCAGTGTTTGTTGTTAATATATGCAGTCAGTTAGATGAATAGACGAGCACAGGTTGGTGATGCCTCGGCGCTCTGGTAGAGGGAGACCCGCTCTGCTTCCTCATTCAATACAGCTGAGTGAACGACAGAGCTGCGTGTAGTTTGTCTTCACTCATCTCCTGCTACTCTTTCTCTGTTTAAGGTGATTCATGTACAAGAAGCATGTTAGCAGTAGTTTGCTCTGTGTTATTGTGGTTTAAACTGAAAGAAATGACATGTTTTGTTCTGGTTCATTGTTGAAAATGGTCTTGTAAGTTGAGACGATGTGTAGCCTGGAGACTGTGTGGTGGTGCGGCCATGTTGGACTGTTCACCTTTTTAGTGTCTGAGTTTTGTGTGTATTATGTCAGTGTTCCCCAACTGTGGCCCTCAGAGACTCACTGTTCTGCATGTTTTAGATTAGTGTTCCTCAACCGTGGTCTTCAGGGTCCACTGTCCTGCGTGTTTTAGATGTTTCTCTGCTCCAACACACCTGATTCACATGATCAGCTCGTCATCAAGCCTCTGCAGACGCCTGATAACAACCTGATCATTTCAATCAGGTGTGTTGGAGCAGGGAAACATTTAAAACATGTAGGGCAGGGGTCCCTGAGGACCAGGGTTGTGGAACATTGTGTTATTTGAAATGATGCAATACAACTGAGTTAACGACAGAGTTTCTTGTCACTCTTCTCCTGCCACTCTTCCCCTGTTTTAAGGCACAAGACAAGCATGGGACAGTCATGGTTTGGGATTGATGACAGTCAAGTATCTAGTTCATCTACAAAGTCACCCATTTGCTGTGGTGGGCAATAAATAACAATCGCATAGATTTGTACTTGGGTACTTACCAACACTGCATGGTATTCAAAAGAGTTGTGTTTGACCGAGGGCGTCAGTTGATTCCATTTACATTTGCTGGAAAGTAACAGGCCTGTCCCAACTTCTCACCCTGATGAGTGAGAGGTGTGGGAGATAGTGTGTTTGGGTAAAAGTGCAGCCAGGGCAGCATTGTCTGCAGGTTGAATCCAATTGTCAATGTGAGCCAGGTGGTCAGCATGACCAGCAATGGAGTCTGCTGTGTTTGCTGCAGACTGGTAGTTCCACAGAGAGGGCTGAGCCTGAACCTTGCTAGCCTCCGTTTGTTGAAGCAAACTTGCTTCAATAACCAGAGGCTAGCAAGATTGAGTGTTCACCTGAGCAGAGTGTCGTGCCCCGTTCAGTTTCCCCGCTCGGTTGACACGCGCAGGTCGACACGCAGCGTCTTTACCCGCACACGTCTTCACACGCAGACGGCTGAACACGCAGGCTGACGCTTCCGCTGACGCTCCAGCTACACCACCCATTGTTATACTGCAGTCGGGATTGAACACAGCTGTCCTGCGTTTGCTAGTCACACCCAACCAACCCCGCCCACCGAGAGACAACCAACGGGAACAGGATTGCCAGTCCCACTCCTTAGTGTCTTTGCCAGCTCTGACTGACCAAGGTCGTTAAGGCAGTCCCGCCCACTGATGGTTCTCAGGTGGCCTGGTAATGTTGTGCCAAAAAAGACTCAGAAAAATAGGCCAGTAAGGTCTGGGCTTAAAACCACAACACCCTAAAAACCTTCATAAAAAACACTGTTATCACTTGTATATTTTCAAAGTTCACAACCATGAAAAAGAAGAATCAGGCAAAGTCTGGAAAAATCACTGGAAGAGCAACAAGTTCTGCCACACAAGGTTTATTGATCTCTCTAGGTAGAAAAACCAACAACCCTGAGCCAAACACGGGGTTAGACTGAAGAAAGACGTACAAACACCCTGTTATTATACTGTTTAGGAGGCTCTAGGACTCTCCTCACACTTTAAACATTTTGTCTTACGTTTGGCTTACATTGAACCATATTCGTCACCCAACAAGTCCCCTGTTCTCACCGCAGTTATCCTACAAAGCACCCAACACTACTGCATATCAGAATGGACTCTGGGAAAGCATCTTATCAGTACACTGCAACACGGTTAAGTGAACTTTATACTGAATGGAGTGAACTTGGTGTTGGATGGCCACCATGTTGAAAATTACGCCACTACAGTAACCCGCCACACAAGTTTTCTAAACAGAGAAACAGGAAGTTAGACTGCAAACACTCTTTCAAAGCACTTTCCTGTACCTTCCTCTGATGACACACAGCATTTGAATGTCATTATTTACATTTATTTTTTGTGCCTGTGTTTTCTTTTAGCGTCTCTCCACAGCCAACGATGAGATCGTTGAGGTTCTGCTGTCCAAGCAGCAGGTTCTGGGCGCGCTCAGATTCATCCGTAGTGTCGGTACGTTTATTTATCTACCAGGATACAACCTGGAAAAAGAAATTGCAGCCGCATAATGTTTATTATTAATGGAATTGATTACCGATTATTAGTGGTATCACTTAAAAAAAAATCAAGCCTGATTTGTTAAAGCGAACTAACTGAACTGGTGTCACTGGGCGCAGGCGGCCATGACAACGTGTCAGCAAGGAAGTTTCTGGACGCAGCGCAGCAAACAGGAGACCAGATGTTGTTCTACACCGTGTTCAGGTCGTTCCAGCAGAGGAACCAGCGGCTCAGGGGAAGTCCCAGCTTCAACCCCGGTGAGAGAACAGACGCAAACAGGGAAGTCAAACGTCTCACATCACTTTAGAACATGTTGAACATCTCCTGCCTCAAAGATCAGCTCAGTACAAACTAAACTTCATTACTTACTCAAGTTTGTAAGCTACAGATATAAATACCTGTCACAGTAACTTTAGAGTAACATGATAGCCTTACCAGCTACCATGAATCAGGTTTAACCTTCTCAGAAATCATAAAATAAATCATTTTAAAGAGAATTTATTCCATACACAATTAATTTATTCACTCATGTCAGACTTAAGATAGCGTCAAAGGTACAGAAGTAAGTTTTTTTTTTATCCTGCTTTGGCTCCTGAGGCCTGTAGTGCAACAATTTAGCAAACTTTGAAGGAATCCTTAAAGGGATAGTTCACCCCAATTTTCAATTTTGAATGAAAATTCAGTCATTATCTGCTCGTCCTCGCAATCTCCCAGACAATTTAAGTGAATGTCGCCCAAGAAAACCCCCAGAACTGTCTGTTGTAATCCAAGTCTCCTAAACCCCCAACATGTCGTTGACTTCTGCACACACACAGTCACACCACACACACACACACAGTTACACCACACACACACACACACAGTTCAGATGGTGCACACATGAGTGTGGCTCCAACCTTTTAGGTCAACTTGTTGGGGCTTCAGGAGACTTGGATTACAGATATGGAGGCATTTTATGTTCTTTTATCAGGTTTTTTTCCCCCCCAATTTGAAAACTACTCACCATTCACCTCTATTGTTTGGGAGATTCTGCAGCAAAACTCCAGCAGTGTTTTGTGGACTAAAAAACTAAACCTGACCTTCAATCAGCATGAGGGAGAGGAGATGAGGACTGAATTTTCATTTTTGGAAGGAACTATGCCTTTAAGTACAAGATCAAGAACAGGAGAAAAGTTCAACATGTCCTCCAGAGTCATGTGACAAAGTAAAACACTGCTGTCAGTTTCCTCAGAGCCCCGTCTGTTTTTCACAGTGTTGTGCCACAAATCTGTACAGGGTCTGTTATTTAAAGGCTACAGTGCACCACAGAGGGTTCAGGACTTTAATTTACCCTTAAAAAGCACATTAACCATTCATCTACTTTAATGCTGTGTCTGTGTGTGTGTGTGTGTGTGTGTGTGTGTGTGTGTGTGTGTGTGTGTGTGTGTGTGTGTGTGTGTGTGTGTGTGTGTGTGTGTGTCACCAGGAGAGCACTGTGAGGAGCACGTCGTTCACTTCAAGCAGCTGTTTGGGGATCAGGCTCTGATGAAACCGTCCACTGTGTGAACACACACACCGACTGGTTGGACCAAGTCTTCGTCAGTTTGGACGCAAACACAGGAAGTTCAGAAGACAACCTGACGGGGGGGGGGGGGGGGGTCAGGTTATCCATCACCTGGAACAGAGCATCATGGGTTAAATCCACACTCGTATCCCTTCAGTATCATCATCATGATTATTTCATCCTGTTTATATTTGTGCTAATAAACATCACATCCTGGTTGTAGACTCTGCAGTTCTGTGACACATCGACACCTAATCCAGGTTTCTGATCTCACCTGCAGGTTTGTCTCTTTAACGCGAGACACGCAACAAAAACACACACATGATAATGTGCAGTGTGGAGGTCATTATTGTGGCAGTCGCTAAGCAATGATTGGACAGTTGCTGTTTGGAGGCGGGGCTTAGTGAAGAGTCAACTGTTGTTGTATAGGAGGAAACGGTCCAGATTATAAACTATTAAAGTTATCCTTTAATTATGATGGAGAATTTAATTTACAAAATGTTATAACTTCATTCCAGACAATATTAAGCTTTTTTTTTTTAAATATTACAACTTTAATTTTGAAATAATCTCAAAATATCGACATTTATTCTTTGTGAAATATTACAGCTTTGTTGCCTGAACATTACGACTTAATTCTCAAAACCTTTAAACTGGATTCTCTTAATTTTGTTGGACTTATATCTCGGTCAGCCTCAGTTAAAACTTGTGATCACTGACCTGCTGAGTTCCTCCTCCCGTCTGAGACGCACCTGCACAGGTGAGCAGTAACAGGAAATCTGTAAACAGGGAGATGAATAACCAGGTTAATTTGATAAAAACATCATCAGAATAGAAACAGATACAGAAGAAAACTCCTGTGCATTTACTCACCCTTAAGCAGCTCCAGTGACATGTCACTATGATGTCACCTGTTGTGGGCGGGGCCAGAGGCTGTGGCTGTAAAAGTAATTTGACACCTGTGTGAATATTTTGTAAATTAAAAGCACTAAACTGAACTGTATTAAATAACAACAGAAATATGGTTAAATTCTCTGTCAAATTATACTAAAAATATAAATATATAGTGTGTGTACGTTGCTAATGTGCCTATTTAAATGGCCTTCTGTACAGCTAATAAAAGATTAAACTACACGTGTACAAGTGTTTTTATTTCTGTGGTGATATTTTGATACTTTGTATATTCAGTTAAAACATAAACAGATGGTATTTTAATAAATATTTCTACTTGTTACTTTGTATCACAGTGACTCTGAATCAATATCAAAAATCATGATGAAACAGGACAAATATATTGAATATTAGATTTAAGATCTTCTTGTACTCAATACAAATATTTTAATGGAAAATTAAAGATTAATTTCCAGCCACTTCAATGTGATCAGGTCAGTCTAAATCAATACCAGACATTAACGACGACGATGGCACTGCATCCAGAGGGAATGTTTGTCAAATATCAAACTTACACGCACACACACACACACACACACACACACACACACACACACACACGCAATAGACAAATAATTTACATACATACACAGACACACACACACACACACACACACAAACATACACACGCACACATAAATGCATGCATGCATTTATATGCACATAATTACTTACATGCATACATATACACACAAATCCATGTATAAATACAAAATACATACATGCATACAAGCATACATACATATACAAACACATACATGTATGCATACGTATACACACACACACAAACACATACATACATACACACACACACACACGTATAAATACAAAGTAGACACATTCACATATATGCAATACACAAATACATACACATACATACACACACACATAAACACAAACTAACATATATAGATGCATGCATGCATACATATATACACACATACATACATAGATACATTTACACACAGATACAAACATGCAATATACAAATACATGTACATATATACATACATACATACATACACACACACACACACACACACACACAGATAAATAAACACATATATACATGCATGCAAACATACGTACAAACACATACATGTATCAATACAAAGTACACAACTTCATATTACAGTGTCACCAGATGACTACAGTCCCCTACATCTGTTAAATTAGTGCATTGATGAAATCAATACATGGATGTGCCAGAATTTCCTACAACTAAACACAGACAAAACTGAGATAGTTGTTTTTGGCCCTAAAGAACAAAGATCAAAAGTCAGTGCTCACCTTGAATCCATGACACTAAAACCTACAAATCAAGCCAGAAATCCTGGTGTCATTCTGGACTCAGACCTAAATTTCAACAGTCACATAAAGACAATTACTAAATCAGCCTACTACCACCTTAAAACATAGCAAGAATTAAAGTGGAGCACATTACACCAGAGCTTAAATCACTGCACTGACTTCCTGTGTGTCAAAGGATAGACTTTAAAATCTTGTTACTTGTCTACAAAGCACTAAATGGTCTCGAGCCTAAATATATCTCTGATTTGCTTGAACGTTATGAAGCACCAAGACCCCTCAGATCATCTGGAACAGGTTTACTCAGCGTTCCCAGGATCAGAACCAAACAAGGTGAAGCAGCCTTTAGTTTCTCTGCTCCCCACCTGTGGAACAAACTTCCAGAACACCTGAGGTCAGCTGAAACTGTCGGTTTATTTACATCAGGGTTTAAAACATTACTGTTTACTGCAGCTTACAGGTGAAGTGGATACGTTACATATTTTTCATGTTTTATGCTTCTTTCTTTAAATGCATTTCTGTAATGTTTTAAACTATTTATTGTCCTGCTTTTAGCTTTTGTTTTTAATTATCTCAAACGCAATTTTAATGCTCTTTTATTGTTTCTATTTTAATGCATTGTCAAGTTCTGTAAAGCACCTTGAATTGCCCTGTGTGTGAATGGTCCTATATAAATAAAATTGCCTTGCCTTACACACACAAACACACACACACACACACACACACACACACACACACACACACACACACACACACACACACACACGCATGTATGCAAACATGCATAAACACATACATACATAGACACATACATATACACACACATACAACCATTCCTACACACACACAGATATAAAAATACAAAATACACATACACACATACATACATACGTGCATACATAGAAACTGCTTACATACATATAGACATACATACACACAGACACACATGCATACATAAATACATACAACCATGCCTGCATGGTAGGCATATATATATAGATGTATAAAATACACAAAATACACACATATACAAACATGCAATATACATATACATATACATACACACACAGATACATAAACACATACTGATATATATACATGCATACATGTATACACACATATATACACTCATGCATATATACTTATGTACACATTGCATACATACATACATACAAGCATGCCTACCTACACATATACATACACACATACATGCATACATACATTCACACATAGAACACACAGATATATAAATACAAAAATACACACATAAAAAATGAAATACACAAATACGTACATATGCACATACATACACACTGCTTACATACATAACACACACGTCATACATGCGACACAAAAACATACATACACACGCATACATACATGTGCAAACACATGAATGTATGTATGCATACACATACAGAAACATATACACATACATACATACACATATATGTATAAATACAATACACACATATACATACATGCAATACATAAACATACGTACATACGCACACTCATACATAAACACATACTGACATATATACATGCATGCATACATACACAAATACATAAATACAAACTGTTAACATACATAACACACACATCATACACACAAAGATACAAGCATACATACACACATACATACATGTATAAATACAAAATACACACATACATACATACACGTAGATACATAAACACATACTGACATATATATGCATGCATATATACACACACGACCATGCATACATACATATACTCTTACATACATACAACAATGCCTACACACACAAACATACATACACACATATATGTATGAATACAAAATACACACATGCATACATACATACATACATACAGACATACAAAGTTACACACATATATACATACACACATACACAAACATACACACATAGTGTTCCATCACAGTTACAGAAAGATGTAATCAGAATAAATACATTCAGTAAAAATGGGGTTTATCAGTCAGATTATAACTTTAAAGAAAAAAGAACATAAGACCAAACACAGTGGCCAGTTCATTACCATGTACTCAGTCACCCTATAAACACCATATTAGGCTAAAGTACCAACACAATCCCACATAAATATGTTTTCCATCTCAACAGCACACACACACACACACACACACACACACACACACACACACACACACACACACGGACACACTAACCTGTGGCGGGTCAGTAGCAGCTCAGACTGTCACAGGAAGTGCCACTGCTCTGAGTTTGCTGTGTGTCCATCAGTGAGGCTCTCACCCTGAACGCTCTCCTGATCAGACAAATGTTGATCAAAACTGACAAAAACTGTCTTGTTTTAATCCCAAAGAGTCCAGTCGATCCAATCCACTGACATATTCAGTCCAAAACATATGATTTACACCAATAAACACACAAACACTGAAAAAACAAACCCACAACCAAACAAAGTAGTGATCCTCCATCCAATCATCTCTTTTCTCCACCTGTTCAGACATCACAGCAGCACCTGGTTCTCATTTTGATTGACACCTCACCTGAGCCAATGGGAGCTTCCATGTCCTGTCCAGAGTCCACAGCAGCCAATGAAAGTCTGAGTTGGAAGGAAGAGCCCGCCTCTCTTCTCCCATGTAAAGACAGAGCCAATCAGAACAGAGTAGGAGGATAATTGTCACTTTGTTCAGCCAATCAAATCTCTACAATGACAACATGAAGGTTTTATATATAAAATAAATCCAGAATATATAAATGAGGTACATTTAGGTAGTTTTACTCTAAGATGCTTCTTATATGACCTGTTTTCTGACAAAACATTTGTTTTGATGCTGGGATTTTAATGACTTTATGAACTTTTCCTCTGCAGCCAAAGACTTTGTTCAGGTTTTATCAACTTATTTTCCTTACAAACAAATATTTATCTGTTAAAATATGAGAAACCTGACATTGGTGGTAATGATCAAAACTTTAACTTTGACTGTTTTTTATTACAAACTGTAACAATATAAGAAAACAGAACAAATATATACATGTACATGATCTTAACCACTGATGACACTGAAGATGTTTTTGTTTATTTGATGTCAAAAGATATATAACAAGTCAGAGCATGTTTTGATTTAAGACAGCTCTGGATTTTCACCAAAATATGACATATTTCAGTAACTTAAAGTGATTTTAATATATATATTTCATTTACAACAAATTAAATGATTTGAATGTGACAGAGTTTGTTCATAGTGACAAATCCACAGATAATTATCATCAGACTTTGTGGTTCTTTGAGTTATTGCAGAAAACTGAACCAATCAGTTGGGATGTAACAGAAAAAGATCTACACTCTATAAATATATACATATATATATATACAGTCTACTCTGACATCAACCGTCCAGCTGCTGTGTCCTTTGAAATTTCTATTCTGGGTCAGAAAATCTGTTTTTGTTTTCCTGATTGACGTTAAAATTAATGCAGAATCTTCACTGAATGAGTTCAATGTTTGTTTAGGACAGAGCAGCAGCAGAGCAGTCCACACACACTGATGATCCTCTGTCACATGATCCAGAGGAACACACAGGGATGATGGTGTTCAGACTGCAGCACTGACAGTCACCTCCACCTGTTGTGATTCCTCTGTCAGTCAGTGCTGGATGAAGCTCTCCTCTCCACTCCACCTCCCAGTAACACGACCCAGTCAGAGTCTGTCCACACACAAGCTGCTGCTGCTGCTGCTGCTGCTGCTGCTGCTGCTGCTTCAGCCTCTCTGGATCATCAGGACACAGCTGATCCTCTCAACACAAACTCCTTCATCATCACTCTGACAGAGACCACCACTTCGATCTGATGAGAGAAGAAGACAGAGAACAGAGGTGATAAATCAGTGTTTACAGAGACTCCCTTCATCAGCTGTCAGTCAGTGAAGCAGCACATCCAGTATAAAGACCAGCAGGGACTTCAGTCCTGTTCAGACCAGAAGTGGAGCAGCTGTGGAGCGTAGCTGCTTCCTTTCAGCTCTCATGTTGACGTGTTGGACTGAAGCTCACAGACCTGCACAGACTTTGAGCATCAGGTCTGTTGACTCTGCACATTTCACTCAAGTACACAGTGGAAATAAAGTGCTGAGTAGAGCTGTGACAAAGATGAACTGATCGATTCTTTAGTGTCGACATGAGAGAACAAACAGTTTGAGATCAGATTTGATGGAACAACAGTTTGATGAATGAGGACCTCTGTCTCTGTACATCTTGTAATGCTGTCAGCTGTAATCCAGCTTTATTTCCTGTAGACATGAACACAACAACAACAGTCGTCTTCACATCAACTCAAACACATGATCACAACAAGCTTCTGGCTCATCTGATTGGCTGACTGTTCTCTCTCTCTCTGTCTTTCTGTCCAATCCTGAAGCCCGTCACCATTCTCCTCTCACAGCTTCACTGATGAAAGCAGGAAATACTGGATCTTTGCTTTGACACTGATTGTGTTTAATACAATATTGATGAAACCAGCAGGGACTGACTCCAACTTTCTACTGACCTCAGAGTCTTCAGAGCAAAGTGTGGACTCTCCACAAGATCAGACAGACGCTTCACGTCTGAATCCTGCAGATCGTTTTCCCACAGCCACAGCTCTCTCAGATGGGAGGGGTTGGACTTCAGAGCTGAGGCCAGAGAAGAACAGCTGATCTTTGACAAACTGCAGCACATCAATCTGAATAAAGAATAAATGATGTCAGACAGATTTAGAAAATGTTCCTGTTTGAAATCATTCAGTGTTTAATAATCTGTTCAGAGCTGAACAAGATTTAGAAAATTTTCAGAAAATGGAAACTTCAAACATCTGAACTCAACAGGTTCAAAATTGTAAAATACAAAAAGTTAAAGGGTTCTCATTAATATTATTGACAACATGCTGCTACTTCAATAAAGACGCAGCTCCACCAGTCGATTCAAAGATGCCAAATATGTCAGGAGAAATTTTGGGGGAATATGAACAAAAAACATCTACAATATTTCTTATTATTCTTCCATTAATATTTAATACTGCAGTCATAAAATCAAAGTATCTTCAGTTTAAACTATTCAGTCAGTATAAGAATCATATAGATTCATAAATATGTTGGAAAACACAAATACTGAATATATTTGTTATTGTCTGATAGTTGAAAGAGGTTATTCCTTTATTCATTGTATTTAGATATTATAGATATTAAAATTTGTTTAAACAAAATCATGATGGAGAATATGAGATGAAAATCAAGATTTTTCTTGTTATATGAAGGTTTTAAATGTGCAGCTCAACATTTCTCTGCCACAGTCAATGAACTAAACCACTGAAGAAGAAAACAGACTTTGACATTCAGATGAAGATACAGTATGTCAGCCTTCTGTCTGCAGTTTAGTGTCAACACAACTTTCACATCATATTAATCTCAGTACATAAGTAAAAAATGGTGTCTGACCTCAGAGTCTCCAGTCTACAGTTTGGACTCTCCAGAAAATCACACAGCAGCTTCACTCCTGAATCCTTCAGGTCTTTGTTGTAGCTCAAGTCCAGCTCTGTCAGATGGGAGGAGTTGGACTTCAGAGCTGAGACCAGAGAAGAACAGCTGATCTCTGACAAACTGCAGCCACTCAATCTGAATAAAGAATAAACGATATAGATAAAAATGAATTTATAATACAATGAGATGTGTTCAGGTTTTAAATGTGCAGCTCAACATTATTTTGTCCTAATCAATGAGCTTTTCTCTAAAATGAGCAGAGTGACTTTGTTATTGTGTTATTAGGGATCATCATAACGTCAGTCTTCTACAGAAGTCACACAAATATCAGCACAACATTCATACACCTATAAATATCAATACAGAATAATAACATGCTGCTGATCTCAGTCAAGTCTGTAATAATTATCAGATCAGTTTTTGTTACTTTTCTTACTTTCATGTTCTTTTTTTAAACAATCATGTGTCATTTTATGAAAAAAACCTAAGACAGATGTCTCCTATAGAATTCCAACATGGTGAATATGAAATAAATAAGACTTGATGAAATAAATAAAACTTTAGGTAAAACCAAAACTTAAGAAAACTCTTTAATCTGTCCAAACACTTCTGAGTCTCTCATTTAAATCCTCAGATTTAGACTGTGATCATCACCACTGTTATCAACACACAGCTGACTGACTGTGACTTTAATCTTCAGTCATCTTCATTACTGGATCAAATGAGCTCTGAGCAAAGACAGATGGATCTTCTCCACATCTGAAATGTTACCTGCTGGCTTTATGGATAAATGTAGAAGTTCTGATAAAATACTGTGTTGGAAGGTTATTTACAAAGACACAATTTTGTTGACCGTCACAAAAATAAGGATTGTGTTCAAATGTAAATCAGACGCCACTCTCCCAGAGGGAATGTGTCTCTCTGAACTGATCAGCTGTATAACTCCAGAGAAAATAACCTGCTGCTTGAGGAACAAAAGGAAAACAGTTTTCAACATATGGAAACTCTTTTTGAATTTTAGAAAAAACTCTTGATGTTCCAGATTGATTGTGTCTCTGTCTTGTCTTCCTGTATTGAGGATGTTTGACAACATGATCCTTGAAGTGAGATGTTGCTCCGTGTCTCTTCATGTTTTCTTTAGCTACATTATTTTGCTGTCATTGTGGATGGTATCTGTTTGATTTTCATTTGAATTTCTTTATTGTCTTGTTGACTTTGTTCTGTCACTTGTTGGTTACATGTTTGGTTTTGAAGAAGCAAAAGAAAATATTCCAAAATAATAATGATAATAAAATAAAAAGACATTATTCCTGAAAGCTTCTTCTGTTTGTTACAGATGTGTCACATGTAACCAAAATAACAAATCTTTATTTCATTTTGCAGCTCAATGAAGGATAAGTCAGACAGTTTTCTTACTAAAATGAATCCAGTTTGATTACAGACTAAATTCAGAGTCAAACTATTCAGACTAAAAACTTTAAAAAAGAGTTCAGACAAACACAGAAAACAAGAGAACTGAAGGAAATTTAAAGTTTCTCTTATGGATTTAAATTTGGTAAATATAAAGTGGAAAAGAACAAATGATGAACTGACCTCAGAGTCTCCAGTCTACAGTTTGGACTCTTCAGTCCAGAACACAGACGCTTCACTCCTGAATCCTGCAGGTTGTTGTAATTCAGGTTCAGATGTCTCAGATGGGAGGAGTCAGACTTCAGAACTGAGGCCACGACTTCACAGTGAGTCTCTGAGAGTCCACAGTTAATAAGTCTGTGATGACAGAGAAAATATTTAAGAGTATGATAACATGTGACAATGATAAAAATAGACTGAGTGCATTTTGCATCACAAAGTAAATGATGATGAGCTCAGCTGGTCAGTCCCTGATCAAAAGGTTTCTGCTTTGAAACTTGAGCTCCACATGTCAAAGTGTCTTTAAGCAACATAATGAACTGCTAATAGACAAAAATGTCTGACAAATGACTATAATGTGTCATATTTTGATGAACAGGCTGCTGTGATTTGTGTTTGTTAAACTTTATTTTGACACAATGTTCAATGAGCTGTAAAATGACTGCAGACTGTAACTGCCCTTCTATCTATTTACCTCAGTCACGTCCTTGTGTGGATTTTGTGCATCTTTCATGCATCTTATGTCACTCCATCTGCTTTTCATCTCACATTAAATGTAGGACTAATGTCGCATTATTAGTATCATTAGTAAAGATTGTTCTATCATTTTATGGTTCATAGTCTCAGGGTCCTGTTCTCCAGTGAGGGGACAATGGAGCAGGAGATGGACCGGAGACTCGGAGCAGCAGGAGCAGGATTATGAAGCTTTATAACACATCAGCTTAAAGACCAGAGAGAGAGAGGGACAGAGAGAGATTCATTACTGTTTATGAATCAAACTAATTTCTCATGGAGCAAAACATGAAAAGACATTTGTTTGATCTTCAAGAGGGAGGGAGGGTGCCCCCCCCCACATCCTCTCAGATCAATCAACAGATTGATTGTGTCTCTGTCTTGTCTTCCTGTATTGAGGATGTTTGACAACATGATCCTTGAAGTGAGATGTTGCTCCGTGTCTCTTCATGTTTTCTTTAGCTACATTATTTTGCTGTCATTGTGGATGGAATCTGTTTGATTTTCATTTGAATTTCTTTATTGTCTTGTTGACTTTGTTCTGTCACTTGTTGGTTACATGTTTGGTTTTGAAGAAGCAAAATAAAAATATTCCAAAATAATAATGATAATAAAATAAAAAGACATTATTCCTGAAAGCTTCTTCTGTTTGTTACAGATGTGTCACATGTAACCAAAATAACAAATCTTTATTTCATTTTGCAGCTCAATGAAGGATAAGTCAGACAGTTTTCTTACTAAAATGAATCCAGTTTGATTACAGACTAAATTCAGAGTCAAACTATTCAGACTAAAAACTTTAAAAAAGAGTTCAGACAAACACAGAAAACAAGAGAACTGAAGGAAATTTAAAGTTTCTCTTATGGATTTAAATTTGGTAAATATAAAGTGGAAAAGAACAAATGATGAACTGACCTCAGAGTCTCCAGTCTACAGTTTGGACTCTTCAGTCCAGAACACAGACGCTTCACTCCTGAATCCTGCAGGTTCTTGTTGTTACTCAGGTCCAGACGTCTCAGATGGGAGGAGTCAGACTTCAGAACTGAGGCCACGACTTCACAGTGAGTCTCTGAGAGTCCACAGTCAGAAAGTCTGTGATGACAGAGAAAATATTTAAGAGTATGATAACATGTGACAATGATAAAAATAGACTGAGTGCATTTTGCATCACAAAGTAAATGATGATGAGCTCAGCTGGTCAGTCCCTGATCAAAAGGTTTCTGCTTTGAAACTTGAGCTCCACATGTCAAAGTGTCTTTAAGCAACATAATGAACTGCTAATAGACAAAAATGTCTGACAAATGACTATAATGTGTCATATTTTGATGAACAGGCTGCTGTGATTTGTGTTTGTTAAACTTTATTTTGACACAATGTTCAATGAGCTGTAAAATGACTGCAGACTGTAACTGCCCTTCTATCTATTTACCTCAGTCACGTCCTTGTGTGGATTTTGTGCATCTTTCATGCATCTTATGTCACTCCATCTGCTTTTCATCTCACATTAAATGTAGGACTAATATTGCATTATTAGTATCAGTAGTAAAGATTGTTCTATCATTTTATGGTTCATAGTCTCAGGGTCCTGTTCTCCAGTGAGGGGACAATGGAGCAGGAGATGGACCGGAGAATCAGAGCAGCAGGACCAGGATTATGAAGCTTTATAACACATCAGCTTAAAGACCAGAGAGAGAGAGGGACAGAGAGAGCTTCATTACTGTTTATGAATCAAACTAATTTCTCATGGAGCAAAACATGAAAAGACATTTGTTTGATCTTCAAGAGGGAGGGAGGGTGCCCCCCCCCCCCACATCCTCTCAGATCAATCAACAGATTGATTGTGTCTCTGTCTTGTCTTCCTGTATTGAGGATGTTTGACAACATGATCCTTGAAGTGAGATGTTGCTCCGTGTCTCTTCATGTTTTCTTTAGCTACATTATTTTGCTGTCATTGTGGATGGTATCTGTTTGATTTTCATTTGAATTTCTTTATTGTCTTGTTGACTTTGTTCTGTCACTTGTTGGTTACATGTTTGGTTTTGAAGAAGAAAAATAAAATATTCCAAAATAATAATGATAATAAAATAAAAAGACATTATTCCTGAAAGCTTCTTCTGTTTGTTACAGATGTGTCACATGTAACCAAAATAACAAATCTTTATTTCATTTTGCAGCTCAATGAAGGATAAGTCAGACAGTTTTCTTACTAAAATGAATCCAGTTTGATTACAGACTAAATTCAGAGTCAAACTATTCAGACTAAAAACTTTAAAAAAGAGTTCAGACAAACACAGAAAACAAGAGAACTGAAGGAAATTTAAAGTTTCTCTTATGGATTTAAATTTGGTAAATATAAAGTGGAAAAGAACAAATGATGAACTGACCTCAGAGTCTCCAGTCTACAGTTTGGACTCTTCAGTCCAGAACACAGACGCTTCACTCCTGAATCCTGCAGGTTCTTGTTTAAGCTGAGGTCCAGATGTCTCAGATGGGAGGAGTCAGACTTCAGAACTGAGGCCACGACTTCACAGTGAGTCTCTGAGAGTCCACAGCCAGAAAGTCTGTGATGACAGAGAAAATATTTAAGAGTATGATAACATGTGACATTATAAAAATAGACTGAGTGCATTTTGCATCACAAAGTAAATGATGATGAGCTCAGCTGGTCAGTCCCTGATCAAAAGGTTTCTGCTTTGAAACTTGAGCTCCACATGTCAAAGTGTCTTTAAGCAACATAATGAACTGCTAATAGACAAAAATGTCTGACAAATGACTATAATGTGTCATATTTTGATGAACAGGCTGCTGTGATTTGTGTTTGTTAAACTTTATTTTGACACAATGTTCAATGAGCTGTAAAATGACTGCAGACTGTAACTGCCCTTCTATCTATTTACCTCAGTCACGTCCTTGTGTGGATTTTGTGCATCTTTCATGCATCTTATGTCACTCCATCTGCTTTTCATCTCACATTAAATGTAGGACTAATGTCGCATTATTAGTATCAGTAGTAAAGATTGTTCTATCATTTTATGGTTCATAGTCGCTGCAGCTCAACACGATCAAAGTGCTGATGGAAATGCAAGTCGGCACAAATCAAATCAAATCAAATCCATTTCTCCTCCAGTCAGCAGTCAACATGGACAGACAGACTAATGATCTCACTGTAAACTGTAGGATTAGTTCATTAGTTGAAGTCTACCGTCACGGACCAGATTCACTAAAGCCTGAAAACAGAGTCAAGAGGAGGTGCAGAAGTCTAGTTCTGTCTCAGACCACCTGATTTAAAATATGTTGAAAGGTTATTATGGAATTATTGATCACTGATGCAAAAAAAAATGCTGACTACCACAGCTTTAATAGGAAATGTCTCAGAAACTGCTGAGAAAAAATAAAATAGCAATAATGAAAAAAAGTTAAATTTCAAGTGCTGTTAGTTCCAGCAGATCTCAGATATGACATGTTTGTACTATATAACAAACAGACACATTATATAAAGAGAGTGCAGACACTGGATCCTCTGTAAAAATCAAACATGACTGTTGTGATAAAATGATGTCTGTCAAAACATTTTTTAAAAGGTTTTTCTGCTGGATTTGTATCAAACCTCCATTAAAGAAACAGAAGATGAGAGAAGAGTTGTTCAGTAGCTTATATGTATCAACACAAACATGATTTTTGCAGACATCTGTAGTCTAACACATATGATTATTTAAAAAATAGGTTCAGTTTAAGCAAACATTTCTGTTGTGCACATTTTATAAAGTACATGTCTGTTAAGTGTGTCTTTACTCTAATATTGATGACTTAAGCTTTACATTGATTCAGAGTGTTGATAATCACATCTGGACTTACTGAGCCTTTCTGCAGTTCCTCACAGCTGGAATCAGTCTCAGTCGTCCCTGGTCTGATGTGTTGTAGTTGTTCAGGTCAAAGTCATCCAGAACCTCCTCTGACATCTGCAGCATGTAGGACAGAGCTGAGCACTGGATCTCAGAGAGTTTCTTCTCTGATCCGTTCCGTGACTTCAGGAACTCTTGGATCTCCTGATGTACTGAGCGGTCGTTCATCTCCATCAGACAGTGGAAGATGTTGATGCTTCTGTCAGGAGAGATTTCATCACTGTTCATCTCCTTCAGGTTGTTGATGACTCTCTGGATGATTTCTGGACTGTTGTCTGTCCGACCCAGCAGGCCTCCTAAGAGTCTCTGGTTGGACTCCAGAGAGAGGCCATGAAGGAAGCGGACAAACAGGTCCAGGTGACCATTTTTACTGTTGAGGGATTTCTTCATGGCTCTCCTCAGAAAGACATCCAGGGATGAGTCATGGAGATCATCTTTTCCAAAATATTTAAAAATCTTCTTCAGAACAGATTTTGGTTTTAGAAAAGCCTCCAGTACCTGTGTGTTCCTGTTGGTGTAACAGTGGAACATGTAGACTGCAGCCAGAAACTCCTGAACGCTCAGATGAACAAAGCAGTAGACTGTTTTCTGGAAGATCACACTCTCTCTTTTGAAGATCTCTGTACAAACTCCTGAGTACACCGAGGCCTCTGTGACATCCAGACCACATCGCTCCAGGTCTTCTTGGTAGAACATGATGTTTCCTTCCTCCAGATGTTCCAACGCCAGCCTCCCCAGCTTCAGAAGAACTTCCCTGTCAGCCTCCATCAGCTCCTGTGGACTCGTCTCATGTCCCTCATGGTACTTGTTCTTCTTCCTCTTTGTCTGAACCAGCAGGAAGTGTGAGTACAGGTCAGTCAGGGTCTTGGGCAGCTCTCCTCTCTGCTCTGTAGTCAACATGTCCTCCAGAACTGTAGCAGTGATCCAGCAGAAGACTGGGATCAGACACATGATGTGGAGGCTCCTGGATGTCTTGATGTGTGAGATGATTCTGCTGGACAGATCTTCATCACTGGACCTCCTCCTGAAGTACTCCTCCTTCTGGTCATCAGTGAAGCCTCGTACTTCTGTTACCCTGTCAACACATGAAGGAGGGATCTGATTGGCCGCTGCAGGTCTGGAAGTTATCCAGATGAGAGCTGAGGGAAGCAGATTCCCCTTGATGAGGTTTGTCAGCAGCACGTTGACTGATGACTTCTGTGTGACATCAGACACAACCTGACTGTTGTTGAAATCCAGTGAAAGTCTGCTTTCATCCAGGCCGTCAAAGATGAACACAAGTTTACAGACAGCCAGCTTCTCTGCTGTGACCTTCTGTAATGTTGGATGGAAAACATGGAGCAGACTGAGAAGACTGTACTGCTCATCTTTGATCAAGTTCAGCTCCCTGAACGAAAGCAGAATCAGCAGACTGACATCTTGGTTTTCCAAACCCTCTGCCCAGTCCAGAGTGAACTTCTGCACTGAGAAGGTTTTTCCAACTCCAGCGACGCCGTTGGTCAGAACGACTCTGATGTGTCTCTGTTGGTCAGGTAAGACTTTAAAGATGTCCTGGCACTTGATTGGAGTCTCATGGAGGGTCTCCTTCTTGGACGTTGTCTCCAGCTGTCTCACCTCATGTTGGGTATTAACCTCTTCACTCTGTCCCTCTGTGATGTAGAGCTCAGTGTAGATCCTGTTGAGGAGGGTTCCACTTCCTGTTCCATCAGTTCCTTCAGTCACACGTTCACATCTCGTCTTCAGACTGATCTTATGTTCATCTAAAACCTCCTGCAGACCACGATCTGCTGAAAGAGAAGAATAGTGTTCTGAGACCGAACAGAGAGCAAAAATCCAGATAAATAAAAATGTTTTTGAATTTATAATAATCATAATAATATGAAAATTCCAAGTCTGACACAACAAATGTTCCTGAATTCAACTCAAACTCATATCTTCAGAAATGATGACATCAGAATCTGTAGTCTTACTTTGTTCAGTGCTGCTCTGACTGTCTGTCTGTAGTCCAGCTCTTGTTCTGGATGTTTCTCCACACTGGGAACCAGAGGAATCTTCTGGTGAGTCAGACTGGTCCCAGTATGAGGTGATGCTCGGTCTGTAATGATTTGTTGTTTTTGTTGAAAAATATCAAGATTTGTCTGAGAGCAGCAGAAGTGTAGTTACTTCTCTATAACTCATCATTCAGTCTGTAATGAAAATAATTGTTACATTTATTTATTATTTATTTTTATTTCAACTCTCCTGCATTCATAAACACTGATTAACAGCTTTTCCTGTCTGCTTCTTAATAACATTTAAGGTCAGAAGTAAATAAATAAGAAATAAAAAATAAATACTTGTGGTCAACATGCAGTTGACCACAAATAGGGTCCACTTGATTCAAAGTTTTCCACTGAAATCTCTGAATCATTACAAAATAGACCTAGCATTTTGTCTTCATCGTCAATGCATCATCGTCCATTTACAGTAAAACAGTCTCTTACTTTATGTCTGACAGTCCAGGTTCATTACTGAAGTCCACTGGTCTCTTTTTGGACCAGTCACTCTTCATAGACAGACAGCTGGACACTGGAGACTCTGCTCTCTGTCTGTTGGACTGGACCCTGGATCAGAGAGTCAGTATGAGCTAGTATGGTAAGATCAGATGTGATACAAGAACTTTCTTACATCATGAAGCCTTGTGCAAAACATCACCAGCAAACACTGAATGAGTTAGTATCAGTTCTCTTACTGTGAGTCTGAGGGTCCAGGTTCATTACTGAACTCTGGAGGATGATCTCTGGACCCGTCACTGAGACTCATGGACACTGGAGACTCTGCTCTGTCCTCGTCTGTCCTCCTCATCTTCTGGACTTCAGCCAGTCTGAGAGGTAAAACAGTGACACCGACTGTGAGCTCAGAAAACAAGAATCAAGAAAAACAAGTTTGTTCAAGAGTCACACACAAGACAGACAGAGAACAGGAAGTAACACACAATCTCTCTGTCTCTGAAACACAAACACAGTATACAGTAATAAGGTGAGTATTATAGCCAGCCAGCACTGCACCCAGTCAGTTCTCTTTAAGGGGATTTTCACACCTGTAGTTTGGTTCACGTGGTCCAGATCAGGGGAAAAAATGATCCACTGATGGATTTCAGTTGGAAATGGTGCTAAAATCACATACATACCATCAAAAATCCTGGTGGTTGGTCCATTTGATTTTACACCATTAATCAGCTGTTCTATGGTTCAAATGAAAACAAGCTGAGCACAACCTTTCTTGTTGATCTCAGCCTGTTTCTTATGTCCAACATCCAAGTGCAATAGCTGTGTTCACATATGACCAATGAACCAGTTTTTTTCTTGGTTCACAGTAGCTTTAATGTGTTTTTTTTTTTCAGCCAATCACGACTTTGTGTCCACAAATGAATGAATCTATTGAGCTCATTCTAACATTTTTTTTCCTCTACGGTCCACAAGGTAAAAACTCAGAGACTTTGACAGTAAATTAAGAAAAATGTCTCAACACTCACCCTGCCTCAGTCTTCAGTTTTCCTCCTACTGCTCAAAATAGACTCTGAACCAACTGAATACTTTCACATTCAGGGTTCCCTCCCTGTTCTCATGAACCTGGATCACCTTGTCAGTGTTGCTCCTCCCCTCTATTCACAGGAAACAAAGTGAGTTTATTTGTGTGTGTGTGTGTAGCTCACACAAACCAGCTGTTTGAAATGATGTGTTTATGAATGTCTCTCTCAGCTTGAAGCAAAAACACTTTGATCAAAATGTTTGTGCTTAGTTCTTACTGAGTTACAACTAAAATGCTTTGAACTTGATAAATTCAATGTGTTCTCTACAGACCTATAGGGAACATTAACAGTTGAACATCAGCTCCTTCATGTTCCACTGGATCTGGAGTTTTTTGGGTGACAAAGACAGCGTACTAAGGTGAACAAGCTTTTATCTCGTCACAGGAGCCGCTGCAGCTGTGTCCTGTCTCCACAAGTCTTCTGTATTTATAAGTATCATGACTTCACTGGATATCACACCTCAACATCCACATTATCTTCATTCACTTCATTTAACAAAACTTGCAGCTCTGATCAAAGTATTTACAGAAACTGTAAAGATTTGTCTGAATATCTGATGAAAAATGATTTGTCTCTTACTCAAATAGGATCTGCAAACACACACACATGCATATACAGATATATCTATAAATATCTAGCTACAAAAAAGGTAACTGTATTCCATTATAGTTACAAAAAGATGTAATCAGATTACAGATACATTTAGTAAAAAATGGGGATTATTAGTCGGATTGCAATTTTGAAATAAAGAACAATCATTTACTGTCTTAAAATCAAATAATCAATCAATAAATTTATTAAACTTAGAGAATGATTTGCTGTAATGATTAATCAACTATTAAATTAATCAGCATCTATTTTGATAATTGATTAATCATTTTGAGTCTGTTCTCTGATTTCAGCTTCTTAAATGTGAATATTTTCTTTTCCTCTCTGACAGTAAACTGAATATTTAGGAGAGTAGGAGGATAATTGTCACTTTGTTCAGCCAATCAAATCCCTAAAATGACAACATGAAGGATTTATATATAAAATAAATCCAGAATATATAACTGAGGTACATTTAGGTAGTTTTACTCTAAGATGCTTCTTATATGACCTGTTTTCTGACAAAACATCTGTTTTGATGTCTTTATACACAATTTTTATTTTCTGCAAGAATGACACAACTTTAATAAAATGACACATTGACTGTGTCTCAGCATGTGTCCCATATTTTCTTTACAGAGTTGCTGAAAGAGTAAATCTGCTCTAAGAAACATGTCCAGATCACCGTACAGGTAAAACCAAACAGAGTGATGCATCACTGTTCACACTAGAAAATTATTTCTTCTGATTTTAATGACTTTATGAACTTTTCCTCTGCAGCCAAAGACTTTGTTCAGATTTTATCGACTTCTTTTCCTTACAAACAAATATTTATCTGTTAAAATATGAGAAACCTGCCATTGGTGGTAATGACATAAACTTTAACTTTGACCGGTTTTTATTACAAACTGTAACAATATAAGAAAACAGAACAAATATATATATGTACATGATCTTAACCACTGATGACACTGAAGATTTTTTGTTTATTTGATGTCAAAAGATATATAACAAGTCAGAAACATGTTTTGATTTAAGACAGCTCTGGATTTTCACCAAAATATGACATATTTCAGCAGCTTAAAGTGATTTTAATATATAATACAGACTTTGTGGTTCTTTGGTTCAGTTTTCTGCAATAACTCAAAAAACTCAATCAGTTGGGATGTAATAGAAAAAGATCTACTCTCTCTCTCTGTCTCTTTCTCTCCATATATACACACACACACACACACATATATATATGTATATGTATATATATATATATATATATATATATATATATATATATATATATATATATATATATATATATATATATATACATATATATATATATATATATATATGTATATATATGTATATATATATATATATATACATATATATACATATATATATACATATATATATGCTGCTGCTGCTGAGCCTCTCTGGATCATCTGGAGCCAGTATTTCAAAACTTTTGATCCACAATTATTTTAATTTTAATTATTTTAATCCAGAATTATCCAGATTTTTAATCCCCTTTTCTTGTTGCTCTGGAAGAAACTGATCTTGTAGGTTTTGCTGTGGATTTTCAGATAGAAGCATTCTGATCCAGATATCACAGGATCAGGATTACAGAATCTAGTTTTGCAGTCTTTGCAGGTGTCCATCTGTAACATTTCATTAACACAGACATGTTAAAATGTTGGGAGGTGCATTATTATTAATTAAATGTCTCACT
This sequence comes from Lutjanus erythropterus, assembly GCF_056507025.1. Taxonomy (NCBI): domain Eukaryota; kingdom Metazoa; phylum Chordata; class Actinopteri; order Lutjaniformes; family Lutjanidae; genus Lutjanus; species Lutjanus erythropterus. The sequence continues at coordinate 31,346,663 of NC_139337.1, forward strand.
GGATAAAAAAAGAAAAAGAAAAACAAGACGACAAAACTTTTTTGTCAGCATACTACTGTTTTTATTAACTGAAAGGCCATCAGTAAAATAACGGTAGTGTGTCTCTCACTGACCATCCAACTAGTCCAGCTGGTTGCAGAACCACAAGCGGTTGGTCAGAGTCATCTACTTCAGGCTTCCATCGAGGTGAGGAAACTTGCATCCTTCAAGCACAGTGTAAGTATTCTGTTGCACTTTCAGTGGGAGAAATGTGAAATTTTTGTCTTTGCACCAATTCATCTTACACAAGGAGAAGGTTTTAAAGGTTTTAAAGCTTCAGCTTGTTCTCCACAGGAATCCATGCTTTGACCAGGGGAGAGCACTTCATTGCAATCCACTGACACATGTGCAAATGGCCACATTTCCAGTATTGATGATGTTGATGAACCATCCCAGACCTACAGATCATCATTAAATCTTAGTATTCCTAACTGCTTAACTATTAGAAACATAATTTTCAATACCACTGTTAGACGGACAGAAAGTTAAACAACTCTTAGACTGATTCTATAATATATAAGATACGTTTTTACACAAAATCGGAAATTCAATGCTGAGATCACATTCTCCATGGTCATAGATGACAGTGTGGTTACATGATAATAAATATGTTTAAATTTAGAAATTAATCACTCACCCATCTTACATTGTCCAGACATCAGATTTGTACTGTTCTTTAAGAAATTGTTGGCTGGATTACTGACTGATAACTCATTTACATTACTTTAGACTCAGGTTGAAAGAAGGGATGTCAAGGATCTGACAGACATCTCATCTCAGTCACATGACAGTGACAGAAGGGTAACAGTGTCTGTGATTACATTTGATTCATTCTCTTGTGTGTATTGATACGATGTACTTTCAGTCACAGTCAAGTCTCTGTCCCAGGGAAAGATAATCCTGTGATTGTCTGGTATAGTCAGACCTTTTCCTGATGTTTGTCACCATGTCGATCAAAGACAGAGTTGCTGAATGATTCCAGTCCTGTGGTTAATCTTGTTACCATGACAAAACATTTAACTTTTCCTGGTGCAGATCAGTCCACATGCAATGTCTCAAAAATATTGAATTGATACTTTTACAATTGAGAAGGAGCAGTTTATACATCTGGAGGAGTCTTGGAGGTTTATTTAAATCCCGTCATAATTCCAGAAGGTTGCAAACAGGTCTCCCCATTGGACAAGTTCTGTCCGTCAAAATCACTCACCTCAGTGTCTGCTGGTTGTACAGTAGATTTCAAAACAAACAGGAGTCGTTCTCTCTACTCCAGCATGGACTGACTCGAACCTTCTACTGACCTCACAGTCTCCAGTCTATAGTGTGGACTCTCCACAAGATCAGACAGCAGCTTCACTCCTGAATCCTGCAGCTTGTTGTAGCTCAGGTGCAGCTCTTTCAGATGGGAGGGGTTGGACTTCAGAGCCGAGGCCAGAGAAGAACAGCTGATCTCTGACAAACTGCAGCCACTCAATCTGAGTAAAGAATAAAAGATGTAGACAAAAATCCATTTATAATTGAACAAATCACAAAATACCTCGGTATTTGATTCAATTTGATTTAGTTAAATAAAAACATAACTGAAAAGGATTTGCAAAAACTATTTGGCTTGTATTCAACTGAAACAGTACGAAGACAAGATTTTATGTTCAAACAAATAAACTTTATAGTTTTTGTAAATATACCATCATTCTTAATTTGATGTCTGCAACATGTTCCGAAGAAGTTGGGACAGGAGCAACAAAAGACTGTGAAAGTCAAAAGGCTCAGTCATTCACAACCATAGATGGTGTGAGGTTCATCCATTTGTGAAAAACTGTGTGGGCAAATAATCCAACAGTTCAAGAAAACAAACTGCAGGCATTTAGGGTTTTCATCATCCACAATCCATAATATTAAAAGATTCAGGGAATCCAGAGAAAGCTCTGCATGTAAGGGACAAAGGGGCTGAAAACCAACACTGAATGTCTGCGACCTTTGACCCCCCAGGCAGCACAGCATTAAAAACCCGCATCATTGTATAAAGGATACTACATGGACTCAGGAACACTTTGGAAAACCGCTGTCAGTAAACACAGTTTGTCTCTGCATCTACAAATGCAAGTTAAGACTCTACCAGGCAAAGAGAAAGACGTATATCAACAACATCTGAGATGGACTGAGGTGAAGGTCTGAGATGAAGTCATACATTAAGTGAGAATAAGAAAGAATTTCATTTTCACACTTCAGCAATTAGTGTCCTCAGTTGCCAAATGTTGACTGAATATTGTGTGATGTATCACAGCAGCAAATATGATCCTGTCTGTTTGGAGTTTGTTGCAGGCATCAAATTCGGGAAGTGTGTATATTTACAAAAAACAATTAAGTTTTTCACTTGAATATAAGTTGAAAAGGATTTGCATTTTGTTTTCATTTATGTTTTACACAACGTTCCAACTTTTTTGGAACCAGGGTTGCACAATCGTAACAAAAGGTCACTGAACTGACCTCAGAATCTCCAGTCTGCAGTGTGGACTCTCCAGAAAACCACACAGCTGCTTCACTCCTGAATCCTGCAGCTTGTTGTTAGTCATCTCCAACACTCTCAGATGGGAGGGGTTGGACTTCAGAGCTGAGGCCAGAGAAGCACAGCTGGTCTCTGACAAACTGCAGTAACTCAATCTAAATAAAGAATAAATTATGTAACTTTAGAAGATAATGTTCTTGTGTGAACACAACAAGATACAAGCCCAAAACAGTAAAATACAAAAAGTGAAACAGAATTAATGGCAACACATTGCTTCTTCTATTAAACTCTGTCAGCTCCACCAGTGGCTCCATCTATACAAACTCATGTTGTGCAGCCAAACGCACACAAAAACTCACAGAAACTTATTCAGGATTTGACTCAACATCCAAGTGCGATAAAAAGATTAGGCTAACACTGAGATAACGTCATGTGGTCATAAGTCTGCTGATCACCTGTTAAGTAGGACTACCCAGGTTGAGTTGAGTTTCTAGTAGCTTTTGTCATTTACTGTGGACATGATTTGTTTTGTCTATCCTGCTAGAAGGCAAGAACATACTGCTCTTTGGCCTTGACTAACAAACTGAACCCTGCTTACTGAATAATGATTTTTTTTTTTTTTTTTTTTTTATCAATACCATAAATCATTTTCCAGCAAGCCACTCACTAAATTTCGCAATGACACACTAATCTGAACTGGTCTGTTTTAGACAATGAATTACTGGTCATGCTTGTTGGAGGGTCCCACGCTGCGAAGCAAGTTAAGATGGCCCGACACTGCAGAAGCTTTAAAATCCAGACAGATTTGAAAACTTCTGTAAATGATCTTATGCGATTTCATGAGGAAGTAGGTGTAAACAATGGAGACAGATGTAGTAAAACAGCTCACTGTAATAATGCTTTGCGGAGAGAAAAAATAAAAGCAGAGGGAGGACCAAACCTGGATGAGAAAATGTTTGAGGAGAAAATACAGCATTCATCTATTCTTCAGTGAGAAATGGAGGTCAGATTTTAACAACAAACCCAAAGCTGGGCACAGCAGCCTCCCTTAGCTCGAGTTCTATAAACTGTGTTGGTCTATATAAAGATTTTCCCATTCTGAAGATATGTTAACTGTTTGCATCTCTGTTTGGAACAAACTGATTTGCTCTTTTCAAAACTTCTTCCCCTTGCAAAGATTCTGTTCAATTCAAGACTGACTGATCCAAAACATGGAAGAGGAGATAATTAAACACAAAAGAAATGACAGAATCATAAAAATGATCACCCTTGATGGGAAAAATGTTTCCAGCCCCTAAACTAAACAACTGAAGACAGAAACAGACTTGACTTAACATGAAGATCCTCAGTGTGGATCAGTATAATATCAGTATAATGTCTGCAGCTTAATGTCACAACAAGTTTCATGTTATAATTAATCTCAGCACAGAGAAAATCATGGTGTCTGACCTCAGAGTCTCCAGTCTACAGTGTGGACTCTCCAGAAAATCACACAGCAGCTTCACTCCTGAATTATACAGTTTGTTATAGCCCAGCTGCAGCTCTCTCAGATGGGAGGGGTTGGACTTCAGAGCTGAGGCCAGAGAAGCACAGCTGATCTCTGACAAGCTGCAGTCCCACAATCTGATTAAAAAATAAATAATGTAGATGAAAATCCATTTATAATCAAGTAAGATCTGTTCAGGTTTTAAATGTGCAGCTCAACATCACTATATCCTTATCAATGAGCTTTTCCATGCAATGTGATACCAAAATGAATAATGGGAAGTATACAATTTTGCAAATGAAAGTTATGTATAAAGATAAATCAGGTTCAATTGTAAATTAAATATGTCAAATCTACAACAGTAAGAGTAACAGAGTCAGTGAACTGACCTCAGAGTCTCCAGTCTACAGTGTGGACTCTCCAGAAAACCACAGAGTAGCTTCACTCCTGAATCCTGCAGCTTGTCGTTTCTATTCAGCTGCAGCTGTTTCAGATGGGAGGGGTTGGACTTCAGAGCTGAGGCCAGAGAAGCACAGCTGATCTCTGACAAACTGCATTCACTCAGTCTAAATAAAGGATAAGTCATGGACATAAAAATCATTTTATAATCCAGTCCGATGTGTTAAAGTTTTAAATTTGTAGCTCAACATTAGTGTGCCCAATATAAATGATCAAACATTATTTGTTAAAACACATTGAAAGCGCAACCCTGATTCCACAAAAGATGAGATGCTGTGTAAAATATAAATGAAAAAGGAATGCTTTGATTTGCGAATCTTTTTTGACCTACACCCCATTTACACCTGGTATTAAAATATGTTCTGTATCTGGATACGTTATTCACGTTGTTGAACAGACTGCACCTGCCTAAGATCCAAACACAATGCAAGCCAGACCACCTCCACTTTTGCTCAGGCAGATCTGATCACATATCAGTCATGTAGTATTTGCAAAGACAAGATATCGCCTTATCAAACTGATAAACTTTTACATATTTTTTATAAATATGTAGTTATTCTAAATTTTATACCTGCAACACACAAAATACAGGTGCAACCAAGGATAAGGTTTGTGTGGGCAAATAATTCAACAGTTGTGTTTCAAAACCACAAAAAGGTGATATAACACAGTGGGAAATCAGCTCCTGTCCCAACTTTTTTGTAACACATTTCAGGCATCAAATCAAAGTTTATCAGTTTGAACATTAAATATATTATCTTTGTACTGTATTCAATTGAATATAGGTTAAAAAGAATTAGCAAATCATTCCATTCTGTTTTTTTTATTTACATTTATTTAATTACATTGTCCAATACTTCAGCAAATATTTTTTTTATCAATTTCAAACAAACTCTAATACAGAGGACTTTCTGAAAACAGATTAGACCATTTATCAAAAGTTATAAACAGTGAACTGACCTCAGAGCCTCTAGTGTACAGTGCAGACTCTCCAGAAAATCACATAGCAGCTTCACTCCTGAATCTTGCAGTTGGTTTCCTCTCAGCTGCAGCTCTCTCAGATGGGAGGGGTTGGACTTAAGAGCTGAGGCCAGAGAAGCACAGCTGATCTCTGATAAACTGCACCCACTCAATCTGAAAGAAAAATAAATAATGTAACTTTAGGAAACAATGTTCCCATTTGAAATCATTCAGTCTTTAATAATGCATTCAGAGTCAAAGAAAATTTAGAATATACAAATTCAATATATGGAAACTCAGGTGTTTGGGGACTCTGTCCAATAAAAAGAAAAAAGCCATTCACATGGCAATCAGGGGAACAAACACACTGCACCATGTCCACACAAATTTTCCTGGCAGCTACAAAGCCATCTTGCGCAGAGTGGCACACAGAAAACAACCTGCAGCTCAATATCAGCAAAACCAAGGAGCTGATTGTTGATTTTTTCATTTTACTTATTTATTTATTTCTTTATTTTCCTGGTAAAGAAAGCTCAGTATTGTATTTAAAAATAATAAAGTTACATTTAAGATAAAAATCAAGTCTCTGGGAGTTTCAGAGTGGATTATCCAGTTTTTCTTGTTATATGAAGGTTTAATCTGCAGCTCAACATTGCTCTGCCACAGTCAATGGACTAAACCACAGAAGAAGAATACACTTTAGCATTAAGGTACTCAGTGTGGATCAGTATTATATATTAATCTCACAGAAAAAAAAAAAGATGTCTGACCTAAGAGTTTTTAGTCTACAGTGTGGATCCTCCAGAAAATCACACAGCAGCTTCACTCCTGAATCCTGCAGGTCATTTCCACTCAGGTCCAGATCTCTCAGATGGGAGGGGTTGGACTTCAGAGCCGAAGCCAGAGAAGCACAGCTTCTCTCTGACAAACTGCAGTGACTCAATCTGATTAAAGAATAAATTGTGTAGAAATCACATCCAAATGTTGGCATCATACATTTTTGACCATCAGGCCTTGCATTTCATCATTTTAGAGGCCACCTGGCCACATGCAAGGGCAGCAAGGTAATCACATAAAACAATTATTTAAGTCTGTGGAATTTTCTCCATGGACAAAAAGGACTCTTCACCCCTTTTTATTGAAATAATGTATGGACACTGAAGGCATACCAAAACTCATGGACTACTAATATGAGATAAACAAGATCTGCAATAGTAACAGTAAGTGAACCAACCCCAGAGTCTCCAGTCCACAGTGTGGACTCTCAAGTCCAGGCACCAGCAGCTTCACCCCTGAATCCTGCAGCTTGTTGTCACTCAGCACCAACTTTCTCAGATGGGAGGGGTTGGACTTCAGAACAGAGACCAGAGAAGCACAGCTGATCTCTGACAAACCGCAGTGACTCAGTCTGAAAAAAGAATAAATTGTTAAAATAAAAATCTGTTGATAAGCCATTCATAAGATATGTGCTTAGGCATATCCCAAAACCTCTCAAAACCTCTCACAGTGATTTAATTGATTTTAGGAAAAAGAACCTACATAAGCTACAGTCATTGAACTGACCTCAGAGTCTCCAGTCCACAGTTTGGACTCTCCAGTCCAGATGACAGCAGCTTCACTCCTGAATCCTGCAGCTTGTTGTTATTCAGCTCCAGATCTCTCAGATGGGACGGGTTGGACTTCAGAGCTGAGGCCACGACTTCACAGTGAGTGTCTGAGAGTCCACAGCCAGAAAGTCTGTGATGGCAGATATTACAAAATATGTTTTTGTGAAGGAGGTCAAATATTTACTTTTTGCTTTTGATGACAAAACAGTAAGATATATTTTAATATAATTAACATCTGCTCTTCATATCAGTGTTTCGACTAATTCTCTCAATGCGTTTGAAATGAAAAAATATCTCTTCACCGTCTCTCCTAATAGCAATGTTTTAATGATTGTTTTGCTCAAATCTTGCAGATGAAGGCACAAAAAATATTTTTAGACTTAGGCATTTAAGTCCAGTCTGATCTAATTCCATGCTGGTGTCCACAAAGTCAGCAGGAGGCCATCTTGGCCAGAAAGCAACTTTACTCAGTGAACAATTGTTCACATTTGGGAAAGATGGCCTCTTTTTGCTAAATTTGATGTTGATGACACCTGGACTTACTCAGCCTTTCTGCAGTTCCTCACAGCTGGAATCAGTCTCAGTCGTCCCTGGTCTGATGTGTTGTACTTCTTCAAGTCCAACTCATCCAGAACCTGCTCTGACATCTGCAGCATGTAGGACAGAGCTGAGCAGTGGATCTCAGACAGTTTCTTCTTTGATTTGTTCTCTGACTTCAGGAACTCTTGGATCTCCTGATGTACTGAGCGGTCGTTCATCTCCATCAGACAGTGGAAGATGTTGATGCTTCTGTCAGGAGAGATTTCATCACTGTTCATCTCCTTCAGGTTGTTGATGACTCTCTGGATGATTTCTGGACTGTTGTCTGTCCGACCCAGCAGGCCTCCTAAGAGTCTCTGGTTGGACTCCAGAGAGAGGCCATGAAGGAAGCGGACAAACAGGTCCAGGTGTCCATTCTTACTTTCAAGAGATTTCTCCATGGCTCTCCTCAAGAAGAAATCCCCCAAGAAGTCCTCCAGTACCTGTGTGTTCCTGTTGGTGTAACAGTGGAACATGTAGACTGCAGCCAGAAACTCCTGAACGCTCAGATGAACAAAGCAGTAGACTGTTTTCTGGAAGATCACACTCTCTCTTTTGAAGATCTCTGTACAAACTCCTGAGTACACCGAGGCCTCTGTGACATCCAGACCACATCGCTCCAGGTCTTCTTGGTAGAACATGATGTTTCCTTCCTCCAGATGTTCAAACGCCAGCCTCCCCAGCTTCAGAAGAACTTCCCTGTCAGCCTCCATCAGCTCCTGTGGACTCGTCTCATGTCCCTCATGGTACTTGTTCTTCTTCCTCTTTGTCTGAACCAGCAGGAAGTGTGAGTACAGGTCAGTCAGGGTCTTGGGCAGCTCTCCTCTCTGCTCTGTAGTCAACATGTCCTCCAGAACTGTAGCAGTGATCCAGCAGAAGACTGGGATCAGACACATGATGTGGAGGCTCCTGGATGTCTTGATGTGTGAGATGATTCTGCTGGACAGATCTTCATCACTGGACCTCCTCCTGAAGTACTCCTCCTTCTGGTCATCAGTGAAGCCTCGTACTTCTGTTACCCTGTCAACACATGAAGGAGGGATCTGATTGGCCGCTGCAGGTCTGGAAGTTATCCAGATGAGAGCTGAGGGAAGCAGATTCCCCTTGATGAGGTTTGTCAGCAGCACGTTGACTGATGACTTCTGTGTGACATCAGACACAACCTGACTGTTGTTGAAATCCAGTGAAAGTCTGCTTTCATCCAGGCCGTCAAAGATGAACACAAGTTTACAGACAGCCAGCTTCTCTGCTGTGACCTTCTGTAATGTTGGATGGAAAACATGGAGCAGACTGAGAAGACTGTACTGATCATCTTTGATCAAGTTCAGCTCCCTGAACGAAAGCAGAATCAGCAGACTGACATCTTGGTTTTCCAAACCCTCTGCCCAGTCCAGAGTGAACTTCTGCACTGAGAAGGTTTTTCCAACTCCAGCGACGCCGTTGGTCAGAACGACTCTGATGTGTCTCTGTTGGTCAGGTAAGACTTTAAAGATGTCCTGGCATCTGATTGGAGTCTCATGGAGGGTCTTCTTCTTGGACGTTGTCTCCAGCTGTCTCACCTCATGTTGGGTATTAACCTCTTCACTCTGTCCCTCTGTGATGTAGAGCTCAGTGTAGATCCTGTTGAGGAGGGTTCCACTTCCTGTTCCATCAGTTCCTTCAGTCACACGTTCACATCTCCTCCTCAGACTGATCTTATGTCCATTTAACAATTTCTGCAGACTACTATCTGTGGAAAGAAAAGAAAAAATGTGAGAATCTGCTGATCAATTTTGCGACCAACACCAATACAATATAAAAAACAACAATAAAACAACTGTACAGTCTTACTTTGTTCAGTGCCCATCTGATTGGATGTCTGCAGTCCAAGTTTTGTTCTTGATCTTTTTCTACACTGGGGACAGGAGGAGTCTCCTGATGAACCAGACTGGTCCCAGTATGAGGTGAAACACTGTGTGCAGAACCAGTGTCCACAGCTGGTAGAGACTGGATCTCTCAGGATGTCCTGACACAAAACACAGCAGGGCGGCTGCTCCTCCACAGAAAAATGACTCCTCTTCTTCTCTCTATGGAGATGAAGGCACAGACATCACATTAGCATTACCCAATCCACAGCTCACAACTTGCATGCAACACTTTCTTTACATAATGTGTAGGGTTCTTCTATGTACATCCTAGTGTTTTTTAATTCACTTCAGAATCAAATTTATATGTCATTGTCAGAATATGAGACCACGTTTTGGATTAATGGAAGAATTCATTCATTCATTCCCAGTAACACGACCCAGTCAGAATTCTTTCATAGAGGTCAAATCACAAACCTCTACCTTGTAATTGAATCAAAGTTTATTACCATGTTGACAGCAATATTTATTAGGTGTCGTAATTTCTTGGTACCTCATCATTCAGTTCTGATTCAGAGGGTTATGATGCATCATTTGTGCATTGTGATACATTTCAGTGAATCAAAATTTTAAGCTTTTAAGCCAGAGGGTGCATAGACAGATAGATACATAGATACATAGATAAATTAAGGGTACACATGATGGACATGTTCCATTTCAGGGTGGGAACCTTTTAGTCTGATTTGATTCAGAATCTATTCTTGACTCAGTGAATAGGAAAAGGGGGCACAATTTTCAGTCTCTGCTCCAGTTCTCCCAAAAAGCCAATAAGAAACATACTGTAACTGGCAGTTAAATGGTCCCCAGCCTTCTTATTTTAATGACTTCGTTTCAAATTATTTTGAGATACTAACTCAATGTTTTGAAATGCTAAGTTGTTGTTTTGGGAAAGTTTCTCACTATACTAACTTACAATATCTTTTCTTCATCATATTGATACAGAAATTGGCTTTAATGTAGCCACAGACATTTCATAGAGATGAGGAGTGTACAGTGAAAACCTATCTGTTTCAAACTGTTCATAGACTCCAGCCGGCAGTGTAGTTCAGACACTTCGCTGATAAACTTGCTCTCTCTCCCTCACTGGTCCTGAGCTTTCTCTCTGTGTCTCCCTCTGCTGTGAGACGTACACATGATGCATCGATGAGGCTGTTTGTTCCCTACACACAGTTTGTAATGTACATTTACACAGTGGCAGCGCTGTCCAGAAAAAAAAAGTTTTATAAAGAAAAAATAAATAAAAAGGAAACATAAGTTCATGAAGCTCCTCTGGTGGGTGACAAGATTATCTCTGTAAACAGATAAAAAGTGATATAACAGGAAAAATGAAAACTAACAGACTGCTGCTCTTTTGTCTTTTGATTTTACAGCTGCTTTTCTCAGAAGTTACGTCTCACACTCAGTTTCATCTGCAGCAGTGATGAATTAGAAGGATGTTTGTATAAATTTGTTCTTCACACGCTTTGTCCGTTTAACAGAAAAATCTGAATTTGAATCTCCAGGTCAGCTTACGGTAGAAACTGTCTCCCATGATTCTTTACGTCTGAGGGTCCAGGATCACTGCTGAAGTGTAAAGGAGGCTCTCTGGACTGGTCACTGTTCAAAGACAGACAGCTGGACACTGGAGACTCTGCTCTCTGCCTGTGGAAATGGCACATTATATACATATCATTACTTGTAAAGAGCAGAGGTAATTGACTAAAAATATAGAAAAATAAAAGAACAGGGCTGTAGTGTAAGTTATCAGGTCAGTTTACAGTAGAAACAGCTTCTTACTTTGTATCTGAGCGTCCAGGTTCATTACTGAAGAGCAGAGGAGGCTCTCTGGACTGGTCACTCTTCAAAGACAGACAGCTGGACACTGGAGACTCTGTTCTGTCCTTGTCTTCATCCAAATCACTCATCTTCCTTAAGTACAAGTGTGTATTTGATCTAAATATTAGATCAAACATGAGTGAAATTGAATTGAAAACAAAGGCAGAATTGTACTTTTTTTTTTCTCTCAACAGGAGCCTACTTGAGGTGTCCAGCTAATGTCTGAAGAAAAACACACTACTTCTAAGATGACACATTATTAACTGGTGGTTATATCACACTTACCATATCAGTGTTTCATTTTTAAAAAGAATTTGAAAATGTAAATGACAGTTGTGAGACTATAAAACCAATGATCTGTTTATCTTTATAAATCATAACTTCACCCATGTCGCCATCAGTGCTGTCACAAAAAAACGAAGAAAAAAAACTAATTGAAACTATATTCAACTATTAACACTCACCCCGCCTCAGATGTCCCTCTGCCCCGTCCTGTTTAAACTGGACATTTAGTCCAGTCCCCCAGGAGACTAAAGTAGACACCTTGACAGTGAAATAATGACAATAATGTCAAACTCGAAGTAATTTCCAGTAAAGGGAGAACACAGGGGCACCTGAGCAGGTGATTCAGGTAAATGTTCAACACAGAAAAAATCAGCATGACTGGCATTGTTCTGTCAGTCAGGTCAGAGTCCATTTCAAATCGACACAGCAGAAGGAGAGTAACAGGCTGAGTTTCTGGGTGTTATCAGCACCACAGATGTGGGTTAATGAGGCCCCTACTGCGCGTCCTGATTCATCCAGTGGGCTGTTATCATCTATCAGTGGGGTCAGTCACTGCAGGGAGTCCAAAGTCCAGTCCACTTCAGACTGGGAGGATGCGCGATCAGCAGCAACAGTCCTCAAGCCCCAGAGTGCAGTGTATTGACAGCTGCATCATGATTTTTTTTTTAACCCACAAACAATCATTAAATGATTTTCAAATGCAAATGGTTCCCTTTTTTAAGAATTAGAATCCAAGAATTAGGGCTTTAAAGACAGAATTTTGTTAATGTTCAGTACAAAGACCCTGTTCAGAGCTGGTATTAACATGCGTCCTGAGTGGTTCAGTCATAAGTGGACACCTCCAGATACAGGTCTGTTCGCACTGAGGATGCATTTGAGATCTGAACGCTCAGGCCACATTCAGAAGTTGTCTGAGCCACATGTCACCACATCCTGTTAGCAGAGCAAATGTGTCCTGAAATGTCAAAAAATGGTGAAAAATGTCAATCAGTGTTTCCCAAAGCCAAGTATGACGTCCTCAAATGTCTTGTTTTGTCCACAACTCAAAGATATTCAGTTTACTGTCAGAGATGAGTAAAGAAAGCAGAAAATATTCATATTGAAGAAGCTGAAATCAGAGAAATTAGATTTAGAGAAAATAAAGACTCTGATTAATTGACTAACAAAATAGTTGGCAATTAAATAATAAATTACTTATCTTGTTTAGAAAAAAATTGATCAATGAAGAAGCGGATGGTTCAGTTTGGATGAGTTGTAGTTGCAGTAGTCATAGTAGCATAAGTTAAAGTTACAGAAGTGATGTTACTGAGACAGAAGCAATTGTCTTCAGTGGTGGGGAATAATTGAGTACATTTACTCAAGAACCACACTCAAGCACAATTTTGAGGTACTTGTATTTCACTTGAGTATTTTAATGTCACTCTACACATTTACTGCACTACACTGAAAGCATTTTTACTGCAGTACATTTACCTGATGGGTGTAGGCCTCTGAGTTATGTAAGGGACAATATACAGTGAGCAGGTTGCTGTGATGAAATAAACCCATTTTGATAGCAAAAGTCTGTTTTTCACTGAGACCCAAAGAAGTAAAGTTATCGTCAGTTTTCCGCCATTTGCCAACATGCCGCTGTGATGCAAAGACATCTAGAGAAAAACAGATTTAACATCAATTTGCAGTAATTTAATGGTGCTATATACAACATTTACCCAAGAGGTCGCCTCAGAGCACCTGCATCTCAGTCCAAAGCAAACGCATGCTTTATTTTTTCAGTAAAGTTGGGGGTAAAGTGTTGTCTGAACTCACAATGGTCACAGACTCAAACTCAAACTGTAAAACTAGCCAGTGCCGATCAAATATGGATCAAGAATCTATTTCTTTATTGTCTATTTCTCACTTAAGATGTTTTCAATGAAGTGTTTTAGTGACTAATTAGTTATAAAACAAGAAAGATTGCAAACCAGGCAGCCGCCATTTTGGCTCTTGCATCTTGATGGAAACCCCAGATCCAGTGAAAGATCTTGTGAAAGTGATCATTTTAGCCCAAACTATTATCATTCCTGACCAATATCCAGGTGTTTTCTGTTCCTGAACATACCCAGATCTTAAACAAAATTTTGTCACATTATAAAACATAATTAGTTTGTACAACATAGACAATAAAGAAACAATGGGTACAAATCTCATTACAGTTTAACATGTCTAGGGTTCACGACCATCTCCAAAGGAGACTCCTGAAACTCAGATCAAACTGTCAAACTGATCAGTATTGATCATAACTGGATCAATATTCTGTTACTATATTTTCATGTACATCCTATTTCCCTCAAGTGTTTTCAGAAGTCTATTTTAGAGACTGTGTAGCTGTAATATGAAAAAGTTACTCACCAGGCCGCCATTTTGAAAATGGACGCATAAAAGACAGAGAGGGACTCACATGCTCGAGCATCCACACACATGCAAAAGCACATGTGGCTGTCCCCTCTAAACAGAGACGACTAAATAACAACAAAACCATACACAGGATAACATCATTCTCTGCTCAGGAAGGGAAGTACTTTAGGAGGCTGAATGTTGAATTTAGTACCTTTAAGCAAACTGTGTGGGATTCAAATTACTGTAAATGTATAGTTTTGTTGTCATAACCAGCACAATTCCACAGAGTCACTTTACATTCACATGATCCAGAGGAACACACAGGGATGATGGTGTTCAGACTGCAGCACTGACAGTCACCTCCACCTGTTGTGATTCCTCTGTCAGTCACTGCTGGATGAAGCTCTCCTCTCCACTCCACCTCCCAGTAACACGACCCAGTCAGAGTCTGTCCACACACAAGCTGCTGCTGCTGCTGCTGCTGCTGCTGCTGCTGCTGCTTCAGCCTCTCTGGATCATCAGGACACAGCTGATCCTCTCAACACAAACTCCTTCATCATCATCATCACTCTGACAGAGATCACCACTTCGATCTGATGAGAGAAGAAGACAGAGAACAGAGGTGATAAATCAGTGTTTACAGAGACTCCCTTCATCAGCTGTCAGTCAGTGAAGCAGCACATCCAGTATAAAGACCAGCAGGGACTTCAGTCCTGTTCAGACCAGAAGTGGAGCAGCTGTGGAGCGTAGCTGCTTCCTTTCAGCTCTCATGTTGACGTGTTGGACTGAAGCTCACAGACCTGCACAGACTTTGAGCATCAGGTCTGTTGACTCTGCACATTTCACTCAAGTACACAGTGGAAATAAAGTGCTGAGTAGAGCTGTGACAAAGATGAACTGATCGATTCTTTAGTGTCGACGCTGCAGCTGTGTCCTGTCTCCACAAGTCTTCTGTATTTATAAGTATCATGACTTCACTGAGTATCACACCTCAACATCCACATTATCTTCATTCACTTCATTTAACAAAACATGTAGCTCATTTACTCACGATCATTTACTGTTTTAAAATCAAATAATCAATCAATAAACTGCACTTAGAGAACACTTAGCTGTAATGATTAATCAACTATTAAATTAATCTGAATCTATTTTGATAATTGATTAATTAATTAATTGATTTCAGCTTCTTAAATGTGAATATTTTCTGGTTTCTTCGCTCCTCTCTGACAGTAAACTGAATATCTTTGAGTTGAGGACAAAACAAGACATTTGAGGACGTCATCTTGGACTTTGATCAACATTTTTTAACATTTTAATGGACCAAACAACTAAATAATCAATCAAAGTGCCACTGCTCTGAGTTGCTGTGTGTCCATCAGTGAGGCTCTCACCCTGAACGCTCTCCTGATCAGACAAATGTTGATCAAAACTGACAAAAACTGTCTTGTTTTAATCCCAAAGAGTCCAGTCGATCCAATCCACTGACATATTCAGTCCAAAACATGTGATTTACACCAATAAACACACAAACACTGAAAAAAACCCCACAGCCAAACAAAGTATTGATCCTCCATCCAATCACCTCTTTTCTCCACCTGTTCAGACATCACTGCAGCACCTGGTTCTCATTTTGATTGACACCTCACCTGAGCCAATAGGAGCTTCCATGTCCTGTCCAGAGTCCACAGCAGCCAATGAGACTCTGCGTTGAAAGGAAGAGCCCGCCTCTCTTCTCCCATGTAAAGACAGAGCCAATTAGAACAGAGTAGGAGGATAATTGTCACTTTGTTCAGCCAATCAAATCTCTACAATGACAACATGCAGGTTTTATATATAAAATAAATCCACAATATATAACTGAGGTACATTTAGGTAGTTTTACTCTAAGATGCTTCTTATATGACCTGTTTTCTGACAAAACATCTGTTTTGATGTCTTTATACACAATTTTTATTTTCTGCAAGAATGACACAACTTTAATAAAATGACACATTGACTGTGTCTCAGCATGTGTCCCATATTTTCTTTACAGAGTTGCTGACAGAGTAAATCTGCTCTAAGAAACAGGTCCAGATCACCGTACAGGTAAAACCAAACAGAGTGATGCATCACTGTTCACACTGGAAAATTATTTCTTCTGATTTTAATGACTTTATGAACTTTTCCTCTGCAGCCAAAGACTTTATTCAGGTTTTATCGACTTCTTTTCCTTACAAACAAATATTTATCTGTTAAAATATGAGAAACCTGACATTGGTGGTAATGATCAAAACTTTAACTTTGAATGGTTTTTATTACAAACTGTAACAATATAAGAAAACAGAACAAATATATACATGTACATGATCTTAATCACTGATGACACTGAAGATGTTTTTGTTTATTTGATGTCAAAAGATATATAACAAGTCAGAGCATGTTTTGATTTAAGACAGCTCTGGATTTTCACCAAAATATGACATATTTCAGTAACTTAAAGTGATTTTAATATATATATTTCATTTACAACAAATTAAATGATTTGAATGTGACAGAGTTTGTTCATAGTGACAAATCCACAGATAATTATCATCAGACTTTGTGGTTCTTTTAGTTATTGCAGAAAACTGAACCAATCAGTTGGGATGTAATAGAAAAAGATCTACTCTCTATAAATACATACATATATATATACAGTCTACTCTGACATCAACCGTCCAGCTGCTGTGTCCTTTGAAATTTCTATTCTGGGTCAGAAAATCTGTTTTTGTTTTCCTGATTGACGTTAAAATTAATGCAGAATCTTCACTGACTGAGTTCAATGTTTGTTTAGGACAGAGCAGCAGCAGAGCAGTCCACACACACTGATGATCCTCTGTCACATGATCCAGAGGAACACACAGGGATGATGGTGTTCAGACTGCAGCACTGACAGTCACCTCCACCTGTTGTGATTCCTCTGTCAGTCAGTGCTGGATGAAGCTCTCCTCTCCACTCCACCTCCCAGTAACACGACCCAGTCAGAGTCTGTCCACACACAAGCTGCTGCTGCTGCTGCTGCTGCTGCTGCTGCTGCTGCTGCTGCTTCAGCCTCTCTGGATCATCAGGACACAGCTGATCCTCTCAACACAAACTCCTTCATCATCATCATCACTCTGACAGAGATCACAGCTTCCAGCTGATGAGAGAAGAAGACAGAGAACAGAGGTGATAAATCAGTGTTTACAGAGACTCCCTTCATCAGCTGTCAGTCAGTGAAGCAGCACATCCAGTATAAAGACCAGCAGGGACTTCAGTCCTGTTCAGACCAGAAGTGGAGCAGCTGTGGAGCGTAGCTGCTTCCTTTCAGCTCTCATGTTGACGTGTTGGACTGAAGCTCACAGACCTGCACAGACTTTGAGCATCAGGTCTGTTGACTCTGCACATTTCACTCAAGTACACAGTGGAAATAAAGTGCTGAGTAGAGCTGTGACAAAGATGAACTGATCGATTCTTTAGTGTCGACATGAGAGAACAAACAGTTTGAGATCAGATTTGATGGAACAACAGTTTGATGAATGAGGACCTCTGTCTCTGTACATCTTGTAATGCTGTCAGCTGTAATCCAGCTTTATTTCCTGTAGACATGAACACAACAACAACAGTCGTCTTCACATCAACTCAAACACATGATCACAACAAGCTTCTGGCTCATCTGATTGGCTGACTGTTCTCTCTCTCTCTGTCTTTCTGTCCAATCCTGAAGCCCGTCACCATTCTCCTCTCACAGCTTCACTGATGAAAGCAGGAAATACTGGATCTTTGCTTTGACACTGATTGTGTTTAATACAATATTGATGAAACCAGCAGGGACTGACTCCAACTTTCTACTGACCTCAGAGTCTTCAGAGCAAAGTGTGGACTCTCCACAAGATCAGACAGACGCTTCACGTCTGAATACTGCAGATTGTTTCCCCACAGCCACAGCTCTGTCAGATGGGAGGGGTTGGACTTCAGAGCTGAGGCCAGAGAAGAACAGCTGATCTCTGACAAACTGCAGCCCCTCAATCTGAATAAAGAATAAATGATGTCAGACAGATTTAGAAAATGTTCCTGTTTGAAATCATTCAGTGTTTAATAATCTGTTCAGAGCTGAACGAGATTTAGAAAATGGACGTTCAGAAAATGGAAACTTCAAACATCTGAACCCAACAGGTTCAAAATTGTAAAATACAAAAAGTTAAAGGGTTCTCATTAATATTATTGACAACATGCTGCTACTTCAATAAAGACGCAGCTCCACCAGTCGATTCAAAGATGCCAAATATGTCAGGAGAAATTTTGGGGGAATGTGAACAAAAAACATCTACAATATTTCTTATTATTCTTCCCTTAATATTTAATACTGCAGTCATAAAATCAAAGCATCTTCAGTTTAAACTATTCAGTCAGTATAAGAATCATATAGATTCATAAATATGTTGGAAAACACAAATACTGAATATATTTGTTATTGTCTGATAGTTGAAAGGTTATTCCTTTATTCATTGTATTTAGATATTATAGATATTAAAAATTGTTTAAACAAAATCATGATGGAGAACATGAGATGAAAATCAAGATTTTTCTTGTTATATGAAGGTTTTAAATGTGCAGCTCAACATTTCTCTGCCACAGTCAATGAACTAAACCACTGAAGAAGAAAACAGACTTTGACATTCAGATGAAGATACAGTATGTCAGCCTTCTGTCTGCAGTTTAGTGTCAACACAACTTTCACATCATATTAATCTCAGAACAGAAGTAAAAAATAGTGTCTGACCCCAGTTTCTCCAGTCTACAGTGTGGACTCTCCAGAAAATCACACAGCAGCTTCACTCCTGAATCCTGCAGCTTGTTTCCGCTCAAGTCCAGCTCTGTCAGATGGGAGGGGTTGGACTTCAGAGCTGAGACCAGAGAAGAACAGCTGATCTCTGACAAACTGCAGTCCCACAATCTGAATAAAGAATAAATGATGTAGATAAAAATTAATTTATAATACAGTGAGATGTGTTCAGGTTTTCAATGTGCAGCTCAACATTATTTTGTCCTAATCAATGAGCTTTTCTCTAAAATGAGCAGAGTGACTTTGTTATTGTGTTATTAGGGATCATCATAACGTCAGTCTTCTACAGAAGTCACACAAATATCAGCACAACATTCATACACCTATAAATATCAATACAGAATAATAACATGCTGCTGATCTCAGTCAAGTCTGTAATAATTATCAGATCAGTTTTTGTTACTTTTCTTACTTTCATGTTCTTTTTTTAAACAATCATGTGTCATTTTATGAAAAAAACCTAAGACAGATGTCTCCTATAGAATTCCAACATGGTGAATATGAAATAAATAAGACTTGATGAAATAAATAATACTTTAGGTAAAAACAAAACTTAAGAAAACTCTTTAATCTGTCCAAACACTTCTGAGTCTCTCATTTAAATCCTCAGATTTAGACTGTGATCATCACCACTGTTATCAACACACAGCTGACTGACTGTGACTTTAATCTTCAGTCATCTTCATTACTGGATCAAATGAGCTCTGAGCAAAGACAGATGGATCTTCTCCACATCTGAAATGTTACCTGCTAGCTTTATGGATAAATGTAGAAGTTCTGATAAAATACTGTGTTGGAAGGTTATTTACAAAGACACAATTTTGTTGACCGTCACAAAAATAAGGATTGTGTTCAAATGTAAATGAGACGCCACTCTCCCAGAGGGAATGTGGCTCTCTGAACTGATCAGCTGTATAACTCCAGAGAAAATAACCTGCTGCTTGAGGAACAAAAGGAAAACAGTTTTCAACATATGGAAACTCTTTTTGAATTTTAGAAAAAACTCTTGATGTTCCAGATTGATTGTGTCTCTGTCTTGTCTTCCTGTATTGAGGATGTTTGACAACATGATCCTTGAAGTGAGATGTTGCTCCGTGTCTCTTCATGTTTTCTTTAGCTACATTATTTTGCTGTCATTGTGGATGGTATCTGTTTGATTTTCATTTGAATTTCTTTATTGTCTTGTTGACTTTGTTCTGTCACTTGTTGGTTACATGTTTGGTTTTGAAGAAGCAAAAGAAAATATTCCAAAATAATAATGATAATAAAATAAAAAGACATTATTCCTGAAAGCTTCTTCTGTTTGTTACAGATGTGTCACATGTAACCAAAATAACAAATCTTTATTTCATTTTGCAGCTCAATGAAGGATAAGTCAGACAGTTTTCTTACTAAAATGAATCCAGTTTGATTACAGACTAAATTCAGAGTCAAACTATTCAGACTAAAAACTTTAAAAAAGAGTTCAGACAAACACAGAAAACAAGAGAACTGAAGGAAATTTAAAGCTTCTCTTATGGATTTAAATTTGGTAAATATAAAGTGGAAAAGAACAAATGATGAACTGACCCCAGAGTCTCCAGTCTACAGTTTGGACTCTTCAGTCCAGAACACAGACGCTTCACTCCTGAATCCTGCAGGTTCTTGTTGTTACTCAGGTTCAGATGTCTCAGATGGGAGGAGTCAGACTTCAGAACTGAGGCCACGACTTCACAGTGAGTCTCTGAGAGTCCACAGTCAGAAAGTCTGTGATGACAGAGAAAATATTTAAGAGTATGATAACATGTGACAATGATAAAAATAGACTGAGAGCATTTTGCATCACAAAGTAAATGATGATGAGCTCAGCTGGTCAGTCCCTGATCAAAAGGTTTCTGCTTTGAAACTTGAGCTCCACATGTCAAAGTGTCTTTAAGCAACATAATGAACTGCTAATAGACAAAAATGTCTGACAAATGACTATAATGTGTCATATTTTGATGAACAGGCTGCTGTGATTTGTGTTTGTTCAACTTTATTTTGACACAATGTTCAATGAGCTGTAAAATGACTGCAGACTGTAACTGCCCTTCTATCTATTTACCTCAGTCACGTCCTTGTGTGGATTTTGTGCATCTTTCATGCATCTTATGTCACTCCATCTGCTTTTCATCTCACATTAAATGTAGGACTAATATTGCATCATTAGCATTGTTCTGGAGGCTCAATAATTATTAGCTGGTTACTCTCAGTTATAATCGCAGAGTGTGCATCTGTTAGAATGCATGTGTTCCCTCAAGACTTGGTGTACTAATGAATCTTGAGACTGTTGATCAGCTTACTTCTCCTTAATGTAGCAGTATTTGTGTATGTGGTTCTGAAATACAAACAATACAATGAAACTATTAACAATAGCTCACTTTTGGCACAAGCAATAGCAACAGATTTACACTAAGTTATACCCTCTAGTATTACAGCACACAAGCTAACAAATACATAAGCTAACATAGATAACAGCCATCTATTCTTTACAGTGGACTTGTTTAATACAGGCTTTCACCAGGAACTTAAATAACCATGCAGAAACTCTTTCTACACAAATTAAAGGCAGTAAGAACGTGTGAGATGTGCTAATATAAACATAACAGTGCAATGACAACACAACAGATAATGTAATATCACAACTCACTTGTCTCTGGACGCACACAGGAACACAACAGTGGATCGACTGTCTCCAAAACTGCACTGCACCCAAACCAAAACACACAATGAAAACTGCGCCACCAAGTCTGCAACTGCAGCTGGTCTGCTCACACAAACACCGCTCTACAGAGTCCGTGGCCACGCCCCCTAGTGGCTGAGCCCGCAGATGCACATGTTCAGTGATATCTTCAGAACAGCCGCCCCCAAACTTGCTCCAGCAAATTTGCAGTATCAAGTCTATTACTATTGCCAACTGCCACTTGGACTGAGTTTGCAGTGTGGGCAGGTAGTGGCGGAGGAATTGGGTCCAAAAATGGACAGACAGCACTTGACAAGTGCTCCAGTGACGACGGCTAAGCAACTCTGAGTCATGGTACGCTACCTGCGGTAGGGAGGGGTCTAGCCGCCCCATCAGCAAATAAGTTGGAAGTAACTGGATTTGGGTCCACCAAATCAGATGATGCATAGCCTAAGGGCTTGAGTTGAGAATGCCCACAACCTCAGTCAGGATGGACCCGCACCCAAACCAAAACACACAATGAAAACTGCGCCACCAAGTCTACAACTGCAGCTGGTCTGCTCAGACAAACACCTCTCTATGGAGTCCACGGCCACGCCCCCTAGTGGCTGAGCATGTGTTCAGTGATATCTTCAGAACAAGTATCATTAGTAAAGATTGTTCTATCATTTTATGGTTCATAGTCGCTGCAGCTCAACACGATCAAAGTGCTGATGGAAATGCAAGTCGGCACAAATCAAATCAAATCAAATCAAATCCATTTCTCCTCCAGTCAGCAGTCAACATGGACAGACAGACTAATGATCTCACTGTAAACTGTAGGATTAGTTCATTAGTTGAAGTCTACCGTCACAGACCAGATTCACTAAAGCCTGAAAACAGAGTCAAGAGGAGGTGCAGAAGTCTAGTTCTGTCTCAGACCACCTGATTTACAATATGTTGAAAGGTTATTATGGAATTATTGATCATTGATGCAAAAAAATAGTCTACCACAGCTTTAATAGGAAATATCTCAGAAACTGCTGGGAAAAAATAAAATAGCAATAATGAAAAAAACTTAAATTTCAAGTGCTGTTAGTTCCAGCAGATCTCAGATATGACATGTTTGTACTATATAACAAACAGACACATTATATAAAGAGAGTGCAGACACTGGATCCTCTGTAAAAATCAAACATGACTGTTGTGATAAAATGATGTCTGTCAAAACATTTTCAGCACAAAAAAGGTTTTTCTGCTGGATTTGTATCAAACCTCCATTAAAGAAACAGAAGATGAGAGAAGACTTGTTCAGTAGCTTATATGTATCAACACAAAAATGATTTTTGCAGACATCTGTAGTCTAACACATATGATTATTTAAAAAATAGGTTCAGTTTAAGCAAACATTTCTGTTGTGCACATTTTATAAAGTACATGTCTGTTAAGTGTGTCTTTACTCTAATATTGATGACTTAAGCTTTACGTTGATTCAGAGTGTTGATAATCACATCTGGACTTACTCAGCCTTTCTGCAGTTCCTCACAGCTGGAATCAGTCTCAGTCGTCCCTGGTCTGATGTGTTGTACCTCCTCAAGTCAAAGTCATCCAGAACCTGCTCTGACATCTGCAGCATGTAGGACAGAGCTGAGCAGTGGATCTCAGAGAGTTCCTTCTCTGATCTGTTCTCTGACTTCAGGAACTCTTGGATCTCCTGATGTACTGAGCGGTCGTTCATCTCCATCAGACAGTGGAAGATGTTGATGCTTCTGTCAGGAGAGATTTCATCACTGTTCATCTCCTTCAGGTTGTTGATGACTCTCTGGATGATTTCTGGACTGTTGTCTGTCTGACCCAGCAGGCCTCCTAAGAGTCTCTGGTTGGACTCCAGAGAGAGGCCATGAAGGAAGCGGACAAACAGGTCCAGGTGACCATTTTTACTGTGGAGGGATTTCTTCATGACTCTCCTCAGAAAGACATCCAGGGATGAGTCATGGAGATCATTGTTTCTAAAATGTTTAACAATCTTCTTCAGAACAGGCTTTGTTTTTAGAAAAGCCTTCAGTACCTGTGTGTTCCTGTTGGTGTAACAGTGGAACATGTAGACTGCAGCCAGAAACTCCTGAACGCTCAGATGAACAAAGCAGTAGACTGTTTTCTGGAAGATCACACTCTCTCTTTTGAAGATCTCTGTACAAACTCCTGAGTACACCGAGGCCTCTGTGACATCCAGACCACATCGCTCCAGGTCTTCTTGGTAGAACATGATGTTTCCTTCCTCCAGATGTTCAAACGCCAGCCTCCCCAGCTTCAGAAGAACTTCCCTGTCAGCCTCCATCAGCTCCTGTGGACTCGTCTCATGTCCCTCATGGTACTTGTTCTTCTTCCTCTTTGTCTGAACCAGCAGGAAGTGTGAGTACAGGTCAGTCAGGGTCTTGGGCAGCTCTCCTCTCTGCTCTGTAGTCAACATGTCTTCCAGAACTGTAGCAGTGATCCAGCAGAAGACTGGGACTCGACACATGATGTGGAGGCTCCTGGATGTCTTGATGTGTGAGATGATTCTGCTGGACAGATCTTCATCACTGGACCTCCTCCTGAAGTACTCCTCCCTCTGGTCATCAGTGAAGCCTTGTACTTCTGTTACCCTGTCAACACATGAAGGAGGGATCTGATTGGCTGCTGCAGGTCTGGAAGTTATCCAGATGAGAGCTGAGGGAAGCAGATTCCCCTTGATGAGGTTTGTCAGCAGCACGTTGACTGATGACTTCTGTGTGACATCAGACACAACCTGACTGTTGTTGAAATCCAGTGAAAGTCTGCTTTCATCCAGGCCGTCAAAGATGAACACAAGTTTACAGACAGCCAGCTTCTCTGCTGTGACCTTCTGTAATGTTGGATGGAAAACATGGAGCAGACTCAGAAGACTGTACTGCTCATCTTTGATCAAGTTCAGCTCCCTGAACGAAAGCAGAATCAGCAGACTGACATCTTGGTTTTCCAAACCCTCTGCCCAGTCCAGAGTGAACTTCTGCACTGAGAAGGTTTTTCCAACTCCAGCGACGCCGTTGGTCAGAACGACTCTGATGTGTCTCTGTTGGTCAGGTAAGACTTTAAAGATGTCCTGGCACTTGATTGGAGTCTCATGGAGGGTCTCTTTCTTGGACGTTGTCTCCAGCTGTCTCACCTCATGTTGGGTATTAACCTCTTCACTCTGTCCCTCTGTGATGTAGAGCTCAGTGTAGATCCTGTTGAGGAGGGTTCCACTTCCTGTTCCATCAGTTCCTTCAGTCACACGTTCACATCTCCTCCTCAGACTGATCTTATGTTCATCTAAAACCTCCTGCAGACCACGATCTGCTGAAAATATTCTGAAAATAAACAGAGTGAGACACCAGATATTTTTTTCAATATATAATTTTCATGTCCATGACACAATAAATGTCCCTCTAATATAACAGACAATCCTGTTTTCAGACATGAAAACATCAGCAGCCAGATCTTTAATCTTAATCTGTACTGTCCTGGTCTGATTGGCTGTCTGCAGTCCAGGTCATGTCCTGGATCTTTTTCCACACTGAGGACAGGAGTCTCCAGACTGGTCCCAGTATGAGGTGCAGAACCAGTGTCCACAGTTGGTAGAGACTGGATCTTACAGGATGTCCTGCAACAGGACTCCCCTTTCTCTCTCTGTGAAGACATTTCTTTTACTTTTAACTAAAATAATTTGTTTAATGTTGCTGAAAAATATGAAGATTTGTCCGACACTGTCTAGAAGCTCAGATGGTCACAGAGAACAGTAAAAGTCTCGTTACATTTCTGTTTAAATTCAACTTTAAGTTTGTAATAAAAATGTTTGCTTCATTTTAGTTTTCATAAACCTGAGCTACTTTTCCAATCTGTCTGTTTGATCAAACATTTGATGATCTGCCTGTAGTTTGTTATCACAGTAAAAATCCTCCAATAAAGAGAGCAGACATGCAAACTGGTTAGAGAGGAAAAAGGTGAGAAGGATGTGAGACCAGACAAAAACAAAGACCTGCTAAGGGAGGTCCTGGGGTTTGATCTGGAGATTTTTATGATGACCTTTAGGATGACTTTGGTGCTGGTCACAAGTTAGAAGAAGTTTGAGAAGATTGAGCAAAATAAAGTGCAAAGTAATACATGTTATACCACGTGTAGCGTGTGTTTATCTTCTGCTGCAAAAGAGAAGATGTGTAACTTCATGTTATTCTGTTGAGGAGTCAGGTTACATTACATCCTGGTTACTGACACACTTCTCTAAAAACTAAAAACTAAAACTAAATTACAAACCTGACATCAAGAAACTTCACTGTTCATCTCGTTCTCTCTCATGCACCTTAATTCCTTCAACGTTTCTCACTTACATTAGTTTCCTCTCACAGTTTTCACATTTTGCGCCTCATATTTTGTGACTGACACACGCTACTGTGCAACTTCACTGCAGCTTTTTCCACACAGCAGGTCACAGACCGATGGTCTGGACTCACACTGTACTGTGACCAGCAGCAAGTTGATTGGCTCCATCTCTACAGGAGCTTGATGCCTTTTGTTGACAGTCAGTCTGCACGCATCCAAAAGTTCATCCACAGATTCAGATGAGACATTTTGTCTTCATCCTCAATACTTCATCTTCCATTAGTTCAGTTTACAGTAAAAAAAAGTCTCTTACTGTGAGTCTGAGGGTTCAGGTTCAGTACTGAAGGCTGGAGGATATTCTTTGGACTGGTCACTCTTCATAGACAGACAGCTGGACGCTGGAGACTCTGCTCTGTCCTCGTCTTCATCTGTCCTCCTCATCTTCTGGACTTCAGACAGTCTGGGAGGTAAAACAGAAACACTGACCGTGAGCTCAGGACACAAGAATCAGGAAACCAGTTTGATCTGGTTACTCTGGCTACTAGATGTTGCTCTAAAATGAGTTTTTTGTCAGAGTATTAATTTGATATTGTTGAAATGTAGTGTACTCCCCCAGTGAGAGACAGAGAAGGGGAGTATGGTTCGTGTTGACGTGTACAGAAAATGTAATTTGATCCTGAAGCCTAGTGTTACTGTGCAACTGGAAAAACATCAGCAACAAACACTGAAAGAGTCAGAATCATTTCTCTTACTGTGAGTCTGAGGGTTCAGGTTCATTACTGAAGAATAGAGGATGATCTTTGGACCGGTCACTCTTCATAGACAGACAGCTGGACACTGGAGACTCTGCTCTGTCCTCGTCTTCATCTGTCCTCTTCATCTTCTGGACTTCAGTCAGTCTGGGAGGTAAAACAGTGACACTGACTGTGAGATCACAAAGAATCAGGGAAGAAGTTTGATCTATTAGTGTGTCTGCAGGTGTAACAGGTGTATGGACAGACATGACAGACGACAACATGTGGACTATTTTCTGGCATTTATTGGCTCCTGCAGAAGATATAAAACATATTTAAAGTCTTCTGGACTCTCATCTGCACGTCTGGCTCCGTGATGCAAAACAGCACTGAGTGTTTCACATGTTTTTCTCAGTGTGCAAATCAATTCATTATCTTAACATTACATCACATTTTTAAATCATTTTACACATCAGTCTGTCAAGTGATATGAAATGTTACCAGAAAACATTTAACAAACAGCATATTTCAACAGCAAATATCCTCAAAATCATGAAAAACTACATTCATTCCAGGGAAAACAGTGCCACCTTGTGGCTGAAATACAACAGTACATGAGGTGGAGTGACAACAGAAACAACAATTATAACTTATAACTTTATAACAGCTGCTCAGATCTGAGGAGCTCTGCAGAGGAGGGTCTGCAGCAGACTGGAGCTTCTGGAGGAAAAAGACACCAGAGTCACTGTGATGCAGCTACTTTACTGTCAGAGTTTCTCAGAGTCAATGTTTCAAACTTTTGGGATTAAAAAGAAGATTTATCTTCACTCCTGCTTCAAACTTCTGCAGCAACAACAAAGAAATCAAGGAGCCGCAGACCAACCAGAGGAGAGCTCAGAGTTTGTTTTTGAAGCTTTTGAGATGTAAAAAGTGGATTTATTTTTCCTCCTGCCTCTCAGCTCCTCTGCAGCAGTGCTTCATGAAACAATCGGCTCGTTTGAGATGAACTGCGCCTCGCCTGGAGAGTAGAAGAGATCAGACGGACGCAGCAAAAGGTGGAGACAAAAAGCTGCAGTTAAGTCGGACAGTTTCCAGCAGACTTCAGAGAACATACAGGAAGAGACACTAACATCCTGTTAGATCACCTGTAGGTTACCTGAAGTCTGCAGACCACGTTCACAGCTGAAGTAATAAAGTTTGTTCTTGATCACTGATTTTAGTTGAAACAGATCCCAATTCTGTTACATGGACCATCTGTTCTTTTATCTGCCTTGTAAAGCACTTTGAAAAGGTTCTTTTGATAAGTCTTGTTGACAGATTAAAACTTAATTGTACAATATCAGACTAATATAACTCATATATCCAGCATTAAATATTACAATTACACAGAAAATTTGTATTTTATACAACGCATGATGTTTGCTGTCAAATTTAAGAACCAGTCAAAACCTGTCAGCTCACTGATCAGGTGACAGTCAGGTGTTTGCAGCGCCTGGTTCTGAAAACTGCCTCCATCTCTTCAGGTTATCGTTGCTCACATGTGATTCTGCTTCATCTCTAATGCACCGAGTGACACACAGTTACTGACACTGTGCTTTTGTTCGGACATTTCTGGCCGCGAGTCAAACCTTGTTGCTGCTGAGTTTCATTTTCATGACCGCTTATATCATGAAACCATGTTGAGGCTCCTTTTCTCCCCTAAAACAAGCGAGTGTTGTGATTGTGAGCTCATGTGAGCAGGAGAGCAGAGAGAAAGACGATTTGAAAAGTCTCTTTATGTTCACATCTCAGTTCTTCTGTCTCTTCACACTGAACCTTGATGTTTTTAAATGTAGTTTCTCTCCTCTGTCGGTGTTTTATTACACACAGCTGATGTCTGATCACTTCCGGAAACTGTTGCGCGCGCTCATGAAGCGCGTGCTGCTGGTGTGGTGGGAGGAGCTCAGGACGAGAAAACGAAACCAAACTCAGATGAGACTCAAAAATTCTACTGCAGCTTTAACAAAGAAAAACACACACCTGCAGAAAGACATGAAACATATCTAAAGTTTTCTGAACTCTCCCATCTGCACTTCTGCCCCTAAACATGTTAAATCATATTTTTACTGCTTTCGTCACATCACACGGAGCGACTTCCGTAAAAATAAACACTTCTATAAAACTTAAATTAGCAGTTAAAGCAACAAAAAAAAAACAAACCTGATTATATAACAACACTTTACAGTAAACAACATTCACTAAAGGTCTCAACATAAATGACTCAATTTCCAGAGAAAACAATAGAATATAGTGGCAGCAGTTTGACACAAAACTTCAAAACTTACCCTCAGTAACGCAAAACGTAACTGACTGAGAGGGGGAGGAGGGAGGAGCTACGGAAGCCCAGGAGATATCGAAGAGGCAGTTTACAGAAAAAATAAAATAAAATAACGATAAATAAAAGTAATTCATAGAGATAAAATTTACAAACTCTCAAAGTAATTTAATTAAGTTACAAATAATTTTCATAAACACAATTTGTAAACAATAATTAATAAAGTGTATTTTTAACTGTTACACAGGGTTTTTAAACACAAGTAAACCTGCTAAAAACAGATAATTGGCCGTTTTTCCCGGTGTCAGTAGACCTGCTTATCATTCTGTTTTTATATGTATATGCTGAGACTCATACACACTTCCACCAAGTTTAATGAAAATTGTGTGTTTTCCTGCTGAGAAACAAACAGCAAAAACAAAACCATCTCATCTCTTTTAGCTTTTACCAATAATTAGTACCAAATTACATCAATAACTCTTTCCAGAAAACTAAGTCATGGCTCTCTAAAATAAAATGACCAAAGTAATCTGAAAATACATTTTTTTTTTACAGTTCTGACGTCTGTAAACGACACATCAACCTCTAAAACTACCTGAATAAATGAAGTGACAGAGCAGCAGAGTAAAGAAAGACAAAACCATGGACAGCATTTGATTCACACACCTTTCCTTAATATAATCTTTATTGCTTTTTCTTATTGGGTTGAATACAGAACAGGTTTACATCTTTTGACTTTGTGAAACACTGTCATGTTTTACTAACAGCAGGAGGAGGAGGAGGAAGAGGAGGAGGAGGAGGACAGATGAAGGGAAGGAAGGAAAGATGGAAACACAACCACAGAACGATTGTGTGTTAATGTTTTCTGATTGAGGTCCAGCATCTGAGTGTGTGTTTGTGTTCGAGGAGGTTTGAAACCTCGTCTCTGACGTTTCCTTTGACCTCTGACCAGGACAGGAAGTTTAACACACGAGGAGTTAAACCGAGACAGAAAACAGAGAAACGTCCGACTGAGCACAGTCCTTCCATAAAGTGTGACTTAACCTGTAACTCTTAATTTACTTTACTGACATCAAACTGGGAGCTAACAGGCTGATAGAACAGCAATATGTCTGCATATAAAACTCTATTGTCAACAAAACTCACTTTCAGTCACAAGTATTGATGGACAGTGTACATCTGATCTCAAGCTGGTTTTTACAAATAAATTCAACCTAAACCATCAAAAAACATCATTAGATCTTCATAAAAAACTGAAACAAAGATAAATATTTGTGTACTGTTTACTGTGTCTGACTGATTGATCCAGATTGATTGATTGTTACGTCCCTACAGTTAAATTCATCACAGACATGTTGCTGCTGCAGTTGTTGTTGTAACATTCAGAGAAAAATGTTCTATTAAATGATTATTTGACACTCTAATGTTAGCTGGTACAATGAAGTGAGACGTGGAGTTATTTGCTCTCTTTATGGACCTAAAATAATGTCCTCAGGACCACAAACAGCCAGTGTGGACACAGTCAAGTTGATCTGAGCTCAGTTTGGTGATCATCAACAGAAAGAAAGAGTTCACATCACCAGTTCAGTGTTCACTGCATCAATCCAGTCAAACCAGTCTGAGGGAAAACATTGGAAATGGTGACATCTGCTGGCAGAAAGCAGAATAACAAGAGCTTCAACTGATGTCCACAGGTTGACTTCATGTGTCTGCGTTGATCATGTGATGTGAAAACTAGCAGGGTCACATCATCAATTCTGATAATTTAATGATGCTGCAAGAAATATAATGATCAAAATATACTCACTAATAAAAAAAAACTTCCTTCAGACCTTAAACTTTATGCATGATCACATGTGGACCAAATCAAGTGTCACTTTGATTTTAAACAAGATTCCTGCAACATAAAGACAGTAAAGCAGTGAGTTCACTAAGTGCAGGCTTTCATTTAATGTACAATGTTAAGTAAAGTAGTGCATCATGTACTGCATCACTATCTCATGATTATCATTACTTTGCATGTTGTGTCCCCTCAAGCAGAACGTCCTGCTACACAAGAGAAAAAACTTTTATGAGTTTATAAATCCAGAAACAGGATTTCATATTTGTTGAAGCCACAAAGTATTTGATTTAATTTTCTGTGTTTATTTCCCAGAAATCTAAACCTCCATTAGAACTGGATGATTGCAGTCTGTTATTTGTTTCTATTATTGTCAAATCCAGAGGTGCAGTAAGGACGGGAACCGTGGAACTACTTACCCAGGTTCCAACATCTGGACGAGATTTAAGTTATGGAAATGGAGAGACTGTTTTTATATGTAATTCTGAATTTTAATATTGTAATAAACTATAAATATTGGCTCAATAAAGATTTTGAGAGATTATTTATTTTAATTGAATTCAACAGTCTTTCTTGTCATGACGTTTCACGTTTCCTACATACAATTTCAGTCACAACAGAATTAAAGTGAGTATGTAAATAGAAAGAGTTCATAAAATAAAGGAAGAAAATATAAACATTAACTAGATACGTTAAAAATATATTCTGTAAAATAAGAGACTGAATTATTATTCAATTAAATCAAGTAGAATTATACAGAGTATGTACTTCATAGTGGTTGTCTTGTCCCTGCAGTCTGTCCTCTCTACTCTGTTGCTCTGAGGCTGACTGAGGTTTGTGATCTACAAAATTAATTAGAAACATTATGTGGAAATTCACTACAATTCTGCTTCATCCCACAAGGTGGAGCTGCAACTGAAAGCAAATCCAAAAAATGTATTTAAACAAGAGTTCATGTACAGTTGTCATGAACAGAACTTATGTGCAGAGGCACTTTCTGAATGAATAAAAAGACAAAAACAAAGTTCAGGTGGAGGAGGTGTTTCAGTGAGGAGCAGAAGGAGTGGAGGAGTCTCAGTGTGTCTGCAGAGACGATGTAGAAGGACAGAGCAGCAGCAGAGCAGTCCACACACACTGATGATACTCTGTCACATGATCCAGAGGAACACACAGGGATGATGGTGTTCAGACTGCAGCACTGACAGTCACCTCCACCTGTTGTGATTCCTCTGTCAGTCAGTGCTGGATGAAGCTCTCCTCTCCACTCCACCTCCCAGTAACACGACCCAGTCAGAGTCTGTCCACACACAAGCTGCTGCTGCTGCTGCTGCTGCTGCTGCTGCTGCTGCTGCTGCTTCAGCCTCTCTGGATCATCAGGACACAGCTGATCCTCTCAACACAAACTCCTTCATCATCACTCTGACAGAGATCATCACTTCCATCTGATGAGAGAAGAAGACAGAGAACAGAGGTGATAAATCAGTGTTTACAGAGACTCCCTTCATCAGCTGTCAGTCAGTGAAGCAGCACATCCAGTATAAAGACCAGCAGGGACTTCAGTCCTGTTCAGACCAGAAGTGGAGCAGCTGTGGATTGAGATCAGATGTCTGTCTCTCCCTCCTGAAAGCCACTGTGTAATTCGAACCTTGCTAGCCTCTACTTATCCTGTAATGCTGTCAGCTGTAATCCAACTGTATTTCTGATAGACATGATCACAACAAGCTTCTGGCTCATCTGATTGGCTGAATGTTCTCTCTCTCTCCCTCTCTCTGTCTTTCTGTCCAATCCTGAAGCCTGTCACCATTCTCCACCATTCATAGCTTCACTGAGAAAAGCAGGAAATAATGGATCTTTGCTTTGACACCACCTGTGTTTAGTTGAAACCAACATGACCTCACTTCAACCCTCTACTGACCTCAGCGTCTCCAATCTACAGTGTGGACTCTTCACAAGATCAGTCAGCAGCTTCATGTATGAATCCTGCAGCTTGTTTCCTCCCAGCTCCAGCTCTCTCAGATGTGAGGGGTTGGACTTCAGAGCTGAGACCAGAGAAGAACAGCTGATCTCTGACAAACTGCAGAAACACAATCTGAAAAAAAGAATCAACAGTGTCACTTAAGAAGCAGGTTGTTCTGTTTGAAACCATTCAATGTTGTAATATGTGATATGAACACGTATGAACATGCAGAATTTGTCCATATGTGACCCACCAAGAACGATCTTTACCCATAACCTCTTTATAGTCTTGTGATCCTTACTGATAACTTGTTTTTTTAGCATTGTGTACAGCTTGGATTTGCACCTTACTGATATGTCATATTTGCACTCTTTCCTACTTTGTACTGCAACTGCTGCACAACAATTTCATGTAGGATAAACAAAGATCTTACTGTGATGCCGACTTTATATTTGTTGATATCAGATAGTGTGGAAAGAAAGATTTTTGTTGTGATTTAAACAAACAGAGGTTATAAGGTAGCAAAAATGTGTTTAGGGAGTTAAGATATTATCAGCCACTGCAGAATTTCTTTGTTATGTTAAAGATTTAAATCTGTAGCACAACATTGCCCAGCCACAGTCAACGGACTAAACCAAGGAGGAAGGAAATGCACTCAGTGTGGATCAGCAGCATAATATAAGCCTTACATCTGCAGTTTAGTGTCACCACAACTTTCACATCATATTAATCTCAGCACAGAAATAAAAAATGGTGTCTGACCTCAGAGTCTCCAGTCTACAGTTTGGACTCTCCAGAAAATCACACAGCAGCTTCACTCCTGAATCTTGCAGCTCATTGTTGTCACTCAGCTCCAGCTCTATTAGATGGGAGGGGTTGGACTTCAGAGCTGAGACCAGAGAAGAACAGCTGATCTCTGACAAACTGCATAAACACAATCTGAAAAAATAAAATAAAATAAATAAATAAATAGTGTCACTGTCCTGTTTAAAACAATTCCATGTAGTAATCTGTTCTGACTAACAGTTTCAAAAATGGAAATGTTCAACAGGATTCAGATTAATAACTTTCAGCTATTCATCACTAAATATGTAATTTTGGTGAATATTTCAATCTCTCTCTTGTTGTCAAGTTTTTAACCACCACTACTTTTAAGTATTAACTTTGTATTCATTTTGTGTGTTGTTGAAAAGAGATAAACAGTGACCATTTTAAAACAAAAAACATAAATTGCTTCTGTTTATTATTCAAGATAAACCTAATTTGTTTTAGGTGACGTGTGTCAGTTAGTTATGTGATGCACAGCTTCACTGAAAGGGATTTTGACATATTACACAGGATCAACTCACTAAAGCTCAGTTTATTATGATACAACAAATATTACTGTCTAATGATAGAATTGTAGGTTATCTACACTAACATCCTAAGCAAGTCAAACCAAGTCAAATTTTATTCATACAGTCCAATATCACAAATCACAATTTCCCTGAAGGGGCTTTAAAATCTTTACAGCATACAACACTCTCTATCCTCAGACTCTTGATTCAAGTAAGAAAAACCCTAACCCAAGAAACCCTTTTAACAGGAGAAAGTCAGTTTCAGGAGTTTAGTGTCACCACAAATTTATATCGTATTAATTTCGGTACAGAAGTAAAAAATAGTGTCTGACCTCAGTTTCTCCAGTCTACAGTGTGGACTCTCCAGAAAATCACACAGCAGCTTCACTCCTGAATCCTGCAGCTTGTTTTCACTCAAGTCCAGCTCTCTCAGATGGGAGGGGTTGGACTTCAGAGCTGAGACCAGAGAAGAACAGCTGATCTCTGACAAACTGCAGCGACTCAGTCTGAATAAAGAAAAAAATGATGTAACTTCAGAAGACAACGTTCCTGATTCAAATCATTCAATGTTTTAATAATCTGTTTAGAGCTGTTAAACCAAAATAAGTCTTAAATGTTTTTATTCTATTCAATCATCTAATCATCATTATATGCTTTCCACATCACTGCTAAGTTATGATGAGCCTGGCAATAACAACAACAACAACAACAACAACAACAACAACAACAACAACAACAACAACAACAACAACAACAACAACAACAACAACAACAACAATAATAATAATAATAATAATAATAATAATAATGGACCCTTGTTCTCTTGCAAGGGTGATCAGTTTCAGCCACCTTTGTGTGGTTTTTGCAATCAATGACTTTATGTTTGTGGTTGTTTGTCTCTATGTGTCAGCCCTGTGATGAACTGGTGACCTGTCCAGGGTGTACCCTGCCTCTCGCTCAGCGTCAGCTGGGATAGGCTCCAGCCCCAACGCAACTCTTCAAGGATAAGCGGTTACGGACAATGAATGAATAAATGAATGACTTAATGTCGAGGAGTCCCAGCACCCAGTGTTGCACAGGGAGGAGTTCACCTTTTTATTCCAAATTTATTAATATTGACAGTGCCACATGTTCAAGTTGTACCAAATGTGAGACTGCACTTCCTTGGATCCCCAGAAAGCCACATGCCAATTATGACAGAGATCAGATGAACAGACCTCGAGACAGGAGAAATACATACAGAAATACCTTGCTTTATAGTTGGATGTGACATCATAACATCATGGTAGTTCAATAATGGGTAATTTAAGCATGACTTAGTCTGTGTAGAATTTTATTTGTTAAATGACGGTTTTAGCATTTTAAATCAGCTCAGAAGAAAACAGCACTGAGATATTAGCCTCAGTTCTGCTGTGTCACCACAAATTCCACAAAATATAAATGTCAGCACAGATGTAAAAAATATGGTGTCTTACCTCAGAGTCTCCAGTCTACAGCGTGGACTGTCCACAAAATCACACAGCAGCTTCACTCCTGAATCCTTCAGGTCGTTTTCACTCAAGTCCAGCTCTCTCAGATGGGAGGGGTTGGACTTCAGTGCTGAGGCCAGAGAAGAACAGCTGATCTCTGACAACCTGCAGCGACTCAATCTGAACACAGAATAAATGGTGTTGGCAAGTTGACTACATTAGCATCTAGGCAACTTTACAACAATATAATAGATATAGAAATATACCATTTTTGAGAAACTCAAAAGATACGTCATGTTGCGTATTCACAGGTCAGAGCCTGTATGTCTCAGTGGAAGATGTGTCTATTCAGAATCTTAATGTTTTGGCACAGAGCTGATTAAATCGTCCCTGTAACTGAATTTAATTCCATCACGTGGGAGAACATGAAGTGTCAAATTGATAAAGGTTGGGGTGGTAGTACGATCTTCAATCTACTTTCAACCATTCTTTAAAAAAATCTGGGATATTGTAAGTACACAACTCAACTCTGGTCACGAGTTTTATCGCAGAAATGTAACATATTATAGCTTTAATTTCTATTATTTTCTGCTCTCTTTTCTGTGTAAAAACATACTTGTACTCTGGTTGGACTTCATCTACTTCTTAACAATTATGTCTGATTTGAACCCTAAGATGGCAACTTTTAAATATGTTTATGGCTTTTAAGTAAACATAAAAATACCTGTTTAACAACTGTCCTGGCGCTTCTTATTCTCATTACTACTGTCATCTCCATCAACACACAGCTGACTGACCATGAGCTTCATCCTTAACCATCTCTATAACTGAATTAATGCATGCTGGCCAAGGTGAGATGCATCTTCTTGTAAACTAAAATATAGTCTAGTACCTCCCTGTACAAATATGTCTACAGGACTTATTTATGCTCCTGTTTACTGGTTGAGTAACAAGACAAATTGACGTCATTCTCTGACAGGAGGAATCATTACATCTTTAAGTGTCACATGTTTGTGACAGATCAGACATGATACATCAAACACACACTTCTGAAAATATGCTTTGCACGTTGTCTCTGTGAACCTGTGTGAGTTTAAAATGTGTTTTCTACAGTTTTATGTGTTTGACATGCAACAAAATTATTACTTAAGCACATCATAGGATAAATATGATTAACTTTGGAGTCATACTGTTCAGACGGACAAAAAAGCGTTGTTGTGATTTGTGCTCTGACAAACCCAGAGAACGACTGAAGGAAATGTAAAACTTTCCTGTGGATTTAAATGTGATAGATAGACGCTGCACAAGAGCAATATTGATGAACTGACCTCAGAGTCTCCAGTTTACAGTTTGGACTCTTCAGTCCAGCACACAGATGCTTCACTCCTGAATCCTGCAGGTCACTGAAGCTCAGATCCAGATCTCTCAGGTGGGAGGGGTTGGACTTCAGAGCTGAGGCCACGACTTCACAGTGAGTCTCTGAGAGTCCACAACCAGAAAGTCTGTGAATACAGATAATATTTCAAATGAATTTGGATCACAAAGCTCATTAACGTGGCCAGCCAGAGCTAGTCAGTCACAGGTCAAAGTGCCCTTGAACATCATAACGGACCACAAATTGCTTGCTTTGGACAAAAATTTCTGCCAAATAATGTAAATGCGTCTAGCAGTGTTTAGCAGGGTGCTGGAATCTGTGTTCCCTTAACTTTATTTTAATGTTACACTCAGCTCGGACATATTTCTGAAGTCTTTCCTGTAGTGATTATTTTCATTATCAATTAATCTGTTTATCATTTTCAACAACAATTGATTAGTTTTTTGCCCATAAAATGTCAGAAAATGTTGATCAATGTCTCCCAGAGTGCAAGATGACATCCTCAAATGTCTTGTTTTGTTCACAACTCAACGATATATATATTGTGGATAATCACATCTGGACTTACTGAGCCTTTCTGCAGTTCTTCACAGATGGAACCAGTCTCTGTCGTCCCTCCACTGTTGTGTTGTACTTCTTCAGGTCAAACTCATCCAGAACCTCCTCTGACATCTGCAGCATGTAGGACAGAGCTGAGCACTGGATCACAGAGAGTTCCTTCTCTGATCTGTTCTCTGACTTCAGGAACTCTTGGATCTCCTGATGGACTGAGTGGTCGTTCATCTCCATCAGACAGTGGAAGATGTTGATGCTTCTGTCAGGAGAATTTTTTGTCTTCTTCTCCTTCAGGTTGTTGATGACTCTCTGGATGGTTTCTGGACTGTTGTCTGTCTGACCCAGCAGGCCTCCTAAGAGTCTCTGGTTGGACTCCAGAGAGAGGCCATGAAGGAAGCGGACAAACAGGTCCAGGTGACCATTTTTACTCTTCAGCGATTTTATCATTGCTGCCATCAGGAAGACATCCAGAGATGGATCACAGTAGTCTCTTCCCAGGAAAGCCTTCAGTACCTGTGTGTTCCTGTTGGTGTAACAGTGGAACATGTAGACTGCAGCCAGAAACTCCTGAACGCTCAGATGAACAAAGCAGTAGACTGTTTTCTGGAAGATCACACTCTCTCTTTTGAAGATCTCTGTACAAACTCCTGAGTACACCGAGGCCTCTGTGACATCCAGACCACATCGCTCCAGGTCTTCTTGGTAGAACATGATGTTTCGTTCCTCCAGATGTTCAAACGCCAGCCTCCCCAGCTTCAGAAGAACTTCCCTATCAGCCTCCATCAGCTCCTGTGGACTCGCCTCATGTCCCTCATGGTACTTGTTCTTCTTCCTCTTTGTCTGAACCAGCAGGAAGTGTGAGTACAGGTCAGTCAGGGTCTTGGGCAGCTCTCCTCTCTGCTCTGTAGTCAACATGTCCTCCAGAACTGTAGCAGTGATCCAGCAGAAGACTGGGACTCGACACATGATGTGGAGGCTCCTGGATGTCTTGATGTGTGAGATGATTCTGCTGGACAGATCTTCATCACTGGACCTCCTCCTGAAGTACTCCTCCTTCTGGGCGTCAGTGAAGCCTCGTACTTCTGTTACCCTGTCAACACATGAAGGAGGGATCTGATTGGCCGCTGCAGGTCTGGAAGTTATCCAGATGAGAGCTGAGGGAAGCAGATTCCCCTTGATGAGGTTTGTCAGCAGCACGTTGACTGATGACTTCTGTGTGACATCAGACACAACCTGACTGTTGTTGAAATCCAGTGAAAGTCTGCTTTCATCCAGGCCGTCAAAGATGAACACAAGTTTACAGACAGCCAGCTTCTCTGCTGTGACCTTCTGTAATGTTGGATGGAAAACATGGAGCAGACTGAGAAGACTGTACTGCTCATCTTTGATCAAGTTCAGCTCCCTGAACGAAAGCAGAATCAGCAGACTGACATCTTGGTTTTCCAAACCCTCTGCCCAGTCCAGAGTGAACTTCTGCACTGAGAAGGTTTTTCCAACTCCAGCGACGCCGTTGGTCAGAACGACTCTGATGTGTCTCTGTTGGTCAGGTAAGACTTTAAAGATGTCCTGGCACTTGATTGGAGTCTCATGGAGGGTCTTCTTCTTGGACGTTGTCTCCAGCTGTCTCACCTCATGTTGGGTATTAACCTCTTCACTCTGTCCCTCTGTGATGTAGAGCTCAGTGTAGATCCTGTTGAGGAGGGTTCCACTTCCTGTTCCATCAGTTCCTTCAGTCACATGTTCACATCTCCTCCTCAGACTGATCTTATGTTCATCTGTAACTTCCTGCAGACCACCATTCACTAAAAAGACAAAAAATGTGAGACGAAACAAAGAAATACTGACAATCTGGTCATTAATTTAATTACCAATAACAACATCAGTATAAGAATAAATAAAGAAGTAAAGGTTGTCAAGTCCACTGATGGAGATCCTTACTTTGTACAGTGCTTGTCTGACTGTCTGTATGCAGTCCACATCTTGTTCTGGATCTTTTTCCACACTGGAGACAGGAAGAGTCTCTTGATGAAGCAGACCGGTCCCAGTACGAGGTGATGCACTGTCTGCAGAACCAGTGTCCACAGCTGGTAGAGACCGGATCCTTCAAGACGTCCTGACACAAAATACAGCAGGAAAGCTGCTCCTCCACAGAAACACGACTCCTCTTCTTCTTCTCTCTGTGGAGATGAAGACAGTCTTTATAAGACATTACATCAGTGGTGACCAACCCACAGCTTAGAAGTTGCATTTACACATGTGGCTTGTTTATTCACATCCTGATATTTTTTTCATTCACTTTTGATTTCAACCTCATACATGTAAATTACTCTGAGCCATCTCTCAGTGCTTAGTTCATACTCTTATATTCATCATTTTGCTGCCAAGCTTTGTTGGAGACCTCTGATAAACCTTTTAAACTTGCAGTGGCTACTGTAGCTGCTGCACATGTGCATACTGTGTGCATGGGCACTACTTTGGGTTGAGCATAGTGTTAGATGGTGAGATCTGGTGAGGAGTGGACAAAAATGACAGGCAGAACAACACCATTTCAGTATTATAATGAACATAATATAAACTGTGCACAGAGTATGCAGCTTGTCCTTTGCTGCAGCTGAGGATGAGTGCCAAGTTCAGCTTGTGATCTGTGACTGAATAGCCTCATGAAAGTGATATTTTACAATTCTTTTAAAAAAGTAATTTCACAGTCATGATATTGAGCCGAGACAGATTCCATATTCTGTTCAAATTCAGATGCTGCTGCTGAGTGCAGCAAATGGCTCGCACTGTATGCTTTGCAAAGTTCAATATATTAGGCTTCATAAAGTTAATGATCACTCAAAGTTAAAAAGCAAAACTCTACAAAAGCTCTCAGTCACTTTGTGAGTCTTCGGATGGATTCCTCAGGAGACTTTGGCACTTTTCTTCAGTGAGGGGTGCTTTTTGTCACAGCAGCTACTGAAGGTAAATCTATAATATTCTGCAATATTTTACCCAGAAGTACTTTGGACAAAATATGAATCCAGTGTTCTTAAATCTTTGTGCTTTCACCTGGAATTTTGTCTGAGATTTGAAATGGTGCAACAAACCTCAGTCCAGTGGATTTTATCCCTCCAGTAAAGTGCACAAATTACATTTCCACTGTTTAATACTTTGTAGTATTTTCACAAAAAGCTGGTGATGGACATTGTGTTGTGTCTAATTCAAATGGTAGAGACACAAGTTACTGTATTAAATGCATTAATAATCAGATGTGTTTGAATTCATGGCACTTTGTGCTCGTTAACTGATTAATATAAGCACTCGGCTGGTAACGCATAAGTACTACAAAACACACACTACCTCGCATGAAAATAAAAAAATAAATCTTTAATTTATTAGGCTATAGGCAATTTTACAACTGCATTTTGTACTGCTTTGCCTCAAGACTGGGGGAACATAAAACCCAATACCCTCTGTAGATGGCACCTATGACTGTATCACACTGTTCATAGAGTTTATACTGTATACATCTTAGCATATAATACTCATACAGTATATATGTACATTCCTCTATACTGAACTGCTTTTTGCGCTCCTGGTTAGGTCCCAAACTGCTTTGAATTTTTGTTGTCTCAGTACTTACAGTGACAATAAAATTGACTCTAATCTGATCCTCTTTGACAAGATTATTTCTGTAAACAGATAAAAAGTAATGAAAACCAAAAAACAACAGACTCTTGGTCTTTTGTCTTGTGTTGTGGTAGAGAGCAGACACTATTTTATAATTTTACGACTCAGTTTGCAGTAATAAATCAGCAGGGTGTTTGTATAAAATTCCATACACTCTTTCCATGTTTTGAACCTTTGAACAATGTTAAAAATGTTAAAAATAATTTTTAACAGTGAACCTGAATTTCTTCAGGTCAGCTTACGGTAGGAACTGTCTCCCATGATTCCTTGTGTCAGAGGGTGCAGGTTCACTATTGAAGTATGGAGGTTCCTCT
The DNA here is from genome assembly GCF_056507025.1 of Lutjanus erythropterus. Lineage (NCBI taxonomy): Eukaryota > Metazoa > Chordata > Actinopteri > Lutjaniformes > Lutjanidae > Lutjanus > Lutjanus erythropterus. Next base: position 31,388,143 of record NC_139337.1, read on the forward strand.
TTGGAAAAGTCAGTCTTCACAGACAGACAGCTGGATACTGGAGACTCTGCTCTCAGTCTATGGAGACAATAAATAACAACAAATAGTTACGCTTTTCTCAATTTGCATGTTCTGTGTATAAAACCCTTCAGCTGCAGCATCTCAATTTTCAGGCACTGACATTACTATCAGCAGTTTAAGTGACAAATGTTACATTAGAAACGAAATTATATGATAATTACGTAGCAAAATTATTGTAACCAAAATGTTCACGATTATCAGTTGTGCAATGTCATTGTTTTCACTGATTCCAGACATCCCCATTCTGCTTCGACAGCGTCTGGACAGTATAGAGCTTTATATGCCACTTGCTATGGCAACAGCTGTAAAGTGAGAGCCATGTTAAGTCAGCTTGGACTTCAGGCTGTTCCTGGATCACATCTGGTCAGAACATGAACATAAACTGCACACAGTGCATGCAGCTTGACCTCCACTGCAGTTATAAGAATGAAATAACAAGTTCAGCCTGTGATCTGTCACTGTCTGAACAATCTGACCAAGCAATGGGAAAACACAGACCTGATTCACAACATCCTGGATTAAAGGTGTTGCACTTGATGGGCAGACCAGTTCTGAGCTAACAGGGCGCAACACGCAAGAATTTCATGGCGGCTGTGTGGCCCCAGTTTGGCTTCATGCCCATCAAAAAAAATCCTAAACTGTGCGGCCGCAGTGGGCTTGATGCCCCGACCATAATCTTACTGATACCACTTATCAAACAGTACTGTTATCGGTACTTTTTCATTATTAAATACTTACTTTTTTAAAAAACACGATCTATTAAAAATATATATATGTATGAATTTATTATCGCTGTGATTGATATAAAATCATCACTATTACACAATTAATGGTCCTTTACTTGTTTTAATGTAGTCAGGGAAATAAAAACCCACTTAGTAACTTCATTATGTGTCAGGTTTCCTGGTAGTTCACTTGGTAGAGCTGTTGAGACCAGGACTGTCTCCAGGTGGTATGCAAAATGTTTTTTGGGGGCCCCGATGCAACCGCATAGTCCACATATGGCAAGAAACAGTCAAGACAAGCAATCAGTTGTGATTACATTAACTTTAAAGACCAAATCATCTTCAGGTCAGTTTATAGTAGAAACAGTCTCTTACTTTGTGTCTGAGGCTCCAGGTTCATTACTGAATAACGGAGGATTTCCTTTCGACCGGTCACTCTTAACAGACAGACAGCTGGATCCTGGAGACACTGATCTGTCCTCCTCTTCCTCCAAAGCACTCATCTTCTCAAGTCTGAGAGGTAAACCAGCAACACTAGATGCACACAGGTACACATTATAATAAAGTCAGCACTCCACCTGAAAAATTAGTATCTTCTTAAAAACCATGCATATTTTACTAGTCATCATAATGTTCAAACTTGAGTCTGTTTAAAATCCAACAGTCAGAATTATACATTTGATGTTTATCAAGATAAAAAATAATTCTACAGCTCAAGACAGTTTCACTTTGTCGTAAAATTGTTGAAGTATCAGACTGTGAACATACGTTATCAGAAAGACTAAACACTCAGGAGTCACGTCATGACTTTCTCCCACCAAAAGCTAATGTTAGCTGCTGAAGCTACGATGCCTGTGTGTTTTTCATACCCGGATGTTGTCACACAACAACTGGTCTTAATCATTCTTTCCCTTAACGGCTGATAAAAGCACCAGGAGTCGATAAAACACTTCAGGTAAGATAATGTTACAGGTGACAGTGAGATGTATTGTGTACAATGAGAAGTGAAGTTCACTGAGCAGTTTCACACAGAACTAAACTACAATAAACCTTCCTTGAATTTTAAAATTGTGTTAAACTGGCAAACAACATATGTGTAATTTATGGCACAGTTCAAATGGAATAAAAAAAATTGTCTCTCATAACATACTGCTGTTCATATTTTTTCCAAAGACAAATCCCATGGTGCACACTGATCAGTGTCAAATATAGGGAGACACAGCCCACACAGGTGATGACAACAGGACGTAAAGTCCTTTAGTCCTCTTGGATAACTGCATTGTGAAACCAAAACTGACTGGACTGCACATAAGCAGTGTCTCAAAAAAGTGAACCTTGGTCCAGACTTAGCCTTGGGGTGTTTTCACACCTGTAATTTGGTTAATTTGCTCCAAAACAAAAGAATGAAACACAGATGCATTTTAGCTCTGGTTCGGTTTGTGTCCACACTGACTTTTTAAAAAACGAACCAGGAAGAGCGAATGGACAAGCAGGTAACACGTTGATTGGACAGTTTTGGTGACTGTCATCCTACATCATCAGGACAGACGTGGGGAACGTTTACGCGGCACTTAAATGTATAGTTGAGAGGGCGAGGTAAGGGTTCGGGTCTGATCGGGGCTTATTTCTTACATATTTCACAAGCACATGTCAGGTTTGGGCTGTAATATATTTATTCATTTATTTTCATTTTTCTTCCCAACTTAGTCATTGCAACTTCCAGTTCCCTGCATGTATTGTCCCTGTCACTGAAAACTCCTTCTGGTTGGTGCTCAGAGGGAAGCTTGTTAAGAAAAATGTCGGGCTGCTGTTGTGGTCTGTTTGCCACTGTGATACTGTTGCACTCTTATCTGACTCCCGAGTGTAGGGTGAGTACTTAACTTAATACTTATGACTTATAATCATTAAGACACGGAGACGAGGCTGAAGGTACAACTGAAGCCGTTAGTGGTGGCTCTCGGAACAACAACAGACATGAGCAATCGAGCCCTAATCATTGCAGCCAACATAGCAGAGCACCGAGTGCTCGTACGAATATACCACAGCTGCGATCGGGTTCAGGATGAAATGTGCTAATGCGGGTCGGGTTCGGGTCGGCATCGGCCCGACAGGCTCAACTTTTCAGGCCCGATTAAAGCGCTAATAGAGGCTTTTTTGTACAATCTGAATACAGGTGTTCCCTGGGCAAAAAAGGTTAGAAAAGCACTCTGAACACTATAGCATATGTTCATCTTAGTTAGCTCGTAGCAAACAGTCTATTTCCTTCAGTTACAAGAAAGGCCTGAGGCAAACTGTTTGAGTGAATATAGAAGAAATGAAGAAATGTTAATATTGATTAACTTTCACACACATTTTAGACCGTGAAAAGTGTTTTTACAGTCTGAGTTGAGACCGCAAACGGACGCGGGCTTTTTGAGCAGTTTTTTTTTTTCACAGCTGGTTAACACCCAAAATAAACACATCAACTGCGTTTACAGTGTGTGTGTGTGTGTGTGTGTGTGTGTGTGTGTGTGTGTGTGTGTGTGTGTGTGTGTTCTTCCAAACCTGTAACTCGCTTTCTTATATTTTCTTTTATTCCTGAATTTTCAGCTCCTGTCATTTGAATAAACACGTTATTAAAGCGAAACTTGGCTGTCACTGAAGTCCCCCCTCCAGCGACGACACTCAGACTTCCTGGCAAATTTCTTCAGAATAAAAGCGCCCGTCCTACTGGTGTCAATGTCTTCTTGAGACGTCAACTCAGTCTCAGGTATGTTATTAATGTTATCAGAACTCAGTAATGGGAGACCGAAGCGCCCTTAAAGAGACAAGGAGGTAACAAGGACAAAAAGACGAAAGTCCTACATGAGATATGCAGACAACCCTGAAGATCTCCGTCTTCTATTCTATTTATTCTTTAAACAAAGGTAAACAAACAGACCTGTGACTCTACATCCTGGTCAGGGTCTGACAAACATCAGTCTGAATTAAATACCAGCCGTGGGTGACATTCTAATTAATAACCGACAGAGGGGGCTAGATTAATGCAGGCCTCATATACATACATGCCCAAAACATGGAGCCTTTGGGACAGTAAATTAACCTCTAAATTCTGAAAGAAACCCAACAAATATGTGTGAGTGTGTGTGTGTGTGTGTGTGTGTGTGTGTGTGTGTAGAGGAAGATTGAATAATATTGCATAGAGCTGCAACAATTGTTAATTAACTATTAAATTAAACTGCATCTATTATGATAATTGATGAATCATCGAGTAATTTTTTAATTAAAAGAGTGAAAAATTTCAGATTTAAGCTTCTTAAATGTGAATATTTTCTAGTTTATTTACTCCTCTCTGACAGTAAACTGAATATCTTTGAGTTGAGGGCAAAACGAGACATTTGAGGACATCATGTTGGACTTTGATCAACATTTTGTGACATTTCATGGACCAATCAACTAATCAATTAATGGAGAAAATAATCACCAGATTAAAATTGTTACAGGAAAAACATGAAAGGTCAAGTCAAAGGTTGAAAATGTACATCTGTCTGCTCCACATGTTTGGACCTATTTTTCAAACTTTGAATTGAGACTGAAAGATAATAATGAAGATAATCATCACAGGCAGAAGTATCACTCCAAATGCTCCACATGTTTGGACCTTTGCTTCAACTGACAAAATTGTGACAGGTTTAATTAATCAATTAGTCATTTTGAGTCATTTTTTAAATGAAAAACAGTGAAATCTCTCTGATTTCAGCTTCTTAAATGTGAATATTCTCTGGTTTCTTTACTCCTCTCTAACAGTAAACTGACTATATTTGAGTTGTGAATAAAAAGTTGAAAACAGTCATTAGCTGCAGCCCAAAAGACATGATGTTAGGCTAAACTATTTCACCATATTATATATTGAAGAAATCCAACAGTAACTGAAAGTAATCCAGTTACATTAATATTGTGATACTTGCATTGTATTAGTGACTACATATTTTAACAGGTCATTAGTAACAGTTTTTAAAGTGTGATTTCAGTTAGGGTGCATGACAGGTTATTATAAAATTATATCACATCAGATGTAGTGTTAAAAAGTTAATATCCTACTTTTATTTTGAATGGCTGATATTTCCTGCCGCCTCTTTCCTCCCACATAATGTTGGATGACAGGTTTTCTCTCTTTCCGCCTGTTTGAGGAAGTGAAATGTAATAACCAAACAGGCGGGAACAGAGGAAGCCTACTCTGTGTAATTAACCCTTTCAGTCCTACGCTGAAATATTTTGTACTGCTTCCTTTTATCTGCCTCCTCTTATTATCTTCACACATGGATTAGCTGGACAATCAGTGACGTTGGTAGTTTACATTCGTATTATAAACCAAAAATATAAAATTTGAAAAACTTCAACAATAAAAGCTTGATTCAGCTTTTATTTTAAAAAAGTAAAATTATGTAATAGTGAAAAACACATGATAAAAAAAGTGTTAAAAAATATTCATTATTGAGTAAATTTCAAAGAAAAAATAGAAAAAGTAAAACATTGAAAAAATACATTGGAAAAAAAATGCCCTGAGAAAAACAGTAATACAAAAGGCATGCAAAATATCAAACATATGAAAACATCACATTCATCATCTTGTATATGAAGAAGCTACATTTTTTGCCACTGTTTCTGATATGTGCACATCATTACTCTCCCTCTACATGGTTTTCCTGCTCAACATTCTTCCAGTGTTGTTTTGTTTCCAAACCTGAGTGAATCACTTTCAGAAAAAACACTTATTACAAACACAGGCATTTATCCAGAAGCTGGTTCAGAACAGGCTCAGACACCCTGTTTACAAACTGTGTCCTGAGACCTGAGAGCAGCCTCTCTGCTGGGACGCTGTCCTCTGCTGGGACGCTGTCCTCTGCTGGGACGCTGTCCTCTGCTGGGACATTCATCTGTAGTGTTTCCCTTCTTCGACCTGGAAGATAACCAGGGAAAAGACTTGTTTAGTAAGAAACAATCACTTTTAAACAAAGATCTCTTAGAAACTACAGAAGTAAAACAGAAATCTAATGCCATGTTTTTGCCGGGTACAGATCATATATCTGATGTATAAATCACTTGTCCTGTGTTCTCCTTTGACAATTTCTTCATATTTCTTGGTTTCACAGTGACACCCCCATTTGTATCAATCTGTCCATCTACTGGTAATTCTCAGTTGTCATAGATGAAAAATTGTTTCCTTGTATCCAATCAAAACTTTCATAAATCAGTAGCATCTGTATCACATGCAGAGCTCAAGATCACTTTAAGCCAGACAGCAGCTACAAGCACAAAAGCAACAGACTCTGAACAACAGTCACATTAGCCTCCTGCCTAAAGTCTCTGAGAGCTTCAGCATCAAAAATCAACTGGTGTGAAAGAATTCCACATGAATTGAATGACTGAACAAACCTGGAGAACCTCTATAATGTAGATATTCTCTTTTTTTTCCTGGTTTGTTCGTGTTATTCACTTCAATACTGGTATTTAAACTGAATCACAATTTGTTCTCTAACTTTAGTTTCTTAAATACAACCCCTCAAAATTCCTCAACATTCAGGATGCTGCCTGACAAATGGTTTGTATTTAGCCACTTACTTTTACAGTAATGGATTTGTGATCAAGTTAATGGAGAAAAGTACATGAAGCCTCAGTAATGAATAATAAGCATATCCAGGTATCTTCATATTGGCTCCATCTGCTAAGAGATGGACACATGCACATCCAGTTCTGTACCAGTGTATCACTGTGGTGTGACGTCTGACAGGTGGAGTGCTGCTGCAGGAGCGTGACGCCTTTACCTCTCAGATATACGTTACATTTCCAGACGTCCCTCCTCTCTTAGTCTTGGACCATCAAAGTCACTTTGTCTGAGGTTGAATTCAGGAAAACTTCAAATGTTGGGCGGAAATTGGGTCTATACTTTGTGTGAAATGGTGCACGCTGAAAAGCAGAAGGAACATGTCATTTTCAAATCTGCTGTAAAACAGTTTATTTTTCTACTTTCCTAATTATGAATCTATTTGACATGTTACAAATGAAGAAGCGACTTGACTCACCTCAGGCTGTATTGTGAATCCCTCTGGCTCACAGCAGACACTGTAACTCTGACCAAAGCTGAGATCACAGTCGGAGGAGATCCTGATGTTCTCAGAAAATAGTGGAAATGGTGCCATCTGCTGGCAGAGAGCAACTCTAGCAGGAGCTAAACAACACTGAACAGTGGTGATAACTAATAACTGCTTCAACACTTATTTCAATGAGGAAAAACTCCACAGATTATTATTAAGAGGTTTGATGCACATTCTTGTCCTCTTCAGAGTCGGGCAGCAGACAGGCCTGCAGTTTTTGTGATGACGGGGCTAAAACAAGTTTAACGTTGTTCTTCATCTCTACAGGTTAACTTTGTGTCTGTGCTGATCATGTAATATAAAAACTAGCAGTCACACATTCAACTTTCACACATTAAACTGCAGGAAATATGATGATCAAAATGTTTTTACTTCTAAACCTGTAGATTCAAAACGTTATGCATCACACAGAGGTATCAGTAATAAACAGACCTTTTCATAACCAGTTAAAAACTCATGGTAGCTTTAATGAACAATGTTTAGCACATCATGCTGAATCATTACCAAGCTGTTAACTCCATCATCATCTCATTATCATTACTCAGCATGTTGTGTCCCCTTAAGTAAACTTAATGCTTCATAAGTGACAAATGGGTACTAAAGTTAAATAACTCATTGAGTTAGTATTGAACATGACACCCTGTGTTAAGAGCAGTTCATCAGTTTGAGCAGCTTCTAATTCTGTTTTCAGTTTAACACTGAGGTTATTTTCACTTCTGAATTTATGGATTGTGCCTTTAACTCTCCAATGGTTGCTCTTCTGAGTAACAACAGACTGGACAAGTGCTCCCTGGAAACTAATTTACTTTAACTCTGCAAATAAAACATGACTTCTCTCAGTGCAGTGAGTCAGTCAGCGTCAAATTAAAATGAAGACTTAAAACTCAACAAATGGGCTTCATTTAGAACAACATGGAGGACAATTATACTTCTGGAAACTGAAGTATGTAGATTTACATCATATGAAAAGTAAGACGGAATTTGAATATGATGATTTCTTTTTTTCTGCAATAATACAAATTACAACAATATGAGAACACAGAATAAATATATACATGTGAATTATGTTAATCACTAATAATGACACTAAAGTTTACTCAGTTTTTATGTTACATTTGATGTATGTTGTGATTCAACCTACATCACAAGAAAAACATTCAAGTCCAGTGATGTTAATAGATGTTAGTAGTGTTTCAATGTAGTGTGGCTCCTGGGACCCACAGGTGGTCCTTTGAGTTTGTCCCTGGGAAATCGAATGTGTCCCAAATATGTGTGTTTTTAGTGTCATATATGGTTATAATTGTGGTTATATTTGTGTATTTGCAATATATACACTGATGCAGCAGATAATAACACTGACAGGAGCATCAGGCTGAAGAAGCCTGACTGATCAACCTTAACTCTTAGATATAAAACTACAAAACAAGAGTTTGCTCAGCGCAACACAAATGAATACAAACTGCGAGAGTGTGTGAGGGTGTGGTTACATTACTTTAGTCAGTCATAAAGTGTGTCACTCAGCTGTGTTTTGGTTTTGCTGCCACATGAAAACAAAGAAGTCACTGTCTTCACAGCAAAGTCTGTCCAGACTGTGAAAAGCAAACTAATCAACATTTATGAGTCGGGCAAAAGACAGTTAAAACAGTCTAAAACTGGAGGTCTCACAAATATGTTTCGGAGCTGTGGAGCCGTCTTGCTTTGTAGAACATTTCTCTGGAAGCCGCAAGAAGAGAAACCAACACAATCAGTTGATCAGTCACATATTCTTTCAGTCATGGACCGACATGAAGTTAGCTTGTAGCTGCTATTTTACAAACACTAGCTCTGCTGCTGCAAAGACGTTACATGATAAACAGGGGCTTTTATTTCTTTTCTGTGGCAGCAAACGCAAGATGCAACCTTTCAGTAACCTGAGCTGATCTACACACTTTTCTTCTTTAGTTTTCATAAAACAGCCTCCATAACATCATCTGCAGTGGTTTCCACTGTTGTTATTACTCCTCCTTGCTTGCAGCGCACAGCTTGACAAACCTGACTGGCTAAATATTAGTACCCTCATGGTGCTGATTGGTTTGTTATCTTTTGTTTCAAGAAAGCACTGTTACATGTCACAATGCCAGATCAGAGAAACAGCCAACTCAGTGGAGTGGGTGGATGTGGAGGTCTGGACCCTGGCTACATATACTGAAAACTTTGAAGGAATTTGTTTTAAGTTATTTAGCATATTTTTTGGGAAAATGGTGTAATTCCTCGGAATGATTTCCAGTGACAATCTTCACTTCAAGACTATTTTTGGTCTGGAGGCCACACTGGAAGAGTTTATAAAAAAAAAAGAAAGAAAGAAAGAAAAGAAAACACCAAATGAAGTCCAGGTAGAGGTTCCAGGTGGAGGAGGTGTTTGAATGTGCAGAGACATAGAAGGACAGAGCAGCAGCAGAGCAGTCCACACACACTGATGATCCTCTGTCACATGATCCAGAGGAACACACAGGGATGATGGTGTTCAGACTGCAGTTCCTCTCTCAACACATCCACCTTTCCCATCTCTCAGACAGAGATCATCTCCTCCATCTGAAGAGAGAAGACAGACAACGGAGGTCAAAAATCAGTGTTTACTGCTGAAACCATCACAGACTGACTTCAACCCTGTACTGACCTCAGACTCTCCAGTCTATAGTGCGGACTCTCCACAAGGGCAGACAGCTGTTTCACTCCTGCATCCTGCAGCTCATTGATACACAGCCACAGATCTCTCAGATGGGAGGGGTTGGACTTCAGAGCTGAGGCCAGAGAAGCACTGCTGATCTCTGTCAAACTGCAGTCAATCAATCTGAAAAAAAGAATAAATAATGTAACTTTAAAAGACAATTCTCCTACTTGAAATAATTCAGCATTAATAATAATAATAATAATAATAATAATAATAATAATAATAATAATAATAACTTTATTTATATAGCACCTTTACTTTATTAAGTTCAGAGACGAAAAAGGTTTAGAATGTAGAAGTTTAGAAAGTGGAAACTCCAAAAATCTGAATCCGACAGGATCCAAAGGATTGCGAAATAGAAAAAGTGAAAAAGAGCTCTCATTAATATTAATGATATTGATGACAACATGGATACATGCTTGTGACTTCAAAAAAAAACAAAAAAAACAAAACAAAACAAAACAAAAAAAACCCTGACTCAAGATTGCAATTTTTTAGATGGTGCCAAATATGTCAGGATCAGTTATAAAGAAATGTGAACAAAAGACATCTACAAGATTCATTTTAGGAATAATGGAATCATAAAGTCAAAGCATATTTACTTTAAACCAGTTTTCAGTCAGTATTAGCATCATAAAGCCTCATCAAAATGGTGGAAAAAGCAAATACTGAATACAGTATATTTGTTACTGATTTATAGAGAATATTTACTCATTGTATTTATGTAATTAAAAAAAAAACACTGGCTCTGAAGAAGGCCTTCTACCATAGGTTCTCCTTAACGCTTAGAAGTGGAGAATGACAGGAGGTGTTTAAGCTGACACTAAAACCTGCACACTGGTCCTTTCAGAGTTCCAAAGTTAATCATGCAGAATAGGTTCTTCTTGTTCTATGAAGTTTTAAATGTGGAACTTTGCCATATCTAATGGACTAAACCTCTAAAGAAGAGAATAGATTTTAGCATTAATACTAAACTCAGTGTCAATCAGTATAATATCAGTCCTCTGTCTGCAGTTTAGTGTCACCACAATTTCCACATCATATTAATTGCAGCACAGAAGTAAAAAATAGTGTCTGACCTCAGTTCCTCCAGTCTACAGTGTGGACTCTCCAGAAAATCACACAGCAGCTTCACTCCTGAATCCTTCAGCTTGTTGTGCCTCAGGTCCAGCTCTCTCAGATGGGAGGGGTTGGACTGCAGAGCTGAGGCCAGAAAAGCACAGCTGATCTCTGACAAACTGCAGCCCCACAATCTGAATAAAGAATAAATGATTCAAATTTAGAAGACAATGTTTCTGCTTGAAATCATTCAATGCTCCACAATCTGTTCAGAGATGAAGAAAGTTCAGAATGTAGAAGTTTAGAAAACATAAACTCCAAACACTTGAATCCAACAGGATGCAGGTTCAAAACTATAAAATACTACAAGTGACAAAAAGCTGACAACATGCTACTACCTCAATAAAGACAGTGTCTTCTTCTCTTCAACTCTCTCTATACAAACTCCTCTTGTGCAGTTAAATGCAGATAAACATCCACAGAAACTGATTTTATATTCAACTCTACCTCCCAAAATTTCCAAAGATGCCAAATACGACGATTTTAAGTCTTTGCTTTCCTGCAGGTGAGGTTCTTTCTGGCCCAGCAGCCAGTGGCTGTAGTGGTCAGGAAAGTATTTGCATCTGGTTAATTTAGGCCTCAGCTTACTTGGACTTCTTGTTAAACTTCTCCTAAAGGTATAAAAGGCCACCATAGGAACTCATCATTTTACAAAATCATTATGACGTACTGCACATCAGCAAAATATTTCATCCTGGTTGGGTCTTACAGATAATTTTATTCCCTTTCATTGGCTTCAACACAGTACTTTGCTAATTGTATGCAGAACAAAGTTGATGCTTACCACCAACTAGTGATGCCTTGTTGTCCTGATGGCCTAGTGGTCTGAGCACACGCCTTGTAAGTGTATGGTTCAAGGATTAAAGAGCCTCTTGTAGACTAAACTAACAAGGAAATAAGAATCCCAATGTTCACAATCTGACTGGATCACATCACTGCTGCCTGTGGCTACACTGTTTCTTCTTTCTCTTCTCGTGCCCTGAAACTATCTGGGTCTCAGAAATCGTAACAGCTTCAGATTGGCCAGATGGTGGTGCAATAAGAACAGGGGATGTCACAAGAACCAATACTGCGATACCAAGTGGATGCCAAAACTTTGAAAATGTGGCAGTACTCATTCTCATAAATGCTTACAAGTGCTGTAGTCTGCCGTTAAATGCCAAAGGAGGAACAAGAAGAAGACACTGAACAACAGCAACTACACATGTAAGATAACGACATTTGCAGCTGCAGCAACAGCTCTGCTTCAACCCTTCAAACAGAAACAGTCAACAAAAAGGCAGGTTAATAACTTCCAGAAACATTGTATGCACAACATTTATTTTATGTAACTGTGAGGTCTGGGGTTTGAATCCCTAAGTGCAGTAACAGTGTTGTAAGTCATGCAGGTGGGGTGTTTTAAAATCCATCCAACCATCCATTTTCTTCTGATTGTCCAGGGTTGGGTCAGGGTGGCAGCAGTCTACGCAGGGTATTCTAGAGGTTTACTTTAACAGCTTTGCAGCAACTCACTCGCCACTCAGTCACTTCTTTTCAGTTAAATAACAAACAAGGACTATATAATACTCACAATCTGCTTGGACCCTGTCATTACTGCTTGAAGCTGTATATTTAAGGTTTTAAATGTGTAACTCAACTTTGCTCTGCTATTGCCAATGGACTAAACCACTGAAGAAGAAAATAGACTTAAGCATTAAGATACACTGTGTAGATCTGTAAAATATCAGCCTTATATCAGCAGTTTAGTGTCACAACAACTTCCATGTCATATTAATCACAGCACAGAAGTAAAAAGTAGCATCTGACCTCAGAGTCTTCAGTCTACAGTGTGGAATCTTCAGAAAATCACACAGCAGCTTCACTCCTGAATCCTGCAGCTTGTTTTCACTCAGATCCAGCTCTGTCAGATGGGAGGGGTTGGATGTCAAAGCTGAGGCCAGAGAGGCACAGCTGATGTCTGACTGCAAACTGCATTTATCCAGTCTGGAAAAAAAAACAAACACATATGATATAATTTCAAAAGAAAATGTTTCTGCGTGAAATTATTCAATGCTTAATTATCTGTTCATGGCTGAGGAACATTTAGAACGTAGAAGCAGGGCTGTGACGGTTTTTTCTGACTGCAGTGACAAACAACATATTATCAACAGATGGCGGGTAACAGCAAATGCTTTAATAATCACGTTGTATTGGACTTTATTGAAGAATCCTGTCAGAAGCACAGCATAGCTTTTTTAAGGAATAGGGCAGTGTGTAATGTGTGTGGCATGCAAGTGAAGGAGAATGAGCAGCAGGCTGCTGGTGCTCTAAACTTAAACTTAAACTAAGCAGCAAGCTGTCAATCTGGCAATAAATATACAGTACAGATTACAGTGTGTCAGTTAATAAACGCTGCAGCTTCTCAACACCAAGAAAAGTCTTGTCTGTTAAGAACAAATAAAATAGGACTCAACACAACATCCCAAAGTTTCAGAACATACCAAAAGATGGTATTTTATTATCATTATTAATTATTATTATTGGCTGTGAACGTTCAGTTTTGTTTGGCTGCAAATAGGTTGCAGTAATCATTGTGTGTTTCTGCATTATGCAGGATTATTGAATGAAAATAAAAATAAACATACCCCAAACAGTTCAGGAGAAATTTAAATTGGAGTTCCTCCTCCCCGCCACAATAACAGCAGCCATCTGTACACCATGCTGGGCCAACCGTTCTTTTAAACATTATATACAGACGCAGTCACAGTCACCAAAAATGATTTTCAGGCTTGGCAAACAGCAATGTGTATGCTAAATTTACCTATTTGCATCTTCTCCTCCTAGTATTTTACACCATAGAGTAGAAATATCCCATGCATATTCATTAAAGCAGACATACTAAATGGACACTGGTTGTTGTCTTGCACCTTCAAAAGACACAATCCTCAGTGTGCACCCTTAATAGATCAGCTTGCACAATTGTTTGAGGGTGATATCAAGTTTATACATGTTTTTAAACATACAAACCTTTAGAAAATCAGGCCCCTTGTGTCTAGATATTCAGTGTGGATCAGTATAACATCAGTCTGAAGAGACGAATCAGCTCGTACATAAAGTGGTCTGGATACAAGCGCACCAAGGTGAGGCTGAGCCCTAACAGAGTTCCAAGATGATGTGATACAAGCAACGGCTCCCAGGCTGACAACTGTGAAGAAATGGACCCCATCTGAGGCTGTAGAGCAAGTGAAATCTGCTCAGACATGGAGACATTGTTGGTCAAGTGCAACATGGTAAAGATGGTTTTGGTCTGGTGGCAAGTCATCCCACTTGGAAAAAAGCGGAAGAAGTGAAGAGGAAGAGGCGAGTGGATCTGGGCCAGAAGCTTATCTTTCCAGCAGACATCATGACAACAAATATCAGGCCAGACCTGGTCTTGTGGTCTCCCTAACAGAGCACCCTATGCATTGCAGAAGTAACTGTACCTTGGGAGGCTGCAGTGTGTTAAGCATGAGAGTGGCAAAAGTTGAAGTATACACACATAGAAAGTTGAGGCAGAACTGCAAGACTATGAGTATTACCAGTGGATGTGGATTGCAGAGATTTGTGGCCAATTCAGCCACCGGACTCCTGAAAGAGATGGGTGTTTGAGGTTGGTTCCTATGGCCGGGTACAAGGTCACTGTTGGAGGCAGCTGAATCTAGCAGCAACTGGCTTTGGCTGAAGAAGAACAAGACCTGGGCTGTAAGATGACACAAGCAAAGTCTAGAAAGTAGAGAGGGCTACACCTGAGATGCCAGGTATTACCGTTGAGCCCTTTGGAGGTCTCTACTTGATGGGCTTACCTTACCAAACCAAACCAAAGAGGTGCTGATCACTGAAAGGGATATTTACAACAAGTCCTATGAGCTGAACCGCCTTATGTCAGCAGTTTAAGTCACGACAACTTTCACATCATATTAATCTCAGCACAGAAGTAAACAGTAGTGTCTGACCTCAGAGTCTCCAGTCGACAGCGTGGATTCTCCAGAAAACCACACAACAGCTTCACTCCTGAATCCTGCAGCTTGTTGTCACTCAGGTCCAACTTTCTCAGATGGGAGGGGTTGGACTTCAGAGCTGAGCCCAGAGAAGAACAGCTGATCTCTGACAAACTGCAGGACATCAATCTGAGTCAGGAAGAAATTTTGTAGTTAAAAATTATTTACAATCCATTCAGATGTGTTCTGGTTTTGATTGTGTATTTCAACATTAATGTCCATGCCCTTCCCTGAAAGGAATAGACTGACTAAGTTATTTTAATACTGTGGATCATCATCATGTCAGCCTTCTCCAGGCATCATCCAATTGTTGACACACAGGCACAACATTCATACACCTACTTATGTCAGCGCAGATTAAGATGGTGCTGATCTCAGTCAAGAAGAGAACGAGCATATTGATCCTTTCAACAGCTGCATTTGGAAATATGTTTCGATCCCCCTGTGTTCCTTTCTGTGTGTTTGTGTGTGTGTGTGTTCTGAAGGATCAATATCAATTAGCAGACGTGATTTCACACATTCAAATAATCATAAACTACAGAAATATTTCTACTTCAACAAGAACACTTGATCTGTTTTAGACAAATATCAGTGCAGAGGATTTTCTGTATACAGATCTGATCATTTACCAAAATTTAAAATATTATTTACTTACAACTTAATTGTAACTTTATTTACAACAGAGAGTTGATAATTTTCTACAGTTTCTTGAAGAAACAGAAGTTTTTCGTGACTGCAGACTAAATTAAGTTAAAGAAACGTAAATTATGTGTGAACAAAAAATAGGTTCAGCTGTTAATTAAACATATCAGATCTACAGTGGTAACAAAGAATCAGTAAACTGACCCCAGAGTTTCCAGTCTGTAGTGTGGACTCTCCACAAGATCAGACAGCAGCTTCACTCCTGAATCCTGCAGCTTGTTTCCTCCCAGCTCCAGCTCTCTCAGATGGGAGGGGTTGGACTTCAGAGCTGAGACCAGAGAAGAACAGCTGATCTCTGACAAACTGCAGGAACTCAAACTGAAGAAAGAAGAAATTATGTAACATTAGAGGACGATGTTCCTGTAATCATTCAATGTTTTAATAATAAATATAATGTTCAGAGCTGAAGAAGACCTGAAATGTTTGCATTTAAAACATGGAAACCTGAAACATGTGAACCCAACAGGAGGCAGGCAAAAAACTATAAAACACAAACAATGAAATGAAATGTTTAATCAATATGCAACAAAAAATGGTTGGTCCGTGATCCCTCCATTGTTCGTACTGCAGACTAAAAGCAACCGTAGTGTGGAATACACTTATACTGCCACTGTTACTTTATGATGAAATAATTCCCTAAATGCCCAAAAAAAAAAAAAAAAAAAAAAAAAAGCCAAATATATCCAAATGAATTTTGGGCAAATGTGAACAGAAGACATCTTTAGCTCAAACTAATCTGTCAGTATAAGCATCATGTAGCTTCATAAAAATGTTGGAAAAACCAAACACTGAATGTATTTGTTATTGTCTGGTAATTGAAAAAGAGATGATTAATTTCTTGTATTTATGTATTTATTTATTATCATTTAATTAAACAGAAATATGATGTGGAAGAAAAAAAAAAAATCAAGCATTTTAAGAAGTTCAAAGTGAAATATCCTGTAGTTCTTTTCTAGTTATGTGAAGCTTTTAAACGTGTAGCTCAACATTGCTTTGCAACAATCAATGGACTTAACCAGTTAAAAGAAAATAGACTTAGGCAAGAAGCTATTCTGGATCAGTGTAACATCAGTCTTATGTCTACACAACTTACACATCATGGTAGTCCTAGCACAGACGTTAAAAAAATGTGTTAAATAACAAAGAATACCAAGATACCAATATTCACAATATGCTTTTTACTTTTACTTGTCATTACCGCTTGCAGCTATATATATATATATATATATATATATATATATATATATATATATATATATATATATATATATATATGGTTTTAAATGTGTAGCTCAACTTTGCTGTACTATAGCCAATGGACTAAACCACAGAAGAACAAAATAGACTTCAGCATTAAGATCTGCTGTGTGGATCTTTATAATGTCAGCCTTCTGTCTGCAGTTTAGTGTCACCACAACTTTCACATCATATTAATCTCAGCACAGAAGTAAAAAATAGTGTCTGACCTCAGTTTCTTCAGTCTACAGTGTGGACTCTCCAGAAAACCACACAGCAGCTTCATTCCTGAATCCTGCAGCTCATTGTTATTCAGGTCCAGCTCTCTCAGATGGGAGGGGTTGGACTTCAGAGCTGAGGCCAGAGAAGAACAGCTGATCTCTGACAACCTGCAGGAATTCAATCTGAATAAAAAAACATTAACATTCATACACATACTTATGTCAACACAGATTAATACCATGATTATCTCAGTCAAGTCTGTAATAATGATCAAGCCAGACATGGCCTTTCGTTTTTTTGCCCCACAGTATGACTTTTGACTATACAGTGCTGACTGGTAGAACCCTCCTTTTGCTTGACCAAAACAAAAGTTGTCCCAGATTTGTTCCATGATCCATCATCGCCCTCTTGCACAGCTAACTGTCTGGAAAACATGTGAGCCTGCTTTTTGAAATGACGCACTGCACAGTCGAGTTAGCATACTGTGCTTAATACACAGTGGAAAAGAACTGACCTGAGAGTCTCCAGTCTACAGTGTGGACTCTCCAGTCCAGTGCACAACAGCTTCACTCCTGAATCCTGCAGGTTGCGGTTTCTACTCAGGTCCAGCTCTCTCAGATGGGAGGAGTTGGACTTCAGAGCTGCGACCAGGACTCCACAGTGGGTTTCTGAGAGTCCAGAGTTATACAGTCTGTAATGACAAAGAATATAACATTTTATGTACAATGTACAATAGTCACTCAGCACATTACATGAGTGGCTGTAGCTCAGCTGGTCAGCTGCTCAACCTGAGTTGATCAACCATCGATCACAAGGTTTGTGGATTCAAACCTGAGCTCTTCTGTCCTTGTGTCCGTAACTAGAATTACCGCCTCGGAACTGTATTTCACCACCGACCAGTCAAGTTGCAGTTCACATCCATGTAAGTCCATTAATACATTTAGGTAAAATTTTGGCCAAAAACATGTGAGATCACCAAGTGGACAGTTGCAGTATAGAAAGAGAGACAGATCATTTGTGTGTAAAACAGTGGTGATGGATGAGAGCAGCCTGAGATTAAAATATCGTTGGCCACATATTTACATGTTTCTGCTTGTTGATTAGGGATATAGATTAAGTATTACCTTTTTACTCGTGACTTACAGTTACGAGTGTAGTTGTTGTCAGTCCGTTCTATCCCTCTCCCTCTTTTAGTAATTGAGTTACTTGGAGAATTGTTTCAGCCCTACTATAAACACAAATATGATCTAGATAAACTTTTTCAATAAGTAGGTTTAAAAACTTGACATCCTTTATCATGTGCTAATTTTGTATCGTACAGTTGTTTTAATTGTATATCTTTACCCTGATACTGATGGCTTCAGATTTACATTGCTTTATATTGTGGATAATCACAACAAGACTTACAGAGCCTTTCTGCAGTTCCTCACAGCTGGAATCAGTCTCAGTCGTCCCTCCTCTGTTGTGTTGTACTTCTTCAGGTCCAACTCATCCAGTACCTCCACTGTCATCTGCAGCATGTAGGCCAGAGCTGAGCACTGGATCACTGAGAGTTTCTTCTCTGATCTGTTCTCTGACTTCAGGAACTCTTGGATCTCCTGATGTACTGAGCGGTCGTTCATCTCCATCAGACAGTGGAAGATGTTGATGCTTCTGTCAGGAGGGGTCTGAGACATTTTCATGCCCTTCAGGTTTTTGATGACTCTCTGGATGATTTCTGGACTGTTGTCTGTCTGACCCAGCAGGCCTCCTAAGAGTCTCTGGTTGGACTCCAGAGAGAGGCCATGAAGGAAGCGGACAAACAGGTCCAGGTGACCATTTTTACTGTCAAGAGATTTCTCCATGTTGCTGTACAGGAAGTCATCTAGGGGGTCATCATCATCCCAAACTTCCAGGAAGTCCTTCAGTACCTGTGTGTTCCTGTTGGTGTAACAGTGGAACATGTAGACTGCAGCCAGAAACTCCTGAACGCTCAGATGAACAAAGCAGTAGACTGTTTTCTGGAAGATCACACTCTCTCTTTTGAAGATCTCTGTACAAACTCCTGAGTACACCAAGGCCTCTGTGACATCCAGACCACATCGCTCCAGGTCTTCTTGGTAGAACATGATGTTTCCTTCCACCAGCTGTTCAAACGCCAGCCTCCCCAGCTTCAGAAGAACTTCCCTGTCAGCCTCCATCAGCTCCTGTGGACTCGTCTCATGTCCCTCATGGTACTTGTTCTTCTTCCTCTTTGTCTGAACCAGCAGGAAGTGTGAGTACAGGTCAGTCAGGGTCTTGGGCAGCTCTCCTCTCTGCTCTGTAGTCAACATGTCCTCCAGAACTGTAGCAGTGATCCAGCAGAAGACTGGGATCAGACACATGATGTGGAGGCTCCTGGATGTCTTGATGTGTGAGATGATTCTGCTGGACAGATCTTCATCACTGGACCTCTTCCTGAAGTACTCCTCCTTCTGGGCGTCAGTGAAGCCTCGTACTTCTGTTACCCTGTCAACACATGAAGGAGGGATCTGATTGGCTGCTGCAGGTCGAGAAGTTATCCAGATGAGAGCTGAGGGAAGCAGATTCCCCTTGATGAGGTTTGTCAGCAGCACGTTGACTGATGACTTCTGTGTGACATCAGACACAACCTGACTGTTGTTGAAATCCAGTGAAAGTCTGCTTTCATCCAGGCCGTCAAAGATGAACACAAGTTTACAGACAGCCAGCTTCTCTGCTGTGACCTTCTGTAATGTTGGATGGAAAACATGGAGCAGACTGAGAAGACTGTACTGCTCATCTTTGATCAAGTTCAGCTCCCTGAACGAAAGCAGAATCAGCAGACTGACATCTTGGTTTTCCAAACCCTCTGCCCAGTCCAGAGTGAACTTCTGCACTGTGAAGGTTTTTCCAACTCCAGCGACGCCGTTGGTCAGAACGACTCTGATGTGTCTCTGTTGGTCAGGTAAGACTTTAAAGATGTCCTGGCACTTGATTGGAGTCTCATGGAGGGTCTCCATCTTTGAAGATGCCTCAAGTTGCCTCACCTCATGTTGGGTATTAACCTCTTCACTTTGTCCGTCTGTGATGTAGAGCTCAGTGTAGATCCTGTTGAGGAGGGTTCCACTTCCTGTTCCATCAGTTCCTTCAGTCACATGTTCACATCTCGTCTTCAGACTGATTTTATATTCATCTAAAACCTCCTGCAGACAATGACTCACTAAAAAAAGACAGAGACAAAACAAAACAAAAAAATAAAGACAATCTGCTGATTATTGTCATCGATGAAAAAGGATCAGTACAATAATAGACAAGTAAAGGCTATAAAATCGAGTTTTGGAAAAACATCAGAAATGATTCTAGTTTCCTTTGTTTGATTGACAGCAGAGACAACAGGTTGAGCTTCAGCAGCTCATCTGCAGGTCTTCATCTAAAGAACTTATTGACTGTTCCCTCTTCAATGCAACATGAGAACACATCAAAATACATCAAATTTCAGTTTGTTTTGCCGTAAGTGCAGTATATTTGAGTGTTGGAGAAAGTGTATTTTTATGTGTAATCTGCAATAAATATTTCAAGTTAAAAGTTCTTGCTAGTACTCTGTTGTCATCAGTTCAGTTAAAAAGGGTTAAAAGGGTCATTGCATCTTTTTGTATGAATGATAACGTTAAATCATTTTCAAATTTAAACTTTAAAATACAGAACAAGGCATTTCAGTTGTGATTGAATATATTATATTATTATATTGTAATGATTATAAAGGGTATAAGTAATTGTATTCTAAAACAGGATATCAAACTTTTCACAGCATGTTTTGGAGCTACAGTGTATGTAAGTAAAGCTTTTGTTAACCATCAGTTGGCCTTCATCCAGTCTGGGATGCTACACAAGTTGCTTCACAAGAAAAGATTTTTGTTGGCTTGCATTTACGAGTCGTAGCAGCTGGGAATGTTGAGTCTACATTAAAAGCAAATAAAATTGAGATATGACTAAAATAACAATTTGACTGTTGACATGCCATGGTGTTTTACACAAGATAAAAATGAATAGAATTAGTATTGTCATTATTTAAAATGCAAACACTTCTTTATTTTACATGGACTTATGTAATGTAATGAAATGTAGCAGGATACATTTTCGAGATGTACAGTCTTACTTTGTTCAGCGCTGCTCTGACTGTCTGTCTGCAGTCCAGGTCTTGTTCTGGATCTTTTTCCACACTGGGGACAGGAGGAGTCTCCTGATGAACCAGACTGGTCCCAGTATGAGCTGATGCATTGTCTGCAGAACCAGTGTCCACAGCTGGTGGAGACTGGATCCTTCAGGACGTCCTGACACGACACACAGCAGGACGGCTGCTCCTCCACAGAACCATGACTCCTCCTCCTCTTTCTGTGAAGACATGTCTTTATCACTAAAATCATTTGCTGATTATTGTATAAATATCAGGATTGGGATGAAACTGTCTAGAAGCTCACAGTGAACAGTGAAGGTGTTCATACTTTTCTGTTTAAATTCAGCTTCCTGTCTGTCGTCCTGTCCCCTGCTTTCATTAAAACTAAATAATTGTTTTTCCTGTCTGTCTTATTATACATTTAGTGATCTGCCCATAGTTTGTAATTAATACAAACTCAACTGCAGCAGCTACTTCACAGTAAAAGTTCCCCATTACAGAGAGCCGATGATGTCCTTCAGTCACTGTGGGAAGGTTAGCCTGAGTTAGTTAGGTGGTAGACCTGCAGTCTGGGACACAGCATTGAACAGCGGGGTCACAGATTCAAGTCCAGACAGTTTGTTTGTATGTCTTTCCCTTTATGTTGTCTGTCAGTCTTTACTGTCAACTATTAAAGTACAAAGCAATTCAAATAGACAGAACAACAGAAGTCAAACAAAAGTGGCTCAAATTTACATTTGATCATTTTCCGTCTTTTTTTATCCTCTGATACTTACAAGAAGTAGGAGGAAGGACATTTTGTGAAGTGAATCTGAGCTCAAAGGTCCACTTACTAATATTTCAAAGCAACAGATCTGCTACAGAAATGAGATGTTTGAAACAGTATCTGCACCAACAGCTCTGCATCATGAATAGAAATGTTTCAGTGCAGCGTTTTGTCTTCATCCTCAGTGCATCATCCTCCATCAGGTCAGTTTACAGTATTAAAAAAAACAGTCTCTTACTGTGTGTGTGAGCGTCCAGGTTCATTACTGAAGTGTAAAGGAGGCTCTCTGGACTGGTCACTCTTCACAGACAGACAGCTGGACACTGGAGACTCTGCTCTCTGTCTGTTGGACTGAACTCTGCAAACACCGACATGTTTTTATTCAGACCACATGAATCCTTGATAAAGTGTCTGATCACAGTTATTAATGAAGCTCTAAATACACAAACTGCTGCTGTGTTAGTTCTCCTACATTAGAGAACAACTATTCTAGATGACTGACAGCAATATAAATGTTATTCACAGTCTGCAATTTCCTGCATTTGGCAGCTGTAGTTGTTTCTTTTAACCTGGATTACGATTAAGATATTTATTCTTATCTGTATAATATCATAGTTTGCTCTTTGTTTATAAAATGCTCTGCTGCCAGGAGACTTGTCCATGTTTGTGATTGGTCAAACACTCAAAAAAAAAAAAAAAAACGCCCCCTCTTACATGAACACACTCATGTGTAGATTGGGAAACCTTGGCTTGACTTACTGAGCTGATATCCACTGTCATGTGACCTCTTAGCCTGATAATTTTTTAGTGAAGCCAGATATAACATAATAATGTAACACAAGTATGTTGAACTTATTAATGTTTAGAGCAAACTTCACCAATTTTCAGCCAGCTTTGTATTATTAGAATGTGAGTAGTATGTGCAAATGAATCATTGCCTGCACTCAGATCTGCCCCATCAGCTGCAAGCAAAAGTCCTTCAGGTGGTATAAAACATCTGACAGACTGTTGCCAGCTCTCAGGATCCTGCCTGAACTACAGACTGACAGACCCATGAAGAGTGGGCGTGTTCCTTACTGATGCTTCAAAACAACAGATCTGCTGTTAGAAGCAGTATCTGCACCAACAGCTCTGCATCATGAAAATAAATGTTTCAATGCATCATCCTCCATCAGGTCAGTTTACAGTATTAAAAACAGTCTCTTACTGTGTGTGTGAGCGTCCAGGTTCATTACTGAAGTGTAAAGGAGGCTCTTTGGACTGGTCACTCTTCACAGACAGACAGCTGGACACTGGAGACTCTGTTCTCTGTCTGTTGGACTGAACTCTGCAAACACCAACATGTTTTTCAATGACATTATTCCATCTCACGGCCTGAGATCGTGCAAAACTTGACTGTAGATGATTTTTTTTTTCAGGATGATCGGCCCAACAGTCTATGACGAGTTTGTGGAAACATTTTGATAAAAATATGAAAAAGTCATTTTAAAGAAGACTAATTGAGAAGAGATGCAGATGAATTGAATGATTTAAAAGGTGAAAGAATTTCCAGTCTCCACCAAGTCATTTAAGAAAACTGCAAAAATGTAAACTTCATTGTTGTAGCGTCACCCTGAGGTTACTGAGGCTGTCCTGCATATTTCCACGATCCCGGTGGAAAAAATTAAGAAGACAAAGAAAAAAGAGACAGAAGGAAAAAGAGAAAAGAAAGAAAGTCCCGCCTCACACACAGAAGTCTGTCTGTTTCACTGTTTCTGTCTGTTGAATTGGGTCACTGTAACCTCTGAAGGTTCTGGCACTAATCCAGCGTTGGCAGACAGTGCAGGCTGACACGCTTCACGTCCTATCTTTGGAGCACAAGGGAACACCGCAGCCCCACCAGTCTTTCTCTGGTCAGACAGCACCTTTAAAAATATCTGTGCCTCTCTCCTGCACAGACAGACCAGTTTTTATGAAAAGTCCATCTTTGAGTGATGAAGTTTCCCTTTAAATGTACTGTTCTCTCCCAGAGAGACAGAGGAGTGTGAGGGTAAGTGTAGAAAAAAAAAAACTTTCTGACATCATGAAGCCTAATGCTACTCTACAATTAGAACATATTATGGCATAATTTTACCAGCAAACACTGAATGAGTTAGTAGCAGTTCTCTTACTGTGTGTCTGAGGGTTCAGGTTCTTTAGGATCATGTTTGGACTGTTCGTTCTTCATCAGCAGACAGACAGATCCTCGAGCTGCGTCCTCTTCTTCCTCCACATCACTCATCTTCTAGTCTAAAGTCAGTCTGGGATAAAACACAACACTGACAGTGAGCTCAGAGCATTACACAATGACAATAAACAACACACACACACACACACACACACACACACACACACACACACACACACACACACACACACACACACACACACACACACACAAACACACACACACACACACCCTGCCTCAGTCTTCAGTTTTCCTCCCTCTGCACTGCTGTCCATTCAAAATGGCTGAACAGACTGAACACTCTCACTTTCAGGGTCCCTGTTGCTATGAGCCTGGTCACATGGTCAGTGTTGCTCCTCCCCTCTCCATTTACAGGAAATCACATGTCTCTCTCTCTGTGTGTGTGTGTGTGTGTGTATGGAATTAAAATTAGTTTTTGTTATAAATATCCCTTTCAACAACCAGCACCCCCTTGATTTCATGAATGACGGTGGGGAGAAATCACTTCACTGGGGACATCGGGTTGAACTATGTTGAAATAAGTGTCTGCATGAAGAAAATCGAAATTCATCTGGTAGGTTAACATCACTTTAGAAACTAGTTACCTAATGTTAAGTTAGTTAAAAAGCACATTACATAATCAGCAAGACTTACCCCTTTTCTGTGTCTCTGCTAAAAAAAACTAGCATCCTTTGTACACATTAAGAAGAAAAAGAAGATGATGCAGTTTTCTTGGATGTGATTTGCCAAAAGACTTGTGACGTCTCACTAGAGTTTGGTGACAGGGTGAATATATTGGTGATGGGCTGAATTCATGTCTGGTTGTTTTTTTTGGGCAGTTGAATAAAGAAAACAAAGATGGCGTTTGGGTGTTTTACTCACTGAATCTAATCCAGTTGCAGCAGGTTTTCCTCTTTAAGCTCCTTCAGAGGAAACATGGGGAGAAAAGTGGTTAATAAAATTACATGTTTGAGCCAAAACAATGTACATCAATAGATACCAAACCTGAATACATCATCATCTTCATCAGTGGTTATGCAAAGAATCATCTACTTGCATTAAAGCTGAATTTGAACTTGTGTACGGAGTTAAATTTCAAACCCAGTTTCACATTTTAAATCAAGTTGAACTAAATCAGCATTTCATGATCCTGGTCCTTGGGCCCCACTGCCCTGGATGTTCCAGATGTTTCCCTGCTCCAACACACGTGATTCAAATGATCAGCTCGTCATCAAGCCTCTGCAGAAGCCTGACAGTGAGCTGCCATGTCAGGTGTGTTGGAGCGGTGAAACGTCTAAATCATGCAGGGTACTGGACTCTGAGGACCAGGTCTGAGAAACGCTGAACTAAATAATGCCATCTGCTGGTAGAGAGCAGCTCTGGAATTTACTTTACTATTAAAGGGATAGTTCACCCCAAAATGAAAATGCAGTCATTATCTACTCACCCTCATGCCGATTGAGGGTTGGGTTTATTTTGTTAATCCACAAAACACTGCTGGAGTTTTTACAGGAAAAGACAATGTAAGTGAATGGTGATTAGTATGCAAACATAAAAATGCAAGAAAATATAAACATTAAGTCTCTGCAGCGTGATGCAACATAAATCAAACCTATCAAACCACTTGGCGTGTATATGAAGTGGTGCAGAGCAGCTTGTGGGATGCTCTGCAGCATCTGGTTGAATCACAGACACCGTCTAGAACAGCCATAATCAGCTCGAATGCCTGTGGTGCAGCCTCAACTCAAAACAGCCGTACCCAGTGGAATCACGCCTCGCCTCAAACAAAGCTTGGATATCATACTTTCACCATAAAAATTCCTGTGTGCTATATTGTGAGACAAAGCTGACTTCTCCTGCTGCATTTTTACTCAGGGTGGGAAAAAAATCACAAGAGAAAATGCTTTCAATCATCTTTTATATTAAAAATGGATCAAATGATGATGTGGAAATGAAAGTTCATAGTGACAAACTCACAGATAATTACACCCAGACATTACAATTCTTTGGTTCTGTTTTCTGTAACAACACAATCTGTTGGGATATGCTGTACTAGAAAAATAGATTATTTTAAAAAGCGAATAGACGTATCTTCTTTTTTCTGTGTGCTACAATTATCTGTTAATCTATGAGAAAAGTTCTCATGGTGATAACCAGAGGACACTTCACACATGCAGGCTGAATGCTGCCTTTTCAAATACATTTAAAGAAACATAAATCTACAGTTATGTTGTCATAAACAGAACTAATCCACAGATTTACTTTGGATGCAGAATATCTGAGTAAATAAATTAGAATTTCTTCCTCATGTTTGCCTCCATTAACAAGTCAAGTTACAGTTTACATCCATGCTTGTCCAGATTCACATATATATTGAAGACTGGGAAATTTACTTACAGTTATTTAGTGTTTTTTTGTTTGTTTGTTTGTTTTTTGTGTCAAAATTGAAGTTCTCACTACACAAGTGTTTCCAGTGAATAATTTTCAGTGAGAAATATGCTGTCTTCAGTTAGAGACTATTTTCTCTCAGGCCAAAGCTGGCATGATTGTGGAGGCATAAAAAAACCCAACACAAAATAATGTCCAGGTGGAGGAGGTGTTTGAGTGTGAAGCAGAAGGAGTGGAGGAGTCTCAGTGTGTCTGCAGAGACGGTGTAGAAGGACATGATCCAGAGGAATACACAGGGATGAAGATGGACTGCAGTACCAACACATCCACCTTCATCATCCCTGACAGAGATCATCTCCTCCACCTGATGAGAGAAGATGATAAACAGAGGTCATGAATCAGTGTTTACAGACTCCAACACATCCAGTATAAAGACCAGCAGGGACTTCAGTCCTGCTCAGACTGGAGGTGGAGCATCTGTAGAGTGTAGCTGCTGCCTTTCAGCTCTCATGTTGACGTGTTGGACTGAACACACTGAGCTGGAAGCTCACAGACACTCAAGTCTATGGACTCTGCAGAGTACACCGTGTAAATAAAATGCTGAGTGTCCCTGAACACATCATGACTGCAGAAACAGAGATTAGTCTCATATTTGAATATTTCAGAAACGCTGGAAATACTGATCTTTGCTTTGATACTGACTGTGTTTACTACAATACTGCTGAAACCAGCAGGAACTGACTCCAACTTACTACTGACCTCAGAGTCAGTCTACAGAGTGGACTCTTCACAAGATCAGTCAGCAGCTTCACTCCTGAATCCTGCAGCTCTCTGACATTCAGCCACAGCTCTCTCAGATGGGAGGGGTTGGACCTCAGAGCTGAGGCCAGAGAAGCACAGCTGATCTCTGACAGGCCGCAGTCACTCAAGCTGAAAAAGGGAATAAATGATGTAACTTTAGAAGACAATGTTCCTGCTTGAAATCAATCAATGTTTAATAATCTGTTCAGAGCTGAAGAAGGTTTAGAATGTATAGGGTTTAGCTGCTACTTCAGGAAAGACGTAGTGACTTCACCTCGTAAACTTCCAGTTCCACCAGTGGTGCCTTCTATACAAACTCATATGGCGCAGCCAAACAAATAAAAACCCAAAGAAACTGATTTAAGATTTGTTTCAAGCTCTCACATCATATTAATCTCAGCACAGAAATAAAAATGGTATCTTACCTCAGAGTCTCCAGTCTACAGTGTGGACTCTCCAGAAAATCACACAGCAGCTTCACTCCTGAATCCTGCAGCTTGTTGTAACTCAGGTCCAGCTCTGTCAGATGGGAGGGGTTGGACTTCAGAGCTGAGGCCAGAGAAGAACAGCTGTTCTCTGTCAGACTGCAGGACATCAATCTGAATAAAAAATAAATTATGTAATTTTAGAAGACAATTACCCTGCTTAAAATCATCATGTCTTTAGTAAGCTGTTCAGAGCTGAAGAAGATTTAGAATGTAGAAGTTTAGAAAATGGAAACTCCAAACACCTGAACCCAACAGGATGCAGGTTAAAAACTTGAAGATACAAGTAGTGAAAAATAGTTCTCATTAGTATTGACAGTGTGATGCTACTTAAATAAAGATGTATAGACTTAACTTCCATAAACTCTACCAATGACGCCATCTATATAAATTTGTATTGTGCAGCCAAACAAAATAAAAAATAACCCACAGAAATTGACTTTGGTTTCAGCTCAAGATGCAAAATAAGTAGGTGAGCCTTAAATTTAAACTGTTGTGAATACTAGCAGTTTTGTGATATCCCTCTCTCTGAATTCCTGCTTGTGAGGTTCTTTCTGGCTCAGGTATAGTAATAACTCAGTATTTTACAAAATATTTTGTCACCATCAGTATATCTGCCTTATATCTGCAGGTTAGTGTCACCACAACTTCCATTTATATTAATCTCTACTCAGAAATAAAATATGGTGTCTGACCTCAGAGTCTCCAGTTTGCAGAGTGGACTCTCCAGAAAATCACACAGCAGCTTCACTCCTGAATCCTGCACGTCGTTCTCACTGAGCTGCAGCTCTCTCAGATGGGAGGGGTTGGACTTCAGAGATGAGGCCAGAGAAGCACAGCTGATCTCTGACTGCAAACTGCAGTGATACAATCTGAAAAAAAATATAATGGAATTTTTAGAAGACAGTGTTCCTGCTTTAAAATATTCAGTGTTTATCTGTTCAGCATTCAGTAAGGTGTAGAATGGATAAGTTTAGAAAATGGAAACTCCAAACACCTGAAACCCAAAGGATGCAGGTTTAAAACTTAAATAAAAAAAGTGAAAAAGAGCTCTCATGAATATTGATGACAATGTGCAGCTATTCAATAAAGACGTAGTGACTTCACCTCTTAAATTCTGCCAGTTCCACCAAGGACACTATCTACACAAACTCATATCATGCAGCCAAACACAAAAAAACCCACAGAACTTGACTCTTGATCCCAAAATTACCAAAGATGACAAATAAGACAGGAATTAAAGACATACAAATATTGCTCTGAGAGGTAGATTTTTCAACACTGAAAAATTTTACTTTAAGAGTAAAAAAATTGGTGACCATCTTTGATTTCAACATCAAAAATAGGTAGAATCATCATGCCAAAACGACACCAACAATGAATTCCTGGAGCACAAAAGTCTCAGAAACCATTTACTATGTAGTCCAAACCAAAGTTTGACCGATGGTAGCCATTTTGAGGGCTCTCAAAAAGTCTGTACACATTTTTGTGAGGGGCAGGGGGTTTGAATTCAAATGCAAATTCACAAAGAAACAAACCTTCTTCTAAGGTCATAGACATTGCTAGAGAGTATGCAACAATATGGTCTGAAACTTGAAAGATATTTATATTGCATTTATATATTTTTATTCTTATTCATGTAAACAGAATATGATGAATGATGTATATAAGATCAAAATAAAGTGTCTGAGGTTTGTTGTGAATTATCCTGTGTAGATTGTTCTTATCATATGAAGGTTTTAAATGTGTAGCTCAACATTGCTCTGCTAATGTCAATGGACTGAACCCTTGCAGAAGAAAACAGAGTTTAGTATGAAGATATTAAGTGTGGATAAGTTGAGTATCTGCCTCATGTCTGCAGTTTTGAGTCACCACAACTTTCACACATATTAATCTTGGCACAGAAGTAAAATAATAATAATAATAATAATAATAATAATAATAATAATAATAATAATAATAATAATAATAATAAAAAAGGTGTCTGACCTCAGAGTCTTCAGTCGACAGTGTGGACTCTTCAGAAAATCACACAGCAGCTTCACTCCTGAATCCTGCAGGTTGTTTTCGCTCAGGTCCAGCTCTCTCAGATGGGAGGGGTTGGACTTCAGAGCCGAGACCAGAGAAGAACAGCTGATCTCTGACAACCTGCAGGAGCTCAAACTGAATGAAGAAAAAATGTTGTGGTTAAAAACACACTATTAAACTAAAAAAATTACTACTTAAACAAGTAAACTTAATCAATTTAAAACAGATTAGTTCAGAGGATCTTCTGTATACAGATGCAACCATTTAACAAAAATTATAAAGTTTTTTTTTTATGCTGACTAACAGTTTCTTTCATAAACAAGTTTTTTTCTGACTGAGGACTAAATGTAATTAAAGGAACATGAGAATATGAACAAAATGAAATTTACAACTTGGATAAATTTAGTTCAGTTGTTAATTTAACATAGTGGATCTACAATCTTAACAAACAGTAAACTGACCCCAGAGTCTCCAGTCTACAATGTGGACTCTCTAGAAAATCAGACAGCAGCTTCACTCCTGAATCCTGCAGGTTGTTTCCTTCCAACTGCAGCTCTCTCAGATGGGAGGGGTTGGACTTCAGAGCTGAGACCAGAGAAGCACAGCTGATCTCTGACAAACTGCAGTCAGCCAATCTGAATAAAGAAGAAACCATGTGACTTTAGATGCTGATGTTCCTGCCTGGTTTAATAATCTGTTAAGCGCT
Source organism: Lutjanus erythropterus (assembly GCF_056507025.1). Lineage (NCBI taxonomy): Eukaryota > Metazoa > Chordata > Actinopteri > Lutjaniformes > Lutjanidae > Lutjanus > Lutjanus erythropterus. The sequence goes on from NC_139337.1 coordinate 31,418,600, forward strand.
GAAGAAGTTTTAGAATGCAGAAGTGTATAAAATTTAAACACAACACTGGATGCAGATCAGAAACTATAAAATAGAGTCAAGATTCAAAGAATGAAAAAGAGCCCTCATTAATATTAGGCCTGAAACAATTCCTTGAGAAACTTGGGTGACTACTGCATGTTCATCTCAGCACAGAAGTAAAAAAAAAAAAAAAGGTATGGCTGACCTCAGAGTCTCCAGTCTACAGTGTGGACTCTCCAGAAAATCACACAGCAGCTGTAATGTTAGGGAGTTTAAAGGAACTAGTTAATGTTGCACAGGATCACAGATCCCAGGCAGTGGGTGTGCAGGCAGCGCAGTGGGGCTCGGGGCGCGTAGGGCGTTTTAAGGCAGCTGCGCAGCATGTATGGTCTCCTGTATGTCTCTCATTAAAGTTCAACTTCTGAGATACACCAACAGACTTATTATTGAACATTACATGGTGTCAGAAGTCAACTATGGCGAAATTTCCACCACCGGACAACTTCGACTTCAGTCATCCTGAGCTCTGGCCCGAATGGAAACGGAGGTTCCACAGGTACAGAATTGCAACTAAGTTGGATAAAGAAGATGACGAAGTGCAGGTGTGTACTTTGTTGTATTCGCTCGGAAGTGAAGCTGAAAACATCGTCAAGACCTTCGTGTTTGCTAACGAGGGGGATGAAGATGTGTACGACATTGTACTAGACAAACTGGACGAATACTTCGTGCCTAAAGTTAATGTAATCCACGAGAGGGCGAGATTTCATCAGCGGGCACAAAAGCAAGGAGAAAGTGTGGAAGAATACATCCGCAGCCTACACGAGCTGGCGGACAAGTGCGACTTCAGAGCAGTGAAGAACGAGAACATAAGAGACAGACTTGTGATCGGTGTCCTGGACAAAGAATTGTCTCAGAAACTGCAGATGATGTCGGATTTAACTCTGGAGAAAGCATGCAGACAAGCCAGGCAGTCGGAACAGATCAAAGGGCAGATGTCCGAGCAGAGCGGAGCTGCAGCACTGTGTGAGGTGACACACTCACATACACACAAACGAGTCTACGCCGCGCAGCCAAAAGGTGCGTTCAAGCCCGAGAAGAAAGTCAGCCGCGGGAGTTACAGGCCTCTCAAACAGCAGCATTCGGGCACGGTAAACTTAGCCCAAGGCAAGTGCTCAAGGTGTGGAAAACTGCACGCCAAGAGTGACGTTTGTGCAGCTCGACGTGCGGACTGCCGCAAATGTGGAAAAAGGGGCCACTACGCCGTTATGTGCCGCACCTTCCAAGTCAGTGATGTGTTCACAGGCCATACGGAATCCGAGAGGTTTTTCCTGGGTGCTGTAACTGTGCAGGATTCCAATACACCATGGCCAGTAACGCTCCAACTCCAAGACAGCAATGTAGAGTTCAAAATAGATAGTGGAGCAGACACCAGTGTTATTTCACAACACACTTATGAGACATTAAAGACAAAGCCAAAGCTTGAATATTCACAAGCTGTGCTGGACTGTCCAGGGGGCAGGCTAAAAAACAAAGGCAAATTCAGAGCTTCCACGTACTACAAAGGGACAAGATACTCCTTCAACATACACGTTGTAGAAGGCCCTGCAGTTAATAATCTACTTGGCAGAGAGGTGTCGGCGGCCATGGGTCTCATCCAGAGAGTGGAGGATGTGTCACGCACACACAGTGAGACAGTAGGACTTCTGAAAACAACACCCGTGAAAATAAAACTGAAAGGCGGAGCAGTGCCGTATTCTGTCACTACAGCTCGGCGGGTTTCCGTACCCCTACTCCCCAAAGTGAAGGAAGAGCTTAACAGGATGGTCAAATGCAGAGTTATTGAAGAGATAACTGAACCAACTGACTGGTGTGCCCCAATGGTGCCTGTGCCAAGAAAAAATGGACGAGTGAGAATATGTGTGGGGCTAAACCGCCTTAATGCAGCTGTAGAGCGTGAAAAATATATTTTGCCCACTCTGGATGACATACTCCCCAAGCTTGCTGGTTCAAGTGTGTTCTCACTACTGGATGCCGCTACGGGATTTTGGCAAATCCCATTAGACAAGGACAGTGCCAAACTCACAACTTTCATCACACCATTTGGAAGGTATTTCTTCCACCGCCTTCCATTTGGTATCTCAAGTGCCCCAGAAATCTTCCAAAGAGAGATGAATAATCTTCTCAAGAACCATGAAGGTACAGCAGCTTTCATGGATGACATAATAGTCTATGGAGAGACCCTTGAGGTGCATGACAAACGCCTCGAGAGAGTGCTACAAACACTTAAAGATGCTGGGCTAAAGCTCAATGAGGAAAAATGCAAACTGAGACAAACTCAGATCAAGTTCTTAGGTCACATTGTAGACAAGAGCGGTGTCAGACCTGACACTGAAAAGGTCGAGGCCATAAGGAACATAAAGCCGCCACAGAACACCACAGAGCTCAAGCGCGTCATGGGCATGGTGCATTACCTGGGACGCTACCTGCCCAACCTTGCAGACGTCACACGCCCACTCAACGACCTGCTGAAGGCTGACAAAGCATGGGTGTGGGGGCCAGCGCAGGAAGAGGCTTTTGCAAAAGTCAAACAGCTATTAACAGAGGCACCCATACTAGCCTTTTATGATGTCAACAGGCCAACAATCGTCAGTGCTGATGCCAGCAGTTATGGGTTGGGAGGTGTTCTACTGCAGGACCACAAGGGACAACTTCGGCCAGTTGCCTACTGTTCTCGTACCCTGACTGATGCAGAAACAAGATATGCACAGATCGAAAAAGAATGTCTTGCTGTGGTCTGGGCATGTGAAAAGTTCTCAAAATACCTGTACGGCTTGGATAACTTCATTATCCAAACAGACCACAAGCCACTGGTTCCACTCTTCAACGTTAAGGACATTGATGCTGTGCCACTTCGTTGTCAACGACTACTCTTGAGAATGATGAAATTCAATGCAAAGGCAGAGTATGTCCCAGGCAAACTGCTTGTTGTGGCAGATACACTCTCAAGACACCCCTCTGTAGTGCTACACCTGGAGACAATTGAACTGTCAGATGACATACAGGCTCTAGAGAAGGCCACACAGACAGCATGGCCAATGTCAAGCTCACGTTTGGATGAGGTCAAAGAGCACACGAAGGCCGACCCAGAGCTACAGATGGTGATGCACTTTGTGAGCAGCGGGTGGCCGAAATATGCATCCAAAGTGCCGGACAGTATCAAACCCTATTATGCAGTAAAAGACTCACTCTCAACATGCCACAATCTGCTTCTCTACGGTGATAGAATCGCCATTCCCAACCGCCTGAGGTCAGAGATAGTAGAACGGCTGCATGATGGCCACATGGGCATAGTGAAGTGCCGTGAACGCGCCAAACAGAGTGTCTGGTGGCCGGGTATCGGCAAAGCTCTGCAAAAGTGGATTGAACGCTGTAAATATTGCCAGGTGGCAAAGCCTGCTCTGAACAGAGAGCCGCTCATGCCAACCCCCTTGCCAGAGAGGCCCTGGGAGAGAGTGGCTGCTGATATCTGTGAAGTGGATAAAAGAAATTACCTGGTGGTAATAGATTACTTCTCCAGATACATTGAGCTTGCCTACCTCCCAGACATGACTGGCGCCACAGTGAGGTCTCGCCTCAGTACCTTCTTTGCAAGGTGGGGATGCCCTACTATCCTTGTAACTGATAATGGACCACAATTCTGCGGGCATCAGTTTCAGCTCTTCGCGAAGGCTTATGACTTCACACATATCACAACAAGCCCACATTTCCCCCAGGCCAATGGTGCTGCTGAAAGAGCTGTAAGAACTGCTAAACATATTTTGAAACAGAAAGACCCTTCGCTCGCCCTTCTCAGCTACAGAGCTACCCCCATCCAAGCGACAGGCTGTAGTCCAGCCCAGTTGATGCTAGGCCGTCAGATACGGACCCCCATCCCCACACTGGAAGAGAAGCTCATTCCCCAGTGGCCAGATATCACCTTGGTGAAAGCAGCTGATTCCAGAGCTAAGGCTGGCTATAAACGCAACTTTGACAGACGCCACTCCAGCCGCCCGCTGCCACTGCTCAACCCTGGTGATTCTGTTGCTGTCAAACTTGACAACCAAAAAGGATGGACTACAACTGCCACTGTCATGCAGAAACACAACACCCCTAGATCCTACCTCATACGCACCGAAGGTGGTGTTCTTCGCAGAAACAGACGACACCTACGTTTACTGACCCCACCGGTTCCTCAGCCCGGGTTTGAGGAGGGGCAGGACACAGACAGTGCTAAACAGCAAGAGCAAAGCGGACACACAACAACACAGACACCAGCTGATGAACCAGTTACTGTCACAACATCAAGTGGCAGAATGGTTAGAAAACCATCTCACCTGAAAGACTTTGTCACTTAAAGACCCAGTTAGTGCACAGGTCATCAGTTGCTAACGGCTGCAAGTTCAGGTTCAGGTTATTGTTCTGAGCGAAACAAGAGCTCATTCCCTTAGCAGCTAAACAATCTGAAATGTTTATGATAAGATCCAGTATGATTGCTCAGTCCTGTTCAATGGTTTGTTACGGAAGAGTTTATTAGTATAACACCTACTTTGCTTCCAGTTTCTAAATTTGATTTATCTGGCTAAATGCATCTTTAATTACTCAAAGGAGGGAAGGTGTAATGTTAGGGAGTTTAAAGGAACTAGTTAATGTTGCACAGGATCACAGATCCCAGGCAGTGGGTGTGCAGGCAGCGCAGTGGGGCTCGGGGCGCGTAGGGCGTTTTAAGGCAGCTGCGCAGCATGTATGGTCTCCTGTATGTCTCTCATTAAAGTTCAACTTCTGAGATACACCAACAGACTTATTATTGAACATTACAGCAGCTTCACTCCTGAATCCTGCAGCTTGTTGTTACTCAGCTCCAGCTCTCTCAGATGGGAGGGGTTGGATTTCAGAGCTGAGGCCAGAGAAGAACAGCCAATCTCTGTCAAACTGCAGTAAGTCAATCTGAATAAAGAAGAAATGTTGTAGTTTAAAATAATTTCCAATCCATTTAGATGTGTTCAGGTTTTGAATGTGTAGCTCATCATTACTACATCTTAATCAATAGAACATTTAAACTGTCTGCTCTGGATTTAAATTTAGATAAGAGCAAACTGACCTCAGAGTTTTCAGTCTACAGTTTGGACTCTCCAGTCCAGCACACAACAGCTTCAGTCCTGAATCCTGCAGGTTCCTGTTTTTACTCAGGTCCAGTTCTTTCAAATGGGAGGGATTGGACCTAAGAGCTGAGGCCAGGACTTCACAATGAGTCTCTGAGAGTCCACAGTTAGAAAGTCTGATGATAAAGAATATATATAAAAAACGGCAGAATAAAATCTGACACTCTGCATTTTGCAGCACAAAACACATCAACATGAGCAGCTGCAGCTCAGCTAGGCCAGACAGTTATTCAGGCATTGATAACAAGGTTTCTGTCTTCAAACATGCGCTCCTCTTGTCCACATGTCAAAGTGTCTTTGAGCAACATAATGAACCACTAATTGCAGCTCCAGACAACATTGTCTACCAATTGACTGAAACTAAATGTGTCATTTTTATTAATGGGCATCTGTGATTTGTGTTTGTGAAATTTATTTTAACGCGAGTACACGTGCATGAGACTTGGACATTAGCATAATCAAAGCCCCAATAATGCCATGTAAGGCTACACTTCCTGCCCCATATGTCAGGGGGTGGTCATTCATGAAAATGCCATCAAAGAGTAAAAAGAAGAAATTATGACTGTCAAAACATTTTCAACACAAATTCCTAATTCCTTACATCTTTTGCTTGATTTGTCTCAAGCCTCTATCACTACAAGAAAGAGAGATGACTTGGTAGCTAGAAATACAAAAGTAATTTTTGTAGACGTTTGTACATTTTATATTGTGTGCATGTGTACAGTGTGTCTCTTTAATACTGATAGTTTCAGCTTTAGGTTGCTTTTTAGTGTTGATCTGGACTTACAGAGCCTTTCTGCAGTTCCTCGCAGCTGGAGTCAGTCTCAGTCGTCCTTCCTCTGTTGTGACATATTTCTTCAGGTCCAACTCATCTAGAACTTCCTGTGACATCTGCAGCATGTAGGCCAGAGCTGAGCAGTGGATCACAGAGAGTTTCTTCTCTGATGTGTTCTCTGAATTCAGGAACTCTTGGATCTCCTGATGTACTGAGCGGTCGTTCATCTCCGTCAGACAGTGGAAGATGTTGATGCTTCTGTCGGGAGAGGTCCGAGACATTTTCATTTACTTTAGGTTTTTGATGATGCTCTGGATTATTTCTGGACTGTTGTCTCTCTGACCCAGCAGACCTGCCAAGAGTCTCTGGTTGGACTCCAGAGAGAGGCCATGAAGGAAACGAATAAATAGGTCAAGGTGGCCGTTTTTACTTCCAAGGGATTTCTCCATGTTGCTGTACAAGAAGTCATCCAGGGATGGGTACTGGTCATAGTCTCTGTCATCATTATCATCATCGCAATCTTCCAGGAAGTCCTTCAGTACCTGTGTGTTCCTGTTGGTGTAACAGTGGAACATGTAGACTGCAGCCAGAAACTCCTGAACGCTCAGATGAACAAAGCAGTAGACTGTTTTCTGGAAGATCACACTCTCTCTTTTGAAGATCTCTGTACAAACTCCTGAGTACACCGAGGCCTCTGTGACATCCAGACCACATCGCTCCAGATCTTCTTGGTAGAACATGATGTTTCCTTCCTCCAGCTGTTCAAACGCCAGCCTCCCCAGCTTCAGAAGAACTTCCCTGTCAGCCTCCATCAGCTCCTGTGGACTCGTGTCATGTCCCTCATGGTACTTGTTCTTCTTCCTCTTTGTCTGAACCAGCAGGAAGTGTGAGTACAGGTCAGTCAGGGTCTTGGGCAGCTCTCCTCTCTGCTCTGTAGTCAACATGTCCTCCAGAACTGTAGCAGTGATCCAGCAGAAGACTGGGATCAGACACATGATGTGGAGGCTCCTGGATGTCTTGATGTGTGAGATGATTCTGCTGGACAGATCTTCATCACTGGACCTCCTCCTGAAGTACTCCTCCTTCTGGGCGTCAGTGAAGCCTCGTACTTCTGTTACCCTGTCAACACATGAAGGAGGGATCTGATTGGCCGCTGCAGGTCTGGAAGTTATCCAGATGAGAGCTGAGGGAAGCAGATTCCCCTTGATGAGGTTTGTCAGCAGCACGTTGACTGATGACTTCTGTGTGACATCAGACACAACCTGACTGTTGTTGAAATCCAGTGAAAGTCTGCTTTCATCCAGGCCGTCAAAGATGAACACAAGTTTACAGACAGCCAGCTTCTCTGCTGTGACCTTCTGTAATGTTGGATGGAAAACATGGAGCAGACTCAGAAGACTGTACTGCTCATCTTTGATCAAGTTCAGCTCCCTGAACGAAAGCAGAATCAGCAGACTGACATCTTGGTTTTCCAAACCCTCTGCCCAGTCCAGAGTGAACTTCTGCACTGAGAAGGTTTTTCCAACTCCAGCGACGCCGTTGGTCAGAACGACTCTGATGTGTCTCTGTTGGTCAGGTAAGACTTTAAAGATGTCCTGGCACTTGACTGGAGTCTCGTGGAGGGTCTCCATCTTGGACGTTGTCTCCAGCTGTCTGACCTCATGTTGGGTATTAACCTCTTCACTCTGTCCCTCTGTGATGTAGAGCTCAGTGTAGATCCTGTTGAGGAGGGTTCCACTTCCTGTTCCATCAGTTCCTTCAGTCACATGTTCACATCTCCTCCTCAGACTGATCTTATGTTTATTTAAAATCTCCTGCAGACCACCACTCACTAAAAAAGAAAAAAAAGACAAAAAAAGAAGAAGAAAGTCAATCAGCTGATTATTTGCACAATCAACAAAAAATAATCAATACAACAATAGAAAAGTAAAAGCTTTAAAGTCTAGTTTTGAGTAAACTCAGATATACTCCATTTTCTCTCAGCCTCTGACTGTGTCACAGTACATGTTTGAGCTTCTGCAGCTCGTCTGCAGCTCTTCATCAAAACAACTCACTCTGACTGTTTTTTCTTCCCTTTAATATCTATAACCAACCACTGATTAAATAATACAACGTATATTCAAGCTAACAAATTGTTGCAAATGGGGCACCGTTGTCACTCAGTTGTCTGTGAATTTCCCCAAATGTTTTCAATGATGTTCAAACCCAGGAAAAAAGAATTGCATTCAAGGTAACAGTGTGTTTCATTTGGTCACAAGTCCATGGTGCCATATTCTGTTTAACCCTCTAGTTGCTATAACTTCGGGGGAAACACAGGAAGGTCAGAGAGAAAGGAAGTCAATGAAGGTGACTAAACATAATGAACTTTAATAGACTTTTATACGTGGCCTGTGAACAGGATTTCTGCCCAAGAACATGACCTAGATTTTCATCGCCATGGTGGTTGCTTAAAAATGAGGAGGATCATCCACGAGGACCATCTTACATCCAGGAAACTATACTCCTTCCTCACTACAAGGGGCACCCAGCTACTGCTCAACAAATCCTGGCTGCTTGCTGTCCTGGCTCTACAATGGTGGAACAATCTCCCCATTGACACTAGGACAGTTAATTATACACATCTTTAGCATTTTAGCCTGAAAACCTGGAAACTAAATTAAGCATTTGAAACAGTGCAGCTTATTTGATGTCCTTGCATGACTCTTGGTATTATTGGGTTGTATCCACATGGCTGAATGATATGTCTTATTGTGTTGTATAATGTTGTGTCTCATTCTAAGGCTCTAAATAAATTAAATGTAGCAGGATACATTTTGAAGATGTACAGTCTTACTATGTACAGTGCTGGTCTGATTGTCTGTCTGCAGTCCAGGTCTGGTTCTGGATCTTTTTCCACACTGGGGACAGGATGAACCAGACTGGTCCCAGTATGAGGTGATGCATTGTCTACAGAACCAGTGTCCACAGCTGGTACAGACTGGATCCTTCAGGACGTCCTGACACGACACACAGCAGGACGGCTGCTCCTCCACAGAAACATGACTCCTCCTCCTCTTTCTGTGAAGACATTTCTTTATCACTAAAATAATTTGTTGACTAATGCATAAAAATCAGGATTTGGCCAAAATGTGTCTAGAAGCTCACAGAGAACAGTAAAGGTGTTAATACTTTTCTGTTTAAATAGAAATAATAAAACAGCTTCCAGTGTCTAATGAAAATGATTTTTCTTCTTATTTAAACTCCCCTGCTTTCATTAAAGCAGTGGGATTAATTAAGACAACCTTCACTCCAAATGGACACAGGATATGTGAGTCAGCCATGATGCATAGGAGTGTGTATGCAAACGCATAGTTAAAAGCAAGTATATCTCCGGCCAAAGACACATAGCAACTGCAGTGTCACAGATTCAAATTCATACAGTTTCCTTGTTTGTATGTCATTCCCTTTACATTTTCTGTCACTCTGTCAACTATTAAATGAAGGTATAAAGCAATTTAAATACTGTGAAGTGGAATGGAAGTTGCACAAATTTGTATTTGACCATTTTCCGCCCCCTTTTCAACAACTTTTACAATAAGTTCTGCTCATGCATGTTCGTTCTTTACCTTTCAGAACAAAATACTGTGTGAGCTCAACAGTCCACTTGTTAAAATTCTACTGCAACAAATTTGCTACAGAAATGAGATCAGCATCATGAATATCTTCATCTTCCATCAGATCAGTGTACAGTAAAAAGAAAAGGTGTCTTACTGTGAGTCTGAGGGTCCAGATTCCTTGAAGGTCAGAGGGTTCTCTTTGGACCAGTCACTCTTCATAGACAGACAGCTGGATGCTGGAGACTCTGCTTTCTGTCTGTTGTACTGAACTCTGCAAACACCAAAATGTTTTTTATTCTTATCGCATGAACCCTTGGTAGGTTCTGTGATCACAGTCATTTAGGAAGCTCTAAATACACAAACCTCTATAATCAGAAGGTATAAAAGTTAGTATGTCCTCCTACATTAGAGTACAGCTATTCTAGTATTCATTTTAAATGAATGTAGTACATCTTAATGCACATACATGGACATGGGAAGCAAGGGTTAAACCAGGTATTATAAAAACTATCTACTGATAAAAAAAAAAAAGTTTAAATTTAATGTTATCTGTTTATTATCATATGCTTCCGACCACTATAAGATTTTTCCACGTGTCTCACTGAATCTACGTAACAAACATCAGAGCACCAATCATCATTTATAGGTATCAAAGTTAATCCGATTTACTGAATGAAAAATGTGATATTGAATGACAGCATTTTTTGACAGTCAATAGTACTGAAGCATCTCAGTCTGTGCCATAAAAGTACCAAAGTAAAATATTATAAGGACAAAAAATGTATGCCTTTAACTGCTTTTAATGTGTGATTAATGTTGTGTTTATATATTTTTTGAGTTATCCTCTATAATCATCCGAACTTATCATGAGTGTCTTTGAGTTCCCTGAAAAAATATAAAGTCGATGTATTATTATATTACAGATAGGTAGCCAAAAGACACACTGGGTATGTTGATCCTGTTTCGTAGTACAGACCCTTTGTGATAGCATGGCACCCAGACTTAGCTCTAAAATCTGGATGGTTGGAAGGACATACATTTAATAAAACATACAGTTCTCCTCCAGAGGGAGAGAGGTTCTTTACTCATGAAGTGTAATGTTACTTTACAATTGGCAAATGGCAAAACATTACCGTACACCGAGTGAGTTAGTAGCAGTGCTCTTACTTTGTGTCTGAGGGTCCAGGTTCATTACTGAACTCTGGAGGATTTCCTTTGGAAAAGTTACTCCTCAAAAACAGACAGCCAGACTCCTCTTCCTCCAAATCACTCATCTCCTCGTCTGAAGTCAGTCTGCGGGATAAAACAGTAACGCTGCCGGTGAGCGCAGAACACAAGAATCAAGAAAGTATTTAGAAAAGCTCAGCCTTGAATCACAATGCTGAAAAAACAGGAAGTAACACAAAATCTCTGTCTCTGAGACACGCGCACTATCAGCCTTATGTTCCGCCCAAAAAGTTTTCATATATCAGACAGCACACGTGCCAACGCAAATACAGGCGGATATTCCTGTGATAGAAATAAAATACAAATATCAGCCTGATATCAGTGAAGCTCAAGTTCATTCTAACATTTCTTTACATTTCATTGACGCAGAAACTTTGACTGTAACATAATAAAACTGCTGTGGTAACACTCACCCTGCCTCAGACTTCAGGTTTCTCTGATGAAATCTGAACGGATGGAAGTTCCCTTTCTGGTTCCCTGTTCTCATGAACTTCATGTGGTCAGTATTGTACATTCCCACTCCATTTACAGAAAATTACGAGTTTCTCGTGTGTGTGTGTGTGTGTGTGTGTGTGTGTGTGTGTGTGTGTGTGTGTGTGTGTGTGTGTGTGTGTGTGTGTGGTGCTCACACAGATCAGAATTTTTTTCATGATGTGTTTACGAGATCTTCGCTTGGCTTTCAGGAGCAAATTGAATTCAGAAGCAAACTTATAACGCTTATAACAGCTCAATATAAATGCAGCTATTTACCTGTTTACATGTCAGCAAACATTATGTGTCCAACTACACATAGTTATAGTGTAGCCCCCTGTCAGGCCCGGGCCCTTAAAATCGTCCTAACTTTCCCCCTCTGGCGGCGCCCCTGGTAACTATAACACATCAAGTACACACAGCTGACAGCTAGCGTAGCAGCTAACTAACCTTAGTTATCATAGTAGGTTTAGTTGCATCAGCTCACTTTACCTACAACAAGTCCGCTATGATACACTTTTAATTCAGTTTGATTCAGGGTCTTGCGATCAATAGGAGATGATATCATCTATCCATTAGACACAATCAGTTACACAACGACCAGGAGAACTGAGTGTTTTTACATATTCAAATATGAGCAGTCAGTAAAAAGTCTGAATAGAGTTAAAACAGACAGATCACAGCAGTCCAACAAGGCTGGCTCTATGTGAGACAGAAAATCGTTGCTCACTGTCTCACTGTCTCTCTTTACACTAGTCAACAATTAGATTTGTTTTGGTGGCTCAGAAAAACTACTACAGTCTGCTAGGGATGTTCATGGTGAATAATTTTCCTCTTAACTAAACTCGACTTTTGATAATGTTACATACAGTCTGAAAAATATACCATTTGTATTAAGAGCCATTTGAATCATGGTCCACGATCACCAAATCATATTTTAAATGCTGCTGAAATGTGTTGCATTTTGCACTGTGCTTTATGAACACAGCAAATTAACTTAAAAAACATGATGACAACTGACTGAATGCTTCAACTTTTCAGACCAAACAGGATCACAGAGTCTGCAGGTAAACGACACTGCTGCTTGCAGGTTAATGTCTGTGTTTACACACCAGTCTTTTTCTGACTTTTTCTACATTCAACCTTATTTTCATTTTCTTTTCTAAAACACTGACAAACCGGGCTGCTGTCTGCATTAGCTGCAGCACCGACTAGTGGCGGGTAGCTGCATAACATCTTAGAGGCAACAGTTAACTGACATTGTACAGGAATAAAATATTGATAAGTAATTTAACCGACTACTATTTCCGATGCCCATTAGTGACGGTGGTCATGATGTCGTTGACTAATCACACACATTCTTACAGTACAGCACAGTGACTGTGTATAAAACTCTATTTATTACTGGGAATACTCACTTCTGTCAGAGGTACTCCTGCAGCCATCACACCTCATCTCATGTCAGTAAGTTGTTTTCACATTTTGTTCAACATTTTAAATAAAAGTGTAGAAAGAAATCTTTGAAAACTTCTCCTTTCAGCTCTGATCAATAAAATGAAAAAGGGCCCTGCTTTTATCACCAACCACTTGACTGAAAATGATTATAATAAAACTAAATTTATTTAGATTCTTATTTTTCATTTCACTTTTCATTTTCCTGCCACCAGGCCACTCTAAAATGTGCAGAAAAAAAACAGACTTTATACAAGTTCACAGTAAATGTGCAGTAAATATACAGTTATGTTGTCATAAACAGTATAAATCTGCAGAATCACTTTGGGTTTAGCTTATCAGAATGAATCAACAAAAGACAGTAAACTAGTCTCATGTCCAGGAGCAGGATGAAGGTGGAGGAGGTGTTTCAGTGAGGAGCAGAAGGAGTGGAGGAGTCTCAGTGTGTCTGCAGAGACGGCGAAGAAGGACAGAGCAGCAGCAGAGCAGTCCACACACACTGATGATACTCTGTCACATGATCCAGAGGATCACACAGGGATGATGGTGTTCAGACTGCAGCACTGACAGTCACCTCCACCTGTTGTGATTCCTCTGTCAGTCAGTGCTGGATGAAGCTCTCCTCTCCACTCCACCTCCCAGTAACACGACCCAGTCAGAGTCTGTCCACACACAAGCTGCTGCTGCTGCTGCTGCTGCTGCTGCTGCTGCTGCTGCTGCTGCTGCTTCAGCCTCTCTGGATCATCAGGACACAGCTGATCCTCTCAACATCACCTCCTTCATCATCACTTTGGGGAAGATTATCTCCTCAGTCTAATGAGAGAAGACAAAAGACAACAGAAGTCATAAATCAGTGTGTTGGTGGAGCAGCACAGCTTGATGTGTAAATCGTTCATTTTGTGATAAAATCACCAGGAAGATGTGTTGACAGATGCATTGGGAACAAATCACAACTCACCATCTGGTGGGTGTGGCTACCTTTTTCCAAAATGGCCACCAGCAGGTGGTCAAACCTTTCCATTGGAGTCACACGTAATAAAGGACATAATGTAGATCCTAATGTCCCGAAGAACCAAACTCACGATTCTATGGGTTTTTGCAAAATAATTGGCTATGTCTTTAGATTTTTTTTTAAGTACTGAGGCATAGCCACATTTGGCACATATATATCTTAGTATATTTAGAAGAAATCTGGATGTTGGGTCATTGCAGATTGGTATTTTGATGACATCCGTGCTTCTGGTTGGACTGAATTTAAAAACAGTTCCAATGTCAACCAGTAGATGGTGGAAGTTGATAGGCCACATGGCTTCTGTATCCTGGGAGATACAGTCATTTGACAGGCAGTGGGATGAAGGTGGTGAACTTGATATCGTGAAAAACGATGAAGGGGGGATGGGTCACATACTCACATTATGTGACTTTATAACAATATATTAAAAAAAGGCTCATAATTTGTATCGTAGTCCAAAATGGCAACACATGTGGACGAAGACACTGACCATAAGCCTTTTCTTTTCATGTTTTTGATTTTGTTTTCAGAAAATAGTTTTTTAAGGGTGATTTTATATGTTCACATTTAAAAATAATTAATTAGACTTTCATTACTTTGATGATCAGGCATTGAACGTCCTATCCTAGCGGATACTTTGTACAGATAAGGGTGACAACAGGGATAATCATTCAGAGACATACTTATGTTTTGAGGTCTGTAATCTACAGAAAATCAATACATACAAAGATGTGAAATATTGACTACTCTTTATTTTGCTCTGAAATGTGTACCGGAGTGAACTTTATAGTTATGCCACTGGAGAAGATTTTGTTAACAAAGAGTAACCACCGTAAATATGGTAGCATAACAACAACAACAAGAAGTTTTTTTATTATTGTAAATGTTAATAGCTAGGTTTTTATTCAAAGAAAACATTAGCTTCCAGCATTCTGAATATATCGTATTAACTATTGTTCAGTTTTCAGAAATTGTGTGATAAGAAAATAGTGATGAATTAATTTTTCTGAATGTTTATATGTGCTTGCCCTTTTTGAGTGGGCTGAGTTGCGAGTGGCTCTAACTCTTGTATGTGACAGTGGCAATGATGACCGCACCTCACATTTGGAATAACACAATAAATCCAGTCCAGAGTTTGTCTCTGCCCTTCTCAAGTTAACTATGCTCATGCCTCCTCTATAACAACTGCCATTTTACTGAGGAACATGTCCCCCTTCAAATCACACACTGAGTACTATACTTCTGAAACCAGCATGGACAAACTCCAACCATGTACTGACCTCAGAGTCTCCAGTCTGCAGCGTGGACTCTCCAGAAATTCAGACAGCAGCTTCTCTCCTGAATCCTGCAGCTTGTTGCTGCTAACGTCCAGCTCTCTCAGATGGGAGGGGTGGGATGTCAGAACTGAGACCAGAGCAGCACAGCTGATCTCTGACAAACCACAGACACTCAATCTGAATAAAGAAAAAAAGATGTAGATAAAATATAGTTATACTTTAACCTTATAGAGCTGCATTTGGAAAGTTAACTTTATTAGTTTCAAGCGAATGTTAGTTATGAGGATATTTTTGTGCACAAGTGTGGCCATTTCCTGAAAATGATAAACATTCATTTACTCCAACTAACAGTGGACATTTTCTACAGTTTCTTTAATTCAGCATAGGAAACATGGAAATATGAACAAAAGAACATTCACAACTGATGTAAGTTATGAATAAACATAAATTAAGATCTACAATAGTAACAGAGAATCTGTGAACTGACCTCAGAGTCTTGAGTCTGCAGTGTGGACTTTCCAGAAAACCACACAGATGCTTCACTCCTGAATCTTGTAGCTTGTTGTTCGTCAGCTCCAGCTCTCTCAGGTGGGACGGGTTGGATGTCAGAGCTGAGGCCAGAGAAGCACAGCTGATCTCTGTCAAACTGCAGAAACTCATCCTGTGTAAAGAACAAATGATGTAGCTTTAAAAGACAGTGCTGTGCTTGAAATCATTCAGTGTTTCACAATCTGTTCAGAGCTGGAGAAGGTTTAGAACAGGGATTTACTAACTTTTTTGTGTCAAGGACGTCCACAATAGATGCACAATAGACCACAGACCCTGAGTTTGAGAGGATTTTCTCTTAAGTATTGTTCCCTTGTTCCAAAATATGTGAGTTAAAAATTCCTTAAGTTGATTATTCCTCTTTTTGCTGGGGACACCCTCCAACCCACTCAAGGACCTCTGTCGGTTGTATTGTATTGTATTGTAAGTATTGAAACCTCTCCAATCAAACAATACCTGCATTCATTCCTTTTGGTACCCAGATCTGACCATTTGTATGGTTTTGCTAGCAGCCAATCATCGCAACGATTCTTCATAAAGAGGAACCTTCGAAAAAAATGTATCGAATAAAGTACTTCATTGGCATTAGTATCACTTTAAGCAGCTCTACTGTGAGATCCTCCTCTAAAGCTGATGGTCTTAGAGTGTGCAAGGGTCCACTAGGGTCAGTGAGACATATATTTCTTTATCAGAGAGTGTACACATTGGCCCTGTTCAGACAGCCACATACCCCCAGTTTGTTCTGACTGTTCTCACAGTCTATTAACCGCAGTCTTCTCCATTCGGCCACTATAGACATGGATCTACAGCACATGTGGGGAACACATCCTACAAGTGGACTCCAGAGCATAGTTTAAACAGAACTAATGGTGTGCATGGTATTTGTGGCTGTATGTGTATGCATCAGCCATCGGTATCATGAGCCCAGCCACTCATGGAGGGAACTAAGTTTGGCCATTGGTATGCAAGATCTTGCCTCTGAGGAGCTGAAATAGAGCCTTACATCTGCAATTTAGTGTCATTCCAACTTTCACTTCATCTTAATCTCAGCACAAAAGTAAATAATGGTCTCTGACCTCAAGGTCTGCAGTCCACAGAGTGGATTCTTCAGAAAATCACACAACTGCTCCACTCCCGAATCCTGCAGGTTGTTGAAGCCCAACTGCAGATATCGCAGATGGGAGGGGTTGGATTTCAGGGCTGAGGCCAGAAAACCACAGCTGATCTCTGACAAACCGCAGTCCCACAATCTAAATGAAGAAAGAATGAAGTAGATGAAAATGCATCATTTATCCACTCCAATATGTTCAGCGTGTTCTGTGCCTGCAGTGTTCCTGCAGTTTCCTAGTCTTCAGGGATTTCATCTATTTGGATTGCAGTACTCACTCATGCACAGTTGCTATACATTGCTCCTTTCAGAAGGAGTATAAAAAAGGGATTTTATGTCTGCAGACTAACACAAGAAACATGAAATTGATGACTGAAATATGAACAAAAGCCAGTCAGCAGCTTTAGGGATGTAGTTTATGAACTTGGGTTCAATTGCTAACTAAACATGTCAGATCTACAGCAGAACAGAGAATCAGTGAACTCACCTCAAAGTCTCCAGTCTGCATTGTGGACTCTCCAGAAAACCACACAACACCTTCACTCCCGAATCATACAGCTTGACATTTCTGTTCAGCTGCAGCTGTCTCAGATGGGAGGGGTTAGCCTTCAGAGCTGAGACCAGAGAAACACAGCCAGTCTCTGTCAGACTGCAGCCACTCAATCTGAATAAAGAATAAAAAATAAAATAAAATCCGAGTATAATACATTGCAGGGTGTTCTTAAAATTCATAAAATGACTTTGCTGTTGTGTTTTTGTGAATCGTCATGTCATTCTTCTACAGATATAATCCAAATGTCACCACAACATTTATACATCTATTCATATTTATTCATTCAAGTATTATTTAAGAGGGTATTTAGTGATTATTTACAAAAGACATAAACATAAATTTACAATCAACAGTGACCATATTTTTTCATAGTTTCTTTAAGAAACAGGAGTCTTTTGTGACTGCAGACTAAATTTAGTAGAGTAAAAAGATGGTAGTTATGTTTTTACACAAATGAGGTTCAATTGTTAAATAACCATGTAAGATCTACGATACTAACATAGATACGGTGAACAAACCTCAGAGTTTCCAGTCTACAGTTCGGACCCTTCAGATAATCACACAGCAGCGCTGCCCCTGAATCCTGCAGGTTATTGTTTCCTCTCAGCTGCAGCTCTCTCAGATGGGAGGGGTTGGACTTCAGAGCTGAGGCCAGTGAGGCACAACTGATCTCTGACAAACTGCAATCACTCAGTCTGAATAAAGAATAAATTATGTAGCTTTAGAAGACAATGTGCCTGCTTGAAATGATCATGTGTACATGGAAACCTAGGGACGGGGGAAAAGGGGATCTTTGAAGTCATTACAACAACAAACATTTGCAAAGTATTGATTCACTTATCTTTACATGATGAATTAGAATCTTGAAATAATGAGTCAGTATCTCAAAATAATGAGAAGCCTTAAGGAAAAATCAGTGTCTGACCTTAGATTCTCCAATTTACAGTGTGGACTCTCCAGAAAATCACACAGAAGCTTTGCTCCTGCATCTTGCAGGTTGTTGAAGCCCAGTTCCAGCTCTCTCAGATGAGAGGGGTTGGACTTCAGAGCTGAGGCCAGAGAAGAACAGCTGATCTCTGACACACCGCAGTCATTCAGTCTGAATAAAGAATAAAATATGTAAATAAAAATCTATTTATAATCCAGCCACTGAACTGAGTCAACTCAACTTTGTTGTGTCCTGATCCACAAGCTGTTATTGTTGATCATAATAATATCGACATGCTTGTACTTTAATAACTAACAGTGGATGTTTTCTAGTTTCTGTCTTGTATGACTGCAGATTAAATTCAATACAAGAAACATGAAAATATGAACAAAAAGACATTTGCAATAAAGTGTACTCAAAAGTTAACTAAACATAAGATATACAGTAGCTACAGAGTCACCGAACTGACCTCAGAGTCTTCAGTCTGCATTGCGGACTCTCCAGAAAATCACACAGCAGCTTCAGTCCTGAATCCTGTAGCCTGTTGTCACTCAGGTCCAGGTCTCTCAGATGGGAGGGTTTGGACTTCAGAGCCGAGGCCAGAGAAGCACAGCTGGTCTCCGACAAACTGCAGCTACTCATTCTGAATAAAAATAAATGATGGAAATAAAAGACTAAGCAAGTTATACAGTCTCATTTGATATGGCGGCTTAGTGTAGCACACATGACACCCAGTCTGAATATCACAGGTTCCTTTGAACACTTATTAGAGCCTTTTTAATTCTAGACTGGAACAAGATCATTTTAAGTCATTTTTGTTCAGTAAAATGATCTTACTGAAGGAAAAAATTCTTCAATTCAATTCTTCTCAAATTCAGTTGAAGCTTAAATAAAATACTTACTGTTGAGAAGTTAAGGGGCATAAATTGACTGAGGCTTGCTCATGTAGTCTGGTGGTCTGGCCTGACTGGTGCTGTGATGATTCATGATTCTGTTTTAACGTGAGATGCACTGTACAATGTTGAGTGAAAACTGACTGACCTCAGATTCTCCAGTTTACAGTTTGGACTCTCCAGTCCAGCAGACACCACCGCTCCTGAATCCTGCAGCCTGTTGTAACTCAGGTCCAGATCTCTCAGATGGGAGGGGCTGGACTTCAGAGCTGAGGCCACGACTTCACAGTGAGTCTCTGAGAGTCCACAGGCACAAAGTCTGTCATGACACATATATTACAAAATACGTTATTATGAAAGAGGACACTTTATACTTACTGCATGAATTTGGCGAAGAAGAATGTTCATTTTCTATTGTTTATCTATACTGATTTATAATGTCAAGTGCTGGACTTACAGAGCCTTTCTACAGTTCCTCACAACTGGAATCAATCTCCGTCGTCCCTCCACTGATGTGTTGTACTTCTGCAAGTCCAACACATCCAGAACCTCCTCTGACATCTGCAGCATGTAGGACAGAGCTGAGCAGTGGATCTCAGAGAGTTTCTTCTTTGATCTGTTCTCTGACTTCAGGAACTCTTGGATCTCCTGATTTATTGAGCGGTCGTTCATCTCCATCAGACAGTGGAAGATGTTGATGCTTCTGTCAGGAGAGATATGATCACTGTTCATCTCCTTCAGGTTGTTGATGGCTCTCTGGATGGTTTCTGGACTGTTGTCTGTCTGACCCAACAAGCCTTGTAAGAGTCTCTGGTTGGTCTCCAGAGAGAGGCCATGAAGGAAGCGGACAAACAGGTCCAGGTGACCATTCTTACTTTCAAGGGATTTCTCCATGGCTCTCCTCAAGAAGAAATCCCCCAAGAAATCCTCCAGTGCCTGTGTGTTCCTGTTGGTGTAACAGTGGAACATGTAGACTGCAGCCAGAAACTCCTGAACGCTCAGATGAACAAAGCAGTAGACTGTTTTCTGGAAGATCACACTCTCTCTTTTGAAGATCTCTGTACAAACTCCTGAGTACACCAAGGCCTCTGTGACATCCAGACCACATCGCTCCAGGTCTTCTTGGTAGAACATGATGTTTCCTTCCTCCAGATGTTCAAACGCCAGCCTCCCCAGCTTCAGAAGAACTTCCCTGTCAGCCTCCATCAGCTCCTGTGGACTCGTCTCATGTCCCTCATGGTACTTGTTCTTCTTCCTCTTTGTCTGAACCAGCAGGAAGTGTGAGTACAGGTCAGTCAGGGTCTTGGGCAGCTCTCCTCTCTGCTCTGTAGTCAACATGTGTTTTAGAACTACTGCAGTGATGTAACAGAAGACTGGGATTTGACACATGATGTGGAGGCTCCTGGATGTCTTGATGTGTGAGATGATTCTGCTGGACAGATCTTCATCACTGAACCTCCTCCTGAAGTACTCCTCCTTCTGGGCGTCAGTGAAGCCTCGTACTTCTGTTACCCTGTCAACACATGAAGGAGGGATCTGATTGGCTGCTGCAGGTCTGGAAGTTATCCAGATGAGAGCTGAGGGAAGCAGATTCCCCTTGATGAGGTTTGTCAGCAGCACGTTGACTGATGACTTCTGTGTGACATCAGACACAACCTGACTGTTGTTGAAATCCAGTGAAAGTCTGCTTTCATCCAGGCCGTCAAAGATGAACACAAGTTTACAGACAGCCAGCTTCTCTGCTGTGACCTTCTGTAATGTTGGATGGAAAACATGGAGCAGACTGAGAAGACTGTACTGCTCATCTTTGATCAAGTTCAGCTCCCTGAACGAAAGCAGAATCAGCAGACTGACATCTTGGTTTTCCAAACCCTCTGCCCAGTCCAGAGTGAACTTCTGCACTGAGAAGGTTTTTCCAACTCCAGCGACGCCGTTGGTCAGAACGACTCTGATGTGTCTCTGTTGGTCAGGTAAGACTTTAAAGATGTCCTGGCATCTGATTGGAGTCTCATGGAGGGTCTCCATCTTGGATGTCGTCTCCAGCTGTCTCACCTCATGTTGGGTATTAACCTCTTCACTCTGTCCTTCAATGATGTAGAGCTCAGTGTAGATCCTGTTGAGGAGGGTTCCACTTCCTGTTTCATCAGTTCCTTCAGTCACATGTTCACATCTCCTCCTCAGACTGATCTTATGTTCATTTAAAACCTCCTGAAGACTACCCTTTACTAAAAAGGGGGAAATGTGACAAAACAAACAATTTAACTCAATTATCTTCATAACCAGTATGATCAATATAAGAATATATGAAGTAGCAAAATTTTATAAAGTTGTACGAGTATTCATTGTGTCTTGAAGTCTAAAATAATGTCAAAGTTATTTTTACATTTATCATGTCACATGTCAAGCAGGGTAACCAGAAAAGGCAAGAGAACGGATTCACAACACATGTAAATGTAGGACTCTGCAGTTCATAAGATTTATTGCACCAAACTAAAAACAAAGTCAAAAACCTAAGGAGAGAAGGTAGGCACTTGGTCAAAGTTTCCAAAGGTAAACAAATCCAAAGCAATGGGCAAAATCAAGTCTATAAAATTCCACCAGTAAATCCCCCCCCCCCAAAAAAGCAAAAACTTAGGAAAACTTGGCCATGATACTGGCTGGTTCTGTGCCAGCAGCCTGTCAACTGGCTGGAAGCTAGCAGGCTGGTGGCTGGCTGACTTAGAAGCTGGAGCTAGCAGGAAGTGAGCAGCCTGGTGGCTAACCAACTCAGGAGCTGTAGCTGCCGGGAGTCAGGAGCCAGTATCTAGCCGATTAAGGAGCTGGGAGGAGGCTAACAGACTGGTGGCTTTCCAACTCAGAACAGGAAGGTTGCAGACCCTTAAACCCTATAGCATAAATGACGAGAGTGCAGGCTGAGCTGAAGGCTGGTACACACAACTAAAATACACAGGAAGACTAATCAGCAGCAGGTGAGAACAATCCATAATCCAGAAAGGAGTGAAAAAGACAAAGACAGGAAGTAAAGTGACAGATACAAGAGAGAAGGAAGGAACTTCAAAATAAAACAGGAAACAACTAAACTAAAACCCCAGACCATGACAGTAAAGGCTGTAGGACTACTAGTCAACTGAAACACGAATGATAGATTACAAGATCATTAGTGTGAATGCTGCGGAATCAGCATTCACACTAATGATCTTAAATGGCCTTAAATTTGCTGTGTTTTCATACATGATGACACCAGATGTAGATTCTTACTTTGTTCAGTGCTGGTCTGACCGTCTTTCTGAAGTCCACGTCTTGTTCTGGATCTCTTTCCACACTGGGGACAAGGGAAGTCTCCTGATGAACCAGGCTGGTCCCCGTATGAGGTGATGCACTGTCTGCAGAACCAGTGTCCACAGCTGGTAGAGACTGGATCCCTCAGGACGTCCTGACACAAAATACAGCTGGACGGCTGCTCCTCCACAGACTGACTCATGTTTGTCTCTCTGTGAAGACATTTCTTTATCACTGTTTGTTGTTTGTTGTTAAAAAAAAATGTGGACGACACTGTTTGGTATTAATACAGACTCAACACCGCCTGCTGCTATGTCACACTATGTCTTGATTATGTCCTTGGGCTGTTTATCTTATGTTAGTTAGGTTTGAATTAAGTGTCTATGTAATTGTGGTAGACCCAGACTCTGCCCAATCAGCTGACTGATTTGGTTTAAAGTAAATATGCTGTTGGAGTTCAGGCATCTTAGCTGAAGGCTGTGAAAATGATAAGAGAAACCAGATGTTTTCATAGCAACAAAATCTTTTCTCGGAAATGTGTTCTGTACATTTGTTTAGGGTTGTGTCACTGTATGAACATGCCCACATTGTTTAACTTTTGGAAGGTGGTCTTTTTGCATCTTGTCTTCATCCTCAATGCACCATTTTCCATCAGGTCAGTAACTTACTTTGTGTGTGAGGGTCCAGGTTCATTACTGAAGAGCAGAGGAGGGTCTCTGGACTGGTCACTCTTCATGGACAGACAGCTGGACACTGGAGACTCTGTTCTCTGTCTGTTGGACCGAACTCTGCAAACACCAAGATGGTTTTATTCATATCATGTGAATCCTTGAATTCTGATTTGGACGTTTCAAAAGTTTGTAGCCTTCCTCATGGATTAGATCAGAGGTTTTCCAGGTGACTGAAAGCTGTCACAGATATGAAAAGGAACATGGGACGAATGGTTTCTCCTCGTCTGTCACAAATTCTAGTTAGCAATTACATCTTTGTAGAAATTTAAATATACAAGCAAAATCAACAGAAAACATGGTATTGTCAGAGTTAAGTGAAGATGAGTCATGCAAATAGTAATAGTAATATGAGTTGTCTTACTGTGTGTGTGAGCGTCCAGGTTCATTACTGAAGAATGGAGGAGTATCTCTGGACCAGTCACTCTTCAAAGACAGACAGCTGGACACTGGAGACTCTGCTCTCCGTCTGTTGGACTGAACTCTGCAAACACCAAGATGGTTTTATTCTTATCACATGAATCCCTGATGAATTCTAATCAGGAGGTTTGCAAGTTTGTGGCCGTCCTCTTAGATTAGATTACAGGAAAAGGAAGATGGGATGAATGGTTTCTCTTTGTCTGCGTCACAAATTTTAGACAGAAAATACATTTGAGTAGATTTTTTTAAGTGGCTATATTATGCTTTTGTGTTAGGCTTAGCATGTAAATATGGTCAGTTTAACATACAAATCAAGAGAAAACATGACATCAGCAGAGGTAACTGAAAAAGAGTCATACAAATGAGTTAGTGTGAGTGGTCTTACTTTGTGTGTGAGCGTCCAGGTTCATTACTGAAGAGCAGAGGATCTTCTTTGGACTGGTCACTCTTCAAAGACAGACAGCTGGACACTGGAGACTCTGTTCTCCGTCTGTTAGACTGAACTCTGCAAACACCAAGATGGACTTATTCATTTCACATGAATCCTTGATGAATTCTTGGATGACAAAATCATTTAGTAAGTTCTAACTTTTCTAGATGCCTGACAACTGTAACTTTTTTAGTAGGCAGAGGTATCTGAAAATGAGTCATAAATGAATTCTCTTACTTTGTGTTTGAGTGTCCAGGTTCATTACTGAAGAGCAGAGGATCTTCTTTGGACTGGTGACTCTTCATGGACAGACAGCTGGACACCGGAGACTTTGCTCTGTCCTCCTCGTCGTCCACACATTCATGCATCTTCTGGGCTTCAGCCAGTCTGAGAGGAAAAACAGTAACACTGACTGTGAGCTCGCCAGAAACAGGAAAGAAGACTGTTCAAGAGAAAAGGAAGTAACTCACACACACACACACACACACACACACACACACATCGGATGAAATGCCTTTCTCTGTGTGAGGGAAACACTCCACCCCATGTATGGGCACCAAGATGAACGATAAGCTGTGAAAACGCGTCAGGCTACGCCCGCTCTTCCTCCTTCTCTGTCCCACATCCTTTATTTCCCTTCCAGTGTCCCTCAGCCTCTGCTGTCGTGTAAAGGCATCACTGTGAGTAACAGGGTGACACAAGGGGGATTTTCACTTCTTTTCCATCCCACTGCCACAAAAATACTCCTATCCTGTCCCAACACCATGACAGAGTTAAAAAAAATAAATCACCCCGTCCCCGTCAGTCCACAGTCCACGACACTATGGACCTATTGTTATTATTCCCACTCCCGCCTGCTCTGGTTGACATTTTTCCTGTCCCGTCCCAGTCCCAGGAGGAATAGTGAAACTTCAATGTCAGCCTGTAGTGTGAACGGAGTGTGTGCACAGTGTGTCTGTGTGTTTCTGGTGCTTCTGTGATGTGGAGCAGAGGCTCAGGTGAGATTACAGACTGTCTTCCTGTGTGTGTTTGTTGTGCACTCCTGATCCGGTCTGGCATACCAAGAGCCTGGCGTAGGTTGGCACACGGTGGTCCAGATCCCATGGTGTTTGGAAGAATCTCATTAGGCTTAAAGTGTTCTTTACAGCTCCGAAAGATACTGAGACTTTCAATAAACCTCTTTTTTCCCATGAGTGAGGAATGCAGACGTCACGCTAAAACATTCTTTGCTCAGGGTTGGAGTGGGCCATGAAATCAAGACACGCTTCCACGGACAGTCGCTCAGTTTCTCCAGGGACAGAAAGGTCTTTTTCCAGGATCTCAGTGACAGTTTTTCTTTACAGAATGTCTAAGGACCCAGTATAAATAATAACCCTCATGGTACTTCAGTGTGCAGCCACACATTTTTCTGGTACTAATACCCTGTAAGTTATTTACCAGCTTTAGGAAAGGAGAACTATTTTTGAACTAATACAAGCTTATTTTGATGTAAATAACGTAAATATTCTTAATCAACTATTAAATTCATTGTCAACTATTTTGATAATCAATAAATATCAAGCAAAAATATCGTATGAAAAATGAAAAATCCTAATTTGGTATTGTGACAACATGACAACATGATTCAGTATCTGAACAAACTGAGTCAAAATGTTGAATCACGGCAACAAAAATAAAGATTTGGTGACAGTGAAGTTCAGCTTTCAGTCTTGTTGGTATAAAACGTCATCACTGCATCATTTCATAACATTGGGCAATTGTGTGAAATTTAGTCATAATTAGATTATGAAGTTTGGATTTATGGTCACAGTTTCCCACCAAAACATAATCAGTCATATTCTGTCATGTGGTTTCTGAGATACAGTCTTCACAAGACGGGGACAGAAGGACAAACTGAAACATGTCTGTGAGCACAGCTGTAAGTAGCTCAAAATAAAACAGCATGAGTCGACTAACTGTCAGTCGAAGAGCCATCTGTGATTTGGTAATCTCTGTCAGAAATGTACTGGTGACAATATCATTATAAATATTACATGAAAAGTTACTAGTCAGTTTGATTAAAACAGAAAAAGGTTCAGTCGTGTACAGAGCTATGGTTCAAGAGGATGATGAGTTCAAAATTATGTTTAAAATATTATTTTCAAATATTTACATAACCATAATGAAATGATGTGTCTATAAACTAGAAAAATGGTGCAAGGAATAATACATAAACCTGTGTGAAAGAAGAAATGATCCTACATTTCAAAATGCAAAAACAAAAAACTTTTTCTACATCATAAAGTTTTATAATTCAGTTAAGGACCAGGAACAAACCACTCTCAGCTGTTTCTCAATGTTTCACTCATCTCTTCAATCAAACATTCTGTTTCAGTACAGCTTTTGAAGAGCTATTGTCACAAAAGCAGTTGCTTTCTACTAGACTTAAGGTTTTGGACATTAGAATTTTATTTCTGACATGCTGTAAAGAAAATGTAATCATTTTAGAAACGTGTTAAATAAGTGCATATCCTATGAAAACATCATGAACTGTGTTAAAGGTCCACAACAGATGGATTCTGTGCTAACTGTCTTTAGAGTTTTGATGTTAGCTACTGTAAGAACTGTAGGTAAAATCAAGTTCACTATGATTTCTTGAGGAATGTGAAGGAATTTTACTCCCTTAGCTAAAGGTAATACGATCAGGGTAAGTTAGGGGTCAGTTACAAATCCCAAAAGCATATTTCAACTGTCGGTTTCTCCTCTCTGTCTGATAACAGCTGATAACAGCGTCTGTCTCCCAGCAGAAGTCAAGGACAGAGGAGACAGTTATTCTAGATTAGACCAAACAGTCTGATACAAAACTTGCAGCAGAAAGGCTGCATGTGCAGACTTACAAATGTGACTTAGGTTAACACAGGAAATTCATAGTTTCCCATACAATGTTATGTGTTCCTCCACATGATAACATCTGCAGAACACAGAGAACCACTTGTGTTGCTGCTCTGTTCTCCTCGATCAAGCTTCAATAAATACTTCTGCATAACACTTCTGAACCTTCTATCACATGTCAACCAGCTCCAAAGATTTTCTTCACAAGGACTTCATTCTAACTCATTTCTTCAGCAGTGAATCAACAGTTTGAACACTCACCCTGCCTCAGCTGTCAGATCTCCTCCCTCTGCTCTGCTCTGCAGCTCAAAATGGAGTCTGAA
The DNA here is from genome assembly GCF_056507025.1 of Lutjanus erythropterus. Classification (NCBI taxonomy): domain Eukaryota; kingdom Metazoa; phylum Chordata; class Actinopteri; order Lutjaniformes; family Lutjanidae; genus Lutjanus; species Lutjanus erythropterus. The sequence continues at coordinate 31,445,687 of NC_139337.1, forward strand.
CTCAGACTGAACTTCAGCTGCAGGAACCCCTTCTTCTCCTGAACCCAGAGCACATGTCAGTGTTGCTCCTCCCCTCTACATGTGTGCATGTGTGAGTGTTTCATAACCAGTGAAACACTCATTCTAGTATGTTTGATGCCATTTAAATGATAGAAATAATATGTCTTTTGTTTGAGTTACAATTAAAATGCAGTATAAAAAGCTGGAAATAAATGCTAAATTTAAGATGCAGCTCAGTTGGTAACAGGTGACAGGATCATGATTGGGTATTAAAGGGGCGTCCTGGAAAGACTCAGTGGTTCACCATCATGGACGGGGTGAGATTCACCACTTTGTGAAAAACTACAAACAGTCCAACAGTTTAAGAACAACATCCTCAGTTCACAAACACTGACTGAGCATCAGTAAAAGAAAAGCTGATGTATCACAGAGGGAAACATGATCCTGTCATGACTTGTTTTGAGTGTGTTGCAGACATCAAATTCAGAATGACCGTATTTACAAAAATCACTGATTGATGAGGCACCACCTTAAAATATAGTCTTCTTACTAATTTTTAATTAGTACACATTATGTCAAAAAAAGATGAAGAAATGATCACATTCTGACCACAGTGATGCTTCAGCTGCTTCAAGTTTCTTGACTTTTCTCTTTTCATCTGTTACTTTGAAGAGGCCCCGCCCATTATGTTGCACAAACCGTCTCTGAATACTTCTTATTCGAATCAATTCACCTTTTGAGACATTGGTCGTGACCTTTTGTTGGTTTCAGAAATGTTTCTGAGACGACTGCAGTGTTTTCAAGAGGAAATACTGGAGCCGCTGAGGTTTGCTCTCCACGCTGTGGTTTGTGCGTCTGACTGGAGCTGCGCATCGTCTCGTTTCCTGAAGCAGTAAAACTTTAAGTTGAAATCTTTGCTGCCAACAACACAGTTCATCAATAAAATCAGATTAACCTTTGTTGTTTTTGCAGCTTATACATAGTTGTGGTTTTTCTTTGATTTGTTCTGTCATGTAAATTTTAGTTTCCTCCTCACAGTTAAACATTTACCAAAGATGTTTAAATATAAACCAATGAATTTGTCTTACTATTTGTAATTGGCATATTTGGAAGTCGCCAGTTTGGCTGAATGAAGAAACAGGAGTGAACGACAGAACAAAGTGCTCAATTTGTGAAATAATAGTTAAATTATAAATACAAAGCTGCTGTCTGTATTTTCATCTAATATATTTTTAATATAAATTACACAAAAGGTAAAGAAAATGTGATCATTTCTATCTATTTCAGCCACAGGTGTCAAACTGACCCCACAGAAATCACTGCTGTTACTTTTTGTACCTCGGTTGATTATAACTATCATCGTCTCTGTTGATAAAACTTCACAAGTAGTCTGGACTTCCAGTTTCCTGATTAAAATACAATTTTTTTCATTAATTAGACTCAATTAAAAAAAAAAAGTAGGTGAGACCAGAGATTAAAGCCAGATAAACATTTAATACTAAACACAAAAATATCTCAGCTTCCTCTCAAGCAATTAATGTGCAACTTGTTGTGTTTTCTGTCCAAATGACACTTTTTTTCCACCCTCCTCCTTGATAAATGGACATTTACCAGCACGTCCTTCCTGCTACCAAAGGTCAGAAGTCAAAGTCTTAATGAGGTCCACCGTGAGGACTGGAAACAGCCTCAGTCTCATTAAAATGTAGGACAGACTCCCAGACATCGTGGGTTTTGTTTCATCAGTTCCACATGATGGAGGAGTCCTCGTCATGGTGGGAAAACACCTGAAACAGGTTCACAGCCCGTCGTTCATCGCTCCAAACTCAGAGAGAAGGTCTGCAGAGCGTCTACGCCACAGCGGGGATGAAATACTGCAGCGACACGTCTTCATGCAACAGAATCAGGTGGACGACCCTCTCATGGACGATATCTGAGGGGACAAGAGATTTAACCAGTGAATCATCAAATCCTTTATTGAAGCAAAAGTAAAAGGTTACAGGTGCAGCTGACTCAGCAGTGAGGAGCGGCGGGTTGACTTACTGCACATGGCCTTGCTGGGGTTGACCTGCTGTCCCATGAGGAACTGCTGCAGCTTCCTGATGTCCACCCGGGCCTGGGCCATGGCGTCAGGGTCCCTGCTCTGAGACGGACCGCCATCCTGAGAGGCGTCGTCACCTGGAGGGACAGGAAGCAGAGAGGAGCGGCAGGAGATGAGCGGAGGAGGAAGAGGAATTGTAACTCGATTGTATGAGGTTCTGTCAGCCAATCAGCAAGTAGAAGACACCCAAGAGGACCAGTAATATAGTTTTTACCCCACGGAGGGTTTCCCAGGTCTTTGAAGTGAGTGGTGACAGAAACCAGATCTGTCTCGATCTTCAGGTTCATCTCTCCGTTCAGGTTGGCTTCCAGAACCTGATACACACACACACACACACACACACACACACACACACACACACACACACACACACACACACACACACACACACACACACACACACACACACACACACAACTTTAAAGAACATCTAACAAACTGAAAGTCCAGTCCAGCCAGAGGTAAACTGAAAGTAAAATCAATCACGGATTTGAAGAATCATGACATCACTGATAAAAAACACAAAGTGAAACAAAGTGACTTTACTAACATCCATTCTCTTCTTCTGTGACTTCACTTTTTTGATTTTAGCTAAAAGGCCTCTAAACTTGATATTAAAGATGATGTTCATACTCGTCTTTATTTTAAATTTAGATGTTTGGGTTTGCTGTTGCATTTTATTATTTTCAACATTTTAGATTTAATATTAATATTCACTTATCTTAAGATTCTATAGATTCTATATTCTGTTCATTAAATACAGTTTGTTTTCACCTCAGTCTGTTCTCTACAGACCTGCAGATCTACTGGTTTAGAGGAGGGGGGACTGTAGTGGGAGCTCTGGGCCGTCAGGTCAGGTAGGACGGCCCCCTCAGCTGGATTTTGTTTCAGACCCTGAGAAGTTAAAGTTTAAAGGAGTGCGATCGTACCAGGAAGTTGGACAGGTTCTTCATTCTGTCCACAACGTTCTTCATTGTCTTCAGAGGAGGCAGGTAGATGCTGACCTGCAGCGACACACAGGGAAACTTGTTACCAAAAACATCACCCAACTTCATTTTACTTTAAAGTGTAAAACTGGACCATGCGGTCTTTGTTTGGACGTGTTCTTCACTCACATCGAAGTCTGGCATGCTTGGTTCTTTGAACTCGTGCCAGAGTCTCCGGGGGATGACGTCCACTGGGACGTCGTGAGTGACGACTCGACTGATGCTGGACAAGGTGGGCTGGACAGGACGGAGAGAGAAAGGAACAGAGGACATCACTGGGTTAGTTTTTCTCAGACTTGATAAAACATTGTGCTGCTGAAGTCAACCTTTAACTTTTTTTATTCTACCTAAAGAGCAAAAATTCCAAGTTCAGGGACGGGAATTAATAAGGTTTTATTGATAGTAGACTTTAGTGGGACAGTGCCTGTGTGTGTCTGTGAGTTTTTTACAGCCTCACCAGCTCAGCAGCGATGGTGAGACAGGGACAGTGCTTCTTGGTCAGTTTAAGTTTGACAGCTTTGGCGCTCTGGACTGTCTTCAGGGCTCTGGACAGGTTCTCTGGAGTCACCTCCAGGCAGATCTCGTTGTCCTCAGAGGACACGCCCTCCATCTGGTACTCATCGAAGAAGTTGGCCTGTAGGGATGAAGACAAACTTTCACTAAAAGCCCCCTCTTTCAAAACTTCAGAGTTTGAGACTCTGATCTACTGCAGTCTGTTGATTTTAGGTTTGGAGTTTTCTCAACATTTGTTTTTACAGTGTAAACCTCCAACAATGATAAATAAAAATGAAAATGTTAAGATGGACTGAAGAGCCGCAGGTTGCAGCCTCCTGGTATGATGGTTTTCTGACTGGAGAAGTGGCGCCACCTGCTGTTTCTTTTGATGAACCAACTTCTGATGATCACAGAGCAGAAGTGGCTGGAAACAAGCATTCGTTTATGTTTTCTTTTACAGATTTACTTGATATTAAAATTTTCAGTGCAAATGCAAATCACAAGAAAACGGTGCAGATTCTTCGTCACCATCACGGTAGACTTCACTGAAAAAATAACTAAAATACAAAAAACTATTCTGTTGATCGACTCATCATTTCAGTCAGTTTTAAGCTAAATATCCTCCATTTTCAGCTTCTGATTTTCCATTTCTTTGTCATATATGGCAGGAAATTCATCGTCTTTTAGTTGATCAGACAAAACAAATCAGCTGAAGACGTCACAGGAGGCTGAAACTGTTTCACAGTGTCTCAGATCCAAAACACAGAGACGTTATGTTTGTTTCTTAAAAATTAAAAAGCAGTTCCAGGTGTGTTAAACTCACCTCATGTCCCTGTTCATTCATCTGTCCTCTCTCTCTTCATACGTCCTAATCTGTCTCCACCTCTGTCTGCATCCTGAGACTAGGGCTGCAACTAATGATTACTTTATTTATTGATTACCCTGATGATTATTTTCACTATTGATTATAAATTAAGTAATGTATTCTATGAAATGTTAAAAAAAAAAGTGAAAAATGCTCATCAGAGCCCAAAGTGATTTCTTAAAATGTATTTTTTGTCCAACCAACAGTCCAAAACCCAAAGACTCTTTATTTTCTGTCATAAATGACAAAAAAGCAGCAAACTCACCTGTGACAGTTCACACCACATGCTCACTCCTCCGTTGGCCACTTTACCAGACAGAACGAAGAACAGGTTGTCTGGAGTCAGACGCAGGACACACATCTTGGTCAGTTTGGAGATGGTGGTGACGACTCCTGGTGAGGACAAGGACGAGGACGAGGACGAGCAAAGTTATTATTAAACCACTACCACAAACAGAACTTCAGTTTGTTTTAATTACAGCTGCACAATTAATCAAAATATTACAAAAAGTATAATAACTACAATCCAAACTGGAGAAAATGCATTCTTCTGATAAAAAAACATAAACTGTGACAGATGTGCATTAAAATAAGAAACTAGGGAGTAAAAATATTTAGTTTTAATCCAGGATGTCAGATTAATGAGATGCTTGTTTCTTATTGATAAACTGTGGAGGTAAAAATACTTCTGAGTCAAATACAGATCTGATTCTCAGTCCTCAAACTACAGACATGACATCTGCAGGGCTGTAAATAATGCTTGTTTTCAGAGTTTATTAGTCATTCTATTAAATAAACGTGAGAAAACAATGTGAATTCTCCTTCAGTTTCTAAAACTTCAGAATGACAGTCCAAAAAAACCCCCAAATTTATCTGAAAAGAAAAAGAAATACTCAAAACCTCAAATAACATTACTATTATTACCTGAAATCTCATTTGTCAAGCAATTTATTAGACAATGAACAGAAAAAAATTAAACTACTGTGATTATGACCCTGAACTTTACTCAACAAACAAATCTTTTATCAGAATTCATTCCTCATTTTGGTCCATTTCCACAAGGAAACTAAAGTGACTTCCTTGTATTTCGATCTTCGAAATTTACTTACTTTAGTGAATATTTCAGAACTTGTTATAAGCCGAACTGAAAACTGTATCTAAGACTTCTGAAAACACGCAGACATGATGGACTTCTACAGTTTGAATTACTCGTGTCGTGGTTTTATTTCTGGGACAGAAACATGTCAGTTTTGTTGCTGTAGTTTGGTGGATGCTAACATGTTAGCAGCGTCACTTTTCTCCCTGTAAACAGAAGCTAAAGAGACTCACTGGTGAAATGATTCAGACACGCGATGTCCACAATCTTCCCCCGAAACTTCATCCTTAATTCTCACACTTAATTTTACTCTGTTAAGTTTCTCTGGTTCCTCTGGTTCCTCTGGTTCCGCGTCAGGCGGGATAGTTTTGTTTGGTCCGTCCGTGTTCAAGTTCCGACAGAAACAGCAGCCAGAGTTCAGCTGTTAACAGTTCCGACAGTCAGTCCGCCATAGATCTGCTGTCATTTTATTAAATCTCTCAAATAATAACAGAATAAATGTGGAATGATAATAATAACAATTTAATTAAATTAAATGTGAGAAAGTCTGTCAGGTGCAGAAAAAAGACACCACTTTTTGGACACTCAATAATATTTAAAAACCTCCTGTTGTAACATGTTTTAAGGTTATTGTCACAATCTCACTCTCTGTAAATATAAATTTCTAATTATTAATAATAATTTAACTCAGATTTGAGTTTAATCTCTTGTGTGTTAAACTTCATCATAAGATTTTTATCAGATGTCACTGTTACAAAATTACTAAAACCTTAGAAGTCAAGTTTAAGTTGAAGAGAAAAAGCTACTTGAAGACACAGCATAAAAAACTGTTTCTATTTGAGTATATTACTTTATAACAAAAGCTGCAAATATGAAAACAGTAACAGATGGAGGTCCTGATTTTCTGCTCAGATCAGTGAAACTGTTAGTGTAGAAAAATGTCCACAATAGAGCAGGATCAAACAAATCTAGTTTGGCTGACCTTTACATTCAGGGTGTTAACAAATAAAGACTTGATTATTATTTGCTCACTTTTAATCTGCAGCCTCATTTAGCCTGAAACAAAAGAACAGCAGCTGTTTGTCTGTAAGTCTTAAAAATCTGGATCAGAGTCAGTTTAAAGATTTTTCCTTCAGCAGAGAGAGAAAGCTGATTTATGAAACACTTCAGATTCAAACATTGCTGCTTTTTACTCATTATATGTTGGAACAACTCATAACTTTTTTAACACTATTTTTCCTACAGTTATCTGACAACTTTAGTTACTTTCGAGCTGATGAGTTTGTGAAAAACTGAAGCAAAGGTTTGAGAAAACGGAAAAATAATTTGTGTATTTCACTGTTTGCTTGTGTCTATGTGCACATTTTTCATGCTAAAATACAACATGTGTTTATTTCCTGTGTATGAAACATTTTCATTCATGTTATTTTATTGCTTGATTATTTGTCTGTTTCCTGTTTTATCCTCTTTATTTTGATGGGTAGATTGGGGACGGTTGCAACAGGAGACAGTTGCCTCCAATCAGAAACAAGCTGATGATGGGGATGATGCTCACACTGCACATGCTCATAACTGTTACTAGATGAATATTCAAGATAAATATTATTGTAAAATTTTTGAAAGTTTATTTCAGTTTTGTAAATGACCTCTCCTTGTCGTTCACATGTTGGCTGTGGGACACATTTAGCGCCGGGGGACTCCAGACACTTTTTCTTTTTCCTTTTTGGGCCAAAAATGTCTCTTTTGATCATAAACGTTGCAGACTTCAGGTCTGAATTACTAAGAGGAATGCAGTACATGTTGCAAACGTCCCTAGTCTCCCCTAATCATTGATTTGAACAGGTCTTAATGAAAGAAGCAGCTCTCCATTCTATTGGTTCTCGGCGCTGATCAGTGACCAATCACAGTGCGTCATTGTTAATAAAGTGTCGTCACTGAGCTGCAGCAGCTGATCAGACTGAACGTGTCTCTGCTGCTCCTGGACGGGATCATTATCGATCTGTGCTTCAGTTCATCCACTGATTGATTGGTTGATGACTGAGATCACGATGACGCCGCTGTCCATCCAGTCAGGAGTGAAATACGCCAAAACTCTGCTGCCGGAGACTCTGCTGAGGTGAGTGAACAAAACCTTACAGAATCTCTGCTGAAGCCAAATCCTCCCAAATATTTTTATCTTCTGTTGATCCTTTTTTTTTCACATCTGAAGATTTGGTGCGTAATTTGGCGCAAAAAGTCATGTGCAGCATGTGGAAGTATGTCAACGCTTTACTTAAAAAGTAGAAATACCACAATGTGAGTATTTTACTTTAGTAAGAGGCTGCATTAAAAATCTGCATCTGATGCTGAGATAAACGATCAGTACAGTAATTTAAAAGTTCTCAATGTAAAATAAAAACTACAGAATTACCAACAACAGATCAGGACTTTCTAAAGAATCAGAGTAAAAATACCTGTAATGAAGTTTCCAGTCTGGTTTTCAGATTTGATTAGAATCCTACAGATACTGTGAAACATTACGATATCAGCTGATATAACAATAATCCCCTGATTCTGTTTATGAAACACTTGTGACAAATATCTGTGATGGAGGCAGGAGGTTTACAGTTTGATATTAGGAGATTTTAAAGGTATCGATCACCCAAAAATGAAAATTCATCATTATCTTCTCACCCTCATGCTGATTGAAGGTTGATTTTAGTTTTTTTTAGTCCACAAAACACTGCTGGAGTTTCACAGGAAAACAATGTTTCAGAATCAGTGGAAGTGAATGATGACCAGTTTTCAAAACAAGAATAAAGTGACATATAGTCACGTCTTTAGTGAGATCATGTTAGAAAAGCCTCGCAATTAATTCAAATTAATTAATTTAACCAAAACAGACAAAGAAGTACAAACAAAAACCAACTGCAGCTTGATAATTAATTTATTAATCAGTTTTGATGATTTGAAACGTGTTTTCCTGACCTGGCAGGTCTGTATCAACAGTCCAGACCACCATCTCTCGCCACTTCCTGTCCTCGGCTCAGCCTCGCAGTTTCAGGGTCTGCACCAGCAGCCGGCGGCGGCGGCGATCTCTGGAGGCATCGTGTCTGGATGAGCTGCTGGAGGAGGTGAAGACGGGAGGAGACGTCCTTCTGTGATGTTAAATGTTAAATGTTTTCGAGCTGATGTCACGGCGGGTCTCGGGTTCAGGTTCCGTCCGTCTCTGAAGCGTTTCAGTGATTTGTTTCCTTTGTGTTGCGTCTCAGGTGGCGAGGGTTTTCGTGTTGTCCTGCCACTTCCTGACCCTGGTCCTGGAGGAGGATGGGACTGTGGTGGACTCGGACGAGTTCTTCCAGTCTCTGCCCACCAACACGCCACTGATGGTGCTGGAGAAGGGCGAGATGTGGACGCAGAACAAGGTGAGGAGAAGAAGAAGTCACAGTTACTCAGATTACTGCAGCGGAGACGATTTATTAAACCGTTTTTATCCTGAAACTGGAACACTGGAGGGTAAACAAGACAAAAAGGACCAGGTTTTGTTTCTGTTGTGTTTCAGACATTCCCGAGTTTCCGTCAGCCCAAGAGGAACGGGATCGCCAAACTGACCTTTGACCTCTACAAGCAGCACCCCAAAGACTTCCTGTGCTGCCTCGCCATCAAGGCCACGGTGTATGAGATGTACTCGCTGTCCTACGACTTCAGGTGCACCAGGATCAAACACGTCCTCAGGTGAGTCCACCTCTGCTGACCTCTGCTGGTCACCTGAGGGAGCTGCAGGCACCACTGACACTTGAATTGTTGCCCTTCAGTGGTGGAAAGTAACTAACTACATTAACATAAGTATTGTACTTAAGTACAGTTTTGAGGTACTTGTACTTTACTTGAGTCCTTCCACGTTTGTGATATTTTATACTTCTATCTGTTCTAATTATCATATTTTGGCTGTTGCAGATGCTGCACAGCAGACAGACAGTTGTTGTGCTGCATACATGATGCATGAGGCGTAAAATGGCTGTTAAAAAACATTTTCATGGAAATCCGTCCAATAACCACAGCAAACTTTAAACATTGTGTCTTTGTTAAATCTGTGAAAATCTGAGGACAGTTTGTGTCTCTTCTGTCAGGTCGCTGCTGCGCTGCTTCACCTGTCTGACCCGACTGGCAGGTCAGCTGCTGCTCCACACGTCCTCGTCACTGCTGCAGTTCACCGCCGACCACGACGACTGCTAGTGTCGCATCATGAACGGCTGCTACAAAACTTTGTGCCAAAGTGGGACTGAGTGTAAAAAGTTTCATTAGATCCTCGTCATTTTTAGCTGAATTAAAAGATCTTCTTCTGTGTCTGAATACTGAGCAGGTTTTAAGTGTGTGTGTGTGTGTGTGTGTGTGTGTGTGTGTGTGTGTGTGTGTGTGTGTGTGTGAGTGTGTGTGTGAGTGTGTGTGTGAGTGAGAAAGTGTGTTTAGATGTTGAGGTGGGAGGGAATCATTTCTACTGTTTTCTGGATGTTTTATCTTTGATTTGAGAATTTGTATTTCTTGTTAAGGAAAAAGTTTGGAGCTGTAAATTGGATTAAAATCTGACTGTAAATCAAATATATGAATAAAGATGAACTTTTCTAAGTTGTCTTTTGGTTTCTGTATCAATGAACCTGGAGAATCTCATGTTTTAGATTTATTGTTGAAAATATAATTGATTTTTAAAGGATAGCAGCTAAGGTTTTTTTTTTTCCAATGAAGCTTTAACTGCAGAAACATAACCGGATAAATTTAACTATTTTTTTATTAGTTGTTTGTCATTTAAAGATCAAAAATGTTCAATTGTGTAGTGATTATCACGTCATGTTTCATGGCATTATTTAAGTTAATTTTCAGTTTGTTTTCTTGCCGTCTGTCTTTACTGACTGAACGTACGAACTTGTTCATTGCAGGATGAAGCAGACGTACAGTATGAGTGATGAATTCCTGTTTTATGGCTCGGTGCTTTGTAAAGTGACACTGCAGCTGCTGACCCCATGCTTCATCATCCCTCTGTGGGAATGTCTGACTGCATGTTTCCTCACAGAGCAGAGAAAATCCCCTGCAGGTGTCCTGACTGCAGTGGACGCTCATACTGTAAAGACGCTTGGTTTGGTTTGTCCAGCAGTGGTGGAGGACGAATCAAAGTTTTTAAATTAAATTAAAACTCAAACTGTCAAGGCAGCGTGCTGCAGTGGATTTATGAGTTTTGAGCCGATAATTTACTTTTATTATTCATATAAACTTTAAACATCTGTATTTAAAAATAAACTGAGTAAAAGGCACTAAAGTAAAAGTCAATGATGTTTAAAATTATATTTTTAAATTAAAACCCAGTTAACTTTCAGGCAACAAAACATCAAAAAAGATTCAACTTTATCTACAGAAGAGTAAAGATCTCAGCTAGATTATAGGACAGCAAAACTTATAATGCACAGTTTTATTTTTATGTAAGGGCTGATTCCTGACGAGGTGTTCATTATCAGAAAGTAACGGAGGACGTGGAGTCCATTAATTCTTGATAATGAACGCCTCTTAATATTTAATTTAATTTTGCTGCTTTGTTTCTCAGAGTGAAAATAGAATGTAATGTTTGCTGCTCCAGACAGTTTTTTTTCTCTTTTGTAAAAAAGGCTCCTCCTCATCTGTACAAAATCCACAGACATTATCGTCAGTTATTCACCATAATTTAAACATTTTTCTTGTTGGCAAAATCTTGTAATAAAATTAATTATAAAAGCCATAATGAGCAGATCGGGATGACCAGTAAATAAACCTTTTCTCAGCAGTAACAGTGGTAGCAGTACTCCAGTAGTATTTGTGGTATTTGTGTTTTCTGCTGAGTGGGTCAGACTGGACCCACGTGTGGCCCCTCAGGGCGTGGTCGCGTGAGCGCGCGTGAGGAGGAGATGAAGCGAGGTGCGCGCTCCCGTTCAGCAGACTTTTCCACACCGACAGCAGCAGGAGGAACCGACACAGCAGCTTAACTTCACCCGAGAGAAGAGACCGACGCACGGCACGAAGATGAGGGAGATAGTTCACATCCAGGCCGGACAGTGCGGGAACCAGATCGGGACGAAGGTAAACCCGAACCCAGATCCCGGGGATTATTTCACCAGAACCCTGACATGTTCTCATGTTCTCATGTTCTCATGTTTAATATGAGTTCATGTTTCTCTGTAGTGAGTTTAAAGGATTTATTCCTTCTGATTATTATTGTAAAATAATAAGAGGAAAAGTATTTTAATATTCCAGTAATACCCAACGCTCTTCAGCTCAGAACTGGTTCAGATTACTTTGAAATCACTCGGTTACTTGTTACTCCTGAGTACAAATTACATAGCAACGTTTGTGATTAATGACTTAATATACTGGATTACAAAAAAATGTAATCTGACATTAAAAACCTTAAGACTAAAAAACTAGATGCAGCCACAAAATTCCAAATATTCACAATATGTGAATATTATTTTTTCTCTTTAAACTTTTTAAAAGTATGGAGGCACACTGATGCCACTGAAAGAAAAAAATATCCTCATGGTAAATCATAATTCTGAGGTAAAAAAAAAAAAGAAAAAAAAAAAGTCAACATTATGAGATAAAAAGTATTTTTTTCATTTTAAAGATGTCATCAAAAAAAATAAAACAATGAAGTAGTCCTAGAAACTGTAATTACACATTTTTCAAATGTAATCTGGGCTGATTATAGTTACTATTTTTGTAATCTGATAATGTAATCCTGGTTACATGTAATCCATTACTGGACATAAATATTCAACCTTGTCAAACATGATCCAAACCAGCAGAACTTTATTTTAAATGTGTCTAAATGACACAGAGACGTGTTGTAGAAGATGATAAGTGTATTTATTGTGACAGAATTGTCGGGATGACTCACAAAATCTTAAAACATAATGTTAATTTTTGTTAATCATCAATAATATGACTAAGTTTGTAAAGACAAATAACAGAACAGCTGGTAAATTCAGATAATAACATCACTTATGATATATCACGATATCCAAACAGAAGATTTTTAGTCTCATATCACAGCATCAGTATAATATTGATATATGGCCCAGTCCAAATGCTTAATAAATACATTTAGGTCAGTTTTGATCATTTATTTGCTCAGATCCAAGTGTTGCTCTCCTGATACCCAAACTTTATTGTATCAGCTGATACCAAACACCTGTTTGAAAAATCCTTTTCTTTTCACCAATTTATAATCTGTAAACCTCAATTAAATAGAATTAATTGGGATTATTCTCATTATTCTCTGTGATGTCTTATTACTTCTCAGAGGACGGGGTTTGCATCAACAGCAGTACTGATCAGATGGATCAATACTTAAGTCATGCAAATGCAGATTATTTATATATATATATATAAATAATAGTGTATATTTTAAAGGAGCAATATGTAGAAACTGTGAGTACAGCTGTCCAGTTAGTGAGTTTGAGCCACAGACTGTTTATTAAACCATACGATCTAGAAGCGAGTTGTTTCCTCCTCCTCCTCCTCCTCCTCCTCCTCCTCCTCCTCCTCCCCCTCCTCCTCCTCAGACTCCAGGAAGCTCAGGCAGGAAACTGACAATAACAACTGTCAGCTGATCAGCTGTTTGTAACTCTGTCAGCTGTCTGTCAATGAAACAAAAAGCAAACAAAAAACAAAAAAAACAAAAAGCCCACTGCTCTGAAAATACACACTCAGTGACTGTCTGTCTCACTGCTGCCAAACTCCATTAACATTTTGCTCAGTTTCACTGTTATAAACATCTGCTCCTTCTAAGAAGATTATTAATGATTTCTCACAACTCATAAACAGACACAAACTCACTCAGCGAACATTCGGCTGTAATTTGAACTTTGATTAACATGAAACTGGCGAACAAAAAGTTATTCCAGTCCAGAGTCTGTGGCGTTGATGTCAGAAGTCAGTATTTCAACTGAACATGTTTCCTTGATCTTTGATGGTTATGTTTTGTTACAGTAAATATATTACAGATTTCTCCTTTAACTAATCAATAATAAATATGATGTATGGTTTCAGCCTCACAGTCAGTTTGAACGACGAGTTTCTGAATGAATGAGTGAATGTAGTCGACTTCAGCTGCTCTCTGTCCTGTGATAAACTCATCACTGCAGTGAGAGGGAGCGAAGTGAACTCAGAGCCACTGTGAGACTATTCAAGGAATCTGGGAGAACACACACACACACACACACACACACACACACACACACACATGCACACAGGCTCTGACAAATCACACAACTATTTCAGTGCGAGTTTTCAGGGCTGAACGTCAGAGGAGTGAATGTGGTTTCAGCCGGAGAACAGAGCGAAACATGAGCAGCAGTTATCAGGTCACACAAAGGATGCTGGGTAATGAACCTCTGTGACTGTGAGGAACGAGTGTAACTGAAAAGCGACAACATTTTAAACAAAGGTTGTAAATAAAGCAGAGAGATGACTGAACATCATTGTTCCGTCCTGCAGAGACGAAACATGACGGAGCCGCTATCACAGGCTGATTTCTTTGCCTCTGATGTCACAGATTGATGATTATTCAATTAATCTGTTGACTCATTTATCAATTATTCTGCAACCTTTACATAATAAAGAAGGACTTCTGTTCTGAGTTTCAGGTTAAATCAGCTGTAAAAAGCGCAGCTCTTTAACTAATTCTTATCCTAACGAAGTTCTTTATGAGCGATATAGATTATAAACAGAGAAGACATTAAAAATGAAAGGCTGCTGAGCTGTATGTTCATAATATCACCAAACAAAGCTGTATAATGCAGAGACATAATGTAATGTAACAGCAGCACAAACTGTCTGCATCGTGTTGCCATGGTAACCTCTGGTTGGTGATGCAGAATCATTTTTTCCTGTTTGCCTCAGGTCATTCTAACACATTAAATTCACACGGTGTATCAACCACGTCCATGTCCACATCTCTGTCATCGTGGGACAGTGTCAGACTGACAGCATCATGTTTAAATCTGCTGCATGAAGTTTAACTGTTTAATATGCAGTTTTATGTTAGAAATAAATGGCAGCATTAAGAGGACAGTGAGCAGCCTTCTTCTTCTTCTCCTGCCTTATTTGCAGCAACAGTGCCGCTTTTTGCTGTAATATATTTTTTATATTTTCTACAACTCTTCATTCTAACAACTTGATCATTTTGATCACTTTACTTTGTGCAGAAGAATCAAGTGATGCTCCAGATGCCCCTTTTTATGTGAGACAGACACAGAGTCTGAAGAAGGAAGCAAAGCAAGTTGATAACCACCGTCATGATGCTCGTTATCTCTGACTGGGGTTTTTAGATTTTGTTGAGAAGCTCCTGCAAAGAAATCCTGGATGTGTCGAGGTTCCTTTGTGGTACGGCCCTCAGGAGAACACTGCAGACCTGCAGACTGAAGCCACTGTTACCTGCTGCACTCTGCTGATCACAGACTGAACACACCTGCTGTCAGTCACCTGCTGCAGCAGCAGATCAATGCAGCTAAACATGTTCTGCAAACTAAAATTACCCATTTTACCCATGAAGTTTGGTTGGATAAGAGCGAGTCACGTTTGTCTTATATAACAACAGTTTCTAATTAGAAAAGTCTGACAGCAACATAAAACAGAGAAAATATTCTAAATACAGCGTACAGTTAAACTGATATCAATAAGGGAGAGTTTTACAATACAATGTTTGGGTCGTATTAAATTCTCAGATGTGAGAGGGGGTGAGCAGTGTGTCAGTGAATGCTCCACACAGACAGGAAGTTGCTGAATCACCACCTCAGATGTTATTTGACTTCTTCTTCTTCTCTTTATTTGCTGCTGTGACTCGGTCAGTTCTGGGAGGTGATCAGCGACGAGCACGGCATCGACCCTGCAGGGAGCTACGTGGGTGATTCATCTCTTCAGCTGGACAGGGTCAACGTCTACTACAATGAGGCATCCTGTAAGTACACCGAGTGTGTGTGTGAGTCACTGTGAGTCACACACTTCCCCTTAATGACCGGTGACTGTCTCAGTCACATTTCACACCAACACAAAAACTTTTCAGGGGGATTTTGTCTTTATTCAACAGTGAGGAGTTCATGGATGATCAACATTGCTCCCCTTTTACCTTTGATAAGTGAACATAGTTTAATGAATGTAATGACCTGAAATGTGTCCCAGTAAAGACAGTAGTGGACACAGGAGATGGTTCCCTGTGATATAAACCAGTCATAACTAATTCATTGTCTTAAATGAAGCTGGTCTGACTGAAACAGATGGTAAGAAAGACGTAAACAGAGGTTGTTTTAAGGCATTTAAACAAACTGATGCTGGTGCGGATCAACTCATTTATTTAGTGAAAAATACTGTATTTTGTTACCAGAAAGTAGCAGCTCTTCTCTGTTTGTGCAGCACATAAATATGTCCCCCGGGCAGTGCTGGTCGACCTGGAACCAGGAACCATGGACAGCGTGCGCTCAGGAGCCTTTGGACAACTCTTCAGACCGGACAACTTCATCTTCGGTAACAATCATCTGCTTTTATCCAACAGATTTATTCATGAGGTGATTCAGTTTTGTGCTGATGCTGAAATCTGGTGTGGAACAGCTTTCAGCCCAGAGTTCAGTCTGAACAAGCAGCGACCGGAGTTCACCAAGAGTGTACTTTTATTTTTGTCCCATGACATCACCGTCCTACACACAGTAGACACATAAATGTCCATACTTAGAGTGTTTCTGATGTTGTTTAAAGGGACACTTTGGATTTTTTGAACTGTAGTTGAATATGTGAATGTGGTTTTACCTTTATGCTGATGATACTGGCATCTATTTAAATAACAGTGATATCGTTAAAAATTAAAGGGATACTTCAGATTAATATCAGTTAAAATAATCACAATTAGATATTTCTTTGCTGTAGACAGGGTCAACAGCAAAATGTATTTTAGCCACCTAATCAGTAAATATCAATATCAATTTAAGTGTTTATGATATTTTTAGAATACTTCCACTGCTTTATGTTGCTGTCAGAAGCTTTTCCATAGAAAAATAAGTGAAATATTGCCTTGATTGGTGCATAACAGCTTTTCCAGTAAGGCCGTCTGACAGCGATGTAACGTCCACACTGGGGACGTGTCGACTATTGATTTATACATACATCATACAACAATACTTCCAAAACCCAAACTAACTGTGTCTGTCTGCTGTTTGCTGGTTTATCAGAGCTTGTTCAATGAAAACAGCTGCTGCTGGAAACTCTGACACTGAATCAGACAGTAAATGAGCCGTAAACTAAAACTAGAATCTTAAAGAGGCTAAAAAGCTCCGTAGAGACACAGAGTGTGAGATGATTCTCTGTGGGACCATCAGAGATACGTTGTCCTTTACAGAAGACAGAGCTGGAGCAGCAATGAAACTTTCCAGCATTAAATTGGTAGAATAAACAGACTGAGCTGACTGCAGTGTGTGTTTTATAAACTGATGTCTCAGTGGGAGAAGAAGCAGGGAGGCTGTAGATCCACACACACACACACACACACACACACACACACACAAAATAAAATCTAGCTGCTGCTCTGTCCTCCTGTCCCCCAGCTGAGAAATGGGTCACCAGTCTGAGTGTGTGTCTGCACGCACATTCCCATCTGTTGTGGCGATCGTTTTACATTTCACAGATGGATTTTCTCTCTGCTGATTGGTTGTCTGCAGGTCAGACAGGTGCGGGGAACAACTGGGCCAAAGGTCACTACACGGAGGGGGCGGAGCTCGTGGACTCGGTTCTGGACATAGTGAGAAAGGAGTGTGAGCACTGCGACTGTCTCCAGGTGAAGAGGACTAATGGGTTTTAGTGAACAGGCAACATAAAACAAGCAAAACAAAACTGAGTACTGAATCTAAAAACTATTTTGGTACATACCAAAACATGTCTGTACTCAGAGTTTCGGTTGGGATCAAATGTCTAGTCAGATTTCTGATCTTGCTTTGCTTATTCATTGATCAGATTTCAATCAAAACATTGCCAATAATAGGCTGTATTTGATTTAGACAAGGGTCTTTTTTTTAGCTGCTTGCTGTTTGACAATATTTACTGTTTGAGAACTTTCCATTGTCTTTGAAACTTTAGTTTGAAGTATTGCTTCATCACAACAGAAATAAACAATTTCCTGCTGTAATTCTGCTTGCAGGGTTTCCAGCTGACTCACTCTCTAGGAGGAGGAACCGGTTCAGGCATGGGCACCCTGCTGATCAGCAAGATCCGGGAGGAGTACCCAGATCGGATCATGAACACCTTCAGCGTGATGCCCTCACCTAAGGTATCAGAGAGGGGACCAGAACCCCAAGCTCTTTTCTGATGATCTGCAGAGTTGCCTCTTTTTCTTTAACTGCTCAGTCACCCCAAAGACCAGCACAGATATCCACGCCTGTTTTGCAAAGACATGCAGAAGACAAAATAAGTAACAGACTAATCCAATGTCAAACTACTGTTGTTGTCAGTTTCGTTTTTTTTTTTAATCATATCCTGTGCTGAGTCTACATTGATCAGCCACAACATTAAAACCACTGACAGGAGAAATGAATAAAGTTGATCATCTTCTTACAGTGGCCCATGTCATTGGGCGGGATCTACGCCAGCAAGTCAACAGTCAGCAAGTCAACTGTGATGACTAGGCTCCTGGTATGCAATGGTTAGTGCCTACAAAAAGTGGCCCATAAAAGGATGACCATTGCACTGGCTGCAGGGTCACAGGTGCATAAGGCTCATTGATGCCCGTGGGGAGTGAAGGCTAGACTGTTCTGATCATATTCCACAGAAGAGCTACTTTAATATACAGTCAGACTACCCACGCTGACCCTGTTAACCGCCAAAAGAGCAAACAGTGACCAAGGTGTTGACTCGGCCACCAAATTCCCCAGACCTAAAGGAACAAGTCTGATCCATGAAGGCCGCAACACACAACTCACAGGACTTAAAGGATGTGCTGCTGATGTCTTGGTGCCACATACCACAGGACACCTTCAGAGGTCTTGTGGAGTCCAGGCCTCAATGGGTCAGAGCTGTTTTCATGGTATGAGAGGGACTTATAATATGAGGCAGGTGGTTTTATTGTTGTGGCTGACTGGTGTTTTCTACAGTTGCTTCCAGTTTGTTTGTTCCTTATCTTAATGAGGAGTCACAAAGAAGTCAGGACAACAAAATTCCTCTGCATGTCTTTGTAAAGTACATCGCCGACAGACTTCAAAGCTGGTAATGTGGGTGAAATCCTGGAATAATCCTCGACACTTGGTTGGAGTAACCAGAGTTTTCTAGTTTTGCAAACTTGTGAATGCAGCATTATCCTGTTCCTGAACTCCACTGACAGATCTTTTCTGTAGTCCTTTCACTTCACCTTCACCTGGTCTTTTTTTGTGTGTTGAACTTTTCCATCACACGTCAACATCCCTTCATATCTGTTCTTCTTTTGATCGTTCAGGTGTCGGACACCGTGGTGGAGCCCTACAACGCCACCCTGTCGGTCCACCAGCTGGTCGAAAACACAGACGAGACCTACTGCATCGACAACGAGGCCCTGTATGACATCTGCTTCCGCACTCTTAAACTCACAACGCCAACTTATGGCGACCTCAACCACCTGGTGTCGGCCACCATGAGCGGTGTGACGACCTCGCTCCGTTTTCCTGGACAGCTCAATGCAGATCTCCGCAAGCTGGCCGTCAACATGGTGCCTTTCCCCAGACTCCACTTCTTCATGCCGGGATTCGCTCCTCTGACGGCGCGGGGGAGCCAGCAGTACCGAGCGCTCACCGTTCCCGAGCTCACCCAGCAAATGTTCGATGCCAGGAACATGATGGCGGCCTGTGACCCTCGCCATGGACGATACCTGACCGTTGCCACCGTCTTCCGTGGACCCATGTCTATGAAGGAGGTGGACGAGCAGATGCTGAACGTCCAGAACAAAAACAGCAGCTACTTCGTGGAGTGGATCCCCAACAATGTCAAGGTGGCCGTCTGCGACATCGCTCCCAGGGGGCTCAAGATGGCCGCCACCTTCATCGGCAACAGCACGGCTATCCAGGAGCTGTTCAAGCGGATCTCGGAGCAGTTCTCGGCCATGTTCCGTCGAAAGGCTTTCCTGCACTGGTTTACGGGTGAGGGCATGGACGAGATGGAGTTCACAGAGGCGGAGAGCAACATGAACGACCTGGTGTCCGAGTACCAGCAGTACCAGGAGGCCACCGCCAACGACGGCGAGGAGAACTTTGAGGATGAGGAGGACGAGATTGTTGAGTAAGGAGACCAAATTAGACTGGTAAAAGTCTGAGGGAACATCAGAGTTATAACATAGTCCAATCTAGTAGCTCTAAAACAATAGAGTGCTGCAGAGATTATGTGTTTTTGGAGGCCGACTTGGAAGTTAGAGTCACTCTTGTTCCCTCCACAAAAAGCCAATGGGATTTTTTGCATTGGATTTTGGATTTATGCCAAAAATAAACCCTGTGGTGAACAGAAGTTTATGATAGACATTTTGTTCTGCAAGATAATCTTCACAAATGAACACAACTTTTATGATCTTTGAAGTTTAAATGCTTGGCTGCACCACGGTCAAATGACTAAGTGACTAGTGTTTGACGTGGTGTTTGCCACCTTTTTTAAGACAGGTAAAAGCTTTAAAATCTTCAAGTGGGGTATTTATTTACATACTTTATATCTTAGAGCAAAACGTGAAAATCTCATAAGCTTGTGTTAACTACAAAAAAACCCATTCAACAAACCCACTGACTTCAAGAAGAGGGAACCAGAAATGGTAACATGCTAACTCATTTCCAGGTGTCGTTCCTGCAGCACTCTGTAAGAATTTATAAGGAGTAACTCTACAGTAAACTAGATAACTGACTACTTCAGTAAATTATCAAGTAAAATATTTATAAATGTTTGCAACAGCTTCAAAGATTTAGTTATTAAAATTAATATTTTCTAGGTTGCTTTTGGAAGCTGATTAGATAACTCAAGAAAGACTTTGGACTCTGGTTCCTCATAACAGGAACATGTTATTGTTTCATAGGTTAGATATATAATGGATTAATTTAAAAAATCATCAACAGATCTGACTAATCCAAAGTGAAATTAACCGTTAAATGTGTCCCTTAATCTAAGTCTTTCTATTCCAAAACACTACTGATGAATTGACTCTTCCTAAGTCCCGCCCCCTGTTGCTCTTTGGTCCAATGACAGTTGAACAGGTTTGGTACCTTGGTCAACTTTGTCCTTGTCCTGTGTTTTTTTGCACTGAGATATGCTTTGTGCCAGGCTTTTCCATGTTGAAGAGAGGAACACATTTTGAACATGGCTAAGAGATATTAGACAACCTGTAAAAGACACATACATATACACACCTTCTTCACCATCTTAAATTAACTCATGTTAGCAAAAAGCTAGCTAACTGCCTAGCTAATCTGCATCAATAATTAGCCAGCAAGTTAGGCTGCATTTTGCTAACATTAACTAACATGTCATTTTTACAGGAAAAGGATAAAGTAAACTGAAGTTTGCTCAGTTGTTATTGGAGCACAGATCAAAAGGGGCGGGACTTATCTAGAGTTAATTTCTGAAATATGTGCTTAGTGTGTTCCACAATAGCTTGTTTTTTTATTTGACAAGTAAATTGCTCAAAGTTCATGACAAATTTCATAACTTAAATGATAACATTGAACTTTTTATTTTGTTTTGAGGACGTGCATGTTTCTGAAATGAGGGAATCAAGTTTAGCTGACGTGGACAGATGGAGGCATATCTGACCATGAAAATGTCTTTTCTATGCAGACACACCTGATTAACCCTTTGTGTATTGTACTGTGTTTGAGTGTGTTTGTTGTTTTCAAACTGTGATTTTTGTACATGTGTCGAGTGGCTGCAGAGAGGTCGAAATAAAAGCTTCTTTCAAGGCCTTACGCTGTTACACGTCTACTGTGTTTGTGTGTTTTTGACCTGTTCTGTATCCGTCCCCGCTGCTGTATGTTTATGTTATACATGAGTTATTTGGCACCTCGCCCAGGTGGTGTTATTACGGCTATTTTTAGCCACACTGATAGACCGACACATGGCAAAGACAAAAAAGCCTTTACCATCGTCAGTGTCGGTCTGTTGGTCGACTGGTTTGGTCCAGACTGAAGCAACAAATATCTGATGGACTATCATGAATTTTCAGACAGACATTCATGGTCCACAGAGGATGAACTATCGGGTTGTAGCTTTGTTCCAATACTGATACCAGTATCAGCATTTCTTTTTTTATTATAGGTGTTAGACCGTTCATATTTAATATTTAAGAAATCCTATTCAATTTAGTCTTGTTTTTTTGTTTAATTTCAAACCAAAATTTAATATGTTGTATTATTGTGAAGGTGTAGAACTGGTTAGGGATGGTAGGGACACGTGCAGTGTCTAATCAGTGTTTAATGTAGCTGTTTTCAGTATTAAGACAAGCAATGGTGCAAATTATAGAAGTTTTGCAAGATTGTGCCACGACCTGCCGACAGCCACGGGTCTCTTTTTACTGACAAAATATTTAACATATGAACTAAACGGCCATCGACAAATCTAGCAAGTTATTCAGACCATCAGAGGGAAAGTGACAAATATATATAAATCTATTATTTTATAATTTATTCTCATGCATGCTGTAATCTTAGTCAGCACTCCTCTGACAGCAACACAGCCTGTCTGTGTTTACAGTTTATTTGCATTTTTCATTTGTATTTTTGTATGAGATATCTGCCCTTGTAGCTATAAATGTGCAACTTGAATATTAACTTGATAAAATTAATTTAAGATTAAATTGTTATATTATTATATGGGGTAAAATTAGGTTAAATAATAGTTTTTGCATCCTGATAGTGATCTGTTGAATTACATTTTTGTTGTTTGTCACTTCCTCTGAATTATTTCTTTATTATTTTATTGTATTCATTTTCTTTCCAACTTTCTTTGGATTTGTTTAGCTTATTCTGAAAATTAAAAAAAAAACGTTCAGATGCTCAAAGTAATTGGTTGAAAGTATTGTTTGAAAAGTGTCTAGAGTCAGCTGGATGCCTGAAATAAAGAGTAAATGCAGAGGTTTTGTTGAATCATCTCACTGTTGTGACAAAATACCACAACAGACAGCAGAGAGTCAGAATCGGGGCGTTAATCTCCATCGTCCAGCGCTGCGAGTGTGAGAGTTGATTTCCCAGCAGTTCTGTTTGTGTTGCGGATTATGTGGCGAGCGGCGGCGGCCGTCACTGTCAAAGACAAAAAACGCTTGTCTCATGTCTGTCGGCCCGAGCTGATGTCTGTGGATCTATTCTCCACCGCTGGCTCTTTGTGTCTCTGCAACACGAGGTATTCAGCAGACTCATGTCGGGCTGTAATCGAGCCACAGCAGCCTCGTGGTCACTCTGACTCTAAAGCATCAGTACTGTTGCTGTGGTTACTAGATTCCTCAAAAGGCTATTCAACTATTTTGGGTAAAAAAACACAAATCAGCTCCATAAAGAAATTATCTTCCCAGAGTGGCTTGGAAGAACTTGAGTGGTCTGCATGGAGCTCTGGCCAACATCTCTGGGATGAACTGGAACAGCGACTGAGAGTCAGACCTGATCATCAGTGATTGATCTGACCGATGTTCTGGAGTCTGAATGGGATCAAACCTCTGCAGCAGGTTCAACATCTGCTGGAAAGACTGAAACAAGACATTGTCACCATCAACACGTCAAATATAGCAACAAGTACGACGCTCTAGCTTCCCGTCTGGTGACGTTTCTGGAGGCGTCCTTTTAACCTTATATTCTGATGTGTTGAAGTACAGATACTTCTGTAAAGAAACACTCTGGTAAAAGGAGAAGTACTGATTCAACTTCTTAACTGCAGTAGAAGTGGACAAGTACAGGTTCTTAAATGAACTCAAAGTATAAAAGTAAAAAGTCGCCCCCTGGTGGACATTTCTACCAGTCGACTTTATTCCAGTTTGTAAACAATTAGTAAGCTGTGTGTGCACTTTGGCACATTTTAACTGACTATGTTTAGTTTTGAAAATCTAGGGGTCTCTTCTAAACACAACCAACGTAAAATATTCTGAAAGTCTGTTGGATGTTATTTATTTTTTGCTAACTTGAACGTGGAGTCCTGCACATGTAAATCTGACAGTAGAGGCAGATCTGCACCATCAC
Source organism: Lutjanus erythropterus (assembly GCF_056507025.1). NCBI lineage: Eukaryota > Metazoa > Chordata > Actinopteri > Lutjaniformes > Lutjanidae > Lutjanus > Lutjanus erythropterus. The sequence goes on from NC_139337.1 coordinate 31,469,430, forward strand.
AGTTTTGAGCGTAGCACCACTGACCAGCCGGCTGTATGTGATGAGTTGTGAGTGAAAATGACAAAACTGGCTGTGGTGGTCAGCTGTCCACATACTTTTGTCCTCAAGACGCAGGACAGATTTAATACAATTGTTGTTCCTCCAACAGGAGCTGGAACGCAGAGCGGCAGCTTGATGAGCCAATCAGAGAGCAGGAAGACAACTTCAGCCCAATCAATTAAAGGCAGAGGCGGGTCATTGTCTGGGGGAAATCTCACAACGTGAATGATGTGTCCTGTTATTTTTTTCTTTGAAGAGTTTTAAATAATGTGTGAATTTGAAACTGCAGCAGCGTGTTTATGGATAATATGTTTACAGTTTAAATTCCACTTATACATTCAATGTAAACGTTTGTTGCTCATAAATGTAAACCTGCAGACCAATAAATATACACTGTAGAATAAAGTTAGACTTTCACTCACACATTAACTCCAGAGATACTCATTACTGCTACTGATGAAGAACTGTGACCTCTAGTGGTCACAGCCAGGAACTGCAAAAACAGGTGGGAGTCAGATGGAACCTGAGGTCTGCCACTTTAATACTAACACTGTAAAACATCACTAATTTTTACATTTTATTTTATTGTTGATATAAATTCTGGGTGTTGCTCTTCAAATGTGTTTTCACTAATCCAGGCTAACATGCTGTTAGAAACAGTTACAAGCTGTTTGATTTGTTGATCCTGGATGACTGTGGACTCTTATTTTGAAATAAAGGCAAAATGAGCAGTGACTGGAAACCATCATCATGTTTCATATGATTGGCTGAGTGTTGACTTTTTCAGTGATAATCATGGGTCTGTGCTAAAAATGAAACCTGACTAAAACCCCTTTAAAGGAAGTTTTAAATGCACAAAGCATTTTCAGCAAAGTGAGTTCTGCAGATAATAATTTAAAGTAAATTAAAATGTTGAAAGGACTTTCAGCAGTCAGAATCTTTTTTCATATTTTTCTTTTTTCATATTTATATCAAAACTTTTTCATTATACAGTATGGCATAATCCCAATGTCCCCACCAAAAAAGCTTCTGGGGTTACCCTGGTAACCACGAGTTTAACATCACAGGGTGGGTAAAATGCAGACATATGGAAAATGTGCATAATTTAGATTCATTTGGTTTGACATCAGTATTGAACACAGGATTCCATGTTTATTCTTACAAACATCTGATCAACCTGAGATCCAACATTAAAGTTAATTTTATTACTTAATCATTAATTATTTCCATCATCATCTTCAGAACTTCATCTTACATTTCTGTAATTGTCATGAACGGCCACTAGGAGGTGCTGCAACACAACACCAGTGAATTTAACAGCCTGACAAACATTTTACTCCCAATAACTGAACTCCAAAATGACTCTACACACTGATGCATTCAGCCAGTGTTTCAAGGGCAGCTGCCTGAGGTGAAGTGTGTGTGTGTGTGTGTGTGTGTGTGTGTGTGTGTGTGTGTGTGTGTGTGTGCGTGCGTGCGTGCAAAAACCTCCAATGCAAATTCATGCATGCATTCCAATGAATAATTCTACGTCTCCCCTCATTTAAGCAGCATGAAAAGTTCTGTTTCTTGTCTCCCGCAGAGCAAATTCACCTCAAACTGACCTTGAGGAAACATGAAGGTGAAACTCTCGGAGACATCTGCTTCGCCAGCAACTTCTCAGGATGTGTTTTAGTCAATTACTGTACCTGTGAGATAAGTTGCTGCCCCAAACGAGCGACCTCAGATAATTGGCTGTAGCTAACGAGGAGGCTGTGATAAGTGGCCGGCTGTAGCACGGCGGCTCAGATGAGTGGATAATGTTAACGAGAATACTGCTCTGTGATCGACTGCCAAAATGCCGCGGAGACGAGCTCGCCGTCCGCCAGATGGCTTAATTGGCAATTACAGGGACAAAAAGCTTTCTGCTGTGAGTGTTTGAATATTCAGAGAGGCTGTCTGGTGCTGGGTGTTTCTAGAAGGTGGACTGGGAGCTTCTGCCGTGTCTCTGTCTTCTCCTGTCCTGTCTGTCCATGGACAGATCACTGAAGGGGTCTACTGGGCACAGGCCCAGGGACTCAGGGTGTCGGGGGAACCGGGTCCAGAGTGCTGGTTGTTGAAGTGACTGTGATGTGTCTTTGGCAAAAGTCAATAATACAACTGCAAAGAGACAAAAATGACCACAAAGAAACACAAAATGACAACAGAGTCACAAAAATATCATAAGCAATCAAAAATGTACCGCAAAGAGACAGAAACCGAAACATCCACAGTCAGATAAAAAAAGTGACTGTGAGGAGACAGAAAACAACGACAAAAAGACAGGCAGAAAGAAAAAACTGCACTACAAAGAAACACAGAACTACCACAAAGGAACAAAAAACTACAATAGTGTTCGCTATTTGAATCATTGATTTGTGGGAATACAGACATCTAAGAAAAAACAAAAACACAAACAGTCACATGATCGTCTTCGTTTATTTCTACATTCAGCAGATACAGATCGTGAACATCTGGAGTCGAGTTTGTGTCCCCTGATCGATGGACGCCAACATTCACTCTCTTTTTACTCTGGTTTTGGTCTCCACCACCTCTGGAGGGAAAAATCTCTAATGTCCAGTAACTATACTACATATAATAAGCTGTGACCTCGGAGGAACTCAAACACAAAGTCCACCGCTTTGACTCTCACACATAAAATGTATTCTGCCTCATGCTGGACTGAGTAGTTTGTCAAGTTTGCTGTTTTATGTCACAAATCCAAATACAAATAGTTCTAACTCTTAGTGAGGTGGCTGTTACATGACGTGTTGTATTTGCATATTTTTGAACCGGACATCTTTAAGAGGCCGACGTCTCTGAGAACTGCTGCCTGTGACCTCCAACAGTTATCTCGTGTATCTTGTGGATAAATTCTTGGATTTGTTTCTGATCTGTCAAACCCACCAACTGCAAGTGTTTGTGGACGTGTCAGATTCCTTTTAGTCAGCAGTTTTCCCGGAGTCTACAGTGCTGAAAAGCTTTGTTTCACTGATGTCTGAGGTGCAACCATCAGCACAAACAAACTGCTCAGCTGCCGTTAAAATGCAGATGGGAGCTGGTGCTTGAACACAGATTTTGGTCTTCAGACATAAGCTGAAGAGACACAAATACAAATATGTTTCTGTCTTTATTTTTTCTCACAGAAACCACAGTATACTGATGTTTTCTCACATGCAGTCTGCTTGGAAAGATAACATCAGCACAGTCCTCTGTTTACAAGAGCTTCATGAACATTTCTACAAAAAGAAAATGCTACTTTCTGACAGGACGTTAATTAAATGGTTTGTGGTACCATGTCTAAATTCAAGGTTCACTTATTATCTTTTTCACCTGTTGTCATGTGGCTGGATTACTTAGGTCACATGATCACACTTGAGGAAGTTCCATTAACTGTGAGTACAGTGAAAAGCTCTGGAAAAAGCTGAACCTTGAATTTTGAACATTTGATGGATACAGCTTCAAAAATGTGATAATCACCATCAAAAAAAGGCATAAAACAGCAAGAAAAGCAACAAAAGAACGACAAAGGGACATAAAACTATTGTAAAGAGAGAGAATATGGCAACAAACTGACACAGGAACAGCAGTAGTACCAGAAAAAGACACAAAACTACCACAATGAGACACAAAAAATGACTGCATGGAAGATAAAGACAGATGCTTAATGAAAACTCTGTGAATCAGACTCTCTGGATGGGTTGTTGTCGTCTTTACCCATCAGGCCACAGTGGGCCTCTGTATCACCCGCTCTGCCTTCTGGGTTTATGTTTGCAATCTTCACGCTGAATGTGGGAGGCGGTGAGGCCAAAGAGACAGAGACAAGACGAGAATACAGACACATTTAGAGACCAATTAGTGAATAAAGTGGAGCATTTAGCAGCTAAAGTGGCTGATGTGTCCCTGTGGAGGTGGAGGAGACCAAAGACGGAGCAAAAAGAGGGTGAATATGAGACTTAAAATCAAACATAAGTGCAGTGTAATCGCCAATAATACTCATACTCGTTTGAATTATATATATGTATATATGTGTGTATATGTAGATATATATATGGATAAATTGAGGAGTCTCACAGCTTCAGGAAAGAAGCTGTTTTGAAGTCTGGCGGTACGTCAGCGAACACTTCTGTATCTCTTGGCAGGCGGCAGTAGAGTTAACCTGCTGTGGTTTTCTCCTTTTTTCTCCACTGCTGGGGCGGCTTTGTTTCATTTCTCAACAATCTGTACACTGAGCCATTTGTTCACAAGCTTCTCTGAAGTGCATGTTTTTAGTGTTTTAGAGGCATTACTTCCTCAAAGATCATACAACATAGATGATGTCAGGCTTTAGTGTACTTCTGCACGTATCTCCCACAGGCTTCAGGAGAAGAGGCACCAAACAGAGCAGAGTGAGCAGCACAATGATGTAAAGACGCTTCCTGCTTTTTTAGTTTCCTTGAACAGAACCGGGAAAGTCTGGTTTCCTTTCAACAATCTATCAGATGGTGTGTCTGTCAGGTTGTTGTGGAGTTTTTTCTGCCCTCTAGTGGCCACAGACCACTAAATACAACTTTAATTATTGTATCAACACTAATTACCAGTGTGGTCTCTGCTCCTACTGAATGAATTTCAACAAACATTTCTCACCTCTGAAAACATCAAACTCCTCTGCAGTGCAGCGGCTGCCTTTTCTTTTTGTTTGCAGAACTTTATTGGCATTTTTACAAATGGGGCAATTACCTACATGCCCTGGGCCCTGAGCTGTTTTTATTGGAGCGCTCGCCGTGTATGGCACAGGAGTGAGGAGGGCCGGGGGGAGAAAGAGGGGGAGGCGAAGAGGACGAGAGGAAAGAAGGCAGAAAAGGAAAAGAGAGATAAATGGGGGAGAGTTTTAATTTGGCGGGGTTCTGCCGAGCTGCATGTGGGGACTGAATCTGAGCAGAGATTTGCTGCCGTGGTAACGGGGCAAAAACCAAGACGGAGGGGTGGGGGGGTACAGAAGCATGGAAATATAAGAGAGGAGTGAGGAGAGGGTGAAGAGGAGGAAAAGAGAGAGGGGAGTCACTCCAGTGTGAGAGGAGGGACGCTGGAGGAGCCGCCTCTGTTCTCCCTGAAGACACACACACAACACACAAACACACACACACACACACACACACACACACACACACACACACACACACACACACAGTCGGTAGGAGAGGAAAGAGAAAGGAAAACGCCAGGGGTGCAGCAGACTGGAGGGAGCAGAAGGAGGAATGGGGCTGAACTAACAAGCCTGAGCGCGACACACACTCTCTCTCACACACACACACTTCACACACACACACACACACACACACACACACACACACACACACGCTCAGAGAGCCAGGCAGTGTGGAGCGTCAGACAGAAGCAGACCGGGGCAGCAGCAGCAGCGGCAGCAGTGTGAGGGGAAACCAGAGACGCCCGAACACCAGCCGTCCGCAGGAGCCGCCGCGGCTGCCTGACAGTCCAGATTCGGGGTTTAGAGGACAGTTGGAGTGTCTCCTGGTGGAAAAGTCTCCCACTTTGTCTCCCAGAGCATCTTTATGGACCGAGACCTGCTTCTCCAGCTCCTGTCAGTGTCACAGATTGTGTCATTTTGTTTCCCGGTTGGATCAAAAACTCCAGACTTATTATTTATTTCTCACAACGGGACAAGTTTGAGGAACATCTTTTCAAGATAAATCCCTGGTTTGTGTGCAAATTGTTGGATTACAATCAATTTCATCTGTTTTTACACAATGAAGGAAGAGAAATTTAATAACCTGGACAAACTGCCAACAATCCTGTGAATGAATGTTGGAACAGTTTATTTCAGGAGCTGTTGGAGAGTTCAGTCCTGTTTTGGAGTTTACAAATCATCACCTCAAGGAAAAGGAAGTAGTTATCAAGGAACAAGGAAGTACAGGCAGTAGGATTTTGGAGCAAAGTTGAGTCGTCTGTTCTTTGTAGACAACCTGCTGAACAATCTTCTGAAGTATCTCAGTAACATTTGTAGAGTTAATTCTGCCAAATGAGTTTGCAGATGATATCTGTTTTAAGATTTAAGTAAATTTTAGAGAGTTAAATGCTATTTCTAATTTTTGAGACAAGTTTAGTAATCTGGACTTTGCAGACAAACTACCAACAACCCTCTGAATCATTCTGGGAACAGTGGATGAGTCTGAGGCCGAACAAGTTTGCAGACGATCTCTGTTAATTTAAGTCAGTTGAGGCGACCAGAGGACCCACAAACTGGAAAGGACGTTTAGTAATTTTGATTTTGCAGACCAACAGTCCTATTTTCTTTTCTATTCTGTTTCAGGAGCTGGAGTAAAGTTAAAGATTTAATTCTGTTTTCTGAGATTTTGATCAGCACTTTAAAAGCAAACCAGACCCACAAGAAGCAGGATTACATCCGGACATTGTCAGACCCTGCCAAGAAGCCTTTGAAATATTTCAGCAGTATTGTTTGAATTTTAACAGTTTTAATTCAGATTCTGCTCTTAATGATTCTTGATTCTGATTCTTTGAGAATCTTCCTGTGTTCCTCACAGCAGAGTTGTGGGAAACACCAACTATCACAGATAAATGTTAGCAGAAACAGCTAAGCTAACATTAGCCAGACTGGTTTCTTGAATATCTGATATATTTTTTTATATTTACTGTAATGATAGAATAGCATCCCTTCCTTATAAAGTGTTTTGTGGCATTTGCTAAATTGAGGTGATTTTTTTTTACAAGACATAAAATCTGAGCAATTCACCTGCTGGTCAAAGAACCTGGCAGCAGCTGGAAATAAATGCATGAGAGGACAGGAAGACCTGCATGTGTACAGGTTCAGAGAGACAGTCAGGTCGATATGCAGGAGGTGTCTGCAGAACACGGCTTAATTTGAAACCTGCGTGACTAAAATTTGCGAAGGGATCGAAATGAAAATATTTTAATGATCGATTCTTCTTTGCAATCTGTTCTTGAAGCTCAGCCGTGGGTTGTGGAGCTCCAGATCATCACGTTAAAGTCAGCAGGTTATCTGGAGTTATCTGGACTTAATCGATGACCTGGACACCTGCAGACTCTTCTTCAATTTATTTCAAGAGTCGTTGGAGAGTTTGATCCTGGTTCTGAAGTGGTTTTCAAGGGAAATATGACAATTAAACACTGTACAAGCAGCAGGACTACAAACACTTTGATTTATTCTGGACAAAGAAGGAAAGTTAAGTCGTCTGTTCGTACAGTCTTAGACTTAAAAGTCTGAATTAACCCTAATTTTGATCCCTTCAGAGGTCAACCAGGTGACTAAAGTATCCACAAGCAGTTCATGGACTTCAACAGACCAGCTGGTGACTGGATTATACAGCGTCCTCTGCTCTGTGAGAACAGCAGTTTAATCCTTTGGATTTTGATCTCTCCATCATCTTTCTCCTGTCTGCTGAATCATCTTCTGAGACTGTGAGGCGTTAACTGAAACTGTTAGAGTCCTGCGTTTCCCAGCAGCTTCGACTCAAACAGCAGCTGCTGCTGTGACTGAAGGATTTCAACCGTCTGCTGTAAATTTGCAAGAAAATAAAAGGTGACACTGAAGAGTTGATTGCAGGATTTGGCTCCTGGTGAGTTCTCTGGCTTCAGGAGCCTCTTAATGGGCTCCAACGGTGAGTGAAGCAAACTGCCCGCTGGTCTCCTCAGTAGGAGCAGATCTTGAGGGTTATTTGGGGGTTTGGCACCTGTTGCATCCGAGACCGCAGCTACTGTTTGATCCTGCTGATATTCTGCAGGAGGAGAGTTGATAATCATGTGCAGTTGAAGCTAAATTTAGACTTTTGCTCCTTTTTGCTTTTCCTCTGCCACAGGGAGCTGAAGGAAAGTACCTAACAGCTGATGCACACTGATTTTAAGAGATTATTTTAATTGTTAAAATTCTGAGTTAAGTTTTGAAGTTCTGATCACCACTTTAAAGGTATAATCTGCATTTTTTTTCTAAAAAAAAAAAGACAATATATAAACTCATATTATATTATCATCACTGATGACCCACTGGAAGTGTGTTGTGGCGTCTGTATCTCTGCCTGGGTTTTCTTATTTTTTTCTTGTTGTTTTTGCTGCTTGGGACGTTTCACCGACCTAAAACATTCATGTTTTTAATTCTGCAGACTCTACCTTTAAAGTAAACCATACAACTGAGCGTAACACTTCATTTTTTGTGTATAAGACTGACGTGACATGACATGACATGACATGGACATAACGGAAGCCTTCAAAAACTCTATTGAATTTTCAAAATGTGGACAAAAGAATATTTGTGAATGTTTATGACTGAAGCAAATGCATGTGTCTTTTTCTTTAAATACGACATTTCATCAACAATTTATTGGTTTACAGACTTGATGTCACGTAACACACAAAGACTATATATCTGCAGGTAAATGATAATCCTGTGTCAGTGTTGTAAGGCAGTGGTGTTTGTAAGAGCCAGGAGTGTTTAACCGAGCTGTCGCAGATCTGCCAGAAAGTCAGGTGATGTGCAAAGAGAGACTATGTCTGTGTACACAGCAGGTGGTGGTGAATGAGCAGGTCAAACAAAGATCTTTGTCAAGAAGAACAGACTTTAAGTTCTGTGTGGAACAAAAGGCGTTCTGTTTTTTCTTAGTTGACTCATTATTTTATAAAGTGTAAACTGTAGCAGAACAGCTGAACAGACCCGTTCATTTTAAAGAAAAATGACTGGAAAATGTGAACAGATGATATTTTCTCTTTAAATAAGGAGGAGATTAATGTGTCTGAAGTCTCAAAAATGTTGATCCTGAACATTTCAGTAAAATGTTCACTGACAACATATTTCATTTGTTTTCGGCTTAAATAATAATTTTAGAGACTCCTGATTTATGAAACGTTTTTATATTTATGTTTTTGCACTCACAGCTCTCAGTTGAATCTGGGTTTAATACAGAAAAAACATCTATATTCCTCATTATCATTTAACCAAAACCTCAATCACTTTTCACTTTTAACCTCAGACTCTGTGAAAAAAAAGGTGCTCACTAGAACCATAAAGGGTGCTTCGGCTTTTTGGTTCCTGTTAGAACCTTTCTTAATGGAACCCTTAGTTTTACAAAGAACCCTTGACAAAAGGTTTCTTCAGCACAGGGTTCTTGAGAGGCAAATGGTTCTGGTAGAACCTCAGTCCTTCAGGAAGAACCCTTTTGGAACCCTTATTTAAGATTAATCTTAGATTATCTTTTTAAAGTTTGAAGTTGATAAAGTCTTCATGGTCAATCGATGATCAAACTCTGATCAATAATCAGTAAAACAGTTTAGTGAGTTTAAAGTTTAAACCTGAGAGAACGTATAAATAGCAGATAATATGTGGTTTTATCTCGAGGGAACAGTCAGAGAACAGCTGCAGCAGCTGTCATGTCTCCACCACCCACGTTCACATCAACGAGAAACAAACGCTGATATTTTAAGAAGCAGCCGATGACCATCCTGGTTTTCTTTCCTTCAGGATTTCATGTGTCAGATTTCATCCTCTGGATCTCTGAGGAGGCGTGTGTGTGTGTGTGTGTGTGTGTGTGTGTGTGTGTGTGTGTGTGACAGCAGGGAGATCTGCTGACTTCTGGCGAGTTTCTGTGTGTTTTCCACTGTGGTAGATTATTTTATTTCCTCCGTTCATGGTTTGGATGCTTCAGTGAGAGGAGCCACAACCGCATCAGGAAATTGTAATAATGACTAAATAATATGTCATTATGGCTGCAGCATGATAGAAAACAGACCGAAAGACACCAGATGACTGGAACGTCCCTCTACAGGCCTGATAGTGACTTCGAGCGAGGATGCAGATCTCAGTAGAACTCAGGGACAGGAAGTGATGTTCACAAATTCAGCCCTGGACTGGAGGCTGATGCTACTGAATACTTACCGCTGTCTTTATGTCTATATGTTTGTGCTTATTATGTAGCTTTTTTTCTGAGGCAGTAGAGGTCAAACAGGCTGGTTTTAACTTCACCTTCTATGTTACTTATTTTAAACCAAATTCCAGCCTAAAAGCTGAAAACTGCGAAGTGCGATGCAGCACTTGTTTCGTCAATTTGGTGCTGAAACTTTGACAGTACAGGTTTGTCTGGGCTGCATTCAACACTGACAAAAACATAGCAAAATGTATTTAATGAAAATGGTGAGGCATTGAACACCCCGTTGTGTATGCGAGCGCACTGCTTTTAATACAGCTGTGTTAATGCACGCTGCTGCTGATTGGGTAAAGGCCTTTTCACACCACTGCACAGCAACTCAGTGTCCCCCAGTCGTTTCAATGAGGGGAGGGCAGCGGTTCAATCACAGTGGTGGGGGGTAAGAAGTGGTTCCCACCCACGTGAACATGCATAGATTTTGTGAGTTCATAATGGTGAACTTATGGCAGTCTGGTGATGGTCAATAAAATAGGAGGGGGCTGGAGGAGTTCATGATGCAGAGCTATATGACACAGTGGAGGCACATCCAAGGAAAACCATATTTATGCAACAAATGATTATTAATGGGGAATTATTTCCACGATGGATCCTGGAGTTTTGGTTGGATTGTACCAACACTATGATGTTTGCTGAAGCACCGTCCTGTCATTGCAACCTACGCTTTGCTTTTCAGGGGAACGCCCCTGCAGATAGGTGGTGTGAAAGCTCCATAACAACCGTACATAAATATGTAGACACAGCATTGAACATTTTGGCCCGTCAACGTTGCTGCCATACTGGACAAGGCAAGACTGGCACCACATGTTGTGCTTAACAGGAGAACCCAGAAGCAGAACAGAGACTCAGTGTTTGGATGATCAATGCAGGACTTTATAACAAAATGTTGATGAATGAAAGTTGACTGGCAGGCAGGAGAGGCTGGAGCTCCAGGCGCCTCTGAGTGCAGAGAGACGGGCAGGCTGACTGGTTGGCTGACGGTGATCCTGAGGCACAGGGAAACAAATGTTAGTTTTCAGTGGCCGAGAGGCTCTGACACTGAACTGGCAAAAGCAACAATCGGGCAGAGAGTGGATGAAAGACCAGGGCTGAAGTACTGCTGGGCTGATGAGTTGGCAGCTGAGCTGCTAATCAGACTGGAGTCATGGCACTAACCATAACAGCACAAATATTAAGTTTATTTCTCTATGAATCACGTTATATACGAGGCTTTATGGCCTATGTGGAGTAAGAAAAAAAGTTTTGTTTTCTCCTTGAATATATAAATGACTCATTAAAATTGGTTGAGAAATAAATGTTATAGTTATTTTAATCCAGGAAAACTGCAGCTCCTGTGTTTACATGTGTTTGCTTACAGGCCAGTCTTGCCAGAGGGGTTTTCCACCGACGTGGATAAAGGAAAATCCTGGCTTATTTTGATAACTCTGCTTAATTTAATTGAGAGATCCATTTCAATACTGTGGCTTATAGCAATCCCTGCTCAGTAACCATGGTAACTGATACCACTTGGAATCAAACCCATGTTCCTGCTGAGGCCTGAGTACATGTTGGCGGATGCTCTACCATGTGAACTATTAGGACAGGGCAACATGCACTGGGATCACATTATCTTGGCTTTTACTTTGTGGGTTTTTTGTGACATCTTATCCTCTTTTCGACAATCAGCTGTGCTCCGTGCACGTTCACAGTGGAGCTTGTTGTAGCCTGGCTTGAGTTACCGTTGACTACACCAGGCCAAACTGTAATTCAAGCCAGACTTTTTCACTTAAGCACCAACTTATTTATCAGCTTTGATGGAACACTCCTCTGGTCCAATATGGTGGCAATGTTGACATATGATCCAAAACACAGCGCAGCCTCTACACATCTTAACCAACGGATGCACACTGCTTTGAGGAAACATACAAAACACTAAAAAGAGTTTTTCATAAGTAACAGATGAAACCAGATGAATGACTGACAAGCTTTCTTTTAAAGTATAGAGGGTTAAATCCCACTTTGAGAAACCCTCGTCTGACCCTGCTAATAGAAAACATAATTAGCTTTTTCAACAAGAACATCAGAGGGGAAATCAGACAGCTCTCTGAGCCGCTCTCCTCTCCTGAACCCTTTATGAACTTTGGGGAAAAGAGAAGTTTTATTAGTTTGGTCGACTTCAACACTCAACAAAACTAAAGCCTTTGTGCAGACGAGCTGTCCGACAGAGAGATCAGGTATCACAGTTTCCCACAGTCACTTATGAAAGGGGAGGAATTTCCAAATTTTGAAGCTTTAATTGACATTAAAAATTTGAAAAGTTCATGACAAGAAAAGTTTGATCACCAAAGTGTCTCTGAATGTTAATTCATAAATTGTTCTTCTTTGGGGTAACATCACTGATTGATTAGAAGGTTTGGGTTGTTTTAGAACTGAAAAGTCCATCTGAGTAAAGATCTGAAGAACTGACATCAGTTTTTCTCTTTTTTTCTTTTGTCACAGGTCTCTCTGTCAAACATCAGGGGCCCCTTTTTCCTCCACTGTTCAGGACTTTTTCCTCCAGAGATCAGAGCAGTAAGAAACTCTTCGTCTGACACCAACAAAGTTCTTTATTCTAACATCAAGGAAACTTTTCTGCTTCTGCTTTTCTTGTTAGGCGCTCATTAAGGACCTCTTCTCCCATATCAAGGACATTTTCCAGCACTGCAGAGCTCCATCTCAGAAGGGTATTTTCATTTTTGGATATATCCAACCCTCTTTTTCCAATACGAAGACTTCTTTTCATCTGAGGTCGATGGCGTGACGACCACAGAAGCTGTAGTCGCCAGGAGGTGACATGAGGACAGTACCAACAAGACTCTGCTGCGAGTGTGTCTGCATGCTGGAGAGAGTGTGTGCGACTTGTTGAGAAAAAAAGTGTGTGGTTGTGTGTGAAGTTGCATGCATGCCCATGTATCTGTGCATGTGTATGTGCAGCTGGTTGTGTATTTGAGTGCCCAGATACCACACGGCTCTGCAGACGGGCCCAGATGCCCACATCACACAGTGCGACGGCAACCCGGCTGCTTCTGAGTTATTTCCTGTTGCTCAACATTTGTTGACTCGTTGTGAGTGAAATAGATCAACCAGTCAGACACGAAAAGACAGAAATTCAACATGAACAAACAAAATTTCAAAACATTTCTTGTGGAGACGCTGCAGAGCCAAGCTGGAAGTCGGACCAGTCAACTTGGTCTGGAACGTGTTGCTCTGATTGGATAATTACAGGCTGCTCTCTTCTTCTGCTGACTATTAGGGCTTTTCTCAGCAGGCATCCAGTCCTTTCCATCCAAAAATTTGAGATTCAGATAAAATAAGTTGAGAAGAAACACAGGAACAGGCCTTGATGGTTTGGATATTTTTCTTGACTGGACACAAAGTCTTGAATCTTGGATAACAGCAAGGATTCTTCATGGGAGGAAATGTGGCTCCTAACTGCTGTTGCACAATATGCTGACGATATAATTCTTTATTTTTAACACAAATTTACTTCCTCAAACATGAGACCTGAAGTCTGCAGCTTCTGTCTTTAGTTGAACCATTTTTTGGCAGACTTTCCAGAAGACCTCGGACAGTTTTTGGCAGCGACCACCACCACCACCATGCTCCCTGGAGGACTGGTGTCAGGGGGAGGGGGTCGTGGTGGTGGCAGGCTGTGCCTGCTCAGGTGGCTGGGCCTCAGGCTGTGGTCTCGCCGGGGGACCCTGGTGTTCGCCCTGCTCTGGTTCGGTTCCTGGTTGTTCCTGAACGGCCTGGTTCTGGTCCACAGGAGCATCCTGTCTGACTACTGCACCGACGACAAGAGCAAGAGGATCCTGCAGAGACTGGTGAGTCAGAGAATCAGTGATCCATTATTACACACACTTCAGTTACAGCATTATTCTTGTTTTTGATCCACGAGGCAGTGAACAGTGCAACTGAAAATACCTGAGGTGTGTGTATGTGTGTGTGTGTGTGTGTGTGTGTGTGTGTGTGTGTGTGTACATGTGTTCAGAATGCTATAAGTTTGAATTTACTTTCATCCCAGTTCTTCTACCATCATCTTGTTGGTGGATTACTGAGTTGCTGGATTGTTGCTGATTGAAAACAGATTATTGGAGAAACGTTTCTCTGATGCTTTTTTCATTCTCACATTGAAAGAATTTCTGCTTGAAATCTTTCTGCACACCTGTTTTGATTCTGATCTGATTGTACATGATACACGTACATGTATTGTATGTATGTATAATTTTCGTACATGTTGGTGAAACTTATTGGCAGGGCTACTTTGTTGAAATTTTGCAGGGGGTGTTATTGAGTCATTTTGCCAAACCCATGCATGAGTTTCATGCATCGTTGAGCATGTTGAGCCCCACAAAAATGTGATTAATTTGGGCCAAGAAGGAAGAAATTTAACATTTCCCCCAGTGTGGGATCAATAAAGCTTATCTTATCTTATAACATACATTTAAAGATAATTCACATCATGCAGTAGATAGTATGAAAAACTCTACTTGTTGATGCATTTAGGGACTTTAGATTTGATTTTCCAACATCAAAGCTTGTCAATACATTTTTTTCAGAAGATATCTGTCAGTTTTCTGACATCAAAGTGTCCTTGAATGCCTCATCAACTAAAGTTAGTCTGCAGTCAGTTTCAAGTCTCTGCAAGCTGATTTCTTAGACATGAAACAACACCAGTGGCTGCCTGCAGGGAAGGAAGGAAATCAATCTAAAAACTAATGATGGTTTGGAAAATTGTCTGCAGGAATGTGAAATAATTGCAGTTTCCCGTCAGCCTCACCACTGTCCTGCAGCGACACTCATCTATGTTTTCTTCTGCTCGGCTGTCGCGTCTTCTGCTTTAAAGACTTTCTTCAGAATATTTATTGTCTGGAGGACAAATGGCGGCTCTCTTCGGATCTGCCGCCGCTCATCAGTCTGATGTTTACAGTAAACAGGCAGGCGGGTGGAGAAAAATGGCCAGAGGTCAATAGCTCTTAATGGCCTGTCTTATCCACTGCAGCATCTACTGGTGCACTGTGGGTAAACACTGATAACAAGATGCCCTTTTCTTCTTTCTTCTTGATGCTCATAGTCTCGGCTCAGCCGCTTTCTGCTCTTTAAAAATTGATTGATTCCTATTAGAGCTGCTCAGTGGTATATGAAGATGATTTTCATGCCAGATCCTCTGCATTGTATGGCCAAAAGAACAAGTGCTGATGATGATGATTTATTTGTGCAGCTCTTGTAGACTCTCCAAATATTATTGGACTGAATGGGATTGTGACACACCAAAAAAATGTATCGACCATTTTACGGTTGACTCTCACACAATGTGAGTCCACAATGCCACAGAGCATCACATGACGTTTTCATTACACAGTTTGGCTACTATGCCAAACTGGCGTCAAAGCGGATTGAGTCAGACCAGAAGTCAGACACAGGAATGACATTTTGCAATATGACTTTTTAATCAAAAAGGTGCAGACTTACTGAGCTCCACTTGGAAAAAATTACACCAAAGATATTGTTGTTAGAGACGTAACAACGTCCAACTTTGTACAACATCTGAAGTTGCACAAAAACAGTAGGTCAAGGCTCTTTTGTTAAAATGGCATGAAGTTGGAAAAGAACTCATTGTGACTTGTGCAGGACTCCAAACTCACTTAGTTTAAGACTTGGGACTTGAGTGCAAAGACTTGAGACTCACTCGTAACTTACAAAACAAGGACTTGACCCCATCTCTGGTGTAATCGGTGGTTTCCCTTTAAGTCTGGAACTTGTGTGTTTTCACCCTGTGAACAAACAACACTGCAGGCAGAATTCAGTGTCGTGATGAAGTATGGCGACATGCAAACACTGTTATTGTTGTTTGAGTGACCGTTTAATCAAACTCTCACAAAGACTGAGACAGAAATCCATTTTCCATAACACAGGCTGTGATGTCAGCCTCCCTCCTGGTATTAAACTTCTTAGAGATCCAAAGTGGAAACTGATGAAATCTCAAATAAACACTGAGATCCAAAGTCAACAAATCGTGTATGTTTGCTGAACTAACGCTCCACTTCAGCTTCATCCATCACAGTGTTTGAAAGCTTCTCGTCTCTTCAGCTCTTGGAGGTTCAGAGAACGTCTCCGGTAACATGTTGACTCAGATCAACAAGTGGTTTTGTGTTTCCAGAAGCTAATTTGGCTCTTCAGACAGCGGTAATGTAGGACAGATGCAGTCTTGCTGCAGGACGGACTTCCACCAGATTTTCAGATTTTCTGTAAATCTTTTTTTTTTTTTTTTTTTATGTTGAGCCTCAGAAACAAAAGCTCACATTGTGTTCATTGACTGACAGGTAATCCTGCCGAGAGTTACTGGATTACTGCACTGATCGTGGTTCAGGCTTGTCTTAACTGCTTCAGGTGTTGCAGTAACCTGAAGAAAAGTCGGTCAATCCTCTTCTCCCTTTCTCTTCCTTCCTGTGGGCTCATCCCTCCATTCACAAACCTTTCAACTCGCCTTTGAAGCAGCGGATTAAACAGCGAGTGTTGAAACTCTGTTTCAGTCGAGTACTTGAGTCTGTTTGGTCCATAAATGCTGACAGGTTGAGTGAAAGGTTTAGTTTGTGTTTGCATTCACACAAGTAATAAATCATGTGGACAGGAGACAAGAGAGACATTTGAGGTGAGACAAAGACACATTTCTTCATGAATGAAACACTAAATATCAAAAGGAAATGATGCACTCTTAGAAATAAAGGTTCTCCCTGGAGGACAGGGGTTCCATTAAGAACCCTTTTCATCCACAGAACACAAAGAATTATTCAAGGTTTGTTGAGATTCTTGAAGAACTCTATTGCCAAGGGTTCTTTGTACCATGATACAAAAGGGTTCTGTGTCAGTTCTAGATAAAACCCTTGGAATATAGAAGGGCTCTTGGTAGAACCTCTTCTATGGGTTCTAGAAGAAACCTTTGCCATATAAAAAGGCTCTTGGTAGAACTCCTGATTGGTTTCTTGTTAGCACCCAACAAGGTGGAGCCATTACACCACAGACGGAACTCTGTGGAACCTTTCATGGGGGGTTCTAGATGGAACCTTTCACAGATTGTTCTAGGTATAACCCTTTATGTTGAGTTCTAAGTAGAACTCTTTGAAACGATTCCAAGTGGAACCATTTTAAAAGGTTCTAACAGGCATCAAAAAGTGTTCTCTGGTGAGACAAGCCAAAGAACCCTTTACGGTTATAATTAGAACTTTTATTTCTAAGAATACAGTCGAGTGAATCAGAGAAAGAGCCGGTTTTGAAGCAGCAGCATGACATCAATGAGAAGGTTAACGTTCTAGTAGCGGGCCAGCTTCATCTCAGGTTTTACGAGAACTCGTTAAGGATAATTTGTTTCTTTTGGACTCTGGTTCTGTTTGCATATCGTTGACCAATATCTCTGATTGGAACAACATGTTAAATCTGATCTGAGCTAAAAGTAACTGAGTCTCTTTGGTTCTGTATTGGATCTCTGTGGATGCTGCTTCCTACAGTTCAGGACAACATTTCCTGACTCCTCACAAGATTTTTTCAGTACAAACCTGAAGTTTTAATGTCAAAACTCACCTTCAGTCACACAAACTCTGTATGAGTCTAATAACATATTCAGTGTGATGAAGACTCGGTCTAGTCTGCTATTTACCTGGTTTCAGACCAGAGGGCCAAAGTTTGGTCTCAACAGAGCCCCCCTAACCGGGGTTGTTCTGATACCAACATCAGTATCAGAAAATGCCTCCAATATGGCCTAAAATGCTGGATCAGGATCAGAGTACCAATCCAATGCCATGAAATCTATGAGCCCTGAAACAAGGTCCCACTAGATCCTGTACGGCAAATTTTATGGTTAGTGGAACAGAGAAACACCAGTTTTACCTCGTTGCCAAGTCCACGTTATTGTAGCAGGTCATGGTCAGCAGAAGGTCCTTGGAGTCTGTCAGGAGGACTGATCCGCTGGATCATCGATTGTTTTAACGTATCTTAAGGCCAACGCTGCAAACCTGACAAAGTTAATGACTGACCAGTCAATGGTACTTTGCATATCAGGTCGTCCTCACCAGTAAAATAAACGGGCGTCTTAGTCCCAAGTGCAAGCAGCTTATTCCCACTGATAGGTCCACTTATTGTCAGGTGGTGCCCCCTTGTGGACATAGTAAGACAGGAGGAGTATAAGGAGGAGGTGGGGTGGATGGACATTCACCCAGGAGGACCGGGATTAATTTCCTGTGTAGAACAAAAGCTTTGAGTAATGTGAAATTTTGTTATGGACGTGATTTCTGTCGCATCTCATGTGTTCATCACACAAGTGACGTCACGCCACAATCTTTTCCTAAACCTGAGCAAGAAGCTTTTGTGCCTGAACCTAAACAAACTGTGACCGCTCTACAACGTGAATCGTAGATTCATAACACGTAGATGAAGAACGCAGATGATAAGACGACTGTGATTGCTGCGATTCTCTATAACCAATCAGTGACCTGCACTCCACCTGCTGATGGACTGAATATGAAGTGATGATTTTAATATGGCAGAGGAAGATTATTATGCTGTGCAGTAACGTATGTCTGGTCTGTGGTTGGTGCAGGTTGAACTGTGTTTTGGGAATGTTTTCTTTCTTATTAATCCAATGGAAAGTTGTCAAAAAGCTGTCCAGAAAATGATGAGTGTTTGAAAGCTATGCTGGAGTAAGTTGTAAGTAAATGATTGTTTATTATAACTGGGGTCTTACAGCAGTCAGGTCAGATCTCAGAGACTTTTATACGTCCGCTGCGTGCAGGACTGTGATGTCGTGGGACAAAGATAAAAATACACTCTTGGGAAACTGGTTGGTGCTCATTCATTTACTCTGAAAGCTGCTCCACATGAGATTACAGTATGAAAACAAACCATCTTTTTTTGGGCTGCAGCCGAGAAAATTGTCTCATCTGTGTTGATGGAAAAGTTGTAAATTTGTCTTACTGTCTAAATCAAACTCAGCGTCTGGTCTATAAATTGGTGGCGAGTTCATGCTGACAAGAAATGTTGAGTGACTTCACGCCACCTTAAGTTTTCTGTCTGTATTCTAAAAGAAATGAGATTCTGTAATCTACAGCAGTCAGTTTTATCATAAATACACTCTTATTTCCACCATATTAATCCTCTATCCTGCTGAATAAACAACTGGAAGTTTCTTTTGTTCTTTGTTGGGAATCACATCAAAGAGGAGCTGTATTCCCTCTGCTACCCCCCATATTACAACATCAAACAGATTTATAATGTAAAATTCCCTGTCATGTCTATCTGTATTCTGCATTTCTCTTTTTCATGAGAGGTTTCTGAGATATTTATACAAAAAAAGGGGTGATTTTATATTATTTTGGGGCAGGGGCTAACCCAGCTGGTTGACTTTAAAGTCTTTCACTTTAGTTAAAGATCGCATGAAGCAACAAGAAATATGAGTTTCAGGAAAGCGTTACTAATCACCCAACAAGAGTTTATGTTCATTAAATCACGTGGAAAAAACACCAGGCTGCTGCAGTATAACCATGCAGGGTGTCAGAACTGATTTTAAGATCCTTTTATTGGTTTAAAAAGCTCTTAATGGTTTTAGTCCAGCCTACCTTCTAGAAACCTCAGGTTTTCTGGTCTGGTCAAAGTTAGAACAAAAACCCGTGGTGAGCTGACATATTCTTTTATTTTACCCACTGATTATTATCTTCTTATCTATTTACCTATATATCTATTTCTATTTCTATTTTGAGTTGTCATCATGTCTCTGTTGTTTCCTCACTTATCCCACAATTATTTTGTTTTTATCGTGTGAAGCACTTTGTGTTGCTTTCTGCTTGTATGAAAAGTGCCATATAAATAAAGTCTGATTTGATTGGTCGATAATGTTCTTTAGAATTATTGCTAAGATAGCTTTGGTCTGGTGTACACCATCACCAAATCATTCATTATATTTCGTATATTATTTCTAGCGTTACATTAACAACCTGATAGAAAATCTGACTCCACCTGTTTTTGGGTGCAGATTTGTGGTGATGTGTGGTCGCAGCGTGATGTGCTGAATCCAGATGCCTCCTGAGGTAACGCTTTCCATTTGTTGAGCTGTTATTATCACGTTAAACTGTGATTGGCTCAGCTGTTTCAGAGCTATTTGATAATCACAACACTCGCTGATCTATATTCACTTTCACGCAGCCCTTTTACACAAGGGTCTTGACTTCTGTTTCATTTAGGCACAATTTTGTGAAGTAGGAAATATGCATTTCTAGTTGTTTTTTTGTAGTTGACAGTTTTTGCAGTGTGGCTGCCTCCAACAAAAACCTTTCTTCTGCATCAGCAGATCAAAAGGAGGAGACATTTCAACCCAGCTCTTCTCTCATGGCTCTTATCCCCACTCTCACACATGATGTGTTTGCAGAGGAGGGAATTCATGCATCAAAACTCACCAAAGTGGAAGTACGTCTTCAAATTTATTTCACCTTCGACAGTGAATCTTCTGACCTCTGTAATTCCACCGATGTTATTTTCTTTCAGTCCTGAATTTAACGGTTATAAATCCTGGTATGGCGGAACATGACGAGCAGTCTGTTGTCCCTGATGTTCAGGGCTTCAGCTGAATATTAACCGTGGTCGTCCAGCGTGTACGTTTTTGTAATTTGTTGACCTATTTATTTCAGATACATCAGAGAATTTCCTGTATCAGTTCTGTCACTTTGCTTTACAGTCTCTGCTGAGTAATATTTCAGTTGACCCTGCAGACCCTCTGCTGCTCTGCACACATGGTTTCTGTTGGATCTCTGTGTTTCTGGTGATCCTCTGACTATTTATGGTCTAATGGCTGATCTGTTGCATGGTCGAACTCTGTCCCTGCTTGTCTCTGGCATTCCTCTGTCTATTTATGGCCTGACACTACCATTTTTACGGCCTACCTCTGTTTTTTAATGCAGTCTGGTTTGTACAGCAGTTGGTTATCTATAGACCAGCTCTGTTTCTGTGAGAGTCTGCATTTTCTCTCAAACAGTCTGCCTGTCAGGAATATCATTTGGTACATTCATGCAAAATGTGTTGTTATAGAATTACAAACCTGAACCCAAAGAGTTGGCAGGATGATTTCAGTTCCTCTTTATTAGTTTGTGTTGGTTACGATGCTTTTGGCTGCACATTTTATTTTGCTTGGCGTGAGCGTGGCTATAGTCCTGTATACAACTTATAAATCTTTAATGTGTGCCTTTCTGTGTGCTGAATTGAAATGGAGCAGATATCATGCCCACCTGGCTCAGATCCCCAGGATAACTCCAGCCAACTTTAACTTGACTGAAAATACCTTTTGGGCCCTTAAAAAGATAAACTGTCCTTCTAAAACTCTCTGACACTAAAAGTCAGTCACAGACTCTTCATTACCTTCACACAGGTTAGAGGTTTGTAGAGGTCCTGACACTCAAAACAAACACGCTGATGTTTTACTGAGGTGGTGGTGACGTGAGGTGACCTGATGAGGTCGACAGTGAGATTGTCTGTCTGTCCCCTCTGGCAGAAAGACTGACACAAGCACACCCTTTTAGATGCTGCAGGTTGACGGAGCGTAACACCGCTGAAAGGTAAAATAAAACAAACCTCCCCGGTGAAACTTTTAGTGTCTGAGACAAAGTTTACAGTCTTTCATGTTCTGACTGAGGTTCATGACCATCAGAAAACCCGCTCACACACTCACAGCCGGCGGGAATTTACAAATCCTTCTTTTCTTTTCTGCACACCTTCAACATGGAGAGACATGGAAAGCTTGACAGCTCTAGTTACGGTTGCTAACCTATGATTGGAGGCGGGGATTAATGAAGGGTCAGTTCACAGCTACACAAATCTCGACCTGATTTGAATCAAAGTTGAACGAGGAGATTCTGAGGAAGACGCTGCTGCACATACACACCAACAAAGAAGGTGTGTGTGGAAACGCACAATCCACGCGCCTAAGACCGACCAACTGTGGGCGCAAATAATAAAAATGTAGGTACAGTGCAGACTTTTGCACCCTTGTAGAACTGGGCCTGAATTAAAGCAAAGAGAATAAATGCCACAAGTGACATGTGAATTAATAGCCCTAAAAATTGTGCTGAATGTGCAAAAGTCTTCTGGCATTTAGGCGAAGGTGTGTGAAGGCAAGGGGGCAGATCCCTTTACAGTTTTGAGAGGGACAGTGATGAAATTCAGCCCTGGATCTCACCCACAGTGGGCAGGTCTGAGCGGAGCATCTATCTCTGTTATGAGCCAAGACAGATAGTAAACAGGTTGGATTTAGCGCCACTTCATAGCATAAAGTATTATGCTTACAGGGTTCATTATTTGAAGCTCAATTTATATGAAGTATTCTCGTTAAAACGCCCTCTGCTCCCGGCAGTCCTCCAAATGGACAGGCTGTTGAACCAAACTCCATTCTAAAAGCAGCTGTTTTATGGTAAGACATATAATTTCACAGAAAAAACCTTCAGTTCCAGCATCACTAAGACTCTTTTCGGATTCACTTTGATCTACAGGCGCAATCGGCAAACATGTCATTTTCTTGTAACTAACCTGTGATGAAGTGTTTGACACAGATGTACACGTATTGATGTTTTTGCAGTGTAGCATCTTGTGGCTGCCTCACAGAACAAAAACTTTCGTCTGCATCAGAAGATTAAAAAAACACCTTATAGACAGAAATCATGTAAAGTAAGAGCTGATAGATATACAGGCCACATGCAGAAACATACACAGGTAGTTTTACTCACCTAATGTACTCACTGTAAGTAGATTTTTGGGGTGCTGATCCTGAGGTGGCTGATGGATGGAGTCGAAGCTCCATCAGTGACAGATTAACAGCGTCTGATTTTTCAGTGTTCCTGCTGGTTCTCTACAGTTGAGCCTGTGCAGATGTCGAAGTCAGCAGCTGTCTGTAAATCATCCCAGACTTCAGATAAATAACAGAGCCGACAGCAGGATGAAGCTCAGGTAGATCCTTCTTCTGTGTTCTGCAGGCAGGTGATTTACAGCCGCGGGCCGCAGGTTTGATTTCTGTCAGAGCTGCTGCTTCTGAACCACAGCGAAATGAAACGGTTCGTTCTGTCCTGTGACCCGAGGCCGAACTGCTCACAGACCACAGAGAGGAATGAGCCCTGTTCTGCAGACAGACATGAATGTTTGGTTTGATGAATGAGTCCGACTGCAGGACAGAATCATTCATTCAATTCAAAAGAGGGATGGAGAAAAAAATGTAGAAGTTATAGTGTCATTTCCTTTAATGTTTTAAAGAGGAAATTCTAGTGAGGCTGGATATAATGATTAATCTTTTTAGTTTCCATGAAAACCCACAAAGAAAATTCCTGATCAAGTCAATAGTGGTGAGAAAAGATGAAATAACACAGTAGAATTACAGTTACATATTAACAAAAAAGGTAACTTGAGCAATATCAGAAAACGCAGATCACGTTCATTTCTTCTGTTTTCTCCTGCAGTATAATCTAGTCTTTTGTTGGGAATGAAGGTAACTGGTCTTTGCAGCTGTTCGTCAATCTTTTCTTGCATCATCACTCACTCGCAGATATTTCCAAAGACCGGTCAGGTGCTTCAGCTTGTTGTGTTGTTTCACATTCTTTGTGGCTGACGTTCATACTCGTGGTGCCTACGGCTAACAGTCTGGATGGTGTGTCATGTAACGTGTGCATCCTGTAGCTGCTGTGAGTCTGCAGACTGACCTCTTTAGGCTGCGAAACAGGCAGATTATGAGACAATGGGCCCCTGGACACCAGCACATAAAAAATGACTTATAAAGTATTGTGATGGTTTCTTTCCTGTGACGTCTTCATCTCTTGGGGGAGTTTTGAGGCTCTGTTACTGACATGAATGACCAAACCATTTTCCACAAAAAACGATGATGGCGAGCAAAGGATCTGTCTTAGGCGTCCCCTTCGTTGTGAACGGAACATATAATATACATGTTCAATGCTTTTCAAAAATGATAACAACTCCATAAACATGAAAAAGAAAAGGCTCACTACTCATTATACATCACTAAATTATTACTCCACACACCAGCAGTAGATGAGGTGTAATGAAGTTGTCAGACTGAAGGTGATGAGTGAGATTTCCAGCACACTGAGAGAAAGACTGAACAGCAGGTTAGTGGTGAGAAAGTTCACTTATGAACAGAATCATATCAGACTGACTATTTTAATAAACTGTGGTTTTTGTGTGCTTTTACCAAACCCAGAGGAGAGATATGTAGAGTTGTGTTCAGGTGCAGGTTTGTGTGTCTTTGTGCATAGGCTGCATCCTGAACGAGAGTTTATTATTTTATAATAAGAAAATTAATTTAGCAGTTCATGTAAAAATGTTTATAAAATACATTTTGTTCATTAATGCACTGTAAAATTTCCAGTGAGCTAATGCACTGTTCTGTAACATTAATGTAGAGATTTTACTTTTTGTGACTTAACAAATATATACCTTTGAGTTTTTGTGTATTTTGTTTATTTAGAAAAGCCAATATTGCTGTCTAGTGTTGTCTAGTGTTGTCTAGTGTTGTCTAGTGTTGTCTAGTGCTGTCTAGTGTCGTCTAGTGCTGTCTAGTGTTGTCTAGTGTTGTCTAGTGTTGTCTAGTGTTGTCTAACATGGTCTGCTGAAGTAGATGTAGAAGGAGAGAGTCCACATATGAAGGAGGTGGGGAGGATGGATCAAACTCAGGACTTTCACTCAGGAGACGGGGGTTCATGTCCTGTGTGAAGACAACTTCAACTTGTTTAACTTATGTAAAGTAATTTTAACCCAAAGTTTTCAGTCCTCACTTTTAGTAGTGGAAGTAAGAAAGGAAATTGAAAAAAAGAGGACTGTTCACTCCGGACTCTGCAGCAAATCTCTGCAGGTTGATTTCATACAAAAGAACTGAAACCTGGAACAAAGTCGATGTAATGAATAATAATGAATAAGAATCTTAAACACGATCCAAGGAGCTAAAAGATGCAAAACATCAGTCTTTTAATAACAAAGTCATTATCAATCAGCAGACAAGCTGCATCTTGCCAAAATGAAAAAGAATAGAGCAGAAATTTGACACATTAAAAAAGAAACTGGATGGGAAAGAGACACCAGTGTTGGCAGGTCTTGTCTCTGTGTGTCTCCTGCAGCCAAGTCCTTAAATATTTCTCTTCATAAATCAGTGAAACAAACTCCAAACTGATTTGTTATTCAGAAAATAACTGCTCATCAGTCTGCTCACATCTCCACCGCACTACATCCTTTCTTCATAATGGCTTTAGAATGAATGGACACACACACACACACACACACACACACACACACACACACACACACACACACACACACACACACACACACACACACACACACACCTGGACAGATTTTCTTGGCAAACATTAAAGTGGTTTGAGTTTTCTTTTCTTTTTTTTTTAAGAACGGTTGCCCCGGGCAACTGGCTGACAGACAGCTCAGTCATGGGGTTTCTGGACCCACAATGCACTGCAGTCTGGCATCAGAGAAGTTTACCCTGCAGTGTTAGCCAACATGAAGGTCACACACACACGAATTATTGTTGATAAATGTAAAGCTGGTGTTGGACATAAGAACAGGAACAGCAGCACAAACTAAAGGACCAGATCAGTGTTATGCAACTTTTTTCCTGGTAATATTCTTTGTTTTTTATTTGTTTCTCTATCATATCACCTCATTACCGTAATGTAACTTTGACATAAATAAATAGAGACTTCATGTTCACTGTGATGGATTACAACAGGAGTCACAGCTGCCTTTAAAGGTTTTGAAATGATCGCACTAACTTTTCTCCTCCAAAGAAACTGAAACTTTAAGTTTATCTAAAAAGGAAAAGTAAATCATCTCAACAAAAGATCAGTAGTTGGTAAAAACTTTTTCAAAACTTAGTTAAATCTATTGCTGTCTGTTGCCTTGAAATTTTGAGTTTTCTCAACTTTTTAGTTTTTACAGTGTGCATTTTGGATTCAAAAACTCTGTAGCAAACAAAAGTTTATGATATCGATGTGTATGTCTGGAACAACAGCTTCTAAATTCTCTATTTTCCTCAGAGGCTGATGATCAAAGAGATGAGTTCAGCATTATATTGAGTAAATCCCTTTACAGTATGACAAAAGAAAGGAAAAAATAGAGTAAAAGACACAGTAACACACACTTAACACCTCAGTCCATGTCGTGTCCAGACAAATCCATCACGGCTACATTGCATATATGTAATTGGTGCAGCATCGATCTGCGTCCTCTCGTGTGTTTCTGAGGCTCCATCAGTCTGCTGTGATGTGTGATAATTAAAGTGGCAGCTCTCTGGTCTGTTAGCAGCTGTCTGAGCACAAAATGACAGTGTTTAACCTTCAGTTAACATCTCTGCAGCAGGTCTGAGGGAACGTAATCAGCTCTGCTCTCAGACAGGCTCTTTACTCTCAGGTGAAATCAATATTTCCTTCCAATATTATCCTCACTGCAACCCTGTCGGTCTGACTTTATTTACACCGGCTGTATGATTTCATCTTCTCAGATGGGTTCATCATATTAAAACATCCCAAACCAAACCAGTCATCACCTCTGGTTTCTCACTTCTCTGTATTTAGCAGCTGTTCAGCCATTATATAACAGTTCAGTATTGGAGCATTTTTTTTATTGCAATATGACGATATTTGATATATTGTTACATCTCTAATAAAGAGGTAACTGTTTGCAAACATGTTCACTTGTGTTTAACTGTATAAGATGATAAATGTTGCATTTACGGCTCATTGAGCGGCTCTAAGTGGCCAAAACATCAATGAATGCAGGTTTAACATGATGAAATGATTTCTAGCAGTGAGTCGACTGTTTGGCCACTTCAAACATCTTTCTATTCATGCACAAAGATGTTTGCAGAATTATTTTGTCTCACTCTGTCCTTTACAACTTTAATCAAATAAACATGTGGCACTGAGGAAAAACTGAAATGCTCTAAAACATACGCAGGTCATAGGTGGTTAAAAGCTGTTCTCTAAATGGTTTGAGGGGCGTTTCTGTACCTGAACGGTTTGAGGTGGACTCGTCTGAACCTCACTGCATCAGCCAGCTGCTGTAACTTCTGTCAAACTGTTCCTGAGTCAAACTCTGAGCTCTCCACCTGCTCCCCCCGCTCTCATTTCTTCCAATAACAGCTGAACGCCGAAAAATGAGCAATCTGTCGTCTCCTGACTCCTGCCACTCGTCAAAATGATGCTGTTGCCGAGCAACAACAGAAAACCAGAGTGGAGTGAAACACCTTCTGTTGAAGTGAAGATGTTTTTTTTAATTTAGTGACCGAGCTCAGATTTTCAGCTCAGTTTGGAAGAAAAAGACAGAAACGGACGAACCTATGGAGCTGCACAGTTGGGACGTCGTGTAAAGCAAAAATAAAAACAGAATGGAATGATTTAGAAAAAAACTTTTCAACCTATATTCAACTGAACAGCACAGCACAAAGACAAGATATTTAAAGTTCAAACTGACTATTGTTTTTTTCAAATATACACTCATTCTGTGTTTGATGTCTGTAACATGTCTCAAATAATTGTGACTGTGTCACGTTGAAGTTTTAAAGGTAAATTCTTTCTCATTCTTTCTTGATATTCGTCTTCAGCTGCTCAACAGTCCACAGTCTCTGTTGTCGTATTTTGTGCTTCATGATGCACCACACACTTTCAATGGGAGACACGTCTGGACTGCAAGTCAGTCTAGTACCTGAACTACAAAGACACACTGTTGGAACACGTCCACAATGTGTCTCTGCGTCTTCTCTCTGAAATAATCAGGGACGTCTCTGAAGAAGACGTCAGTGATGGCAGCATGTGTCTCTCTGAATCCCTCCACACCATCACAGCTGCTGTCTGTTGAAGTCAGTGCTGGGAACAATCTGGATGGACACGACGTCCATGATTAGTGAAAACAGTCTGAAATGTGGACTCGTCAGACCACAGGACACTTTTCCACTTTGTGTCACCTTTTCAGCTTTGCACCTTACGTGCAGAGATTTCTCTGGAATCAATGATGACAAATCATGATCATTTTATGATTTAGTACATATTTCTCCTTTAATTGCACTACTTGGGTACATAACTTGTTTATTTCCTCTTGTGCTCCGTGCAGCTGAAAGAAAACTGTTATCAGCAGAAACCGTCATGGTTTCTTGATCTGCATTCAGCCATGTCTGCTGCAGGGAGAGCAGTAGAAAACCAGGGAGAGCAGGAGGTCAGAGTGGGACAGAGGACAGATAAGACACTTAAAAGAGAGAGCAGCAGTGTTTGAGATGAGGGCTGCATACCAACAAGGAGGCCTGCAGGGTCAGAGCCGCCTGAGCGACGTCAACAAGGCTGCGTCTCTGCTATTCTGTCTGAAGCCACCGCTGACCCCAAAAACATCTGTAACCACGGCGGCTTTGAGCCGCAGCTCCGCTTCTGAACTTGATGTCACACTTAGATCACGTCAGAAAATATCCACCAACGTCTTTAATCTGCAGCTCCTCATTAAAACAGTAAGATTGTCTGGATCAAAGACGTTTCGGGGACAGTCTGGGATAAAAATGGGACAGCTATTTGATTCAGTTGATTCTGGATCCAACTGAATCTTAGTTTGTGGTCCTGTACTAAGAATAAATCAGCTTTACTTTCAGCAGATCCAGGCTCTCATTAACTCTAACTTGCCTAAAACTAAACTTGTCTAACTGTTTGTGGAAAAACAAACAAAAATAATAATATAGTTGTTCCCAGTTCAACAAGGGGCAGGACCCAAAAGCAGACAACACGAGGGAACCGGCTCAAGAAAGTTTTAATGAAATTAAACAAATGAAACAAGGGTTTACACAGATAAAAAACCAAGGTCCAATGAAACAGGCAAACTCAAAAAACAGTCCAGGGGAAAAACAACATGGAAGAAACTCTGGAGGGAAACACAGGGGACACAGACTGAAACAGAAACACAACAAACTGACACTGACTCACAGGAACACAGAGGATAAATAGACAGAACTAATGAGAGGCAGGTGGACAAACAGGTGACACTAATGACAATCAAAAAGAGCGGGAAAACAGACAAAGACAGGAAGTAAAAACAAGACACACGAGGGGGAACCAAGACTACAAAATAAAACAGGAAGTGACCAACAAAATTTCCAAACCATATCAATAATATAATAATAATATTCTCTGTTCAGTCCAGCACGCTTGAAGTCCACACATTATTTATTCAAGGAGAAGTACAAAAACTTTAGTAAAAAATTAAATAATAAATAAATAAAAAATTCTACTTGTTTACTGCAGTAAAAATGAAAAAGTTCAGGCTCTGAAATGTCCTCAGAGTTTAAACATTTCTGGACATTTCTACTGACTGTTCTCATTTCAGATCAGATCAAATCAAATAATAAATCAGTAAATAAATATACTGAAAATAATGGACATTAACTTTGCTTCAAAGTATAAATCAGTTTTCAGTGTTAGAACTTGATGAACAGCAGGAGAACACGCTTCAGGTCATTTGATGCCTTTATTTCAGCCTCAGCAGGAGCTGCTTCTCAAACTTCTTTGTGTAAAGACTAAAAACAGTCAGTCCTGCAGAGCAACAAAGAATGACTTTACCAGATGCTGTAAAAAAAACAAAAAAAAACAAGACACATTCTGCCTTTAACAAATGTTGCACCTCCTACAGTTTGAAAATTGCAGAAAGCTATATTATGATTTTGATTTAAAAAATGATTAATTGTGCACACAAATATGCAAAATAATAATCAATAATTCTTCATGAATGCATTAAAACAAAAGTATGAGCTGGTGAAAGTACAGATATTTGTGTTCAAATATAGGGAGTAAAACTACTGCTACTGAAGTACATTAACAAAGTATTTGTACTGTGTTGTTGTTGTGTCCCACCTGTGGTGTTGTAGAGAGTTATCACTGGAGCTACCCTGCTATAGTTGTGTGTGTGTGTGTGTGTGTGTGTGTGTGTGTGTGTGTGTGTGTGTGTTTATGTTTGCATGAGCCTCATAGATCAGAATCAGTTTGTGGGTTCTGATGGTTGCACATCATCATCGGTGGAACCTGAGTTGTGTACCGTGTGTTAACCACAGAGCAGACAGCTGTCCACAGAATCAGCCTTTTGTTTGGACTCTCTGTAGGTGTGTGTCTGTGTGTGTGTCTGTATCTGTGTGTCTGTGTGTGTGTGTGTGTGTGTGTGTGTGTGTGTGTGTGTGGTCTGCCAGTGTGTATCTATATTTGCATGCTTGCCGTCTCTTCCTCACGCTCTCTTGAAGCTGAGAGCAGCGGCGTCTTTGTGAGGATGAATGTGAGTTTTGACAGTTTTTAAAGCCCGGAGCCAAAACACGAGTCAGCACAAAGCGGCCTCAGCTCTCTAATTGCATCATTGTATCAAACTATTATACGGCTCATGAAATATTCACAGTGGCTACAGGACGCTACAACAACACACTGCAGCTGCATGAATGAGTGTGACGAAGAGCTGCTCCGTCTGTATGTGTGTGTGTGTGTGTGTGTGTGTGTGTGTGTGTGTGTGTGTGTGTGTGTACTGTCTGTTTTCATAAGGAACAACTTTAACTTTTAATGCGAGGCAACACTTCCTCTGTCTCAAACTGCCACAAAATTTACTTTAAAAACAACCAAACAGGAGCATCACACACATGAATTAAATATAATATCATTATTTATTATATTTTATTTTATTTTATTTTTTTGCCAGGTGTTGTTGGACTCCACATGTTTGGAAAAAAACAATGTCCTGTAGTGGACAAAATGTTTTTTTGTTGTTTCATCTTGCAGTGAATCTAAAATAACGAGTCTGAGGGGGTGAAATGAAAAAGTTACTGAAGTGAGCTACAGACACCTGAAGAATCTTCTTCACTAACACTTCTTACAAACACCTAAATATAAAGTGTTAATCCTGTCAATCAACATCAGTGCTTACAGCATTCACACACAAAGAAAAAAACATTTTGAAAGTTGATTCTGCAGGGTCTGCCAGATTGACTCTGACTGTGCTGCTGTGTGTAGACGTTCGGTCTCTTCATGCTGCTGCCTACTCTGACTGATAAATGAGTCATTGATGAAAGCATGACGCCGGGCTGTGACACGTCACAGTGAAGAGCAAAAGACAGTGTCTGTAAAATGCCTGTGGTCAAACAGCATGCAGAGACTCACTGAGTGTCAGGGTTCTTATCAGGCTCCTGAGGGCACAAACCTGCAGCCGTCACAGTGCCAGAACGTGCCTCAGTGTTGAAAATGTCCTCCTCGTGCTCCAATAAAACCAAACTGTGTGCTGCTAACAAGCCTGCATGTCAACAACTCACGCAGCGAAACACACACACATATAATCAAATTATTTCTTATGTGCTGCCATCTCTCCCCGCAGGCGTCACTTCATATTTGAATGAGGAATGATATAAAAACACATAATAATAATAATAGTAATTCAAGAAACATGTCTGAAGGCTGTTTCTCTGGCAGCAAAAACAGACATTAAATACAGCTGCAGAAACAAAACCTTTATTTATATACAGAGAATCAGTCCAGGTCGTATATGAGCTCAGTGATGTTGTGTCTGACAAAACATTTGAGGACAATAAATATTGAAGAGTTTTTGGTGCCAAAATGCTGAATGAGACTGATTTTTAGGTAACAAACACACACACACACACACACACACACACACACACACACACACACACACACATCAATCATTTAAGTGAACATTTTGTGACTTTCACTGATTAAAGGACCATTAAAGTGGTTTTCCACATTTCACCCATTAACTGCAGATAATTTACATCACAGCTCTGAACTTTCCAAAACACACCATCATCATCGTCAGATCTTTCCTCCAGTCAGTTTCGGTTCACTGGTTTCTGAGAACATTTATTTTGTGGCAACCCAGTGCAGAGATGAGATCAGCGTTCACAGACAAACACCTGCATGTGTTTACTGCAGTCAGCAAAAGGTTAGTGAAGCATCACAGTCTGAGTTCAGGGTTAATGAAGTGAAGACGTCCTGTCCTGTGTTTTACGTCACTGCTCAGGTTTTTAACTTGTTGTTTGTCTCTATCTGTGTCGTCAAACTGGCCTTATAACATTTATTTACATCTTCATGACAACTATACATGGTTCCACTTTGCTTGATGTCCAGGAAATTATTCTTGACACTGTTGCAAGATAAGACTTAATGGCATCTTTATGGCAAGTCCAATTTTGATAATATCATCTTGTCATAACAAAGACATCGGCAGATTATGTTCTCATGGTTGATGTCAAGTTGTTGTAAAAAGACATCTCTAATAATGTCAACTTTGCATTACAACTGACACAACAGACTTTATTCCAGCAGTCATAAACATTCATAAAGCCTCCTTTAGCAACAAGTACACTAGCTGACTGCTAATCTGTCCTTCAGGCAACTTCAAATGAAGTGTAACTGAATATTTTCACTGCTTTACCTCAGGCAGCCTTCTGTGGTGGTTATATGAGCCTAATGTCACTCTGCAAACCAAGGGTCATTTTAACTCCTGGCTTTTAATGTTGAAATAAAAAGTCACCCCTCAATTTTAACCAGTGATTCATCACTGGTGACAGGAGGTCAGAGGTCAAGTGCAGTAATGTACAGTATTCCCATGAGCCTCCGGTGTGAATCAACACTCCGTGCGGTCTGTGTTCCTGTTGTGCTGAGCAGGCGGAGAGCTCCAAGAACAATGGTGTGATTTTTACAGCCTGTGGGATGTATGAGGTGTGGGCTGAATGGCTTGTATTCACCGCTGTATGTGCGTGATGTGTATCTGCACACACACAAACACACACACACACACACACACACACACACACACACACACACTCACACACACACGATGTGGGTGGACCGGTTGACCTCGAGGTCAGTTCACTGGAAGTGTAGGCTGATCTCACAGCTGGTGAGTCCACAGCCGCAGGCCACAACACAGTCTGCATCACTGTTTCCCTGCTAATGAACACCCACAACACACACACACACACACACACACACACACACACACGTACTGTACACACACTCACAGATACACACCCTGTTCTGCTAAACACACAAATAAACTTTGCACCGAGCGTTTTGGCGGCAGTTAGCCTCAGTAAGGAGCCGACGAGCAGGTGACTGTTGACTTAATGAAGCTCTAAACTAACAAACACACACAGTTAGCGGGCGACCACACTCATCTGTCAGCTGATAAACAGCAGCTCTCACACACGTCTCACTCCATTTAACTCTGCTGGAAAATAAAGGTGCTGGAGAAGCTTACAGAGTTGCCTGAAGGGAAGATTAGCTGCTAGCTAGTGTATTGATTTATTGATAAATTAGGCTTTATGAATGCTTATGACCGTTGGCATCTTTCGGTCAGTTGTGTCATTTTTAATGCAAAGTTGACGTCATTTCAGGTGTCTTTGTTATGACAACCTGACATCAACCAAGACAACATAAACAGACTTAAAGAAACATTTAGTTTTATGTTATAACATTACATTGAACTGTCATATGTGATTAGTTTTGATTGAGATTGCCAGTGGGCAGCCGACAACATGCTACAACAGCACCAGAGCTAACAGGAACTACGCTACGCTTACGACAGTATGCATCAATAAAGTCCAATAACATGAAATAATTAATGCAGTCATGGTAAACCGCCATCCTGCAGGAATATGTTTCTTTGTTACTGTGGTGAGAAACATGTCAAGTTGTCATCACAAAGACGTCTCAAACAATGACAACAGTGACTCCTTCAGGTGTCATTACATGGTCATGACAGTGTTATGGAAGTCTTATGCACAGTCCATAAGGTTTCACCAGATGTTGTAAATGTTGCATACATTTAAACTGATATTGTTTTTTTTTTTTTACATTTCTTAGCTTCCTTCAACAAAACTCCTGTCGCTTCTCCAAACTAGGGGTGTGTCGACCTCCGTCTACTGAAGGTCAATGGAGGAAATTCTACAAATTTAAGCTTTATGTCAGCAGTACGTCTTTAACAAAGCATTTAAAATGTCTCTATTGTTTAAGTGATTAAATAAAATGTCCTAAAAATAATGAGATTACCTGTTAACTCAGCCTAAAGTTTTAACATGTTTTCAGTAAAGCATCAAGATAATATAGGGTGATGTGGAAAAGGCAAACTTGGGTCACACAAACTAGGTTTGTGTTTTTTAAAAAGTTTGTCCTCAGGAAAAACCTGTGAGAAGTACTGCCGTAGGTAATAATAATCTTTTATTTTATTTTAATTATATTGCAGTGTGCATTAAAACTGATCAAGACGTGGAAATTAAGCACGAGACAACAGACATTACAAACAAATATCAGTGCAAAACAACAACAACAACAACAACAACAACAAAAAAGGTAACAATAATCTGACTAATAATCAAATTACTGTCACAGAAATATTAGTTAATATCCTGTCTTATTGGGTTTTAATCAGCCTGCAGTTACATCTGAGGAGAGAGATGTTCAGTTTCCTTGACTTTAAACATTTCAGCACTGAACCCACTGTACTGTAAAAATCTGCATCAGTTTCTTTTTATTTGAACAGAATCCTCACAAACACAATAAAACGCCTCACTACACTCCTACAGAACGTGTATGAATTTAATTTGTTCCAGTAGTTTCCTGGAAAACGCTTCAGGCTCCTGATTCCTGAAAAACCTTTACAGCCTCGGCGAGTTCAGACAGAAAGTTGTTCAGTAGTTTTCGACACAAACCGCTCGACCTTTGTTGCCACCGTCTGTCTCTGACTCACTCCGCCGCCGCGCTGCTCGCTCGGCCGGCCGCGGCCTCTGGGCTCAGCACACACAGGAATGTCATTAAGACGTTTTCATGATCCCTCTGTGTTCAGGCTTTACCATTATGGAATGTAACAGAGAGAGCAGAACAACAAAGAGCGCCTTTCACTGAGAACAAAACGTCTCAGCTTTCTGCTCACTGAGGACAAACTGAAGTAAAAGTATTCACACATCATGTTAAAGTGCTGCATTCACAAGAAGAAGAAGTGAAGAAGGATAAATGTACTGTCAACTGTAGACGTACGCGGTTTCAGTTTCAGATGAGTTAATAAAGAAAGATGGACGAGCATAAGAGGAAGTAAAAGAAGGAAACAAAAGATTAGAAAGAAAAAGAAAAAAAACGAGGAAGGAGAAAAACGAGGAAGAATTAAAAAGAAAATTATAGTAGGACAAAAGCAAGGAAATGTGGAAGCAAACAAAAAAGCAAGGAAAGAAAAAAAGGAAAAAGAAAGAAAGAAAATAGTGAAAACATGACAATACAGAAAGGAAAGGAAGGAGAGAGGTGAAACTAAAGAGAAGTGGGAAAGACAGAAGGAAAGAAAGATTTCAAAAAAAGAAAATGAAAATGAGACAGAAAGAATAAAGAAATTCTGGAGTGAAAAAGTGTAGGAGAGGTAAGAAAGATGGTGGGGAATTAGGAAGGATAGAAGAAAGAAGAGACAAATGTAAG
This sequence comes from Lutjanus erythropterus, assembly GCF_056507025.1. Classification (NCBI taxonomy): domain Eukaryota; kingdom Metazoa; phylum Chordata; class Actinopteri; order Lutjaniformes; family Lutjanidae; genus Lutjanus; species Lutjanus erythropterus. The sequence continues at coordinate 31,504,978 of NC_139337.1, forward strand.
GGAGAAAGAAAAGGTGTGGACTTAAGTCACATGACTTGGACCTGAAAGAGTAACAGTAACAAATTTGATGGACTTGGACTTTAAGATAAGACTTAAGATATTCCTTTTGTAGTTCTGGGAAATTTTAATTGTTACAGCAACAAATAGAATAAAGCATCAATAAAAAAAAACAATAATATAAATAATAACACTAATGACTCGTCAGTTAACTTGGACTTGAGCACTAGGTAGTTCTTATGATGCTAATGTTTGTTCATGTTCCTCATCAGTGTGGTTTTTCATTATTTAATGGTATAAAAACTGGATTTTCACATCAGGATTAACAGCTGAGCTCTGCTGCAGATGGAGTCAGTTGGCTTTCTGGACGGTCACCGCTGCACAGACTCTGCCTCCAAATGATGTCACACGTGAAAGATGGCGGCGCTCATATCCGGGATATTTTGGCCTCAGTTTTGTACAGTGGGAGGAAGTGGAGACGTGTCATCCGTCTTTTATTCATGTCAACAGTGTGAACTTAACAGACAGAGAACCATGAAGAACTAACACTGCTGAGCTCCAGCTGGAGAAAAAAGACACCAAAGATTATTTCATTTGAGGTGGTCAACAAAAAATTAATTGCATTTTGTAAAACAAGCAGGTTGAAAATTACGGAGAGAATCACAACAACTTCCAGTTTCATCTGATATTTGACTTTGCACAAAGACCGGTACTTGGAGGCTCTGTTTCTAAACACGACATCTGGTGAAGAGAGCATTATGACTTGTTTTGGATTCAAAATTGTAAGTTTAGGACTCTACATCTGGAAATAGGAATCAGGATTTAAAGACAGATGAGAAGAAAGTTAGGAATTGTGTGAAAAAAAAGGAAAATGGAAAGATGAAGAAATTGTGAGTTGTCAGCAGCCATTTATCTTGTGTTGCGTGTCAGGTTAGGACAGTTAATCAGTTAAGTTCATCTGCAGAGGAGCTAAAAGACCATATTTTTCTTGGATATGAAATGGAGGAAAAGTAAAGATGGAAATACTTGAGTGAAAACAATTTAAACCCGCTCGCTCTGCGGTCATGTTGCAGCTTGGCAGGCAGAGCCACAGTTCATCAGCAGATCTTAATGTTTCAGTCTGGAGCTCATTTGCTTCCTGCAGCCGTTAGTCTCCGTCGTCAGCTCGAGGGGAGGCGGCCAAATCAACGCTCTGGATGCTTGTGCTGTGTGCTGGCATGAATCAGCTGCTCCGAGACTCAGATGACAGCCACTGACAGGCGACTAATTGAATCCATGTTGTTCATTTGGACTCGGGCGCTCGCTGCTGCTCATCAGATCCACACTGGCAGTCAGACAGACTGTGTTTACCCTCAGCGCTGGGAGCTTCCTAAACAGCCACCGGGTAAATGTGAACATCTGTACACATGCAGACACACACCTGCTGCGTCTCAGCTCCACAAAATCCACGTGTATGGATGCAAAATGGGCCGACAACACCCGTCCCAGAAACCAGACGATAACTGGAATTTCAGCCCGTCCTCACCAGAAAAACAATCGTCTGGTTGAAATGTGCGAGAAGAATTTTACCCAGAAGACCAGAGTTCATGTCCTGCGTGGAAGAAAAAGTAAACGTAGAGTTACTTAAACTTCTGAGTAACTAAATATTTCATTATAGACGTGACGTCCGTCACATCACATCCACTGAGTGACACTTCCATCATGTGACATACATGACGCAGTTATTTTAACCTAAATCACACTTTTCCAACCCTAACCAAGCAGTGTTATTGTCCAAACCTCACCACGTATTTAGTGCCTAACTTAATAATTTTATTCTCTAACCAAATAGTTTTAGTGCTGAAACCTAACAAGCAGTTTTGGTGCCTAATCCTGATCAGACTGCACCCGGTTTACAAAGTAAACCATGTGTGTAATGTCATGTGACTTATGTTGTTTTTCAGCTTGTGGATAATGTTCTGTGCACTTGTTTCAGGTGCCTGGTTTTTATGTGCACAGGTTTTGAGATCACATAAAAATATAAGATGTTCTCTCTGTCATATTTCAAAAAATGCATTTGAACATGACAGTCAAACACCAGAGTCTTACAAAGTGAATACCATGTCTAACCATTTCTGAGCTTGTGCACACACACAAATGTATGTCAGTATCCTCAGTACACACGTTTCCCTTCTCACACACACACACACACACACACGCACACATACACACACACACACACACACACACAGAGCAGTAAGTGGAAGTTGATCCTCTCTAAACAGCGCGGTGGGAAAGTTTGCAGGCTGCACAGTCGAGGAAGGAGGAAGCAGCTGGAGAGAGTGATGTGATGCAAGGCGGAGGAAATCCAGGGAATTAGAGCGGATATGTGAAGGCTGCAGAGCTCTCAGCGCTGGAATAAAGAGCAAAGTCTGCAGATGTCCCAGTCCACCGGGAGAATCTCTGCGCTCAGAGATCCAGTCAGTGTCGTCTGCTCCCTGCGGAGCTGAGGCAGTGGAGCTCGTTTCAAACAGGTTTTGCACAAGTTAGACCCACAATGATCAGAGTGAAGCCTGAGAGGATTCTGTTCAGAGCTGTGAGCTGGAGTACAGACGTAAAGTGGCCACTGGGGAGAAAATCTACACCACATCTGTGACCCTTTGAGCTGAAGTACTGTAAATGCTGTATGTGTTCCTAAGAGTTGTGGTGTAACCAAAGATGTGAACTTTAAACTAGTATGGAATGTATATACCATGTAATTAATAGAAAATGGAGCAGCACAGATGTCGCTGAGTGGCTCCAAAAGTTACAGGAAATCTTGTGAAATGCACTTATCCTTCACACCAGAGTTGACTGCATTCCAGTTCAAGTTGGAAAACCAAGATGGTAGCAACTTATCCACAGATAGAAGTAAGACAGTTCTGTGTGTACGACAGATTGAAGAAGACGTACTAAATAACTTCCATTACTGCAGCTTTACTGTTGATGCACAGAGCAGCCGTCTTGGCTCTGATGTCCTCCGGCTGCTCCGCCTCAACTCTCAGTGAGTCTCCTGATGGACAGACAGCTGCTAACTGTAGCTGCCCTTAGCTAGTTACTTTAGTTAGCTGTGCAGCTAGCTGTTTTATTTGGTGACTCTGCATTGACTAGGAGCAACTTCTTTTGCTCAATTGTCAGAATAAGTTTTAGACTAAAAAAACAAAGTAGGAGCACTATAAACAGGAGAAATTTCAAATTAGAAACAGTATATTCAATATAAGACTCTTTACACCATTGCAGGGAATATTCATGACGCAGATAGAATAATTATTCATTTTTTCACAGTCTTATATGTCATCACTGGCAGTCGATCTATTCTGTCATTCAGCTCGCCTGAAAGACTTTTTTGAGACATTCTCCTCAAATCATCCTTAAATGCATAATAATAATAATAAATATGCTGGTGTTGTGAGTTTATTGGCTCCATATGTTATAATTTCCAAACATTTACCTTCACTAATGCTGTGTGCTGTTTGCAGCAGCTGCACTCTGCTGAAATGTTAGTGACAGAATATTGACAGTAACAGTAGGGTGTTTTTTGCAGTAACCCTGCAGATGACCTCGCTGTGATCGTGCACTTCCATCTGTGCACGATCATGTGACATGTTTAGTAGCTGTGCACAGCAGAAAATATGTCTCTCTGGAGAACCCTGACTGGACAAAATCCACTGAAAGATGTTCATCCAAAATGGACGGCTGCAACGATTAACACTTATAAAATATGATGTAGCCACAGTCTCTCAGGTTCTGTTAAAGCAACCAACAGCTTCAGTTAAACACACACACACACACACACACACACACACACTCTCATCCACTCATCCACTGTGATGAGAGACAGCAGGAACTATTAGAAACTCAAAAGGGAGGAGGGGGAGGATAATTGGAGTGACTCTCAACACTTCTCCTCCCACTCCTGTTGAGTCTGTCAACACACACACACACACACACACACACACACAACCTGAGATAGGGTGAGGTTTTATGTGAGGGAGGAGAAAAATCCAACAAGAGACCAAAGCATAAAGCAGACGCAGAGGGGACAGGTGAGCAGGAGGACAGGTGAGCAGAGAATATTCCAGGTATACAGGGAGTTAATGATTCAGCCTCCAGCTGCAGTATTTCATGAAACACATTGACATCAGGTTACATCCAGCAGCGTTTCACCTGTGTCATATTATTGTAAAATCAAACAGTCAGGAAAAGGAGCCATCGTGAAAGACATATAGATTTTATCATTTATTACAGTCTAACTTCCTCTAGAACCTCCAAAATAAGAGTCTGTGCACAGATGGCATTGTGCAGATTTTGAATTTCTCTGAGGACAAGTCTGATTTGAGGCTGTATTAAGAAGCTTGGCTGGAAAGGAAGCAGAGATGAGTTCAGTTCAACTGGAGAGAAAAGGACAGGTGCACGTTCAGATACAGATGCAGGCGTGTCCTATTTATCCAGAGTATTAATACAGTTCAGTATTGATTTGGAGTCACTGGGTTGAAAAAATGTAATAATTTCTATTAAAATATAAATGTAAAATAAATCTCACATTAGTAACAAAAACAGGTGTTTTACATGAGACCAGCTTAGTGTATTTTTTAATCATAATTTTCACAAAGTTAGAACAAAAGTATTGATTTATTTGTTTTTTTCATTAATCAAGCGGTAATTTATTGACGGTCCCTCAGTGAACAGACAGAAGGCGAATGTACAGAGATGATTCAGGGTTTAATAATGTGGGATCACTGACATCTTCTCAGTTTTATGTCAAGCACTCAGAAAGTGGCAACTGAGGTCTGATATCCAGTCCTGGTTACTTCTGTGACAGTTCAAAATCCAAAACATATTTTCTCTCTGGCCTGCAGAGCTGTTTATCCATCCAGATAGTTTTGCTGTGAGTTGCAGAGTTTTGGAGATATCGGTCATAAAGATGTCTGCCTTCTCTCCAGTATAATGGAACTAAATGGCAGAGTCTTGTGTTTCTCCGAGCGCCAGAAATAAAACATTTGAAAGATTCAATACCAGCATCTGTCTACAGAAATCATGACTCAGTTACTCCAGATGATCCACAGACCTTGTTGTGAGCAGTTTCATGCAGGAACTATTTTCTGTCTACAGTAGAATCAAGTGAAACTAGTACTTCATTATTATTTTGAGATAATAAGTCATTTCTGAGATAATTGCTCCTTGTTTTGAGATAAGACGTCATTATTTAGCCATAACTCATTATTTTGAGAAAGTTGCTTTTCTTTTTACCACTTTGGCAGTAATGGGTCAGAAAGAGACAATGATGAGGACAAAGATCCAGTTCGTCACCGTTGACAGAGACTCCAGTCTGCAGTGTAAACCACAGAAGTGTAGACTGTCAGGAGGCTTCACAGTCATGGTTTGGTTTATATCACGTCGACACCTCTGTCGCTTCCTTTCTCGAATTCGAGTTAGACAGCCAGGGTATATCCATGTTTTGTATATAATTATCATGCAGCATTTCCAATAAATATCTCAGAATAAAGACAACTAAAGTCTAATGTTTAAAGTCTTTGTAGGTTTTTTATTTTCGTAGATTAAAAGTGAAATGAGAAGGTTGTGTGGAAGGCAGTGTGTGATGTATAAACTGGTGTGCGGTGGTGGAGCACAGCTCCTCGTTTGTTTCCCACAGTGGACGTGAAGCAGCTGATCCTCATGTGAACAGAGAGGATCCAGCTGGACGAGTGGTGTCAGTTTGAGATATGCAGCACTTTGAAATATTAACTTTCACTCTTGTGCGGATTTTATGGACCATCTGCAAATGTTTACGAGTCAGGAAACACATGAAGGCCTAACTATCCACATTATCTAAACTCACCCCTTCAACATGTTGACTGTGTGATGCTGAAAAGATGGAGGGTCGTCCATCATCAGTCTGCTGTCGACAGCTTTCATCTGAGTTTGTTTTTTTTGGGCTTAACAACAGAGTCTCTGATTCTCAGGACAGTTAACCCCGTCTGCAGAGCTGTTATCTTCTTATCTGTCTGCTCGTCTTCGTCTCCTCTGTCTCAGTGTCTTTCTGTCGGTAATATGAGTCCTGGTTACCGTGTGGACTCATCTCTGATCTGAAAGAACGCTTTAAATCCTGATGTTTCCATAAAATGTCCTTACATGATTTATTTTCATGCATTCTTTAGTTGTCATGTCTTTTTATTTAGCTGCACTGTGCAAATAATTCATGTTTCGGAGATTTCTGCAACTGAAAGGTGGTGAATGGAATTTTGAGTTGTTGTAAATTCTGGTGTGGCTGCAGATGCATTACTGCTGGTATATATGGAGGACCAAAACTGACAAAAACTAAAAACCATCATTAATAAATAGTAAATTGATAGTTACCTGTTAACAGACAATGAAATTATAATAAATTAAGTCTAATAAGTATTAGTGATGCCATTATTTATGTTCTGTTATTATCATTTGTTTGTGTAATATAAAATAAATATTATAAATTGTGTCATAGCTGATTGGAGACTATTTTATCATTGGATACGCAACAAAAACATCTCAAACAGCAAAATAATTATTAAACAAATTATTAAATTATTTGATAAAGTATAATTAACTCTCAATGTAGCATTATTAATGATGATTGTTATAAAGTGTTACATTTTATTTATTAATTTGTACATTTATTTATGTATTTATATGTGGATTATTTTCCCTTTGCATTTATCTCCACAAATTTTTTATTTCTTTGTTTCATTTTTTATGCATTTCTGCTTTGTTATGCAAATGAGGGAGCTGTAGCTTAATGCCTTTATTTATTTCTCCTATTAGTTTTGGTGCATTTATTTGCATGTATATGTTGAGTCCGTTCTTTGTGGTTTAGTCGGTCTGTGACGGTGCAGCAGGACTTTGTGAGTCTGGAGGGTGTGTGACGTCTGGCTTCAGTCTCTGAGCTCCTCACTGACTGATGTTTGTGTTGGAATGTGGGCACAGAGAGGATTAGCTGGCTAATCTCTGACCAGAACAACGCTAATCCTCAACCTCATCCCTCACACCTCTGGACACGCAGATGTTCAGACGCTCCGTGGGAAGGTCATATCTGTGTGTGTTTCTGTAGTGTGTGTGTGTTCACTGGAGCGAAGAATCGATGGAAAAATGTTTCTTCGTGTCGTGTGTGTCTACTAGTTTCTTTTATCTGGACACCTCTTTGTGCTTCATCAGTACTGTGTGTCCCTCCTGCTCTGCCGTACAGTGTCTGGAGTTTGGCGAGGGCTCGGTGACGGGGGACATGTGTGAGGACCTGTGTGTCCTCGGCCTGGTCGAGTACAAACGCTGCCTCTACTACGAGAACGGGAAGAAGGTGATCGAGGCGCGCTGGAGAGGAAAACCCGTCATCCTCAAGTCCAAACTGGAGAACTTCTCCTCCTACGAGCCACTGGGAATACTGGACTACCAGGTAAGTCACTGCACACTTTACTTCCTGTCTTTGAACTTTTATTACCGATTCCAGTGAAGCTCAACTTAGATCCAAATCAAACTACTCGACTCATCCTCCTGTCCTCTCTCTCTGACAGGACACAGCAGAGGAGCTCTCCCCTCTGGATGTGGTTTTCTACGCCACTCTGGAAGTAAGTCAGAGCAGGTATTTGGTGTTTATCAGACAAATGTCAAGAACTAAAAACCGATCTGTGTGCCAGAGTTCACACTGAATATTCACTTTGTCTGGTCTCAGGTACGAAACTCTCTGGGTCTGGCTGAGGAGGACGAGGAGGAAGAAGGAGGAGGAGGAGGGAGCAACAGCTCTCTGGCCAGACTTTGGGGGAAGAAACTGAAAAACAGAGACAAGAGTTACTCCAGAGCAGAGCTGGCCTCGCTCTGGTCTCTGCTGCAGCAGGAGGAATACACCTTTCTCAGGTAAAACCCTGAGAACTGGATTTATTCCAGGTGGTGAACTTGATTTGTGCAGGGCAGCAAACACCTCTGGAGAGTTTCCTCTGTCCTGTCAAGTTTATAAAAACTGTTTTTAGGTTTTGCTACTTAAATATTAACAATATTTGCTGCAGTGACATTACTGCACACACAGAGCCTCTTTAATCATTCAACCATCGTTAAAACATAAAAATAACATAAGCTTTCCAGGTGATTCTCTTTTATTGATGTCTGAGTGTTTTCTTTCACAATTTAATGATCAGAGACGCTACTTTCAGTCATTAAGTCCTACTGAGCACTAATAAAGAATTAGGACAGCGGGAGACACTCTGTCCTGTGTGAACCACCTGCAGCTCGTCTGCTAAAAACCACAATGTTAAGTTTTATGACTCAGTTTAACATCAGTGTTTGCATCACTATCAGTGGTTCATTTCAGCAGCATTTCAAAAGTTTGCTCCTCCAAACTGCCGAATACGCAATTTAAATACCAGCGCACCAGAGGTAGGCGCACCTGGCTCTTAATGGGAATGGGACACTAAATCACAACCCATTTCTGCCTGGTGCCTCACTGAGCAGCCAGATTCTGTACAACTGATTGTCCAGATTGTCCAACTCTACTTTGCAAATAGAAAAATAGAGCTGGATGCGCACTAAATCCTCTTGTGCCATGCACATCGCACCATGCGCTATAGATAGTCTAAATCAGGCCCTGACTGTCTAGAGTCCCACTAGACCCCCTGGAGGCTTCTACGGTCATTACACTTGATCCATATCCTCATACTTTAAAACCTGCAGGATCAGACTTTTACACTATAAATGAACGCCTGTTACATTCAAACCCATGCTGATTAATTAAGCCTGTCACTGCCAGCTTAATCTCTCTGTATTATGTACAGTAATAGTAGTATTTAAATTTAGGGTCTGTTGCATCATTCCCATTCTGTTGTACTGGTTGAGGCGCATTTTAAGTCAACCAGCAATGACTGGTTTCCGAGAGCTGAGGGGGGGGTAAGCATAGCGATGGAGTACACTAGAACATAGCAAAGCCTGTGGAGAAAACTGGAGGACTACATCATAAGAACACATCAACAGTGTTTATGTAGTTTCTCATGACCAGAAGGGGGAGACAAAAGTCCCACACTGCAGGTTTACATAAATATTTCAAGTTAAACTTTGAAATCTAAAGGTTGATCATCTGGAGAGCATGATGGAGGTACTCTGGAACTGTCTTCGTAGTAAAATGCTCCAAAGCCGTCCAACCATGTTGAGGTTTTACCAAATAAACTCGTCTCAGACCTGAAAATGTGAGAAATTCTGTGGGCAGAGAGCTGGAGGACGAACAGAGAAAGACGTGAGCTTGTTTTCAGTCCGAGGGCACAGACGCTCAGTCAACCCAACAGGCCGGGCGCCAAAAACACCAGCGTGTCCAAAAATAAAAGCGACGAGGCGAGGTGACCTGTGCTGCTGCTTTATCTGGAGGCCTGCAGACAGACGGAGCTGCTGCACTGACAAACGGAGTCAAAAAAAAAGAACCGTTCTTCAGTGTGTGTGTTGTATCTGAGACGGGGTTAGATTGATACAGGAACAGAGAGAACAGAGAGGAGAAGAATGACACACTCCTCTGTCTGATCTGTAACAGGTGAGATATTAGCTCACTTATTGATCTACAACGTTCTGCAGTGGACATAACATACAGTTCTTATCACACAGGAACAGTAGAACTCATCTGTCACTTGTTATTTATCAAGAACATGAAGCTCTTATCTTAAAATATGATGAGACGAAAGGTGGTTCAGTCGCCTGTACACTCTTGGAAATAACAGTGCTAACTAGAACTAGTCACCGTAGAAGAACCCTTTTTGGTTCCTGTAAGAAAGGTTTCACTTAGAACCCACTATGAGAGGTTCTACAGAGAACCCTTCTATGGTGTAATGGTTCCATCAAGAACTCCTTATTAAAGGTTCTAGAGAACCAGCTCTGGATGTTCTATCCAGTACCTTTCCACCTCCTAAGGGTGTGAACAAGAACCCACCCAGGGGGTTCCACCGAGAACCTGTTTATATTTCAAGGGTGTTGTCTGGAACACATTCAAGAGGTTCTACCAAGAACATTTTTAGATTTCTTGGGTTTTGACAAGAACACATCATCTGGGTTCTACCAAGAACTTTTTTATATTGTAAGGGATTTATCTAGAACCCACCCAGAGAGAACTCTTACTTATAAAAAGGGTTCCTCAGATGAGAAATGTTCTTAATGGAACCCTCAGTCTTACATAGAACCCTTGACAAACCCTTTCTTTAAAAAAAAGAGTTCTTCAGAAGCAAATGGTTCTGGGTAAAACCTCGGCTCTTCAGGAAGAACCCCTTTGGAACCTTTATTTCTAAGAGTGCAGCACCGTTCTCCATCAGTGAGCAGAACAAAGTTGGTTAATTAGTTTGTCAGTGCTGCAGTGAGCAGGAGGCTGTTCTATGAGGAAAGATAAAAAAAAAAACATTTGGATGCTGTAAAATGTTTTAACACATTTATTATTGAAAAATAACCTCAGTGATGCCAGAGGCAGCGAGTCTTCAGTGTCATGGAGGAGGGTCTCTTTTAACCTGGACAGATCACCATGGTAACCTGTGGACGAGGTTGTGTTCAGAGTTTCACATTAAATTCAGTGTAAAAAGCTCCTCTGTTTAACTAATTCTTTTCCTGACAATGTTCTTTATGAGTGATACAGATTCCAGAGCGAAGGTGTGTAATGCGGCAGCACAAACTAGACGCAATGTGTTGCCATGGTAACCTACATGTTGGTGATGCAGAAAAACATTTTCATCAATAAAATTAGTTTCACTTTGATGAGTTACAGCGGTGGTTATTGACTGTCGTGCATTTGATGCGCCGTTGCCACTGAATCTAACCTTCATCTTCCCTCCTCTGCTCTCCAGAGTCCTGCAGGACCTCAGCACCCACGTGGCGAAGGTTTTGGGCTCCTGCGGTCACTTCTATGCCGTGGAGTACCTGTCCGCCGGACACGCCTGGGACCAGAACATCTTCTCCCTGGACGAGGTGGCCGTCTCTGGGCTGCAGGGAGCCCGGGGGCGGTGGACGGCCAGGGAGATGGTCCACCGCATCGCGCTGAGTTTTCTGGACATGGTGTGGCACTTTGACAACGACTTCACCCACAAACTGCACCTGTGTGACATCAAACCGGAGAACTTCGCCATCAGGAAGGACCTGACGGTGAGTTTACGATCACTCTGAGGCAGAGGTGGGAAGTAACTAAGTACAAATACTTTGTGACTATACCTAAGTAGAGTTTTCAGGTATCTGTACTTTACTTGACTTTTCTTTTCCTACAAACAAATTTCTAAACACAAATATCTGCAGTTTCTACTCCTTACTTTGGATTTAATAGATAATAGACAAGATGAATACAACTAAAAGTAAATAAATTAATAATTAATCAATTATAAAAGGTATATATAACATAACAAGATGTAACTAGACAAAAGGATGTAATGATACATGACATGAAAGATGTAGCAAGACAAAAAGAATATAATACACGTAATAAGGCGAAATGAAATCAAGGAAAAGACATAAGTTAAAGAGATGTAGAAGATATGTAAGACAAATATAATTTAACAAGATGAAAGTGACATAAGAGATGTAACAAGGCAAAAATGGTGCAATGAGATGAAAACAATACAGCAAAACATAACAAATATGATGTAAACGATGTAACAAGTATACAACTATACAAAAACCATGTAAAAGACGTACAAGATGGAAATGATTTTAAAATGCTGACAAAACTGACATACAGACGACTTTTTACTTTTGTACTTCAGAGCCTGAACTTTTTCACTTTTACTGCAGTAAACAAGTTGAATCAGTACTTCTACTTTTACCAGAGTCTCTTTTCTGATTTCTCAGTTCTGAACTCTGTTTGGCTCCCAATAATAAAAAAAAAAACACCATGAACGTCTGAATGTTCTTAATGTTCTCTGAGAACATAATGAACATAAACAGAGTAAAATCCAAACAGGGAGCCGGAAGAAAACAGATAAAAATGGATGTTTTTAAAAAGCTATCAGAGTACAGATGGAAATCAGAGAGAGGACGGAGGATTACGTGAGGTTTTTCTTGAAGAGATGTTTTCTCAGCCTGAAGCAGAAGATGTGACCCTGCAGCTGAGAGAGAGAAGGTCATTCTGCATCTACTGCAGGCTGCACACACACACACACACACACACACACACACACACACACACACACACACACACACACACACACACTCATGATATAATCTAGGTACTGGACTCCCTCTTTGAGCCAGAAAAGGTCGTCTGCTATATAAATCTCTACATTATTAATGCACTAACCCGACATAAAAAGCACATTTAGCTTCCTTGATAGCAGCTTGATACTTTATGATTATGTTGGTTTTATTGCTGAGGAGGAGGAGGAGGAGGAGGAGGAGGAGGAGGGACTGAGACGAAGGAGAAGAACTCCCTCTCCCTCCTCTACCGTTTCATAGAACCTCCTTTAAACTCCAACAATAAAAAAAAAACATAATTTCTGCCTGTTTAACGTATTAGAACGTCAACTTGAGACTCAAAACCAGAGAGAGACAGAGGACAAAGATAACCAGACTATCGAGTGCCAGCTGATATGAATAATATTAGTATTGTCTTTTTAATTCGGAATGTCTTTTACCTAAAAAAGTGGACGTCCTTTTTTAAGTCCTGCAGTCTCAGACAGCATACGACCCCAACAACCTCCGCCAACAAAAAAGATCTGCAGTGATTTAAAGCTGCTTCTGGTTTTTCCTGTGGCGAGATCTTCCAGGGTGCTGCTGGTCTGTGAAACTCGTCCTGAACCAGCTCTGCCTGAAGTCCTTTTTGAACGGAGCTGCTGCCCAAAAGATGCAAAATGATTTTTGTTGTATCGTATCGTACGATATGTCCTCCAGCTGCTCTGCCTGATTTACAGAGTCTCTTGATGGACAGATAGTTTTACTGGTTACAAACTGACAACAAGCTGCAGCTAACTGTAATTTAGCTGCCGTTAGCTAGTTAGCTCAGTTAGCCGTGCAGCTAACGGCGCTGTTAGCTGACCCTCGCTGCTGTTTATCCCAGATAACGTGTGAAATTAAATGTGTGGGAGGTGTCATTAAATGTGTCAGAATTTTCATAAATTTGGATTTATTTTTGATTGATTTTCCTTTTATTTTTTAATTAGATAATTTGTTTGGGGTTTTTTTGGACGGAGCTTCACAGATTCTCTTGCAGATGTTTGTCATTTATAAGTCTGAAAACCCAGAGGTCACTTGGTCGTGACTGAGAACAGATGATCTGACATGTAACTTTTACTCAACTACAACAGACTTCAGTTCAGTGTATGCTTTGAAAAATGGTTTGAAAAGAAAACTACATGCAAAGTTTTCTTTGAGGTGAAGCTGAAGGCTCTATAAATCACTTTCTGACTGATATATTCATCCTTATTCATCCTTTATTATTTGTCTGTAACAGTAGAATTAAAAGTTGACGTTTGTTTATTTTTGCTCTGAAAACGAAGCCGAGGAGCCTGAGAGAGAAAACTGGACGTTCACCATCAATCAGCTCAGACTTTGTGTTTGGACTGAGCAGCGGTGAGAAAGTCAAGCAAATGTCTGCAGTTGTTTTCTCAGCGTTATCAGATGGTTTTATGGTTTCTGCAGCAGACTGAGCCAGACTGCTTAATTCACCAGCGTGTCAGGTCTGTGGTGGACTGCAGCCAACAATCACAACTGAATCTAAACCGTTTCATCTCTCACTCTGCAGACTCATGATTACTGGAAAATGGGCTGTTAAAGACCAAAAAAAAAAAAAAAAAAACCAGCTGAACTGGAGGCCAAGTGAGGTGTTTGTAGCTCCAACAAATGTCACGTAAACCAGAGGCTCATTATTGTTCTCATGTTATTAGCAGGATTAGTGTTGTTCCTGTTAAAGTGTCGACATGGAACAGTTAACAGCTCACTGTTTATAATGTCAACACTGTAAAACAAGAAATGCCCACCACAATGTTCCCCGCTGCAGCAGCTGGACAGCATCTGTATCCATGTTGATTTCATGTATGTATTTTATAGTGATTAATAACTGACAGCGTAAATAAAGATGAAAGCAAGTCAAGAATCATAAACAGAAAAGTCAAAATTGACAATATTCTGAAAAAATATTGTTTTGTTTCTGTGGCATCTCCTGCAGGTGGTAGCGATCGATGTGGACATGGCGTTCTTTGAGCCGAAGATGAGGGACATCCTGGACCAGAACTGCAGCAGCGACGACGACTGTAACTTCTTCGACTGCTCGTCCAGGTGTAACCTGAACAAACGCAGGTGCAGCCCACGCCGCCGCAACAGCAACCTGCAGGTGAGACCAAGACGAGCTGTGAATAAAGGGTTATTCTTTGGGTTGCATGGCGATGATGTCAGAGGATCATATGATTTAATGTCATGACACAAAAATCTGTCAATATTTAGTCTTGAGTCTCTACAGGCTGGCAGTGGAAATTCAAAACAAGAAGAATTTAATAAAACATAAACGACAACAAGAAACCGTCAATAAACAAACGATCCAATAAAAACAAAGAAATACAGAGGAAACAGTATAATTACGTACATATGTCAAGAAATAATTAAGCTGACTTCAATCAGTTCAAACAGTGTGTTTGACATAAATTATGAAGAATTCAACATGATCAAAGAACACTGATGCACTGATGAAGTGCTTTTCTAAAAATATCAAAAAATATTTCAGATTGAAAAACTAGAAGAAAAACAAAGATGCAAAAAGTCAGATTTCATTTCATTTTCATTTTTTTTCTCCTTGTGATTAATTCTTTAAAGTTCTCCTTTGATCTCCTCCCTTATCACTCTGTCCAAAATCAGAAAAGTCTCAGAAGAATATAGAGAATTTAATAGTTGTCATCATATTTAATTCATAATGTGTAATTATTTCTTCACATATATACACAATAATACTGTTTCCTTTATTTTTTATTATATATGTTACTTCTGCATATTGTGTGTTTCTTGTTGTCTTTGTTTTTGTTAAATTGTCTTTATTAGTTTTCATTTTTGTTTTTGTTTTTTTTTCTCTAAAGGAAGCAGAAGTCATTTTAATAAGTCCGTGGCTCCCTGACGTCTCCTGACACTTTTATTACAGTTTTTCTCACCATCTGGATTTTATTTGTAGTTTTATTTGAGTTCAAATAAAAAAAAAAAAACCCTGTCCCACACAGTGTCTCTCTCAGCAGACGTCCACACACACACACACACACACACACACACACACACACACACACACACACATGGTCTGACAGTAGCTGCTCATGCTTGGTTAGCTCTGAGTCTCTGTTCACGCTGCACTGAGCGCTGCTCCGTCAGACTCCCCTCTGTCCTCTCACCCGCCTCACACTCTGTGACCACGAGGCCTTCACTGCACACCTCGTGCTGCATTTAAGGGCACTTCGAGAAACCTCTGCTGAGGCTAATGCTGCTTTCCTCTGTGATATACAAATCTGCAGTCTGCATGGACGTTACAGTTATAACTTGAGTTTAAATCATGTGTTCATTCATTTCATCGATGTGTTTGGAGTTTAAATTCTCCAGTTCACACAGACACAGACCCTAAATTTCAAAATTCATCTAATCTGGTGATAAATACATTTAGTAAAACATTTAGTTTGCTGCGTCCCAGAAATAAAATTCTGTTGAGATCATTTATTTAAATCTTTATGTTGAGAGATCAAATTCACAGAGAATATTAATGTTTTTAAATATTTTTGCTAAAACACTTATATTCCTTTCAAGAACATTTTTTGGTGTTTGTTCAAAGATTTAATTCTTATTTTATCATAATTTCAAACCATTAGTTGAGTTTAATTTGTAAAATGCATCTGATATTAAATTTAGAAATGAATCTTTTAATTGATCAATTTCAATTTGTTGCTCAAATTACAAAGTAAACATAAGAATTTAAAAATGATAAAAGAACACTAATGAACTTGCAAACTGCTTTTCTAAAAATAAAAATATCTGAGATTAAAAAACACAAGAAAAGTCAAACCTGCAAAAGTCAGAATTAATATATGATTCTTTTCCCTTTCATTAATTCTTCAGACTCGTCGTCCTTCGTTCTCCGTCCGTCCAGATATGTCACGTTCACCGCAGGTCGTTTTTTAGTGCGTCTGTGACCTCTGACCTTTCCTGTCATCAGAGATTTTCCTCCTGTTGCTCTCGAAGCGTCCGTACGCCCACCTCGCTCCTCAGCGAGGCGGCGCAGAAATGACAGGGTCATCTGCTCCTCAGGAATTCTGGGTAATCCATCTTTCACAACATTTAATTACACGTGTGGCGTAAAGACGTTTGTGGAATGATAATTATAATCGGAGGACAGGAAGCCTGAACCGTTGACAGGATGAAGAGATTCTCAGTCTTTTAAAATTTATTTCACCATCTGTATTATTCTGAAGGTTCAGTGACCAGAGCGAAGACAAAAATGTTTAGAAATCCATAAAAAGAAAAGTGAACTTTACTGCTTCAAGTCCAGTCAGTGTTGAAAGAATCGACACAAATAAAACACATTTATCCTCTTTATCTTCATGACATTTAAGTATTTACTGACCCACAAAACACTGTGGAAATGATCTTTTACAAGCACAAATTAAAAACAAATGAATAAATAAATGTATAAAAAAGTTTAAATCCTTATTTTTTATTTTTTATTTTTTATTTTCACTCATTAATTGCAGATCTGATGAATAATTGGAAGTTTTTCTGGATGTCTGTTGTTTGTTACTTTAATTCTTCAAATACAAAAGAAAAAGTTAAATTCTCCACCACTTTAGACAAATGTATTTTAATTCTTTCTTCTTTTTTTTTTAAATATCAAAATTTTGAATTATTTGTTAGAGGAAAAAAAATCGAATATTTGATGCTGATTTCATTTTGTTTTGTTTTTTTATCCAAAGAGTCTAAGATTCAGATTAAAAGACAAACTTTATCAAAGCGTGAAGTCATGGTTTTGTTTATATTTATGTTTGTATCTCATATTTATGTTTTGGATGTAACTTTCTAAAAATGTTTTTATTGGTGTTCTGATTTTTCCTTTTTCTGTTAAGTTTCTTCATTAGCACGAGTAACAGACGTCTACAGGTGAAATAAAAACAAGAAAAATGGACAAAAAAAGAAGAACTGTGATTTGCTTAGACTTTTTAGAAAAATGATTATCACTTTGTTCATTTGTTATTTGTTATACTTATTTCACATCACAGATGACACATTTCGCTATTAAATTTCTATTTTATATTATTAAACCACATTGTTCTTATTTGATTTTATATGATTTAATTATATTGTATGTGTATATTAATTAACTGCCCATCCAATATAAAAAAGACCTTTACAGAAATTATTGCAACTTTAGAATCTTTCAAAATTATTACATAAAACTATTAATAATATGATTAATGCTACTTCATACTGCTAATAGTCCAAATATAATTACTCACATAATGTAAGACTGTTTATTTACAGTGTTGCACAAGGAGTTTAAATAACAACAACAACAACAACAACAACAATAATAATAATAATAATAATAATAAAAGAAAAATTATCTACATTTGGACTCTTCAAATGAGAATCTCCGTCGGCCCGTCAGACTCGGTGGAAACGTCCGGGACACAAAAAAGAAAGTCGGACATCGTCGATGTCGCCGTCATCACCATGACAACGGCCGGACAGACTCTCATCACCCTGCTGCTCCTGTATCACATGTCATATGATAGGAGATACCTGCATTCAGCGCAGGAGAGCGTGTGAACGTGAGCCGGACGGAAAATGATTTTCTGCAGGTGATGACTGGATGTGACGCACAAACACGACAGCATCTGAGGAGGAGGACGAGGAGGACGAGGAGGAGGATGAGGAGGAGGACGAGGAGGAGGAGGACAAGGAGGAGGGAAAATAAAAATACTTTACATCAAATAAAAGAGGAATTTAGAAAAAGAAAAAATGAAAGTGAGGATGATGAGAAGATGAAGAAGAGATAAAATAAAGTGAAAGCAAACAGCAACAATTAGTCAAAATGAAAAAGAAAATGGAAAATATAGAAAATATGGAATGAAAAGGAAAAAAGAAATAAAAAGAGAAAACTGAAAGAGAAAAGAGGAGAGACGATCAGGATTCATTGATGATTAATCTGTCAATTATTTCAAAAAAGAGTTAAATTATGAACGAAGAAGAAGTGAAGAGCCGACTGAACGCTGACACGGGAACAGAAGGTGACGATGACACGGCGATGACACGCTGCCGTCCTATTGGTCCGTCTGAGGCTCAACAGGTGTCTCGACCTCTGATGACCCTCCGCCTGTCCATCACGTCCTCAGAGAAAGGACGCATTGTCTCTGTACCTGTGTGTGTGTGTGTGTGTGTGTGTGTGTGTAGTGACTGATGTGTTTGTCGATGAATAGCGAGGCGTCGTCTGCATAATGACGGAGAAATAAAAGCCTCCCAGTCAGGATCACTCATCTTTTGTCTTTTCTTTCCCCTTTTATTTTCTCTCTCTCTTCTTCCACTCAATCCTCTTCTCTTCTCTCCTCCTGTCCTTTCATTTCTCTTTTTTCCTCTCTTTTTCTCCTCTTCATGTCCTCTTAACTGCTTCTCCTCTCTCCTTTCCACCCTTTTCATCCTCTTCTCTTTCTTCCTTTCCCCTCCTTTTTATTTATCTTGTCTCATAATTTGTCTATATTTTCTTTCCTTTCCGTTGTTTCACTCTTCCTCTCTTTTTTCTTCCCTGTTCTCTTCATCTCTTCAGGTGATTTGTGAGAAGATTTTCAGGCCGTGGTTTTCTCCCACGCTGCTCGGGGCCAAAGCAGGACTCCCACTGCAGGTAGGATCGTGGAACAAACCTCAGGAGGAGCAACAGAGCAGGACTGGAGATAAATCCAATATATGTTGTGTGTGCAGAATAGATAAAAAGTCATGATGCAGAAATAAAATGCAGATTTATGATAATAAGTTAATATTTAAAAGTTTTGACTGACATCTTTGCAGGTGGAGCTGCAGCGAGTGGTGCAGGAGTGTTCAGAGACAGAGGGAGGTATGGAGGACAGAGAGGAGGACGGAGGAGGAGAGACAGGTCACCGCAGGAGCGTCCATCAGCGTCTCCTCAACATCCTGACCCGCCTCCTCCAGGAGGGCGGGGCTTCAGGGGAGGGAGGAGGGGCCTGGGAGGGGAAAGGCCACGTCCACACGGCGCTGAACTTCTGAAGAGGTGAAGACGGTCAGAGACAAATGAGGGACACAACAGAGGAGACACACCGGTATGTTTTATACAGGAGGACAAAACCTCCAGTACAGTTTGAACCACCAGGAGAAAGACATTCCTCTTGAATATGGACCATTTCTGAGACACGTTCAGGATTTTATGGTCAAACATGAACCATAAATTTATACTATATGGCCAAAAGTATGTGGACACTCCTCTCCCTGTGTCTTACTGCTGCAGAATACAGTGATAACGTTCTTCCAGCTTTGTGTCAACAGTCTGTGCACCATAATGAAATACTTTTCTCAGTTTGGTGTGGAAGAAGTTTACTGGTCTGCACAGAGTCCTGCCCTCATACCAGTGAGATGAACTGGAACAGTGAATGTGCGGCACGTTCTCACTCTCAACAAACCAGCAGAACGATCCAGCAGCTGCTGCTTCAAACTGTGACGCTGTAGGAGATTAAAAAGACAGAGCTTTACTTTACTTTTGAAAATGTGCATCTTACACACGTTAACTTATGTAATCAGTAGTTGTGCACCGGTACTCCTCTATCAGCCTACAGGAGCACGTTTTACCAGTCAGATTTGTGTGTTAATGCTCCACAATTAATCAAAATTTTATCAAAATCCCAACATGATTTTATGCAATTTTCAAATCGCAGGAGGTGTGATATTTGTTAAAGGCAAAGTGTTAAACATCACAGTCATCTGAACATGTTTTTCAATGAAAATCATGTTTCAACACAATATCAGTCAAAATAATCACAATTAGATATTTTTCCAGAATCGTTCAGGCCTAGTTATCGCCTTTCTTCGTCATCTGTGATGTCAAAACATCAGAAGTCAGAGAAAGTAAGGTGTGTGTCGTCCTGCTCATATAAAATCCCAGAGTGCACTCTGCGATGCACCTTGAAATTTTGTTTTTACAGTGCATGGTTGTTTTCTAAACCTAACCAGGAAGTTTTTGTGCTTTTATTTTGAAAGTGTAACTGGATGCTGCACATTTATTGATGTTAACTTGACCGTGGAGTCGCTGATCGAGCTGCTGTGTTTGACTCGTTGGGAGTGAGACTGAGTCGGACTGAGAGTCAGACCTGATCAGTGCTGGACCTCACTGATGCTTCAACATCTGCTGCAAAGACTGAGACCAGAAGAGTGGACGCTGCTGGGACCTTAAACTGGTGTGACAAACTAGATTTTGTTCTCCAAGTTCTGCCATTTGTTGTGCGGGGGAATATTTGGATTTCATATCAGTGTGTTTCCAGATGTTGGAGCTGGAGTTGGATTTCTGGGAACATCCGGAGCAGGACTGGAGCTCAGCGATGCCTTAAATGTCTTCTCATCAGAGGAGTTTATTATAGATCCAGTGTACGAGGATCATCACTGCTTTGTTCTTCTTTCTAGTTAGTCTCAGTGAGATTTAAAAAACCTCTATCGCTTGAAAGACATAAATGTAAATGGCTTTGTTGGCCAGTTTTAGGCTTCAAAATGAGGTGAATTTGTTTTTTTTAAAGCAGACCCTGATTCCAAACTAGTTGGGACCCTGTGAAAAGCATAAAAACAGAAAGTAATGATTTACAAAGATTTTTCATCCTATCTTCAGTTGAATACAAAACAAAGACAAGATATTTAATGTTCAGACTGATAAACTTTATTTCCAACAGTTTAAGAACGTTTGTCAACACAAAACTGCAGGAATTTATAGATTTCACCATCTACAATCCATAAAATCATTAAAAGATTCAGAGAATCCAGAGAAATACAACACTGACTGTCTGTGACCTTTGACCCCTCAGGCAGCACTGCATTAAAAACTGCATTAAAAACCCTCATCAGTGTATAAAGGACACTACATGGACTCACGAACACTTTGGAAAACCGTTGTCAGTAAACACAGTTTGTCTCTGTGTCTGTATATTTACCAAAAACAATAAAGTTCATCAGTTTGAACATTAAATATCGTCTTTGAACTGTATTCAATTTAAAAAAGGTCGAAAAGTTTTTGCACATCATTGTATTCTGTTTTTATTCACACGTCACAACTTGGAATAGTTTTCATTTAAACACAGCTGCGTACGACAAGTTGTCCAGAACTTTTCATCAGAATTTATCCTCCGTAATAAACTGTCTTTTTTCTGTACATTTAATTTTGCTTGAATCCATGACGGTACATAAAGATCCTCTTCACTTATTGTTTGTAAAGATTTACAGTGTTTGTAAAAGCACTTTCCTCTGTATTTCTTTCTCTGACTGGATCACACGGATGCTGCTGTGATATTGCTGAGTCATCTTATTTGTAATGTACAGTAGGTGTAGTGACTGAATGGTCTCTGCAGGACCAGGCTGCTGAAAATACAATAAATATAAGTCATGATGGATTTCATATGTATAGTTCAGTTGAATAATAAAATCTGTGATGATGTTCTGCTGTGAGAGTCAGTTACTGTACAGCTGCTGTATGTTTGACATTCATGGACGACAATATGCTGCAGGTGGATGATGGTAAAAGTTAGCGGTCCAACAGTTTGATGGCCGACAGTCTGGACAACACTTCAACGCAGCACTCAGAGCTGTGGAGAGACGCCGTGTCTCCTGCAGTGATTGCCCTCCATGACCTCTGTCTGTGGACAGAGTGAGTTTAACAACTGTGAGCAGGACAGAGATCTGCAGGCTGGACGGTTCGGTTTCCATCATCACACAGATGAATATCTGCTACAAACCTGCTCACAGCAGGCTGCAGCCTGGTCTCACTGAACGCTGCACAGTATGAACAACACGCCAATGTCTGAAAGGTCGATTCAGGGGGATTTATTGGCAGGATTTTGCAGAAATTGAATATAATAATCTTAAGTATGTGTTTATTTGTGTATAATCACCTGAAATTGAGGCCTCCATTTTGCACCGCCATGTTTCTACAGAGGATAAAATGTGTTAAAGTGCTCTTCTTCTAGCCAAAATGTGATAAGGTTCCCCTTAAAGTGCCAGATAGTGGATAAAATGTGGCAGCGTCCCTTTCTGCTCTGCTGAGGACCTTTCATGGCCACCTGAGGTTTGTGTCCATGTTATCGATTGATTACAAAATGAACTGCCGTGACACTGGACTCTACCATCTCTGTTGATTTTTGTTTTTTGATTTTGACAGAAGTCACTTGTTCCTGTCCAGTAGAGACCTGGACAATCAGGAGAGCTGGCAGGTGTTTGGACCGCGGCCGTCCACGGTCCAGAGGAATTCACAGCGTGTGATGGCTGGTTTGTTCAACTGAGGATTTATTCTTATTGTAAAGTCACTGGTACATAAACACTGTCCCGTCTGCAGGATCTGCTCCAGCTGTTTCTCCAAACTCAGCAGCTGGGAGTCTTATTTCTTTAACATGCTGTCAGTGACTGAGCCGACTCAAACAAAACACGTCATCGGTGAGTGAAGACGAATCAAACGCTCCTCGTCTGTTCTCTGCTGTAGTTAATGTGTCTGCTGACAGCTGGGTGTGATTTTATCTCAGTGTCTGTACAGGACTTGTTTACTGGCTCTGAAACATCCTCACAGTGTAAAAGTTAAAAGTCGTTGTGGAGGTGGGTGTGGCTGGCCCACCTGTGTGTGTGTGTGGGGGGGGGGGGGGGGGGGCTCAGTGTCAGGTGAGCTGGTTGGCTGGTCCTGATTGCACCTTTCATGCAGCAGTGTGCCGTCCCTCAGAGGACGTCTGCTCTCACAGGGACGAGGAAACCTTCCTGAGATGTTAGTGATTTATGTCACTGTGTTCAGAGCTGGAGACTCAAAATAACAGGACTGTAAACTGACTGAGAGCCGAATCTGTGCGTCTGTGCTGGAGGGAACTCACAAGGCAGCTACAGTCGTCCTCTGAAGGACATTTCTACTGACTGTTTCTGTGCAAAGTTAACTGAACCTTTTCAGTTTGTCATGAAACAAGTAACGAGTTTTAAAAATGTGAGTAGCAGAAAGTTCAAATGTACAGATACCTGAAAAATGTACATGAGTGCAGTACTGAAGTATTTCTTCTTACTTCCCACCTCTGGAAAAGATTGCATTTTTCCCCAAACCACAGCAGGGTTTCAGATCTGTGGTTTTCCTCCAGCAGCAGTGATTTCGTCCATACGTCCTCCTCGTCCCCTCCAGACGTCGGTCTCGTCCGACAGATTGAGTTTCAGTGTTTCTGCAGGAATCAAGAAGAAACCTGAGATGATGCAGAGAACAGAGAAGAAGAAGAAGCAGCAGGAGACTGAAGGTAGACACAACATGTCAGAGACAAACTCCGTCCATGTGGACTCAGAATTCACAACGTAAACTAAAACTTGTATTTACAAAATATATGGACAGAGGAGGACACAGCAGGTTTAAATGTGAGTCTGTGGTGAAGTTGGCAATGATCAGTAATAACAGAGCTGCAGTGTGGGAGCAGATGTTGTTTCCAGAAAGATGTTTTACTTTGACGTTCAGTTTCCAACCTCTTGTTTTTATCCTGTTTTCAATTTGAGTCACAACAAATGTTTGGAAAACTTTGTGTTCGGATGAAAAGTCCAGTGGAAACTTAATAAATAAATGATGACATCCATGGAACATAATTAAATCTCTCTGTGAAGAACTGGAAACGACAGGAAACTGGAACCTTCCTTACATTAATATATCAAACAAATAGAAATATCTGATTACCGTCTCGTTTTCCACAGTTTTTCATTGTTTGAACTCTCCTCATCCTGTTTTGTCTTCTTCTTCTTCTGCAGTGCTTCAGTGGCACCAGCTGCAGAATTTTATCTCACACCGAACAGTAGAAGGAGGAATCACACAGACATGAATTCAAAAAAGGAAAAGTGAGACAAATGATTTCTTGAAATTTCTGTTAAGTTCATCCTCCAAACAAACAGGGGGCAGCACGTCACCAGGAAGTCAGGGTGTCCAACTCTGTCATAAGAAACAAGGAAATGCACCAACGTTAGCTTATCTTTGCTTATCAGTCTAAAAGAAACGCAGCGAGTTCAGCATCAAACTTCGTCCCTTTACTCACCAGCACGTCCTTTTTCCGTCTTGTCACGTCTTTTTTTTTGTTTTGTTACATCTTTTACATGATTATTACACACAATTGTGACATAATGCTCATTTAAGCCCACAGAAACAGCAGCTTTAGATCTCGAGAGCGAAGACATTTTGTGAGTCCTCGCCTCTTCACAGGGCTGTTTCAGAGTCAGAGGTTCAAGTCCGTCTTTAACCGATGCTTACACTGAAACAGCCATTGGTCCCAGCTGTCAGGCTGTGAAGACATCTCGTCTTGACGGGACACCAGTGTAAGTGACAGAGAATAAACTCTACATTCCTTCAGTAGTCTGAGTTTGACAAACCAAGTGGATATCTTCCAAACCTACAGATTTTTTGGCATAAATTTCATAAAAAAAAGGCTAAATGTGGAAGATTCAAGCTGTATTTCGTGTTACTCCGTCTGCTGAGGCCTCTTAATACTGGTGCAGAAATGTGCACGAGGTTCTTATGTGTCCCTGCTGAGCTTTTAGACAGTTTCCTGGACACTTTAGAAAGAAAGTGAGACAGATCAACAGTCTAACGGGTGTCACCACGTCAGTTTTATAGCAATGATTCACATGGAAATCTTGCACAGCTCTGTTGGCACGGTGTCGAGCCCGGCCTGGCATCTTTCCACTGTTTTCGTTTCCATAGCTACATGCACTGCAAAAAAAGCAGAGAAGAACATCACATCTGCCACCAACACAGCGTCTGCAGGTTCCGTGTTTCTTTACATCGGTTCTTGTGATATAAAAACGCCGCAGACGTTTTCCTGAGAAACCTTTTGATCAGAGTTCTGGCTATCAGAGGTTCAACACTGACCTCATGCTGCGTTTCTGCTGCCAACATGCAGAGTTGCTCAAGTTCGATGGCTTATCAGACACCAAAACAACACACAGCTGTTTGTACTTTACGAAACGTTTTACGGTGACAGTCAATCTGTTGTTCAGTAAACCTGCTGGGTCACACAGATGCTGCGCAGCCTCACGTATAATCTCTGTTGAGACGAATCCTGCACTCATGTGGTGACAAAATAATTAGAAAAATGAGTTCCTGACTGGAAAAATTCACATGGACGCCCCCTCAAGTCAGAGCAACAGCTCAGAGAGATGGTCCACGAAGTCTGTTGGCGTCATATATGCAAAAACACGGCGAACAAAATTTTCAGATGATATTTTTTTATTTTTGTTGGTCCATGTAATTGGCAATGTGGTAGATTGTTGCATAAAACAATATTTAGTAGTTTTAGGGAAAGTACTTCTTTATTTTGAAAGAACCTTCCTAATGTATCTTGATTGATGTTACTTCCTGTCTTTGTCCTTTTTCAGGCCTGTGTTCTTTCACCCCTGTTTCATAAGTTAATTATTTCCCCGTGTATTCAGTTGGTGTGTTTCCCTCCTTTCAGTTGGTTTTTGTCTAATTGTCAGATGTTCCAGCACTTGTCCCAGTGTGTCCCAGTGTGTCCCAGTGTGTCCCAGTGTTTTTTGGACTTCTCCTTTGCCTCTTGTACCTGCTGTTTTCATCATCCATGTGCAGATATGAAGAGAGAATTTTGAATTGAGAGAATTTTATTTGGCCACACAGTGGTCCGAAATAAATCTGTCAACGTCACCTAAACACAACGTTAATACGACACAGAGCAGAACATTAAATGATGTGTTTGTGTTGGACATTTTTTACAGTGCAGACACCTCAGAGCACTTTCACAAGAACGGTGCTGTCGAAACGGCGTCACAGATCATCAGCTGTTTGAGATCCCCTCAAACACAGAGCTGGTTAAAGTGTCGTTCAGGGCTAACAGGTTCAGATTTAGTTGCATTACGGTACAAAATAAACGGACTGTAAACGGTGAGCGTTTGTGTGTCAGGCTGTGAGATTTGTTTCCAGTCCGAACTCGCAGCACGTCAAGCAGGAGGAGACAAGTTCAGTCGCTGCTGCTGCTGGAATTCTTCATGTTTGCCAAAAGAAGGTCATTAGATCGCAGCTTTTTTCTTTTGAGACGAGATCAATAAAGATTTATGATGCTTGTTTGATGTCTCTTAATGAATGGCCTCTTTCAGCCAGAAAATTGGATCAATCAAAGACATGTCTCATGCTGAGAAGTCTCACCCTGCTGATGAAATATCTGCTTGTGTTGGTAGCCGTTCAGTTGTTTGTTCGTCCTGTGATTAAATGAGCTCATAAAGCTGCCACTTTAATTCGAACCCTCAGGGTTTCTTCAATCTCAAGGGAGCTTAAAGGCTTTTTAAAGAAATTTTTAATGATTCTGTGAACAAAAATGTGTTGATGGAAACAGTATCTGAGTTGTGATCAGTGATATTTAACTTTATTTTTGTCTTTTTCTGTAGACATTCACTCATTTTACACCCTGAAACTCAGATATGATTGATTTCGTTGAACTAAACTGAAGCCAGTTTGGCCTGAAACGAACACGGACGTTTTCCTGGATTGGAAATCAGTGCTGTAACTTTTGAAATCTGCGTCTCATTTCCTGATATCTAATATTTCCAGCAGGATCTGGAGGAGAGGAGCCAAGTCAAACTGATCTTTATTAACCCTGAGAGAGCCACGCCTTCTCTTAAACAAACATTAAAATCACACCATGAGAGGCTTTGCCTTTTGGGTAAACTGACCCAAATCTGCAGTGATTCACTGGAAACAGTGAATATTGTTAGTTTAGAGGTTAACGACAGCAGGGAGATGAAGAAATAAAAAGCAGTAAATGACACTCATCACACGCTGCAGAGTGCACTGAGCCTGATACTAGATTTGTGAGGCCAATACACATCCAGCCTATATTAATTTTTTAACTGAACACATAATAAAGATATTTTAATTTAGTTTTTAAAGAATTATGACTCAGAAGTGTCCTGAACACGACATTTTACAGTGTAAAAATGAACTTTTCATTTCCCTTTTCATGCTGCTCCGCCATATTTCAGAGGAAAATATTGAACTTTTTACTTTTTACGTCACTTCAGTTATTTGATAACTTTAGTGACAATTACTTTACAAAGTACACGCAGATATCTTATAAAATATGGAGGTTTGTTACAAGTGAAATTACCCAACAGTTTAAACAAGTACAGCTAAAACGATTAGTTGATGAATCAGTTATTTGATTGACAGAAGATTCCAGATATTTCATGGTTCCATGAGGGTTTTCTGCTTTTCCCTTAAAGGTGCAATATGCAAGAATGTGGAGCAAATAACATGCATTAATCTGTGTGTCTTCCTAACGAATTATCCAGGAAAATCCAAAGGATGCTTCAGTTCCTTTACAGCTCTAACGGTGCGTAACACTCGCTAATGTTAGAAACAAAGTCCACTGACATCGACAAACAACCGACACCCGCCGCAAACCCAACACAAAGCCTGAAGTCAAAGCTGACATCAGCATGTAAAATATATTGTCATATTGTGGTGTTAGCTGGCTAGCTAACATTAGATGTAACTGTTTGCTAGCTAGTGTAGCAAAATACTGTCTTGAGTTAATAAAGTCAGCTAATTTATCCAGACAGAATATAGCTAGCTAACCATTTGCAAATTATTTTTATCAGCTAATGTTACCAAGCAACAAACACCAGCTCCATGCAGCATAGCTAAGTTACAGCTAGCTGGCTAACCTTAAATTGCTTGCTGGCTAACATCATCGCAGCCAAATTTCAGATTCTCTAATAGGACCAGGTGTTATGCTTCTATTCCTGGAGGTGAACACTGTCCGACACATCATCAGCTGTGGAACTCGACTTCATCAGGGGTTTTGATCTTTTATCACAAGACAGACAAACCAACAGGTTGATCGGGTTTTGGTTCTAGATGGTCACTCAGGAGCCCAGCTGGGATCTCGTCTCTTCATCCACAGCCATGTTATATGAGTCAGATGGCAAAGTGTTTTGTAGTGAAACAAAAAAAAGTGATGTTATTTGCTAGCTAGCTAAACAAAAAGAAAAAATACTATATTGTTTTGTAGCTAGCTAAAAAGTTTATTAGCCTAGTTAGCTTACTCACAATGGCTCAGCAGAGAATTATTTTGCTCAATCCATCTCAAACTTTAAAAGTTAAACCTCCTCAAGTGAAAGTTTAAAGTTAATACCAAATCACAGTTTAACCTTCAGTTTGAAGTTTTGATTAGAATTAAATTTAATCCTGGTTTAGTGTTAAAACTAAACTGAGGTCTAAGAGAAGTTTGAATTTAATCGCTTATTTTTAATAAGACAGCCTAACTGTCGTAAAGGATCTGAATACTTGTCCTCCATCACTGCCTGTCTGTCCTACACTGTGGTCTCTTGTTATTTTCTTCCATCTGTCCTCTGACGTCTTCACCTCTGAGGACACTGAAGCTTCACTGATTCATTAACTTAACACAAATGAAGTACAGTCACTCGCTCGGCTGCTCATTATCAAAACTAACTGCTGCCAAAATGTTAATTGTCCGCTGGGGTGTAAATGTGTGTGTGTGTGTGTGTGTCTCCCGCTCTGTTCAGATCTTCAGTTCACTTAAATGGCAGCAAAACACACTTTCTCACGGTCGTGTCTCTCCATGCAGATACGTTTGGTTTATGTGTCCAGATTTTAAGATAAAATGGTCTTAAATAATTTGATAATTCAACAGAAATGGTGTCGGTGTCACTGCACAGAACAGTGTGGTTTTGTTTGTTTTTTGGTAGAATTTTCTTCCACTGAAATCTGTCACCAAACCTTTGTGCAACTTTCTCAGAGTTCTTGCGAAGCTGCAGCGTTAAAGCCAGACTTTGTGAGTAATTGATCAGGTTCGCTCACAGTTTGAGCTCTGCCGCCCTGCTCCACTTCAATTAAAGAACACGAGATAAAAGGTGATCAAACGGCACGTTGGTTCTGTTCTTTAGAAACTCATTTCACACTGTGTTAAGTCTGAACTGGGAGCAATAAACTGTGTGAGCTGTGATGAAGAGGAGGGAGAGAGGCCGAGCACTGAAACATTAAAGTCAGGGAGGTTATAACTCAGCTGTTCCCTGCACGCACCATCTCAAACCATCAACTCCCACAAATATTAATAAAGTTTTTATGCACGCCTTTTTCTACAGGTTTAATGTTCGTTCCCCAGTGATATGGTTCGGTTTCTTTCTCCGTTTTTTAAAGGAAACTTGCAGTAAACAGCAACATCCTGGACTGGATCGCACTGCGAGGACGCAGGACGCAGCGTGCAGGACTCCAGCAGTATGAGGGGACGAAGACTCTGATTTTACATGCATGAAACTTTGTGCTCAACTTTATGCTTTGTTACGACCCCAAGTTGGGCTCAGGGATGAGGAGTGTAACAATAAATACATTTAACCAGGAGAAAAAGGAATGAAGGGAAACTGAGACAAAATTGTAAACAAAGGTCCTAATCTGTTGAATCGCAGACTCCTGTCCCCTCTGGCCCTGACTGGCTGCACTCTGCAGGTTTTTAAGCACCAGGTCCTGATTGCAGAGCAGCTGCACCTGATGCCAATCACTGCAACCTGCAAGGGGGGAGGAGCAGAACCTGGACACAGGAGAACACAGAACCACACAGACACTGTGGCACGTAACACTCAGCTGATGGACAAAGTTTGCCAGATGTTAAATTTTTTATGTGTAGATTTTCTCAATGGGACATCCTGGATGAATAAAGGTGAAATAGATGTGAAGTTAATCCCCGTCCACATTAAAATCTAAAATAACAGAAAAACAAATGATGTTTTTGTATGGATGTTCAACTAGGATTCAAAAAGCTGTATAAACTTTCACTGCATAATTATTGTCATAACACTGTTTTTGTGCTGCTGTCTTTGTCATGTCAGCTAAAAAAAAAAACCTGAAGGAAAAAAGTCTTTTTTTTTTTTTAATCTAACAGATAAATGCCTTGTTCTCCCAACATGATCTCATGTTCGCATTTTAAGCTTTTCACTCACCATTTAATGTTGTTTTATTTATCCGGTGCATTTTATATGTTTTGTACAGAGTAACAATAGTCAGGTGACCTTCATCATCATGGTGATCTTTAACTCTGTGATTTAACAGCTGCAGTTTGGTTAGATTTAGACAGGAGTGTAGAGTTATTTGAGTATTAGAGCACATCAGTGACACACACATTAATACACAGACCGCAGTTAGAACCACAGGCTCTGTGATCAGTCAGTGAACCAGCTGAGTCACAAAAATCAACACTCTGATCAATAGTGGATGGGCTGCACAAAAAACTAGTTCTCAGATTCAGTCAGTCTAAAGGATCTCTCTCTCTCTCTCTCTCTCTCTCTCTCTCACACACACACACACACACACACACACACACACACACACACACACACACAGCTGTCCTTATGTCCTACATGTCGGTGTCTCCTCCAGGCTGCAGGACGTCTTTGAAGTCAGACGCTCTGTGATCAGAGAAGCAGAAACAACTGCAGCCAGATGGAAACTGATCGTGTCAGAAACACACCAACATGTGAGCACAGAAAAGTTGTATAGAAGTAAATATACTACAAAATACATGTGTGTGTGTGTAAACAGACAGAATAATCTGTAATCACGTAGCACTGTGAATGTACTTGTAATAATACATAAACTATAAATAAATAAATAAATAAGTAGTGTGTAAACAGAGATCACGCCGGTGTTATTCACCTCAGATACACTCAACCAGACTTTTCTCAAAACACGTAAAATATTCCAGCTTTGTTAGCGCTTCTGTACTTCAAACTACGACGCTGTAATTAACACACCATAATGTATATTTAGCCAATATGCTGTAAATAAATAATAAATATTTTTGTAAAAATATGCAGTAAAAGTTTGTAAATTTTGCAAAATATAGTGTAAATAAATGAAGTACAGTGTGAATATTCCTCAGGATGAAGCTGCAGACGTGTTCTTAATCAAATGCATCAGGACTTTTAACCAAATTTTGAGTAAACTGGCAAAATAAAATGTGAATTACTGTTATGTGATTATTAGAAGTTAATAACCCCGATCACTTCTGTTTCTTATCCTGTTCATCAGATGGATCCTGATCGCTCTGATGGAGCCACAAGGTTAATGATGTTTTCTGTTTTTATTGAATACAAATGATAAAAAATAATATTGTTATTATTCAACAGAGTTTCTGGATCTGTGACCTGCACCACAATAATTATATTCATGTATATTTAAAGAGTTCCTTCCAGCAGTGTTGTGAAGAAAACGTGTGTAAAGTTAACTGAATGACTAAACTGACAAACATGTAAAAAACTAAACTTATCACTGTGAGTTTTATCATTTTTGTCTTCATTTTTCTGTCAGAGCCAGAAGGGAGTGAAAACAATAATCTGGTTTCTCTCATCCTGCTGCTGGTTTCACTGTGGGCCTCAGGTGGAACTATCTGGAACTCATCAAAGACGAGAAAGTGTATGTGGTTTAATGTAACCTGGAGTTATTATCGGGCCCTCGACACGACCCAGGGGCCCCTGCTCTGAAGTTCTCATGATCTCAGTAAACAGTTTCACGTGTTCTGACCTGCAGCGATCGCGGCTCCAACGAGAACCCAGACCTGCGTTACTTTGACTGTGATAAATACAAATGTTGAACGCAGGTTTTAGTTCCTCGTTCGGACATGTGACCTGAAGATCAGGTTTCCTGCCTGCTGGTTGTTAAAGGGACAGTTCACCCCAAAATCAAAAACATATTTTTTTTCTGGACTGTAGTGTTACTTACCCACCTCGATTTCTACTGGAACTACTTTACAAACTACTGGAACTACTTTCTTTCTAATAGAGGGAAATTGGTTCCTACATGAAACTGTTCACAACAAGGTCTGTGTTCCCCAAAGGTGAAACTAGAACATCTGGATTGCCCCCTGGTGGACATGTGACAAACTAAAGCATCAAAGTACACGTCAAATAAATGTTTCCCAAAGATAATTTCTGTCATTTTAGGTGTTTCTTATCAGGCTGATGTTTGTTCGATGCGTCAGCTGGCTGCATCTCCAATGGGGCTGAGAGAGGGAGCCATTACAGGTCATTTTCTTTTTCTCCAGCCCGTTACTTGCTTGTGGAAGGCTTATTCTAGTGTAGAACCTTCATTTAAAAATGACTGATAGATTTGCAGCCATCCTGGATCTGGTCGAGCCAATCACAGCCTTTTATTGGTCAGGTTTAATACCATGTCTGGACTAAAGAGTGTGACTCAGTCAGAGAAGAATGGTTCCCATCACATCGCCCGCAAAAGACTGACCTGTTGTTTATATGATTCCTCTATGACTTTTTTTTCTGTCCAGTTCGGTGAGCAACAGTGAAACTGGGTCCCATCCCGTGGGAATCCTTTTATCCCTTTAGTCAGTATTAAATGAACTGGATGGAATATTTTCTCTAGAAAACAAACAAATTAGAGTTTTTGTTGTTAAGAGAGGTTGTTTGACACAGACTTTGGCCGGTCGGTTTAGCCCTGAGCTGACTTGAATTGGATAAAAAGATTTAATCATTTGGCTCTTCCAGACTTTCTGAATGTTATTAGATCAAATGTCGATAATGAAACTTGTCGTTTCATGGCGGTTTTGAGAACCAGAGGAAAGGAAAAGTTCAAAACCAGATCTTTTCTTTGTCTAGCCTGTGTCGATTTAGTAGAGATGAAGACTTGGCGCTCCTGATTCACTGAAATGATTATATCACTATAAACCACACGTTTTGCTGCTCTGATTGGTTGTCGGTCTGCCCTATTGTGTCTGGAGGCCTTTTTGGTCTGTGACTGTTGGTAACGACCCCTGGAAATCAAGAATGAACTGAGAGGTTTGATCTGGAGACGCCAGGCCAACTGGTCCCAAAAAGGATGGTGTTTATGCTGGAAAAGGTCCCCAACAAAAGCACGGCCACACACACACACACACACACTCACGCACACACACACACACACACACACAGAGCGGTGTGTATTACTCTCCACCAGTAATCGATTGTTCTGCAGCTGATTCAAACCAGCAGCTGCCTGACTTCACTCACTGGTTTGAATCATGCTGCTCACTGGTTTAAACATTCTCTCTGCTGTGTAAACTGGTCACCACTGGAATCCATCTGAAGCTGTTGCAGCTCCACGCCGACCGCAGTCAGCCCTCTGTGAAGAAACAAAACTTTTTCTGCCACTTTTTTTTTTGCACCTGCAGCAGACCCCCTGAAATTTGAAGATTTGACATCACAGATGATGAAGAAACACGAAAAACCTTCTCATGTTTAGGCTGATATGGGATTTTAGAGTGGCACACTCAAAACTTGCTAGCTAGTTTTAGCTAACATGTTCAGGGAAATGTTTTGCTTCCACTTAAGCTCCGCCCTAAAAAATGTCACAGTGTTCAACAACAGAAAATGGGTGTACAGCTAGCCTGCTAACCGTTTCAAGCTTCAGAGGCTGAAGACAACTGATTTAAAGACATGTGGGGTTGAGGCGAAGACCTTTTTATGTTGGACACTTGTCCAGAAGGGACTTCAGAGTTGATCTGGTGATGGGTGAGACAGTTGGAAGTTGTCGTCACGGCGACAGGAGGACGTGGCGATGACTACAGCGGTTTTCTCCTGCAGGACAGCCCCCAAAAACAACGTCATCGTCCACTGGCGTCCAATTTGGTGGACATCGCCAAACTCTTCTGTACATACAATAATTCTTCATCACTGTGTTTTTAAAGTCAGATGTGAAACCAGGTCCAGATTTCACACCAGCTCTCTCTGTGTTTGTTGTTTCTTCTTCACTGAACATCCATGACGGCTCCAGATCCAGATGTTTCTGCTGGGAGGTCTGCTCTGCTGAACCTCTGGGATCAAATGATTAACAGACACCACAGGGCGTCCTCATGCTAATAAAACTTACTACTGAATAAACACAGCCCTCAGGCTGATCTGTTCTGACGGCTGTACAGATGTTTGCAGTTTGCAGCTGTACAGACAGATTTCCTCGATAGTCAGCAGCAGAAACATACATCAACAAAGACTTATTTTTAATAAATTTTATTTTCCCCTCATTTCTAATCAAAGCAGCTCTTTAAATTCATTACTGTCAAACAGCTAACAACAGTCTGCAGGCTCTTTAAAGTTCCCAGCATCCTTTGGGAACCAGAGAAGCGTAACATGATGATTACCGCAGGACTCCCGACCCTGACAGGTCAGAGGTCAAACTAACTGTTGGTGTAACATTACAGTCGCCTCAGGCTCCAGTTTACCTCCGTGACACGAGCTGATGCCTCGAAACACCTGCAGAGTCACATTTCAGAGCGCCGAACCCCCCAAGGACCAACGGGAGGTCGGCAGCATGACTTCAGCTCTGTTTTTATCAGAGTAAAGGGCTGGTAATTAGTTAGAAACATACCTGAAACTTCTTTGAAATTATCCTGAAAATACCCCCAAATTTACTGATCTGATCGCTGGAAAATATCTAGAAATTTGGGGGTAAATTTTGGGGTAAGTTGGGGGTAATGTCATACATATTTCAAATATGTTACTAGCTAATTATGTGAGTTAATTACAGCTTCCTGAGGAAAAACAAGAAGCTGAAGTACAGTTCCTGTTGAACGAAATGCCGTTTCCTGTCTGGTGTGAAGGTTTAAATGTGAGAGAAGCGGTCGCTCTGATCCACACTGAGAGTTTTTTTTTTTTTTTTTTATCACAGAGGATCCAGAAGAAGCCTCCGGCTGCGACTTTCATCTGCTGCTCTTCTTAATTAATCACACTTCTCCAGCAGCAGAGTTCAGCTTCCTCCAGGCTTTTTAATTAATCACCTTCTCTGGGAAACATCCATTACATCCACCTGACAGATGAGGAAAGTGGAGGACATTTGTCAGACTGCAGAACCTCAGACGGCCCACAGATTTGTACAATTGATTAATTGTCCTCATTTATAACATCACACATGCTTTGTAACAAGAGAAAATATCCCTGAAACAAACGACGTCTGCTGCTTCTTTAGAAGAATCTTTCAGTTTTAGAGACTCAAAAAAGTTTGTTCACAGTGAACCTGATTTGTCATTATTTTGGTGCCTGAAAACTAAATGATTTTAATAGGAAATATTAAAAGTTTAACCATCATTCATGTTCTCCTCAATGAATTTACTTGATTTAAAAAAAAAACCTTTGGAGGTTTTAAAACTCAAAGATTTAAGTTTATCAAAGGAGAAAAGTTAATTATCTCAACAACAGATCAGTAGTTCGTAAAACTTTTTCAAACTTTGAGTTTGAGTTCGGCTCTGAACTCAAAAATCTACTGCAGTACGTTGTCTTCAAAGTTTGAGTTTTCTCTATGTTTTTGTTTTTACAGTGTAGACCTGCAACAGTGATAGATTGGAAATTAAAATAAAATAAAAAAAAGATCTGACAACACCAGACATAATCCATATGGACATGATTCCTATGATATCAGACTGATTGAAGACAAATATGAGACACGAAGTCTCTTATCTTCAGACACAGAATGAACAAATGAATACATGAAGACTGAACGTGATCTCAGATGGACTTTCAGACTTTTCCCACAATAGTTCCTCATTCCTGACTAGTTTTTCATTTGTGTCTCAACATGAAAAACACAATTGACTCTGTGTAACAGGAGACGGTTCAGTCAGGTTTGGTTTGGCAAAGAACGTCCCCAAAACAGACTCTCTCTCTCTCTCTGTGTGTGTGCGTGTGTGTGTGTGTGTGTGTGATCTGTGCTCTTATTGGCCGGCAGCCGTCTTCACATTCCAGACTGATGGAGGCAGGAAGGAGAGTGACGTCTCCCATCAGATAAAACCACCTGCAGACACACAGCGCACACTGCACGCGCTCAGACCGGACAAACTTATCTCTGATGCGTTTCATACGTGCAGCGCTGAGGTCACATGACCTTCAGTCCAGTGACTGAACCAGACGGAGCTCAAAACTGTCGTTTCAATTTACAGACCCTAAATAAAGAGAACTTCTGTGTGATTTAAACATGATAAAAGTAACTGAGTACAAATACTTTGTTACTGTACTTGAGTATTTATTTTTCCAATAACTTCTTACATTTACTCCCTTTTTACTCCTTCCTGAAATCAATGTAAGAGGTGAAACGAGACAAATACCAAGTAACAAGATGTAACAAAACGATGTAACCAGATGACAACGATGTAACAAGTGTAACGAGATAAATACAACAAAATACGACGTAACAAGATGAAAATGATGTTAAAAAACTAACCACACGCTAAACTAGCGGCTGGCTGTACCCTTATTCTTCATGGAAAGCCTAAAGCAAAGGACCAGTGTGTAGGATTTAGTGGCATCTAGTGGTGAGCTTGCAGATTGCAAACTCCTCGCCTCACCGCTGCCCCCTTCCAAGCTCGTAGGAACCTAGAGAGGTGCAAAACTCACGAGAAAATGAAAGGCTGCATCAAGAAGTAGTGTTTGAGAGGAGCTGCTCCCTCTGCAGCTCATTCTAAAGTCACAAAAACACAATAATTCTTATTTTCAGGTGATTATACACGAATGAAAACTATTACACTTCTCTGTAAATCTGACACAGTGAACCTTTAAAGCTCTGACTTCACAACATGGAGTCAGTTGAGCTTTTAAAACTGGAGAAATACAAAGAAATGAAGCTGAAAATTACTTTTATTGAGCGCTACATAAAAACAGCTCATCGTGTTTTTGGCGTCAGTGTCGATGTCAGGATCCAGGCCCGTCTGTAACGCCGCTGACACGCAGCTGTTCTCCAGTTCTCTGTTTTCATTTGTTTTGGCCTCGACTGTCTGTTTCTGTTAAAACTTTCACGCAAATCTGTGAGAAACGAATGGACAGATTTAATTTTGAGTGGATGTGATCTCCCGTGACCGATGACTGAGGTCTGCAGGGGGTTTAAAAAAACAAAGTGACTGGACACTAAAGTCGGAGCAAAGCAGTGAAGAGTTCAGTTCGGATAAAGAGATGAAGAGACGAAGAATTCTTCCACATATTGATTTCTTTCATGTGTAAGTCCTGCTGCTGCAGGTCAGATCTCTTTGGAAGGAGCTGCACGAGCGTGAAATTTAAGTTTCTGCTCTGACCTTACATGGACCTGATCATTAGTTTTCTTCAGAACTTAAACCCCCTGAAATCACATCATTTAATGTGAAGCAGACACAGAGAGCGTGTCCAAGGCTGGACGGACACAGACTGTGGACTTTATTGTCTTCTGACTTCTGATGGAGTAAATGTGATGCTGTCAGTGCAAAGACAGAACAGACTGTTGTCCTGTCAACATATCATTGTAAACGTGAGTATATAACTTTATATACTCAAGTAAAGTCTACTTGAGTATAGTAACTATGTATTTGTACTCAGGTACTTCCCAGTCCTGCCAGTGACGGATTTAATGACCACAGACAGAAATATAAGATTAAAAGCCAAATTCACACTGAAGCTTTTTCTTCTTCTTGATGGAGACTCAGTTACATGACAAAACACTCTGTACTCACAGTAATTATAAAACTACACCCACATACAGTGTACCACTGCCACCTACTGCCCATTCTTGGTATTGCTGGTTGAACAGTAACCTCTGACTGATAAGAGACACTGATATTATGAATATAATGATTTAAAACATCTGATGGTACGACCCCAATAAACGAGTTTCCTCTAGAACTTTATTGGAAACATTCATCAGTACATCAGAATTTCTCTGGAGATTTCCTCTGTTTTTTTGTCCTCGGTGAAACAGAACATCTGCCCTCGAGCCGGTGGAACGTTCTCCTATTGTCATTTTGTCACCGCTGAGGGAACGTCTGAAGAAAATCTGCTCCTCCCCGAGGAAAGACTCAGAGAAGTGCAGCGATTATTTAATTCTTCACCCAGAAGAATGAAATGGATTATTCCTGCTCAAGGCCTTATCTGCTGATAAATGATGATAAATGGTGAGCACTTTCGCCGTGAGGCAGGCACAAAGAGTTCATGGGAAATATTCCAATTATTCTTTTTCCACTCAGACATGATGGATTATTGTGCCGAGAACAAATTAATCAACTAACAGATAAAATGTGCTGTGTGTGTGAGCGCTGCAGAGACTGAGGCTGCTGTCTGAGTCCTCGACGTGTCTGAAAAATTCTTCTTTTTTTGCGGTTTACAAGTGAAATCTGTGTTTTCTCTTATTGGTCATCTGATGGCGCAGGTTGTTCTGCAGATAAGTTTTCACGTCACGTCTTAAAGCAGCAGTGTGGGACTCACATGATGCTGATTATACAGCCTGTCCTCAGCAGAAAAATGTGCATGTTGGTCACAAGTGCACGCAGCTTCTTCTGACTCGTGTGTCTGTCAGCTAAGCGACGCCCCCTTATGGACACTGTAAGTACAACAAGAAAGTGGACGGATGGTTTTTAAGTCTGGTATCTGGGGTGACGTTCCCACGCTGGTGCAGCAGTCATGATATCAACCACCAGTGATCGGTTTGTTACAGCTGAAGGGGTGAAGTACGGTGGAGGACATTCGTAATAAACACGTGTCAACAGTGTGTGAAACTGACACGTCCCAAGTCCCACATGTTTTTGTTCTGAGAACAAGATGAAAAACAAGGTAAGACGTCTAACACAAAAAAGACATAACAAGATGAAAAATGACGTAACAAGACAACAAGGGACGTAACTAAATGAAAAAAGGTGGAAAACATATTAGACAAAAAGACATAATGAGACAAAAAAAGATGTAACAAGACGCAAAACAATGTAAAGTGTGTAAGACAAAAAAACATGACGAAAAACAACGTATCAACATGAAAAGCGATGTACAACGTAAGACATAAAAAGACGTAACAAGACAAAAAAAAGACACAATACAACAAAAATGTCTAGTGCTAATTAGCAAATGTTAGCATGCTAACAAGCTATAATAATGAACATGGTGAAGGAGCCAGTACATCGAGGTGTTTTGGGCTAAATGCTAACGTCGGCATGCTAAAATGCTCATCATGTCGATGCTAACATGCTAACTTTGACATGAACACGACTGCCTCCTGTTTTATAAAGTGATGATGCAGCCTGTTGCACGTTTGTGCCTCTGATCATCTGATCGTGGGTCACAGATCCACCCTGATGTCTAAAATCACACACTGCCGCAGAATTACAGCGATGTTCGTTTGTTTCAACGTAAAAAGCACAGAAGCGACATCGAGACGAGGATTCATAGCGGCAGTTTTGCGCGATTTCTGTGTGAAAAGGGCTTAGACCCATCAAACAAATTAAAGAAAAATTAAGATAAATAAAAGATTTAATAAGCAGAGACAGAGCTGATAAAATGATATCAAATTTGATCACTCATCAACTGATCTATCAAAGTGTTGGGTGTTAAGACGGTCAGGATAACTTTACTGAATAAAGAGAAGGAAGGAAAGAACAGAAAGAAGACAAGACAAACAAAATATGGAGGATAAAAAAAAGTCTGATTCAGACAGAAAATAATGAACTGACAGAAATCTCTGAGGGTTTCTTTTTTTCTCCAGGAAACTTAGAAAACCAACAGAGAATCTCTTTGATAGAATAAAAACTTCAAACAGGCTCAGAGCCACAGAGAAGCTTTGATGTTTGGTTATAAAATCTTTCTATAAAATCTTTTTATTGACTTTACAGAAGAAACACACAGTGACTTTTAAATTCAGA
This sequence comes from Lutjanus erythropterus, assembly GCF_056507025.1. Lineage (NCBI taxonomy): Eukaryota > Metazoa > Chordata > Actinopteri > Lutjaniformes > Lutjanidae > Lutjanus > Lutjanus erythropterus. Next base: position 31,544,817 of record NC_139337.1, read on the forward strand.
ACACTAAGAATCTGATCTGGTTTGGTCTGAATGAACAAACTCTGCAGACTTCCTCTATAAAAGCTGCTGCACTTGTTTGTTTTGCTCCTGTAGTTTTACAGCACTGCTGATTTAAGAGAAGCCCTCTGTATGGTGGCCTGTGAGGACAAAACACTCACAACATAACATCTAAAACATGGAGTGCATCAAATATTAACACTGAAACTAAAGCCTGAAACAGAAATGTGTCAAACAAAACTGCAAAAAAGTGCTAACAGGAAACACATGACATAAATGTAAGAATGGACTTTTACATGTTTTATTTTAATCAATAGTTAAATGTTAATAATATACAGACACACACAACAAGTCAGAACACAGACTTGAAGACGCTGTGTTCAGTTATTTTTATAAGATTAATTTAACCTAAGATTAGAGTTTAGACTTTAGAAAAAACAGGTTTAAATTGAGTGAATCCAGATTTTAAATTCAGCAGAGGTCTGGTTGGTAAATCATAGATAGATAGATAGATAGATAGACGTGGTGCGTGTAATATACAAAGATGCACTACAGCAAATATAAAATAGAAGTAGTGACCGTGGAAATAAAGGTGCAGAGCAAACAGAGAAGAAGAATTCTCTGTTAGACAGAGCTGAGGTGTTACAGAGTGTTATTGCCTGCGGCAGGAAAGATTTCCTGTTCCTGTTCTTGTGACAGTGAAGCTGTTATCAGTCTGTTTGATAAAGAGCTCTGCTGTCTGTCCAGTCTGTGATGGAGAAGGTGGTCACTTTGTTCAACATCCTCCTCTCCAACAATGCTGTACTGAATTTAAATTTAAATAAATAATACCTCTGAATGCTGTTGGGGTCTGGTAAGAATAAAAGAGGTTGGTAAGCCTCGATAGCAGAGAATCATTTTACTCAATCCATCTCAAAAAGGCGGTTATTATAGAAGTTAAACCTCCTCAGGTGTCAGTTTACAGTCAGTACTGGATCACAGTGGGGCTGTGATGACGACTGCATTACTGCAATCTTACCAGTATTACTGCAGCTTTTATTTTGAAGGGTCAATCTCATGTTGAGATCAATGCATTGATCTGTCAATTCACCTGAGGATCAGAACTGTCACACACATCAGGAACACAGCCTCTGATTGGTCGACAGAATGCCAGTGGGCGGCTAATAATATGCTAACAACAACAACAACAGTTTTCAAAACGGAAAAATATGTAAATCACAGAAGACATTCAGGGTTTGAATTTATCATCATGGATTTACTTAAAAGATGCTGCAGATCAGAGCTGGATTACAAAGCCTCTGACAACACTAGCTTTAGCATTAGCTTAACGTTAGCCTTTCTTGCTTATTTCACAGCTAACCAAGTCACTTTTCCAGCAGCTGTGAAACAGCAGACGACGCTTTTCTTGGTGTCGAGAAGCTTTAAAGAGCTTTTATTAACTGACACACTGTAACTTGAACTGTACATTTACTGCCACACTGACAATGCTACACTTATGACAGTAAAGTCCAATAATCATTAAGGTAAAACTAAACTGAGGTTTAAAAAGAGGATTAAATCTAATCTTTCTTCATTTTTAGTTGGTGCAACACAAATGTAAGTTAAACAATGATTTAATTAGAGTTAAAAATGAATCTAAAATTAGTATGAGAGTACAAATGACTGATTTTTTCCCACTTCTTCAAAAGTTTTGAAAATAAAAATAAAACCATTTAAAAGTGTTTTTTCATCTGCTGCGTTAAACTTTGAATTTAGAGAAATGTATTCAGTAAAAAAAAATGTGACACATTCACTGTCTGACAATAATTAAGTGAGAAAAGAAAACATAACAGCTCTGAGTTTCTCCTCTGTAGCAGCTTCCAGCCTCCAAAGAACATCCTCAAATAAAGAGACAGGATTGCAGAGGAGAAATCAATACAAAGAATCACATGAATAATAACGAGCTGAATGCTCGTTAGTGAGGCTTCCCTGATTCACTCTGCATCCAAAACACAGCTAATAACTCTGTGGATCAAACCACCAAACATCAGTCAGCGCAGGCTTCCATTAAGACCAGTTTTAATTAGTCTCAGCTTATTCTGCTTTAATTCCTGGAAGACTGGGCCGTGGCTTCTGCTCCAGACAAAGTCGATCGATCAGGAGCTGTGATTAAATCCATTTTAAACAGGTCGGGTCTCAGATCCACAGGTCAATTAAACCTCATCTTCTTTCCAGACGCTTCGCAGGACGAGGCCTCGAGGAGGAGCAAGAACACTCTGGTGATTTTTGATCACAACCGTCGCTTGTTTGATTAACGAGGTTGAGAAACTTTTTATATGATCCACAGCAGCGTTTTTACAGGGATGTCCTCAAAAAGGACGAAGTTTGGGAGGAACAAAGGGAATTACAAGTAAATAAAACTGTCCTTCAACTGTGTAGAAACAAGGCCGATTTAAGAACATGACGTTTGGTTGTAAAAGGGACGAGAATTATTTGTTGTCATGACAACAGTAAGCTCTAACTGTGGATTTTTTGAGTACAAAAAATCTGTGAATGCTTTTATTACACGTTGGTAAAAGACCAGGATATAAGAAGGAGAACAGTTTGAAGTCACTGCATGGAGGCAACCAGTCATAGGGCTGCAAGCAACAATTGATTGATCTGCTAATTATTTTCATGATTAATTGATGAATTGTTTGGTAATGTTTGGTGAAAAATGTTGATCAGTGTTTCCCAAAACCTCGTCCTCAAATGTCCTGTTTTGTCTACAACTCAAAGATATTCACTTTACAGTCAGAGAGGAGTAAAGAAACCAGAAAATATTCACATTTTCTGACTTTTGTTTCTCTCAATTAATTGCTGCAGCTGTAACCACTTGGTTGTTCACCTGCACATTCTGCCTTCAAACTGTTTAACACACACCTACTCATGTGTGACATACAAACTGCGTTAGAGTTCCTCCGATACGCCAACGTTTCACTCAAAACCACAGACTTGAAACTCAAGTGTGCAGCAAAAGAGCAAAGCTTTAATGTCTCCAGTGGAATCTGTGCATTACAATTGATGCATTCAGGAAATGATGTCCATGTTGGTTAAGGGTCTGATGTTTGATGGAAACCTCCAGAAAGGCCCAGATATCAGCAGGTTGAGTTTCATAAGAAGGTGGAGTCCAAGGACACACACAGCGAGTGTGAAAGGAGCAGTTTTATAAGCATTTCTGTCTTTGTTCTCAGCTGTCAGTAAACCTTTTGTCCTCTTGTTTGGCTTTTATTCTTCTGCATAAACAGAAGGGAAAAGGACAGAGGGGAATGAAAGAGCAGGAAGAATCCATGTCAGACCCGCGGGGACAGCTCGATTGTCTCGGTGAGAAGAAAAACTGCTGCGTGGATAAAAGAAGGAGCGAAGTCATCGCCTGGAGGAAGGACCGAGACGTCTCGGAGTGAAATGTCAGCGGACAAAAGCAGCAGATTGGCACAGTGAGAAAAACCTGAAGGCAGACAGGACGTTTTGTACGGCTGCCAGGACCTGCTCAGTCCACCTCAGTCCTGTTTCTGGGTCAGGACAGCAGAGGACGGAGATGATACTTCCTCTGGTCTCATTAATGCTTTCATTGGAGCTCTCATTGATTACAGATACTGAAATCAAACACCGCAGGATGACTCTGGTCTATTCCAATCCATACAGGATGCAAACTGCCTCACTTTTCTCCAGTTTCTGCTGGATTTAAAAATCATTCAATCTGGAGGCCAGAGAGTTGTGAAGCAGAGGGGTACATTTACAGAAAGACTAAAAATGTGTTAAGACTTACCTTAAACATCATCCAGGTCGTGGTTTCTCTTAGATCAGTACGAAGGCACCGGTACTGTCTTGAGGTTCTTGAAGACGTTTCTCCTCACATTCAAAAGGCTTCCTCACTTCCAGAACTGAATTTCTGTAGAACCCTTGGGTGGGTCTTACACAAATCCTTTGGAATTTAAAAGGGTTCTCAGTAGAACAAGCTGGGTGGGCTCGTGTTAGCATCCTTAGGTGGAAACATTCTGGTTAGAACCTCGAGGGGGGTCTGGGTTAAAGTTCAAGTCGAGTTCCAAGTCTTTTTTGATTTTGTGAGGTCCAAGTCATCTGACTCAAGTCCACACCTCGGGCCCTCTCTCCGTTCTCTGGTGTTTAAATAATGTTTCCACTACATTTTAATTTCCTTCAGGAGCTTCAAAGTTTTAAAGAACGACAAAGTTGAGTTCATATTCTGCGTCTGCTTCTTCCAGCACTGCAGTACAGTTACAGTTAATCATGCAGTGAAATTTTAAAAACATACAAAAAGAGGAAGAAGGGAGAAGGTTTGGGACGGCAGTGAAGGACGGAGAGCTGTCAGTGATAAATAACAGCAGAAATAAACGGACAAGGAGAGGGAAGGCTGGTGGAGAAAAGAAGGGAGTAGAGAGAGGATGAAAGAGAGATGATAACTGCTGGAGTGTGAGAGAGGTCAGACTAATCAGCTCCACATCACAGGAAACGAGGGGTGAGAGATGAAACGAGAGACGGCGGTCCTCGCAGAGCCTTGAAGCTGAAGCAGGTTTTTTAATCAAAGATGTTCTTCTTCACTGCTTCACTGTTAGACATGACATGTTGGTAGACTTGAGGGATCAGGACAGTCATGTTGCATGTTCCACAGCGACTCCATGTGGGAATATTCACAGGCGCTCGCTCACTGCAGGTCGCTCTGTGGCCACGGCTGCGGCAGAAAGACCGGTACCACGAGGTGTACCCATAAGTTCTTTAATACAACGATCTATAACAGACAACATGAACAAGATGTCATATCTGATCACGAGACCGGCCCGACCCTGCTTCTGTCAGAACCTGATGCTGTCTCCTGGCTTTAACAATCTTTTCTCTTTGTTTCCTCTTGGTAAATCCACCGTCATGCTGCCGCCGCTTGTACCCCTGGTGTCCCTGCTTCTTAAAGGTGATGAGAGCCGACCTTCTGATTGGTTTATTGCATGCTGACTCAAAATTCACCCATGAATTAATCAGGGCATTTGGGCACAGCTGACAGGTGTATCCCACTGTTCACTGCCTTGAATAAATTAAAAGCACTGCACCTTGCGCTTTCTTTTTTTTAGGGCCTTAAGTGTCCAGAATCTGACACATCTAAGGACAAAATATACTGCAGTGTGTGCTACCAGTTTCCTCAGTTAACCAAAAGTTGAGCCTGCTTTTTTATTGGAAACGATGCCTTCAGGAACCATCACATCTTTTCTGTATTATTTTTACACATGTTCACATTTGTACTTAAGCCTCTAGATGTAGAGGCTTGGTGGTCCCTGAGGCCAGTGCTTAAAAATGAGCTTCTATCTCTTGTATAAACACTGAAATTTTATGTTAAGTCTTAGTGTTGTTGAATGTAACTCTGTTTTAATCATTTACTAAACAATCTAAACATTCCACCTTTCTTCATAAGTTCTCTTTAAATCTCGAGGTGGGAACATCGTCCCTTTTGTTAACGGTGTTGGTGATTTGCGGCTCTCTCTTCCATCAGAGTAACTTTTAACGAGCAGCACTTCACCTCCGCAGAACACGTCGACTTCTCACCATTAACCTTTACAGATATTTATGGTTTAAAGTCTTCAACCTTTTGGGTGCAGGACATTTTCTCTGACCGCTAACTCTCAGTAAAAAGCTATAAATACACACACACACACACACACACACACACACACACACACACACACACACACAGACACACACACTGTAAAACCCAGTTAGTGGTGTGTATCCATCACTACGACTCTCTGCTGGTTTCTGTCCCACAGAAACAAAAGAGTCTTTGTGCTGGATCTGGACCGGGTCTCTCCTCTCCGCAGCCTCGCCAACTTCTCCACATGAGGATTTAGGAATTAGGTAATAAAAAAGGAGGCAGTCGAGATAAATCCCCCCAGCTAAATAAAAAAGCCCCTCACCACCACCCTGGCTGAACAGACCACAAACTGCGACACGTGAGTTTGCTTTGTGGGTGTGCAGAGTGGAAATGAAGCTCAGGAAACGTTCTAAGTGTTGACATGTGGTAAAGAAACCAAAACCTGCAGGAGAGTTCAGGGTTCACTGCACCAAACTGAGGTTTCGGTTGTCTTCACGTGATCAGTGGCTAAATCTCTCGGCGCCGGTGCGACCTACTGTTTTCCTTTGAGAGGATGAAAGCACTGAACCGTACAGCTTCGCTACCTCCGCTGGGGTTTTACGCCTCGTCACTTCACTCAAGAGTTCAGTCCTCTCTGACCTCGCCGCTGCTGACGACCTTCCAACGCACAACCAGATGACAGCTGCCTGTGATGCTGCATTAAAGTGACTCCTGATGTACCATAAAAAACCTCGATGACTGTGTCAGACTTCCTACGACTCCACGATACTGCCCCAAAACAATACATAACTTTCACAGGAAAAGTCTGCTCATGTTTCCATCAACGAATTTTTAAGCACAAGTTTCACATGTAAATGTCAAAATTCGCAATTTCACAAAAACATTTTTAACATGATAAAAACATCCTGTCACTGTCCTCTGGTGGCTCGAACATGTCTGGACATGTCCAACAAAGCTGCTGGAGCATCCATGTTTCAGGTGGTTTTCAGGTTTATCTTATCTAGTTCTCACGGCATACTTGATGGCATGGATGTGCAGATAAATGCCCGACTACAAGAACACTTTGAGCTCATGATTTCAACTGGAGGAGAGTTGTTTGTTAGTATCCGGCTAAGTTATCCTGAGTGTTTACACCTATGATCCAAACACAATGTAAGCCAAACTACGTCCAGATGTTGTCAGATCATATTCCAATCATGATGGAATGACGTTTTTCCCTATCTGGACGAGGTGTTAGACACAAAAACATGGGAAAATAGTGTCCAGGTTTAAGAATACTGAATTTAACTTGTTGATGTTCAGTAAAAGTTTTTGGAGAAGTGTGAAAATTTGACTGGAAGCACATTTGGTTGCACTTTGTTCCTGAAACAAAATTACATACATACTTAGATAAAGAAAGAAAGAAGAGCAGGAACTTGTTAAATGTTGCACAGTTTCCTGCTTGATCAGTTCTGGAGGGAAATGATCAGAGTGGATGTGACTTAGTGTCCTCAAAAACAGTGTTCAGCTGTAAAACCCTGGGTTCACTGTTGAACAACGTGCTGTAAAGAATCACATCATCCTGTCATTCTTCCTGACTATAAATCATTGAATTCATCCGTGTAGAAAACTTTACCTGAGGTCAGATTTGATCTCCTGCTCGTGGGCTCAGCAGTCTGAACTCTGAAAGACGTTTTATTCTCAGCACAAGAACACCGTTATCCTTTTTTTCTTAAGGGTTTTGAATGCTGAAAAGGCTTCCTGGTTGATACAAGGTCTGACAGAAGTGAGTCATCAGAGAAAATAAAAGAAAAACAAACTCCTGCTGAGGTTTAGAGGCTGAGTCATGTGGTTATTTACAGCTGCGCTGCATGAAATTGTTTCGACATGAAGGGCAGATCTCTGAATACTTCTTTTTTTCATTTTATTATTTTCATGTTTGTTTTTTTATTGGATTTAGAGAATCACTTTCTCATTTATGACTGAAGGACAGTTTAAATGTTTTGGATACAAAAAATAACAACGAGCTCCAACTGAAGAACCAGACCAGTGTAGAGTAACTCATGATTATTCAGCACGTCCCCCAAGTGTGGAGAAACAGAGAGGGACAGCAAGCTAAACTTATTTTAGACACCTAAAACATTAATATCAGTTTAATTGTACACCATATTCAGAATATTTACTTTTGTATACTTTTGTACTTGCTGTTTATACTGAGTTTGATTTTTAATGACTTATACAAAAAATGTCATGAAATCTGACATTTTAAGCCACAACGATCCCAAAAAGAGCCCACAAAGTCTTGTCGGGTCTGAATAACATTGGTTTTCCCGTCAGAAAAGTCTGTCTGTAAGTGGTGAAAATATTCTAAATGTTGCTGTTGACCCCGTCCGCAGCAGGACACGGCTTAGCACCGGTACTCCTGCTGCTTCTCCAAACTGAAGGGCGTGTCGACTATGGAGAAGTACCTCATACAACCACACTTAAAAAAGCCAGAACTGTCCCTTTAAACTGTGTGTGCATGTGTTTTAGAAGTCGGTCCAAACTCACAGTTTAGTTTAGTTTCTCCACCTGAAGAGCCTCTTTACACAGGAGAGGATTCTGGCACACACACCACTCCAAACTGTCAGCTGATACATGTACAGCAGAGAGAGAGAGAGAGAGTGTGTGTGTGTGTGTGTGTGTGTGTGTGTGTGTGTAGCTTATATGTGAGTCATGGGATCGAGCCAGATGCTGCACACTGTTGATATCCAGACACTGAAGTGATGAAATGCCTGACAGCTAACAGTGACCTCACCTACAGGGAATCTGATTGGACACACACACACACACACACACACACACACACACACACACTCTCTCAGCGTGTCTAACATAATGGAATTCCTCGGTGTATCAAACCACCTCCTTGCTGAGGATTGAGTTTCCTGACGGGGGGAAGCAATCAGAATGCATTGTGGGAAACGTTAACTGTTGAGGGGAGCTGCGGGCTCGACTGGGCGGGACTCAACATGCTGATGTCACATTTACAAATGATCCGTTTAAAGGTCAAAAATCCATCGATCAGCTCAGTAATCAATACGTTATATTTTGTTGTTATATCTCTGTTTTATTGATGGAGACAATGATAGTCGCTAAGCAACCAAGATGCATCTCCAGCTGTGCAGAAAGTCATGTGACCGCCTGCGGCTGAAACAGGTCAAAATACAGAAAAGTCAGCTACCAGCAGCACAGTACTAAAAATTTTCTGTATTCAACAAAGTTATTGAATATAAAAATTTGTAAACTTCCTGAGCTGTTCAAGTGCTGATATGTACACTACCAAAAAAAAAAAAAAAAAAGAGGTCAGGCTTTCTAGATCAATAGTAGTTCATTAAAAATACTAATGAAACTTAAAGTTGAGTAGTAAATCCAGTCATCTTTTCTTCTTCTAAAACAAAATATGACATGTTTACATAAGCTAGAACCAAACAGTTCCAACCAATCATATCCTTACATCCACCTGTCAAACAATCTTCAATTTCTTAATTTTTTAAGATTATTTTTTGGGGGGTGTGTGTCCTACGTTCCTGGAAACACGTCCTACAGTGCAACTGATCTGACGCCTCTCCCGGACTGACATTTATTTTGAAAATCCTCCTCTTGCTTCACATTTGGAAGCCGATATCCAAAACACAAACACACTCAAATCTCCTCTCAGGCGGGCCAGTAACTAATGCGAGCGTGTGTTATTATTCTGGTTATATTTAGAGCAGAGTGCACGTCAGTCATCAGGAGAAGTGCCCGTCTCATTAAGTGGAGAACTAAGATGTTTAGACTGAGTAAATATTTCCTCTCAGACATAATCACCAAATACAGCAGCGCAACCACACATCATCTGAGCTCTGTGTATTTTCACTGAGACAGTTTAGATCTTCCCTTGTTCCCAGGAAGACACGGATTTGTAGAGCGCGCACACACACACACACACACACACACACACACACACACACACACACACACACACACACACACACACAGAGAGAGAGAGAGAGAGAGAGAAGAGCCTGTCTTCCTCATTTTTTGACTGATTCTGGACAAAAAGTGGATTTTATCACCACCTCACATCAATTAATCATCAACAAAGTGACATTATTACAATTATTTCAAACAAAAGAGAAAGAAATTTGCTGGATGACTTTGTAGCACGACACAGATAGGGGGCGCCGTTCTTCCACAGTAAAGAGGCCTAGAATTATTCTCTAAGAGTTCAACAGTGGAGAACCAAAGTCAGTTCAGCTTTTCTTATTCCAGGTTCTGTAACTCATTTAAATCTGTTTTCTGTAATTTCCACTAATCACAGACTGATCAATTTATGCCCACATTTAATTAATCAATACTATATCACCTGTGTGCCAGAATTATAATTTACAAATGCAGATCTTTTTCTTGTGATGACTTTAAATATCTGCACTGTGGTTTCTTGTTTTTACCTGCATAAAGTTCCCTTATGTGTCACATGTGCTTACAAACTTTTATCGATGTACTGGTTTTTTTTTTTCATGTCCAATGTAGAACCTGCTGCAAATGGTAAATAAACTGACTCTGACTCCTGGAGCTCCTTGGAAAGGTTTCTCCTAATAATTTGGACATTTATTTCAAGGATTTTTAGCAGATGTGCAGATGTTGTAAGGCTGTCCCTGATCTTTTTCTTCTGAGTTTTTCTAAAGTAAATGATGTTGCCTTCATCTTTATGAATATTTCTCAGAACAAAACACAAGCTGACTTTTGTGCATGTGGTCTTATCTAAGAACAAACAGGAAATATGAAAGTATTGATGAATCCCACACACAGTTTAGATCAAATCTACTGATACAAACGACATCTGTTCTGAAGAACTGCTCATCTGAAGTGGCTCATTTCTTAAATCAGGTCCTAACTCGGTCACTAAACAGTTAAGACAGGATGTGAGACTTAGGAAGTCTCTGTAAAACAGATCCTGGTCCAAAACCAACCGTCCTGACTGAAGCAGGAAGGAAATGATTCTGCTGAAACATTCTGGAGTCTGAAAATCTGTATGTTTAATCGATTTACTGTAAAGCTCTGATGTATGGACTACTGACACACACACACACACACACACACACACACAGAGGAAAAAAAGAGGGATGACTACTGACTGTTTCTGTACAAAGTTAACTGAACCTCACCTTTCCCTCCCCACCTTTTTGCTTCGTCCAAACTCTTGAAAGGCCTATTGGAATTATATTTCACTGAATAAAAAATACACACTGCAGTTCCCAGAAAAAAAATCTTTTATACACAGAACTTCAGTCTATAACTATAACTTCACATTCTTGAACAACAACCAGGCTCCTGCTGTGTAAATACTGTATAAAAAAAGATGGTATTTTCCCTGAACAACATTCAGAAACAAAGGATTTGATCCTCTATAACAGAATTACATACAGCTACCCTACATATTTCATGCTTTTGAACTTGGCTCATTTTTAGCTGCATTTCTCAGAGCAGAGAATTCAAACACAGAGTTATTTTAAAACCGATGAAGGACGGCAGAACATAAAATACCTCCTGTATAAACAAACTAAACCTTCTGTAGAACAGCGAGAAGTTTTATCTGATAAACGGTTAAAGCTGCAGAGAAAAGTTTCACACGGTGGCGACTTCAAACGACTATGAAACCAGAACTGCTGTACGGAGATTTAATCTCTTCACCAACCTGAACAATCTGTGATGCTTCAAATCAAATAAAACCAGACAGACGAGCTCCAAACGCTTTGAATTTCACTTTGTAGTTTCAATTTGTCATTTCTGTGGCTTTATCTGACACCAGAATTTAATTTTGGCAAATCTTCAGCATCTCAATTAGCGAGGATGAGGTGCTCTCACTCTGTGACTCAGACCGATAAGACGGCCAGATTTTACATCAAATCCTGAGATGAGAAGCAGCATTAATGCTCCAAAGTGAGTCGATTAAGTAGATATGGTGTGTGTGTGTGTGTGTGTGTGTGTGTGTGTGTGTGTGTGTGTGTGTGTGTGTCTGTCTCAGGCCTCGGCCAGACAGCCCATGACCTTCAGCATCAGCTCTTCCTTCTTGTGTTTGGCACCAACGAGCACTCCTCTTCCCTTCAACCAGGCCAACAGAGTCGCAGAGTTCAGCTTGGACAACTGGACGGACAGAGAGACAGAGAGACAAAGAGACAGACAGAGGGAGAGAGAGACAGAGGGAGAGAGAGACAGAGGGAGAGAGAGATGGTTAATATCTAGACAGAAACACAAGACAAAGAAAAAGGAGAGAATAAGAAATGGCATAAAGAGCTGCAGAGTAATAAATAAAAAGAAAGCAGGAAAAGAAACTTTTAGTTTCAACTATTTAAAGGGATAGTTCACCCAGAAATTTAAATTCAGTCATTATCTCCTCACCCTCATGTTGATTTAAAGGTTGGGTTTAGTTTGTTAGTCCACAAAACACTGCTGGAGTTTCACAGGAAAGCAGTGCTGCAGAATCTCTCAAAAGAATGGAAGTGAATGGTGAGCAGTTTTCAAATGTAAAAAAAACATAAATTGCCTCCATACTGCTCGTCTGTTGTAATCCAAGTCTCCTAAAGTCTGACATGCTGACATGCTGTTTGCACTCCGTCACCACACACACACACACACACACACAGTTCAGACAGTGTGCACATGAACGTGGCTCTGAGCTAAAGATCAACAGTGAAGGTTCAAGCTGAAAACATGATGTAAATAACATTTTCTTTAGTCAACTTGTACGTTCAGGAGAAAATTCAGTCGGATCTTAAAGCCACAGGTTTGTGTCGTGTCTCAGTTTCAGGATGAAGACTACACTGCAATTACACGTCCAGCAGGAAAAAAACAGCGTCACACGTAATTTTGTAATGATTTTGCAAATTAAACCAGTGTAACCTGAGATGTTGTAAGTGTCAGACGATAAATCTGTCTGTGGGAGGAAAATGCAACCTCCTCACCTCCTGAAATTAACACTCCTGCACCTCCTACCCACACAAACAAACTACAGCCACCCCATCAGACGAGGAGGGGAAAAACACACACACACGCACACACACACACACACACACACACACACACACACACACACACACACACACACACACACACACACACACACACAGAGCATGCTAATACTGAAGACATGACAGCAACAGCAGATTAATGTACTGAGAAGAAAAGTGAAAAACAGGAGAGTTTAACAGAACTGACAGAAGAAAGAGGATTTAAACATCAGACAAATAAATCTCTCCTTATAAAGAATCTACACTACATTTAAATGTATCAGTGTGTGTGTGTTAAGTAAAGAGAGAAAGAGGAAACGTGACAGGAGTGTAAACACAGATCACAACAGGCGCTGGGCGGTCGGGGTATAACTGTATAAAAACCTGCTGTTTAACACTGAGTCTGTTATCAGCAGGTGAAAGCAGCATCAGTCTTCACAGTGATACTCTTAAATTTACATTTATTTTCCACAAGTTTGGTTTTCTATCAGAAAATAAAGGCAGGAAACTACACTGCAGTCTTACAGGGCTGGTTGTCAGGTTGTCACTGGCTTTCAGAACACTTTCAGAAATTGGCCGCCAATTCAGCAAAATGTGCAATCCAAAATACATACAGTATATGCTTCATATCTGTTGCATCAGGGATGTTTAAATTTGCTGTTTCAGTCTGACCTGAAACCAGACGAAACTGCACGCACTTTGGTTTCAATCTGCCAGTTCAATATAAAATCAATATAAAACCTTAGGGATGTGCGCAATTCGAAAAATGAGTCATTTAAACTATCTGACAAACATTTGCCACTCAAAGAAGAGGGGAACTGTCAGAATGGAACAGCAGAAGAAGATGATGTTCTGTGGCATGAAATCATCGGTGCTCAGCTGCAGACCCACAGGTCAGAGAGCGCCGTGACTCGGGCACAGAGTGAGGCTGCTCGCGCTGCAGTCCCCGAACTGTCACAGCAGCCGGGACACAGCGAGGCTGCTCACACCGCAGACCCTGGGACTCACGCCGCAGCCGAGGCTGAGAGCGTACAGCTCCCGGGCCTCTTGGACAGACGGTTTTGGGCTGAGGGGCAGGGGACACAGCTAATGTTAGCCACACACATAATATGAAGTGATAAAATCCAAAATTAAAAAGACTGCCTCTTAAAGACATTAATGACCTTCATTAGGACTCATGTTCAGGAGAGGTGTCATATCATAGCTGTGACATAATGTCAGTCTTATGAACGCTCCTTCAAATAAACTGTTACCAAAATGACATTCTGGCCTTTTCTTCTCTTCTGTATTTCCTGGTTTGTTTAAAAATGTGACTGATGTTTGTATTTAATGACACAAAAAAAGGTAAAAGTGAAGAATATTTAATTCCCATGAGGGCACATTTGAAACTGACTGGACAGAGATGGATTTGGGCATCTGTACTCGGAGGTCAGTGGACTGTTTGACTGTATTTTCTTTCATCCAGCAGATGAACAGTGTTGTGTTTGTACCTCCCAGATTAAAAAGTGTTTGTAGAAATACTAAAGAATCGTGTGTCCGGTGTAAATAAAAGTAAAGGAGAAAATGTAAGTGATGTATTGTTGTTGAGAAGTTGCAGGTCGGAGCTGTAAAGCTGATGAATGTTGTTATTAATGTGCTCGGCTCCCTGTGGCCTCCCTCCTCCTGCTGAACATTCATCACTTTAACGGGCCTCAGCCTCCTCTGAAAGGATGTTTGTGAGGAAACTGAGGCTGACGGAGCAGCGTGTACACGATTCATCACGCTAACACGCTTTAATACATCACATTAATGCATGTAGTCCTCCTGAAGGATGTTTATGAGGAAGCCACAATAGGAGAGGATTCACTGGGAATTCATCACGTCTGAAGTCTCTTCAGTTCTTCCACCTCTTTGCACTTCAATATTTTAAACAAGAAAAACTCTGTGGACACGTCAGCGCCCCCATGAGGCTGCAAGGTTCATTAAACCACCAGAAAATAAAATGAATTTCTCTCTTCTCAAGGTTGAGATATCCTCCAAAACAGAGGTGACAGCAGAGCAGACAAACGACACAATCGACACGCCCTGTTCTTCACACCACAGGTTCTCAACATAAATCACAGGAGTTCCTCAACATCAGATGTGCACATGTCAACTAAAATCACTATTTCAGGGTTCGCACAACTTTTCCAAAGTCAAATTCAGCCTTTCCAGCAACTTGCAGCTGTGGCAAGTGACATATTTACATACAAAGAGATTATTTCACCTCTGCATTGCATTAAAGAAAAATAACCTAGGTAGCTAGCTTTTATCTTTCACTGACAGTGATTCAGCCATTTTAATGCCAGGGCCGGCTTCAACACGTGCAAAAGTTTAAAGGAGAAATCTGTAATATATTTACTGTAAAAATCATAAATTGACATTAATATTTAATTAATAAGATATAGATAAGATATAAAACACATGCTTTTTTCTGATTTTCTTTTTTTTTTCTTGTTTTCTAAATTCTAAATTAAATTTTAAGTTTCTTCCTTCAGTGACTGAATGTCACGGTTTTATACTTTTCCCACTGAGGACATCCCAATCTGCTCCATACAATTCTATTCTTGCAAAGTCTTGTGCACGTGCTTCACCTCTAACCAATTTTAAATTGACGACCGATTCAAAATTAATTTATGAGGCTAAGAAGCAGTGTGTCTTGACCCACAGCAGCCTTTTTATAAAGATATTCTCAAAAAAGAAGGAAACTGAGACGCTGTTGAGACTTTAATCACAGTCACATATTGTTTTAATTGGCTGAATGTGCACCAGATGGGTTATAAGGTGCGTCAAACTGCATTAACACCTCTACTCTGGCCTTGTTTTAATTTTGAAGCGTCAAACGAGGATCAGAGCTTTTTTTCTGTAGCAGCAGCATCTTTTTGGAAAGAGGCACAAGGAATAAAAAATGCATAGATGTGAGAAGTGGGTGCTGACGGGCTGCAGCACCAATTAAAGCCAGACATTTGGTCTATTATTATGGAGCAGCCCCACTTATCATTGTAAAAAAAAAAATCATGTAATTATCAGGAGTAGCTGTTAGCAGGAGGAAGAGGAGAAGGAGGAGGAAGGTAGAACAGATGAAGTGAGATAAGGATGGGAGGTGTAATAATCAGTATGTCTCCTGACCTGGTTGCTTCTGGCCATTTTCTCCACATCCACGTCTCGTTCTGCAGATCTGGACTTCTTCAGCTTTGACTCAAACACGACTCCCTGAAATGAGACAAAAACAGGACAAAGGACAGTCAGCAAACACCTGATGAGTGAAAAGGACTCACAAAGTTACACAGCTAACTGGCAGAGAAAAGTTGGGATGCTGTGCAAAACATAAATACAGTTTAACTGTCCAACAGTCCAAATAAACTGGACTCACCCGTCTGCTGATGATATCAGAAGACGTCAGCGGTCGAAGAGGCGCAGGAGGTACAGCTGATGGTTCACCACTGCTGCCAGCAGCAGCTTTGCTCTCAGAGCTGGTCTTCACGCTGGTTTGGGGGCTAAACTTGGATTTAAACTTGAGACCAGGTTTAGACTCTGACACAGGACTGAGGCTGGAGATGTGCTTCAGTTTGGGGTGAGCTGTCAGTTGAGGTCTGGGGCGACGGTTAAAGTGAGGGATGGTTCGTGGAGGAGGAACTGGGAGGGATGCAGCTGACAAAGGAGGAGCAGAAGAACAGGAGGAGATGGTGGGAGTCTTCATCACAGTGGAAGGTAACGTCACCCTCCCCTTCTCCTCTCCTCCTCCTCCAATCAGCTGCTCCTTCTGTTTCTGGAACTGCAACAGGGCGATGCTGACGTGGCGAGATGGATGTTTGTTCTTGAAGATGGGAACCACTTTGGGAGCAGGGATCACCGGGGGAGGAAGAGGAGAGAGGATGGAAGAGGAGGAGAGGGATGACGCTGGCTGGAAGGGTGGGAAAGAAGAGAAGGAGGAGGAAGAGAGGGATGACGCTGGCTGAAAGGGCGGGAAAGAAGAGAAGGAGGAGGAAGAGAGGGATGACGCTGGCTGGAAGGGCGGGAAAGAAGAGAAGGAGGAGGAAGAGAGGGATGACGCTGGCTGGAAGGGTGGGAAAGAAGAGAAGGAGGAGGAGAGGGATGACGCTGGCTGGAAGGGCGGGAAAGAAGAAGAGGAAGAGGAGGAGTAAAGGGATGAAGTTGGCTGGAAGAGTGGGAGAGAAGAGGAGGAGAAGGAGGAGGAGGAGGAGAGGGATGAAGCTGACTGATAACCCAAGGAGTCAGAAAAGGAAAAAGCAACACACGAGGAGGAGGAAGATGAGGAGGAGGAGGAGGAAGGCCAGTCTCCGTCTCCTCTACACCCCTGACTTTGTGTCAGATTGATCCTGAATCCACATCCATTACCCAGAGGCCCCTGGGCTCGGTCCTCTTGAGAGAGAAGATTCCAGGCTGGAGGCTGTGACACATTGGGGGGCTTCACAGGTTGGGGAGGGGGAGGGGGAGGGGGAGGGGGAGGGGGAGGGGGAGGAGGAGGAGGAGGAGAAGGAGGAGGAGGAGGAGGAGGGAGCTGGGTGAGGACCGGTCCGATGGAGGAGGAGGTGGTCAGGTTAACTTCCTCACCCCTTAACACCTGAGGAAGAAAAGGCGACTTCAGCCGAAGATCTACAGGTCTCCTTCACCTCCATTTGAACTAATGGTGTTACCATGGAAACATATTCAAAAGACAGGTGATGTCCTGAGTGTGGACGTGAGCTGTATTAGATATTAAACATAATGCTGCATTCACATGGATTCAGACAAAGCAGAAAAATGAAAAACCGGCACTGAAGTGCAAAAATCTGCAGTTCCTCTAACGGCCACTTGAGGCTGTCTGCAAAAATGAGTCAATCTCCAAACAGAAAACGATGATATCGAGTCTTAAAGTTATATATAATTAAGGGTGTGGCAGCTTTGAGTAACTTGTGGGTACCATCACAGATGAGCAGTCACTGTATTTGGCCACCAACGCCCCACCAACGCTCCACCAACGCTCCACCAACGCTCTACCTCCTCACTCGTTTTTGGATCAGACAGGAGTTAGAGGGGTCAGGCGCTGCCAATAGTTGACAGGCATTTGTCATGATTTTATTGGTTGAAACTATCAGGTTCAAAGAGAAGCAAACATGGATTTTGGGTGGAATCTAAAAGGGCATTTCTAATTTTCTCTAGACTTTAATTGCAGCTCTGTGACGAGACGTGAAGATTAACATTTTGAATTTCAGTCTGTTTAATAGACTCCAGCTTTACATTTAGCCGCAGCTCAAGAGTGTTTTTCAGTTTTCACCACGAGATAGAAAATAATTTCTCCTCCAGCTCCTATACATGCAAATGAACTGTGCCGCTGAACACTATAAATATTTTAGTTTCACTGTGTGAGCAGTGAATCGATCTCTCCGGATGTTTCACCACACAGTTTCTCAGGTTGATGAAACACACTTTTAGCTGCAGCTTGTGAATAAGAAAAGGCAGAAGGTCTGAGAAGGTGAAATAACTTTCCACCTGCTTCATTACAGAGTTTGAACGGACAGTTTATAGTTTCATATACGGACTTCAGTGAGAGATCAGAGCTGCTGAAGAAACTCTCAACTCAACATTTATTTAAAGACGATGAGACAGTGAGACAGACTGAGACAGTTACTCTATTTATGTAGATTTTTTTCTCGTCAGTATTTATTTATTTTTTTTAATTAACAATGTGAAAAAAGCACAACAGAACATCATAACAGAATGAGACGGACGGAGACTCTGTGGTGCAGAAAAGCTGAGGTTTAGTTGTCTTTGTCCAGAAACAGTCAGTAGAAAACGACCTTTTACTTTTATACTTTGAGGACATTTCAGAGCCTGAACGTTTTCACTTTTACTGCAGCAACCAAGTTGAATCAGTACTTGTACTTCGGTACAGAACATGAACTTTTGCCTCCTCTGGCTCACAAACTGTTTATCTTGTGAAGAAAACATTAATTTTCCTTATTCAGTCTTCAAGAACATTAATTAAAATGATTTAAAGTTTAACTACATCCTTTAAACACTTCTAATTCACTTCTCTTTCTCAGAAAATGGATTCCTAGATGATAAAAAATGTTTTATTTCAGCAAAGTCCTTCACAAGGATTCCTAACATGATGAAAAAAACATTCAGCCTACTTCATAAAAACAAGGAAATATTTCTTCATATCTTCCTGACGTCTGTTTTCTCTTCTCGTCTCTCTCGAGCACATTTTTCATTAAAAGTGAACTCTGGACAATAAGGGACACGTCTCCATCACCTCAGTCCTGACGTCTGTATCATGAAAACGAATCCTCACAACGCTGGGAGGGAGGGAACTGTCTCTCCTCCTCAGCATCGCACCTTTATGGCCGTAAAACTGTCCGTGAAGGTTTTACAGGGTGGGCAATGCTCTGATAATCGCTTCTCCTCCCCCCACATCAACCTCCACACACACTCACATTAAACGACCTGCGTGTAAGGATGTGTGTTTGTGTCAGAGAGGAAGAAATTAAGAAATATGCACACAAACAGACAAAGAAGCAAATAGCCGGGGGGGGTGGGGAGGGGGTGTACTGTTGCAACTATCAAATTCTCTTGTTTTGTTGTTTTATTTGGCATCCACTGCTAGCCTGGGGAGACGAGCCACCAGGTAAAGTTAGAGAAAAGGGCACCGAGCCACGGACACAGGCCCTGACTTAAGATTTTCCTTGTTGACCTGTAATCTTCAGTTCGGTTGTGTGTGCGCATGAAGCACGTTTGTGTGTGTGCGTGTACCTGTACTGTTGCAGCAACGTTCAGACTGACGGTGTGATAACGGGGTTTGCTGGTCAGACGTGCAGGGAAGCTGCAGACGCTCTGCAGCCGGTCCTTGACGTCGGGCAGAAAGGAGTCCAGCACCCCCTGCAGGTCGACCCGCGTGCAGCGCTGCACCGGCTGCAGGCGGATGCAGCTCAGAGGGTAGCTGCTCAGGAGGAGAGTTAAAGGAACATTCTGCAGGTTTTTACTACAGTCATGACTCATGTACACTGTTCATTATTACTACAACTGCAAATTCCTTGTCTTAGTCTATTTCCCTTCTTGTTTCTTTCACAACAACATTGCTTATAAGTAGTTTCTGTTTAATTTGAGGAAAATTTATACTAAAAAGAAATAAGATATACTGGGAAATGGATTGTTGGTACCACCTTTCACATGTCAGATGTGATGTTACAGACATTTAAAACCACTGTGAAATAAATAAGTTGAACATTTACCAAGTTTTCAATGTTTTATTTAAATTAAGGCGTCTAATTAATCCTGGTATCTAATTCAGAGTGTCTGAGGATACGTGAAGAGTCTCTCTCCCACCGGTCTAAAGTAGACGCTGCAGTACACCACCTCCTCTTCTGAGAGCTCAGGCAGTCTGTAACCATACTGCAAACACACACACACACACACACACATACACATTTATGAACCAACCTGTGTGAGATTATTATCAGAGTTGGAGTTGTCTGTCTCACTGCTGCCAAACTCCATTAACAATTTGCTCAATTTAACAGTTATAAACATTTATTCCTTCTGAAGGATTATTAATGATTTATTGAATTATGAATGTGAAACAGAAGTCTGGGATAGGACAGCTGTAGTGTTCATATAAAGTGAAGCAAGTATTTCAACGTAACATGTTTCCTTGATCTCTATTGATATATTGTGGTTATTTTTTTGTCTGGGTTTGTGCTCTTTATTAGACCACAGTGTCAAAGTCTGTTTGGTACTGTGACGGGACAGGATGTTAGAGTCAGAAAATTAAAAATCTAAATGACAAAAAGAGAAAACAATTATCCTCCATGTGACTCAAACTCCCCAAATCCTCAGAAAGTGTTTACTCAGGCAACGCCATGTGAATCAAAGCAAATAATTAAGATCAGTTTTGTTTTCTGCTGTTTCTGCTCTCATATATTTACAACTTTAAAATAAAATCTGTATGTGTGTCAGAGTGTTTAGTGTACCAGACGGTTCCAGTGGTTCTTCAGGTCTCTGTAGGTCCTGAAAGGTCCGTCTCTCGGCAGCTGACGGCTGATGGTGATGATCTGACCTTTCTTCATGCTGAAAACACACACATGTATACATACATATATATACAAATGGCCTCCTGAGTGAGAAATAAACCCGAGAGTCAGTGCCTGAGGACGGAGGTGGTGAAGAAGAGCTGCAGCTCCACCTGCTGCTCACAGTCAGTAACACACAACCTGCCTCCTGTCCATCACTCTGAACAAGAGTTTCTCTCTTTATTAGTCAGCAGCATCTTTTAAATCCCAGAATTCACCAGCAAACATTTTACTTGTCTCACCTTGACAATAAAACAGTGGTCCCACAGAGTTACAGCAGTAAAACAGAAACATCAGTACAAAACAAGAAACTAAATAAAACAAACAATATAAACAACAGGAAATATTTAATATATATTTACGCTCAAATTTATCTTCATGAGGGTCAGTGGGCCTTCTTGATTTTAAGGAATGTCAGAAAACAAAAAAAATATATACAGCAGTGCTATATTTTTATTTCATTCATTGTCTTTTCTCTATTTCATTGATTTATGTGAAGAAAACTAAATGAAATTGTTATGTACATCTTTTTGATTCTGGTTATTGTATACGGCACAACGTATATAACGTTTAGTTCATTCTCAATAGTGTAACTACATGTAATGTTCTTCAGTAACTTCATTTATGTTTTTTGTTTCCTTCATATCTCCATCTATAAACGCTTTGACTTGACTTATTAAGTCTTTATAACTGTTATAAATTTAGAGAAATACATAACACACTGAAAACTGTATAAAAACTGAATAAAAATATATATCTCTGATCTCTAATTTACATCAATTCATCAAAATTGCTTGTTTTACATAAACTTCCTGCAGTTATTGTGTCATTATTTGGGTTAACTGTACAGTTCACCAGTTGTCCTGTCATGTTATTGTTATGCATTAAATATAATATAAAAAATCCATAAAATATGTAAAATCAGGGGTCACCAGTTTACTCAATGATAGAAACCACAAGAGGTCTGGTTGGGAGTTTGTGTGCATTGTGTCCAGCAGGTGGCGCTGTCCTACCTGGGCAGGACGTGACACCAGAAGGCTCCTCCGATGGAGGCGGGGTCGAGGACGAAGTCAGGATCACTGCAGAACCTCCGCAGCACCAACGGTGGGAGGCCAAAGTCCTCCAGCTGCAACAAACACACACAGAAACTCTGTTTCATCAAAAGTAATGTTTATTTTTATTTGATCTTATTCTGATTCTCTTCAGAAAATGGTGAAAAATTAGTTGTGTCTCAATTGTCACAAGATTAATTAATCGATTACTCATTTCAAGTCATGAACATCACAAGCTGAGCGTCATGTAGCTCCATTATATTGGAAAGAAAGTGGACACCTCTGTAACTCACACCAAAATAATCTAGATGGTTAAAGAGCACTACAGGTAAGAGGATAAATATGTATTTAGGGGGTGAACTGTCCCTTTAATGAAAGGTTTTTCTGCTCTCTTACTGTGGTCGGGGGCAGTCTGATGGTGTGGGCCTCGATGCTCATGCACAGTTGTCCCTCACTGGTGTTCAGCTCCAAGCCTGACACAAACAAACAAACACAAACAATTTAACACATTTCTGCATATTTTATCACTTTAATATAATCCACTGGTAGATTCCTTTTTCCCACTGAAAACAGAACTTTATTAAAGTCACACAGGAACGTTCCAGCTCTGAAAACAGTTAAACAGAGAGAGAGAACATTAAATTTTCATCTTTGGAAGTAAAACACGGCATGTGTTGGGAGCGAAACTTACTGACAGCACTGAGACTCCTGCTCTCAGTCAGAAAGTCATCTCCTGCCAACAAACACAGTGAGAACAGACGTCAACAAGCAGCAGAACATAAAAATATACAACAGAATTATTCTGTGGTCTACAGTTTCATGAAACTGCTGTTTTCTTCTCTGCAAGCTGCTAAGTTTGGTCAAACTGTTTTAACTGGACAAACATGTTGTAAATTGTTTGTTTCTGTCTGATGAATTCCAGTTCATCAGTTCCTGTTTGTGAGAGTTTAGCATTAGTAAAGTTAGTAAAATATCTACTTTTCAATACAGAGATTTCACATCAGACAACAGGGCTGAACAATTAATCAAAATATCACAATATTTATTAAAACAATTTGCACAATTATAGTGGTGGTGCAGAGAAAATTGTGATAAATTAATCCTGTCATAATTTTGTCAATTGAAAAATAGGTCCACCTGTTTTCACGTTTGGACCTATTTTTCAACTAGTGATCAAACTGGCAATAATTTTTCCACTGATTGATCAGTTGTTTGGTCCATAAAACATCATAAAATGTTGATCAAAGTACAAGATGACGCCCTCAAATGTCTTGTTTTGTCCACAACTCAAAGATCATCAGTTTACTGTCAGAGAGGAAAGAAACCAGAAAATATTCACATTTAAGAAACTGAAATCAGAGAATCTGAACAGCTGCAATATCAGTCAAAATAATCACAATTAGATATTTTTTCAAAATCCTTCAGCCCTGGTGCACAATCAGATGCAAATATTCAAATGTTTCTTCTCCTACCACTGCAAAGGGTCCTACACGCACACACACGCACACACACACACAGATTCATTTTATGTCACACTGGGTTGGAGGTGAAGGCTGGACTGAGAGTTGCGACACTGAACTGATCAAACACACAAACATCCTACTACAGCAGATCCTCTCTATTAATAATCTACTGACAACAGCTGATAATCACAGCGTTACTACACACAGCTTCAGTTCTGCTGAGTCTTTAATCTGTGCTTTTCTGCACATAAAACTAAACGTGTTCCCGTCAGGGTTTCTGGGGGTGATTATCGATCAATGAAGGCAGCATCAGTGGATACTGATCATCGATCAGTGTCTGTTTGGAGCGTTTTATTCATCATGTAGCATTATTTATTTATTCAACTGTAACAACAGTCTATATGACGTATAGAACAACTTCAAAATGATCACACAGCTACTTCAGTTTACTGAGAGAAGAGAGTAATAACCGATGGAGGCCGATGATTTCAGCAAAGAAAAATCAGCCAAACTTATTTTATTTGGTGGTAGAATTCTGCAGATTGTATTGCACATTTTGTACATTTAAGATGAGATGAAATATTTCTTTATTAGTCCCACATCAGAGATATTTACAGCAGCAAAGTGGAGACTTTCCTCAACCGATAGCTGAAAATGTTGACAATAGATTGATCATTAATAATGATACAAAGATACAAAACAAGTTTTTTTCATTTTCATTTTCTTTCTTGGTTTTTCCTTTCATTTTCAGTTTAATTTCAAATGAGGAACGATAAATGCCTTTTCTCAACAATCGATTAATTATCAATTAATACATGTTTGCTTTTCACTTAGATCTCACCTGGACTCTGGACTTCTTAAACTAAATGGTGCATCACTTTTAATATACAGACAATTACAAAATCACTCAGAGCCCTCGGATCATCAGGAACAGGTTTTACTCAGAGTTCCCAGGATCAGAACCAGCCTTTAGTTTCTCGGTTCCCCACCTGTAGAACAAACTTCCTGAACACCTGAAACTGTCGGCTCATTTAAATCAGGCTTTACTGCAGCTTTACACGAATAACCTGCAGCTGTTTTTTTCTATTTGTTTGCTTTTTCTTTAATGGTTTATCTGTTTATTGACTTTCTTTTAGCTTTTGTTTTTATGATCTCAGATACACTTTTTATGTTCTTTTAATGTTTTTTTTATGTATTTCTATGTTCTTGTAAAACACCTTGAACTGCCTCGTGTCTGAATGGTGTTATATTAATAGACTTACCTTGCTGTAAAAAGTTAACTAACTAATTCAGTCAGGCAGCGATCATTAGATTATTATTAAAGTAAGTACAGTCACACACACACACACACACACACACACACACACACACACACACAGCGTACCGCTGATGAGGTAGAGTCCTGCTTTGTTCCAGCTCGGGGACAGTCTGGTGATCAGAGAGTAGGACAGACAACACTGGAGGACACCTGGAGACACACACTGAGGAAAGCCCAGCTACACACACGCACACGCACACACACACACACACACACACACACACACACACACACACACACAAACAATCCAGTTTTCATCAACTGAAAGTGACTGAAATGTTTAAAATATTTACAGTTAAAATGTATTATACGACCGTGTCACTTTGCTGCTACACCAGAAAAATAAAAACAGATCAGTATCACGTTATAACGAGGATTAAATGATGAAATTAAAGGCTGAATGAATGAATGAACGTCTTTTTTTTGTTTCTTTTCATGTATATATCACTTCATCAGTCCATCACCTGCAGACGTCGTCTCTGTCCGAACACCTGGAGGATTCCTCTCTGGAAAAACGGGATCTGCAGGAGGAGAACGTTCATCAGACACAACGAAACACAGATGAGGCCGTTATCAAACCGCCTTCAGCTGATTCAAGTGTCAGAAAATGATGAAAAATGCTGACCAAAGTCCAAGACGTACGTCCGTGCGCTCCACCTGTTTTCACGTTTGGACCTATTTTTCAACTAGGGATCAAAATCAATCTGGCAATAATCTTTCTACTAATTGATTATTTGTTTGGTTCATAATGTGTCAGAAAATGGTGGAAAATTCTGATCAAAGTTTAACACCACAAACAAAAAGTTCATTTGGAACTGCACTGAGACGCACCTTTTCTCAGGTGGACTAAGTCTTTGGTTGATTCTTTGGTCTGTACCAGGGTTTGATTGACAGCTTTCACACGAGCCTAAACAAACCGGACTAAACAGAAATCAAAATACATTTTCTGCTGTCTGCAGCAGTACATTTATAAGCCTCCTACAACGGCACTCCTGAGGGAGATGTCAATAAAAACTGTTGTTTCGATTAACTAGATTTTCTAATAGTTGCCAACATTTATTTTCACCCAGATTTTTTTCTTTTCAAGACAAATTTCCAGAAACTTTCAACAATCTAAAACACATAACGTGACTTCACTCAGCAGGACGGTGAATGAGAGCAGAGAGAGACAACGTGTTTATGTTACACTCGGTGTAGTAATGAGAGCTGTGTGTGTGTGTGTGTGTGTGTGTGTGTGTGTGTGTGTGTGTGTGTGTAGGAATGTTTGGAATTCAGCTGTTTTGGCTGCGTGTCTCTGCTTGGGAAGTGTTGACACGCAAACACACGCGATGCGAGGAGCCCGGTGCTGCGGTCGGACGCATCAGCTGGTTTACTGTGAGACACAGACACACACTCATCACTGCTACACGGAGGAAGACTACGCACACACTCTGAAAAGAAGAAACCAAACCTGTCTGCAACTTCAACCTGCTGCAGACAGAGAAAATATGTGTGTCTTTGCTTTCCTGTATACTGTTGTGTGTGTCTGTGTGTGTCTTGGGATGCCTGGAGGTGAGTGTGTGTGTGAGAGTGAAAGTATGTAGCGTGTGTGCAGACTGAGGTGGCGTGCAGAGTGTGATGTGTGTGCGTGCAGTGTTTCCACAGCCATTACAACCACAGGCAGAACTCATTTGTCTCCCTCGTGGAGATTATGATGTCAAAATCTATAAATGTGTCAGCGAGAGGCCCGGAGTGTTTCCTCACACACACACACACACACAGGTACAATCAGTGTGTCAGTACTACAAATAAATATATGTATACAATAAAATACTACAATAATATATGTTGATGAAGGAGGTGGACAAACACTACTTCAGCTAACATTATAACAAGTGAACGTACTTTAAGAAACAGATCAGGGTCCTGTTTCCACCACGGCGAAAGACAACTTACAGCGTGTGATGTACTTTAGCAGCTCTTCCTTAAGAGAACCCGCTGAGGGACAGTTTGGGAAACACTCGTAGGAAAAGACGCTCCTTCGCTAATATTTGATCATTTTTGTTTGTAAAATTATTGTGGTGCTGCAGAGACGTGCTAACTCACACATCAGATTCAATCTGTCAGTCATGTTTATGATGAATCAATTAGTTGTTTGGTTCATAAAAAAATATTGATCAGTGTTTCCAAAAGTCCAAGATGACGTCCTCAAATGTCTCGTTTTGTCCACAACTCAAAAGATATTCAGTTTACTGTCAGAGAGGAAAGAAACCAGAAAATATTCACATTTAAGAAACTCAAATCAGAGAATTTTGACTTTTATTCTTTTTAAAATTACTCAAATTTATTAATCTGTGTGTGTGTGTGTGTGTGTGTGTGTGTGTGTGTGTGTGTGTGTGTGTGTGTGTGTGTGTGTGTGCATGTGTGTCTGTGTGTTTCTTACAGCCATGACCACTGTGATCTCAGTGAAGGAGTCCAGAGCTGGAGAGGCCAGAATATCAGAGTGAAGCAGCACCAACTCTCTGTGGACACACACACACACACACACAGTTTACTCAAGGGCACATCCAAGGAAATGTTGTGTTTATGTGATGTAGTAAAACACGATTTTGTCCTTCACACTGAGCAGGACGAGATGATAACTGATGATATAATGACAGGTAATAAAGTGTCATACTGATCAATTTTTTCACCTTTTTCACCTTTGAAGGCACTTTTTTTTTTTACATCATATTTATCTGGAAGTTCAGTTTAAGAGGTAAAATGATCCATTAGTTGTGAAAGATGTGGTCACCAGGGATGCAACTAATGATTATTTTCATCTCTTAATTATTTTCTCAATTAATCAATTCATTATTCTTGTCACAAGCTTTGAAAAATAGGGCCAATATAACTTTTGGTTAACTTTTAGCAAACAAAATAATATTTTGTTAACTTCTTAGCTAAGGTTAGCTTGAAAGCAATGTAAACATTGTCTATTTTTCAAGTCTTTCCTGTTTGGTCCCTGAAATGTTGAAAAAATTCAGTCAGTGATTCCCAAAGTCCAAGATTAAACCAGGAAATATTCACATTTAAGAAGCCAGAATCAGATCATTTTTACTTTTTTTCCTTAAAAAATGACCCAAACCGATGAATCGATTATCAAAATAGTTGGCGATTAATTTAATAATCGATTGAATTATTCTATTAATTGTTGCAGCTTTAGTGGTCACCCTACTGACAGATGATCCACAGTTTAGTTCACACAGACAGATGAATATTAAATGAATAACATCAGTAATCAACTGTTCGGTGTTCAGTGGTTCATCAGTCACCTGCAGGTTTTGATCTGTTTGCTCCTCGGCTCCTCCTCCTCCTCCTCCTGCAGAGTCAGAGAGATGCAGCAGAGCTTGTTCAGGTCGGGGAGGCGGAGGAAAAACATCGAGGGCTGGACTCCTGCACTCATCCTGCACACACACACACACATGATGTATTGATAGCCGACACAGGAAAGTGACCAGGCTGATGATGGATCTGATGAGTAAACTACAATAAACTCCATCTTATGTCTGATCATGGGTGAAAAGGATGAAGACTTGAAAAAAATACTTCTGTTCAGTTTGACTGTCAAAGTGTCTGTGAGGTTCTGGAAAATGTTCATCTTAAATACTTTTTAGGCCTGAAATCCCTAAACCGAGATTTTAAATCATTCGAAATAGTGATCAAATGATAATAACCACAGATCTTAAATATTTTTATTTCCAAACTGCAATATATTCTTTTATTAGCAGTAATGGAATACGAAGGAAAAAAAACAGAAAATGTCTAAAATGACAGGAAATGATGAAAAATGTCTTTAAATATCTCATTTTGTCTAAAACCCAGAGATATTCACTTTAATGTGATAATAACCAAAGAAAAGTGAGAAATCTCCATATCTGAGAGGCTGAAAACAGCATTTCTATTAAAATCCTGATGATGTGACATTTGTTGGGGTCTGAAACAAACATATTTTCTGACATGTAGAGAACAATAATTTTAATCCAGGACATCTTTGCAGCTCTGCACAACAGAAAATTAAGCAACAAGTCTTGTTGTATTTTATTTTTATCATTTAAGTCATCTATAAACCAGAACTATCAAACATTCACTATGTCCAGTTTTTATATATGAGAACGTGTTGTTTATTCTTTTATTTACACATTTCTAAACAGAATATCTTCGGGTTTAAGACTGTTAATACCTAATAACTGACAGACAGACTTAATGATAATGAATATAATCATTAGTATTTGTATTTGCTTTTGTCATTACATGACATTAACTGGTGAGGTTTTAATAAGAACAAACGGTAAATACACACGAAAGGTAATAAATAATACAAATAACAGTTAATTAAAGCTATAAATTTGTTTCACTTACCTCTTTGTGTCTTCTTGACCCCCAAAACAAACAGAGTCTGCTTACTGCTGGCTAAAACGAGCTAAAAACAAGCTAAAAGCTACAGAGAAGCTAGCGGCAGCTAGCTAATTAACCTAAAGCTAGCTTCAACTCGTTTTTTCTGTTTTATATTGATATCCAGGTCACCAACTTGACATTTACATTTTTATTCCACCGTGGTAGAGGTAATTTCTGTGGGAAATCTTTGTTTCAACACGATTTTTCCAGTAAAAAAACGATTAAACTTTCGGAAAAATAAAAAAGAATAGCTAAAGCTAGCTAAAGATGGTTGACGAGAGGAAGAGGGCTCACTCTGCTGACATTTACACAAACATAAAACCCCTTCAGCCGCGTATAACTTAAACAGAGGATTTAGAGATTATTTCCTAGCTTTTTTTTTTCTGTAAATCCATAAACCTGAATGGCACTTTTTTTTATAAATTGAAATTACAGTGTTTATTAAAAGGCAAATACAATATTATTATTATTATAATTAAATTTGATAACCAGACCAAACCAAAATTAAGAGACATTAATATGAAAACACAATAATTTAATATTAGTTCATTATACACAAAATTAGAGGTGAAATGGCAGTTGCTCCAATTTAATAATACAAATATATAAACATAGACAAATACAGGAAAAATACACTACAATATATACCAATAAATACTCGTATAGATTTTTTTTGCTGTGGAGTGACAGTATGTATCAATAGACAATCTCTGGCGGTGGTCACTTTTGCCGCCACAGAGCTGAAAAATACTTTTTCTACACGACGTGTCGACTTCTCTCAACATTTTACAAGTCACCATGATGTCGGCAGGACCTACGGCTGCGCACTGACGCGCACCACACCGTCAGATAACAGCCCCGATGAACTGTTTGCGTGAGAAGCTGGTTTCCTTGAAAGTTGGTGAACTGACGTGAACTTTAACCTCGTCCTCGCCCACAGCTCACTGATGACTGACAGGCTAACGACCAATGAGAAGGCCCCAATTATAGACAAGGGAAAAAATGACCAATAGCAGCGCTGGGAGGACGGAGGGGGCGGTCTCAGTGACCGTGCCAGGAACTCTGTGGCTCCGCGAGGCTGCCAGAAATAAATGCAATATAACCGGAAATGATTCTCCAAAATAAAATAAAATTTGTCAGAGTCGACGATAACTGGCGTTTAGAGAGCACAGAATCACAAATCATGTAGAAAATGATGGAACAGTGGCATCAACATATAAAGTATAGGGTTAAACTGTAAATAATTGTAAAATGATTTAATAGAAAAACAACTGAAAAAGCAAAAAACAAAGCTGTTTGTTGAAATGTCAACGTCAAACGTCAAAAATGAATCAATATGTTGAGAAACAGTTGAAATTCGAAGGGAAAAAGTCAAACACTGAAACAAGTAAAAATGTTGAGAATACGGTTAAATGTTCAGAAAAAAATAAAATATTTAGAATAAAGTCAAAATGTTGAGAAAAATGTCAAAATGTGAAGAAAAAAGTCTAATGTCAAATATGAAGTGAAAATGTTGAGAAAACAAGATGAAGTCTAAACATCGAGAAAACAAAGAAAGAAAATAAAATGGTGAGAAAAAGTTGAAATGCCAACGTGTCAAAGAAACAATGCTGAAATGTTGAGAAAATAAGCTGAAATGTTGAGAATAAAATTAAAATGTCAGGAGAAAATATTAAGAATAAGTCTTAATGTTGATTTTAAGAAAAGGCAAAATATTTAGAATAAAGTAGAAAATGTTAAGATAAAAGTTTAAATTTTGAGAATGAAGTCTTAACGTTGAGGAAAAGTCCAAATACGAATAAAGTTGAAATGCTGAGGGGGAAAAAAAGTCCAAATGTCGAGAATATAGTCTATATTATGGTATTTCAGCTTTTATTATCAACTTTTTCTCAAAATGTAAAACCAAACAAACACAAATCTTCCTCCTTTGATTTATTTGTCCGTCTTCCTGGCTGTAATACTAAGATAGCTCGACTCGGCCTTTATTTTGAAAGTGCATACCGGATGTGTGGTGCTGTGTTTAGGTGAACTTGCCTCGGCTGTTTGTTCGGGGCTGAAACTTGGAGTCTTGTTGATAGAAACTGGGGTAAATGTCGGTGTGTTAAAGCGGAGTCACGGTGCTGACAGCCTCTCTGGATTATATAACCGCTCACAGCTCGTGTTTATCGGCTTCCGTCTCCTTCCAGCGGCTCGTTTCTGTCAAACTGTCGCAGCTTCCAGGGACACAAATGGGTGAAAATGAGGAAAAGTGCCCCGATGGAGTCAAATATTACAGACTGTCAGAGATCGAGGAGCAAAACTCGTTCAGATCAACGTGGATCATCATCCACAACAAAGTCTACGATGTGACCAAGTTCCTGGAGGAGGTGAGACCAGTTACCGGACAGGTTATTACAACACAGACCAGTATGATGTGGAAATCATCCAGTACAGGAAATAAAAACAAACATGTTGGTCCAAACACACAGAAACAGCTTCTTTTTTATGATTAAAATATCTTTAAATTGATGCCTGTTTGCTGCCAAAGTGTCTGGTATAAAATTGGTCTTTTTTTGAATGGAGTTTGGTGGAGAACTCACTCACTGGAGACTTGTGGTTCCTGGAGTTCTGGTTCAGTACCACAGAGGTCCCAGAGAGGTTCCTGGGGGAACGTGCAGGTCAGAAGGTCTGTGCAGCTCATCAGGAACTTTATTATGATGATAATGATGATTTCTCACACATTTTTATTTTATCAAAACATTTCAGGGTTCTGTGATTTGGATATTGCACCTGTTCACGTTACGATTGATTGTGCAGCCTCTATTATTAATGAATTCAGCAGAAGTTTTAATTATTTTATCATTTAGCCCTTAAAATGTAAGAAAGTGCTGTGAAAGGCTCTGCACAACACTCTGCAGCCTGTGAGAGGAAGAAAAACCAGAGCCAAGGATCACTGAAGACCCTCAGAGGAGAAGGTCCAGGGTCACCGAGGCTTTTTGTGATGTTGGTTGGTTAATCAAGTCCTGAACAGACCTGGAGTCCAGACCGAGGTTCAGTCCGGTTAGTTTTGGTCTCACATTGCAATTATCCAACTGGACTAAAGAACTTTAGATGTTATATCATGCGGGCTGCATCTCCTTAGATTTGACACTGATTGGTTGATTGGAACCCTGGTCCAGTTTGATCCAGACTGAGACCACCTCTGTTCTTGCTGGACCAGAGTCCGTCTCTATGGTCCAGACCCTCACGGTCCAGGGGAGGTTCCTGTTGTTTTGATCCGGGACAAACCGAAAAGTCTGAAAGTCCAGATCAAATGAGGTCGATGTGAAAACACCCATACATGCTTTTTACTTTAAAGGGGTAGTTCACCCAAAAATTCAGTCATTATCCGCTCGCCGTCATGCCGGGTCGGGTTTAGGTTTTAAGTCCAGTCCAGTGCTGGAGTTTCACAGAAAAAAAAAGAATAAAATACTCCATGCTGCTGGTCAAAAAGTAATTTCTGAATGTTTTGATAATTTAATAAATTTTTGTCTGTTTTCTTGAAGCAAAAATGCAAAAGTGACTGAGTTTGCCTGATTGGACCTTTGACCGATTGCCCCGATTGATCAATATGTCAGAATGACTGGTGGTTTTATTCTCTCGCTGTACATGGTTCAGGGTGTGGACGTGCCGTCCCACAGTTGACCCAGTTCTCAGGTTGGACAGTCTCTTTTAGGAACAGGACGGCCTCTCGTCCGACGGCGTGAAGAGACGTTCACTGAACAATAACAACTGTAAACGTTTGTTGTTGGTTTCAGATGAATTTGGACGTTTACTGGGGGACAAAACATTAAAGCTGTGTCCTCGTCCTGCAGGCTCAGGTTAATCATTGTCAGGACACTGATGTTTAATTGGAGACAGCTGGATATTTTATTGTTTATAACTCAACTCAGAGTTTAATGTTGGATAATTTGAATAATTAACATAATGAGCTAATTCATTTCCTTGTTCTGGAAACAGCTGTGATTTCTTGTTGATCCTTGTTTGAATAACATTAAAATAAACAATGTCTGATGATTCAGCATTTTCTTCTATTATGAGCACATTATTTTATTTTTATTTATTTTTATTTTATTTATTAATTTAAGAGGAACAAAGCACACGAATGAACATCAGAATATGATACATGATAAATGGTAATACGTCAGTTAGCAAAAATGCTAATCGACGTCTGTAGGCTGTAATAAATAAAATAAATAAATGATTGAAAAAAAGTTACACTGTTTGCCAGATAAAATTAGCTAAAAGTTAACAAAAACATTATTTTTGAGCTCGCTAAAAAGTTAGTTAGCCTAGTTAGCCTGATGACTCAGCAGAGAAGCTCTAATTTCTTCTCCATTAAAAACTTATTTTGTCCAAATTAATCATTTTGATCATTTTGCTGAATCATGTCATAAATGCAGCCTTTTAAGTTTTAAAAATAATGAAAAATAATTAACTGAAATAAAAAGATATGTGCAGAAGTTTTTATGGAAATTGTGTTTTATTTTATTTGGATGCTTGTGTGTCTCCTCTTGTTACTTTTCATTCTTGTACGTTGTCTTAATGAAAAACTATGAGGGGACAGTCACTGAAGGTCACTGTCCTCCGTCACTCTGCTGCATCTGAACGTGAACGAACTGCTGCAGCCTCATGGGAAATGAGTCAGTCACAGTGTGTGTGTGTGTGTTTGTTTTTCACACCAGCACCCCGGAGGAGAGGAGGTGCTGAGGGAGCAGGCGGGAGGAAACGCCACCGAGAGCTTCGAGGACGTCGGACACTCGACGGACGCCAGAGAGATGGCTGCAGAAATGGTGATCGGAGAGCTGCACCCGGTTAGTGTCCGTCCAAAGATTAACTTTTAACTGTTCTTTACCTTTAAATGTTTTACTACAACTCTAACATACCTGTCTGTCTGTCTGTCTGTCTGTCTGTCTGTCTGTCTGTCTGCAGGAAGACAGACACAAGATCGCCACACCTGAGGTCAGTGAGGATCAGCTGTTCAGGGCTCTTTATTTTGTCAATTTTGAGTAAAGCTGAAAACTGATTGGGCGACTGAGACAGTCTGATGATGTCTGTGATTTGTCTGTTACAGGAAATACCACTGACCACTTTGAAGGATGACTTCAGGTACACACACACACACACACACACACACACACACACACACACACACACACACACACAGATGAAGGCCACAGTTATCTGGGAGTTTATTTGTGTTTAGAATAAAACAGTTTAATGTAATAAAGTTTTATTTGTCTGATTCTCTGGTTTTCTTGCTCCCTCACATCATTCAGTCTTTACCAAATCAAGCGAGGACACAACTGGGCACAAAATAACTGAGTACCAAGTAATAATCAAACCTCTCCAGTCAAACGAGACCTGCATTCAAACCTGTTGGTTGGTTAGTTGGTTACTGACATATTTAACCAGCTGTCTCTCTCTTTACAGTTGGTGGTTTAACTTGATGATTGGTTGGTTGGTTAGTTACATATTTAGGATAACTGTCTGTGTTTCTCTCTTTACAGTTGGTGGTCTAGCTAGTTAGTTGGTTGGTTGGTTGCTGGTTAGTGTGTTTGTTATATGTTAAACTAGTTGTTTCTGTTTGTAGTTAGTCAGTCAGTTTGTTACATACTTCAGTAGCTGTCTTTCTCTTTACAGTTGGTGATCTCATTTGTTGGTTGGTTGGTTAGTGAGTTAGTTATATATTTAACTAGCTGTCTTTTCTTGCAGTTGGTGGTTTAACTAGTTGGTTGGTTAGTTCATTAGTTACATATTTAGGATAACTGTCTGTGTTTTTCTCTTGTTACAGTTAGTGGTCTAAATGGTAGATAGTTAGTTAGCTGGTTGATTAGTTTATTAAGTTCGTTGTATATTTAATTAGCTGCTTCTCTCTCATCACAGTGGGTGGTCTACCTTGTTGCTTGGCTGGTGGCTTAGTTAGTTGATTGGTGGGTTAGTTGGTTAGTTGGTTGGTTGGTTGGTTATATATTTAACTCACTGTTTGTCTCTCGTTACAGTTGGTGGTCCAACTTGTTGATTCCCGCTCTTGTCGCGGTCATCGTCACGCTGATCTACCGCATCTTCACCACAGACAGCGAGTGACATCATCAGACAGGCAGCTCTGATGTCATCAACAGGCACCACAGTCACGTAGCCCAGCTTCTGATTGACAGCCACACCGGCCAATGGCAGTGAGGACTGGCAGCAGAACAGACAGGCGGACCATCAACCACCTGTTCTACCTGTTCTCTAACGCGCCGCTGCCCCTCTCCTGTCACAGCACTTCAATACCCATGATTCACCATCCAATCACATGGCATTATGTTAATGAAGTCATTTCCGCTGTTGAATTGACGGCAGCGTTTTGAAATAAGGATGTTTTATAAATCTGTAGAAATGCAGTGGATGTATAATTTGTTGTATCTTTTTATATCTTTGTAACTGAATGTAAATGAATTTATAAATATGCAACCAGCAGCTAACAGTCATGTGACTGAGCTCACGTCCTTAATGCAGATCATCACAAATGAAATCCTGATTATGTCTTGAAGAAACCGTCTGGAGTCTTTTTGTTCTGAACCTGCAGCTGTGTTTGGACTCAGTGAACCTGAAATATTCTCTTTATTCTAGATCTTAAATTCCTGCTTCTGATCAGTTGGTTAAAGTTTGTTAAAAGGCTCAGTTTTCCTGACTTTTGTGATGACATGTCCTCGTCTGAGAAGTGAAGTTTCCACCTGAGTCACAGTTCTTCACATCGGACTGTTTGTTTGGACCTGAGGTGGTTAAAAGTTTCCAGGATTTCACAGGAAAAAAGAAAAGATTGGAAGAAAATCTGAACAAAATCCATCAGAATTTGTGCAGCAGAACCCGAACATCTGGAACAACTAATCTAAACTACGCAGAACTGTTGTTTCAGAGAATTTAGGTGAAGGTCCAGGTACTTTTTATTGTTATTCCCTCCACACACAGAACTCTGAATGTATCTGTAATCTGATTACATTTTTTTAGGCCTCACTGTGAGGAATTAATTCAAA
Organism: Lutjanus erythropterus; assembly: GCF_056507025.1. Lineage (NCBI taxonomy): Eukaryota > Metazoa > Chordata > Actinopteri > Lutjaniformes > Lutjanidae > Lutjanus > Lutjanus erythropterus. The sequence continues at coordinate 31,580,814 of NC_139337.1, forward strand.
CTGAAGGATTTATTACTTTTCTTTGCTATTATTGCTCCAAATGAATTGAATTTGGGGCTTAAACATACTCAAAAACTTACCAAACTTGGCACATACATCAGGTGTGGTGAAAACACAGACACATAAAAACGTCTCATCACCTAAACCCAAGAGGAAGTCGGCCTTTTTTAATTTCGTGGTCCATTTTGGTGTTTTCCACATTTAATGAACTCCTCCTACAGAATTCATCATAACCATTTCAAAATCAGTGTGTGCCATCTGGACTAGTTTGTGATCAAAAGTGAATAAAATATTTAGCTAGCGCCACAAGTGAGAGGAGTAATATGTGTTTCTGATTTTCAAGTGAACTGTCCCTTTAATTGCACATCTACAAGTATCTTTTCAAGGTTGGAACGGTGAACCGACAGATTTCAACCTTTGGTTTCAGACTGAGGGAGGAAGTTACAGAACTGGGACATATTTAGATTAGTGCAAAAGAAAAATCTGCTACTTAAAAACAAAGAAACATGAGATGGAAACTGTTCACGTTGATCAAAAAAGTTTGTCCTGAGTTTAAATATGTGACTTCATCCACAGGACACTTCTGTAAAATCTGATTTGCTGATAAAACTGTGATTTGATTGTTTTGAGCTGAAGGCGTGTCGAGCTCCAGTTTAAACTGTGTCGCAGGTTATCAGTGAATCACAAAGTGCAGCTCAGCCACACCGACTCTGAACACGTCACAGAAAGATCTGAAACAATAAACCCACCAGAAATAATCAATCCAGAAATCAGCAGTTTAATGAACAACAGTTTAAACTGGAAGGTTGTTTCCAAAAAACATTCAGATGTTCCATAAAAATAGAGTAAAACTGGATCATATCCTCTCTGTCTCTGCCAGATTAACTCATAAAAATCATCTTTCTGTTTCTTTTTGTGGAATATTCTGTTTGTCATATGTTCATGTGATGAAACTAAAAAATAAAACAAAATAAAACACTAAAAAACAAAGTAAATAAAGACAGTCGATTCTCACTGACTCAGATGGACAGAAACAGAGAAATGCTGCCGTCTAGTGTTCAAACATCTTCATCACCAGTTTTCAGTCACTGACTTTGACACATTTTGTTGCTTTTGAGAGAAAAAAAAACTCAAAATCAGCTTTTTCCTTCAGAGTTTCAGGCAGCAGACAAAGATGTTTCATTTTCTGACATTTCATGGATCAAAAAACTAATCGATTAGTGGAAAAATTATTGCCAGATTGATCACTTATTGAAAAGTAGGTTTTATCTTTACACACTAATAATAACATATATAAATGATGTGCGTGGTTTATAAAACAATTAACATATGAAATAAACTGACCAAAACAAAAAGTTTAACCACATGATAGTGTGATATAAAGTATTTATCAATTCTCTCCCAGCAGGTGTTTTGAAAGCAGAAGTTTAATCAAACCAAAACCTGTTTGATTATGATTCATTTTTATCTTTTTCTTTATTTGTTCAGAACCGTTTAAACTGTTTCCACCTCACATGATGTCCTCGTTTTGTCACTTTAATAAAGAATAAAGCTGCCAGGAACAAAAATTACACCTGAGCCCAGAAAACTGTTCAAATCTTTAGTTATAATCATTCAAAAGAAAACAATTATAGAAGAGTTCAGGGAGGGAAATGCACAAACAAATACAAGAAATAAAACTAAAATACAGTTTATGTACATTTACTGATATTTTTCCAATAAAGTCTACATCTGCCTGTAAATAATAATTGTTTTTTTTTATATTAAACATTTTTTATGGTCACCAGACAATAAGTTTTGTCTCTAAGTGATGTATTTAAAGTTATGACTCTATGAATATACAGATTTTAGGTGTTTTTTGTTGTTATTGAGATATAAAATCAACAGTTGGAGGATAAAAGTGTCTCTGAGGATCAAAACAAGGATCACACTGTTATGTAACGCAGCAGCAGCAGCGTCCTCGTGGCTGCAGCCTGTGCGTCACAAGGTGTCAGGTAAACAAACACGTGACATCATCACCTCATCATCGTGACATCATGCTGGTTTTGTCCAGCAGACGTCTCCTTGCATGGAGATAAAACTCAGGGCAGTTTAACTCTTTCATCACTTCACATGACACTGACATGTCACGTCTTCAGTCTCTTCACAGCACAAACATTTACATCTGCACTAATTATTTATTATTTATTCATAATTATTTAACATCTTTTTATTTCAAGAGCGCAGCATGTGATCATACAGTCATAACAAAGTAATTATATGAGTTAAGTTTAAAGTAATTTTACATTTAAATTTAGTGAAATATTTTCATAGTCAAACACTGGACAGATGTTGTAAAATGTGTTAAAGTTGCTGCTGTGATAATGATGTGATAATAATCTTGTATGCTAGCTAGCAACGCCTCTATTAGCATAGTTTGTTCATGCTGATTTTTAATCAATAAAACCTTTAAAATCTGATGTTGTTGTTGTTGTTGTTGTTGTTGTTGTTGTTGTTGTTGAAATGTTCTGCTGAGATGAAATGATTCCGCTGCTGCTCCACAGGCAGACAGAGGATCAAACTGAGCATGTGCAGACTAAGTGTCATCACTGTAGCTCGTTTCTGATTGGAGGAATTGAGTTTGTTACAGTTGCCCCATGTTACTATTGTCCTCAGTCTCCCCTATGAATAATCTAATAACGTCACAGGAAATATTTTACTGCACAACTTGTACTTTTACTTAACTGTGACTTTGAATATAGGATGAAGTATTTTTACAGTTTTATTTGTACTTTTTAAATAGTTTGACCTCTGATCATTAATGTCGTTCAGTAATTTGATTTATGAGTTCACTGAGTTTAATTATAGAACATTGTTTGCGTGTGGAGCTCCTGCTGTTGTTGTTTTGAAGACATGAGTATGTAGACTGCGTGGCTGCACGCGCACAGGGGAAAGCTGACGTTTCTTACGTGACAGTGCGCGTGTCTCTGTGTCAGCTGCAGTCTGCATGCGCTTTGCTGACAGCACGTTGTCCCGTGGAGGAGGGGGGGCGGGAGTTTCTACTCTATACAAGCTGCCCCGCAGAGGGAGTCCCGCGGACTGCTGCCGGGGGCAGAGCAGAGATGTCCGGCTCACAGCTCCACTTCCCCTCCATGGGAGAGTCGCCCTGTCCGGGGGAGTCTGTGGAGAACGGCCTGGAGGAGGAGGAGGAGGAGGAGGATGATGATGAAGGAGATCTGGACGATGAGGTGGACGCTTCTCATTTGGAGAAATTCATGAGAGACCGTCGGAGAGCCAGGTCCCTGCCCGCCTACCCGGCCGCGCTCCTGGACGGGGTGACCGAGAGTAACGGGAGGAAGCGGGTGAAGTTTGCCGACTCCATGGGCCTGACGCTGGCCAGCGTGAAGCACTTCAGCTCACTGGAGGAGCCGCAGATCCCCAGCAAGGTTCTGTCCAGACACAAGAGCTTCCCGCCGCCGCACCAGGAGCTCCTGAACGACCTGTGCCACAGCTTCAGGTCCGGCCTGGACCTGGACACGGACCGCCTGGTCTCCTGCTTCCCGGAGCCCCGCGAGACGGAGCGGAGAGTCCAGCGGCTCCGCGTGTGTCTGGAGAAGGTCTCCATCACGCAGTTCGATGTGCGGGGGCAGATCCGGGTCTCCACCGGCTGCGCCGACAAAGAGGTCGGGGTGAGGTACACCTTCAACGACTGGCTGTCCTACGTGGACGCGCAGGCTCTGCCCGTGGACGCGGACCAACCGGGCTTCGAGGGGGAGCGCTACAGCTTCACCGTGTACACGCCGCCCATCATGGACCCCAGCTCGGCCGTGCACTTCGCCGTGTACCTGAAGAACCAGGAGGGGGAGTTCTGGGACAACAACGAAGGGCAGAACTACACCCTCAGGTACAGCTGCATGCCCAGCACCGCGCCCTTTGTCAGCGCGGCATTCCACGCCATCTGACTGCTGCGAAAAACCTACAGATCTGTGCATAAAAGCGCATTTAGATCTATGCGTAAAGCTGTGGATCTGTGCGTAAAACCTATAGATCTGTGCGTAAAAGTTATAAATCTGTGCGTAAAAGCTAGAGCTGTGCGCAAAAGCTGTAGATCTGTGCGTAAAATCTACAGATCTATGCGTAAAAGCTATAAATCTGTGCGTAAAAGCCAAAGATCTGTGTGTAAAAGCTATCAGTCTGTGCGCAAAACATAGATGTGTGCCTGAAAAGCTCTCCATCCTTCTGCTGACAGAAAAGAAAAGCTGCTAAGTAGAAACATCATGTGTGTGGAGTCTGGCTGAGATCAGAGATTGTGTCCCAGACATAAGATCCAGATGCACCTCATGCTTTAATTTCCTCCCTGAATGATTCTCTTGTGACTTTTTCTACTCCCAGTGTAAAACAGCTTCTCAGCTGAAGCTCACAAATGAGTTCTTGAGAACATCACAGCTGACATTTATGGGCATTTTTCTGAACCTCCACTTGGACACAGAAACAACGGACTAATTCTCTGTTTCCGCTTTAAGGAAAATGTGCATCAACCTTCTGGACGTTTTGGACCTGTTGTCTCTGTCTCACTGCTGCTCTCCAAAAGGAAAAAATAAAAATCTGTGTGCTTTCTTCACCAAGAACAAGTTCAGTTCTGTAATTAAGTATAATCAACAGCACAAAGCTGCTCAGGTGAGAATCACTGGGACAAACGACCTCCTGTATGATGCTTATACCAAACTAAAGTTTCTTTCCTGTGCTGTTTTTTCTTTTTTTTTTGACTTTTCAAAAACCCTGCAGTCATGACAACAGAAACATCTCTATGTTGATGAAACACTAAATAAGATTTAAAGTGGCTTTTAAGTTTTGGCCTGTAAACCTGCCAACAAAACACTGCTGTTATCTCACCTCTTTCATTTTTCACACAGCTTTAAAGCACCGTGAAATTCTCACTTCACATTTGTTTCCTGTGGAAGAACACTGCTGCCACAACAGAAAAAGAAAAACAGATCAGTATCATGTAACGTAAAAAGTTTATCACTATAACAAGATGTTTTTCACGTGATTACAATATAAAATCCTACCACATTATAAAAAGGAAATGTTCTTCTTTATATTATAGAAATATTTTATATTTGTTTATATTTTAATGTTTATGTTTACATTTTATTTTATATTTGTTTATATTATATAAATGTATTGTTTAGAACTGAAATATTTCATGTTGTAACTTATTGTTATTACATAAATGTTTCAAGTCATAATGTAATAACTGATGTGATAACTTTATAATCTCTTTATAAAGTCATGTTATAAAAATATAAGTTATCATGTTATGATGAAGAACATTTTGATTTTACTGTAATAACATGAAAATATCTTGTTATAACTTTTTCATGTTATAACCTGACACAGATCCATTTCTCTTTTTCTGATGTGGCATCAATTCACTTTTGTTAGTTGTGCTAAGTGCTAACATGCTACGTTCTACCCGTGTGCTAACACTTGATATCACATTAACATGCAAATGCAATAATTAGCAATAAATGCTATCAATACTGCCAGAAGCTTTACTCATGCTAACATGCTGTGAGAGCCATGATCCATGTTATTATTAGCATGTCGCCAATAAGTTTTAACATTTGAGCACAAGAACAAATGCTATCATGTTAAGATGCTAATGCCAATGTTAGCATCTTGTTCTCTGTTTGATTTACTGAATAAAAGGTTGCAGCTGTAACTCAAAACATATCCAGATGTGAATTTTCTGCCACTGTTTACGGTCTGATTATGTTTGTTAATTTAATGTTGACCAGGCTGAAGCAAACATTTCTACTTTATTTGAGATCATTCAGATCCTCGTCCCCACAGCAGTCTGTCCCCCGTCAGTCTGTCTCCGTACCTGTCCATCATCTTTACATGACGGCCAAAGTTCACAAGTCCAGCGCCTCTGAAAATAGTCCTGTTGACAAACCTGACGACATCTGTTTGGTGTGTCAACACTGACACGGAGGTTCAAAGTGACGAAGGAATATTTCAGGTAAATCTCAAAAACCTCTCCGGCCTCAAACTGCAGCTGTCAGACATCATTTTCCAAATCAAACAACTTGAGAAATCAGGTTCTCTTCATCAGTTTGATACGACACAGGGCTCTAAATACTACAACACCCATGAGTCTTAGCTGCATGCTATGGGAGAGAGGCCAATCAGAGGTGTGAAACAGATGCAGTTGTGAACAAAACACATCACCATCAGAAACTGATGCAGAATCCAAAGTGAACTAAAATCAGTTTTCTCAACTGGTGCCCTCTGTTCCGAAACCCCGAGTCCCAAAAACACACACTCTCACTGGAATATTTTACCCTTAATATGTGAAGACATGTCCTTTGTCTGCGTTGTCAGGTGACGTTTGTCGTGGTATCAATAATAAACACAGTTTGGTTTAGGCACCAAAAGTACTTTGTTAGATTTATGAAAATAAGTATTTCTGTTCCATCAGGTATGTAAAGTATCTGACTGAAGTGACATATTTTAAATGAGTCACACTGAGCTCATAGTTTCAGAGCAATCAGTGTTTCTTTTCAGGTTTTTGGACTGTTGGGAAAACAAAGTAGTTGTAGAATCCAAAGTGAAACAAAATCACTTCCCTCCACTGGAGCCTATTGGTCCAATGGTCCATTGTTGCGAAAACCAAATAGCTTCAGGTTAAACTTAAAAAAATGTGTCATGCTAACATGCTAATCCATCCTCCCAGAAGGCAGAGTGAGCAGTAGGTCAGAATCAGGTCAGAAGTCCTCGTGGTGAATGTAGGACTCGTGCAGATCACATGCGCGACTCTGCAGAAACTCAGTGTAGCATCGTGTGTGTTTGTCTGATCAAACATTCATCAATGATTGAGCAAATGTGATCTTCTACACCTGTGTGTGTGTGTGTGTGTGTGTGTGTGTGTAAGTGGGTCAGTGTGCTCGTCCTTAAACCAACAGATGGGTCTATTATTAGCAGCTGCTGGTACCTCGTGGGTCGGTCACCTCCTTCACCTTCACCCCCCAACACCAAACCAAACGCACCTCTGAGCTCACCTTCTCCACTGGTACGCCCAGGTAGTGTGTGTGTGTGTGTGTGTGTGTTTCATCGTCCGGACACAAACACTGGTGTTACACTGTATGCTAACATTAGCCACGAGGCATGCTAATGCTAGCAATTTGTCAAATTTAGCATTACCATTTTAACACCTGAAAAAATGTGAATATTAGCAGTAAATGCTGTCCATCGTGACACTGTCAAAAACTGTACTTAATGCTAACATGCTACGTTAGCCTAAACTTCCAGCAGCCTGAGCTGCTTTTTTTTTTTTTACCAAAAACAAAGAGAGGAGTTTGAATCTTTTGAGTCTTAAATTGAAGTTTTTCACAACAAAGATGAATCTGGAGCGTCTTCATGAGTCTGTCTTCTGTTTGAGTCAAACTTTATTTAAACAGTTTTAATTTGACACATTACAGCTCTGTGTTTTTGTGGTCTGAGATTTCTGAGGTCTCTCTGTGTGACGGCATCACATTCGGACTGCTGTAAAGAAAATTTAAACACTGAGATTTCTCACATTTAAACAAACCGACGAATGAAAAATGTGTCTGTGTGAGTCAGTTTACACATCTATATTCCGATATACATCAGAAAATCACATACAGGATGGATAAAATTGTGCGTTTTAATACAAAAATAACACTAGAAAGAAAAGAAAGACTCAGGAGTGCACCGATGATTGATTATTGATGATCAGTTCTGCTCTTTGTGTTCAGCTTCCAGCAGTCTGAGCTGTTTTTATTAGAGCTGCACACGTACAGTCATGTGACAAAGATGGGACAGCCAATGAAAACCTGTCTTTTTCAAAATATCTGATCTTCATTTCAACAATATTGAGAGTTCCTTTCCAAAATGATTGTGTGGTTTTTCTCAGCATTTTGTTTCCTATTAGTATCAAACAGTGACACAAATTAATTTATATACTAACAGGATATTTAATCATAATGAGAAGCTGTGGGGGAAAACTCATCTTTTCTTCAGCAGGAATTGATCTTGAAGTAAATAAAAAAAAGTTACTGACAAAGTGAAAATGTCATTATTTTGGTTCAACTACATTATCTTTATTTATATATACTGTTTCAGAAAAGAGCAAATGTCAATTTTTCTTAGAAAATAATCAATATTTCGTGTTTGATGTCTTAATTTTCAGATATGTATTTTCATGTATTATTACGTTCCTGTGTCACTTAAAAGCACATTAACAGTGAAAATGATGGAAATATTGGTTGAGAAAACCATTTTTCTTTAATGGAAATGTGAACATTTATAATTCTGAGCACCACCATGTGACAGAGCAGCCACTAAAGCTGCGTTTCCACTGGACGGTGCGGCTCGACTTCACTCGACCATTGATGTAAATAAAGATGGCCGCTGCGTCTCCTCGTCCTCCCTCTGTACAAAAATTCCACATACGAGCTCAGCTGTTAATCATATCGTGAAAACCCCTTTTTGTATCATCGAATTATATATATGATACGAATAAGCATCAGTGTGATAAGAATCACCTAAAATGACAGAAATAATTTAAAAAGACGGGGCGAGGTTTATGACCTATACTGCAGCCAGTCACCAGGGGGCGATCCAGATGTTTTGGTTTCACTTTTGGGCAGCTGTTGTCCATCTTTATATATCAGTGGACTCGATTGGTGTCTGGTAGAGTTTTGTTATCACCTCCATCAAAGATCCAACAGAGTCGAGCTGAGACTAAACTAAACGCTGCAGACAAACATGCGCAGCACAAAATCTGGCGTTTTTTTTTTTTTTAACAGCCAAGCTACCGTCAGACTTTTTTTTTTTAAATGTGCACAGTGTGGATGAGAGTGAGCGAGCCGTAGAGGCCGACGGTGAATGTCTGCTGAGCAGTGAAGCTGTCAGTCTGGCAGTAAATGTACAGTTTTGAATAAAGGCCTCAGCTGTGTGTTTATTTCCTAACTGCTGGAAGAGCGTTGCTATGACAACCAGCTCTGCCTACACTGATGGAAAGAAGCAGACGCACCAAACGTGAGTCGAGACATGTTATATAGTCAAAATACAGCTTTAAGGCATTTTTATTTTGATAATTTTATTTTTGACGTCATATTTTGTGGTTATTACTCCCACTTTTGTCCACAGGGGGGCTCCAAAAACAACAGCTCCTCGTAGGAGCTTCAAGTATTTTCATTATTTATACAAAACTTTACTTATCTCCTCATAATCAGTCTTAAACAATAATCTATGTACTAAACTGGAACATCATTTTAAATGCTGAAACGGAAACATTAGAGATGAATAATTCAACTGAACTTTTTCTGTCGTCTCTAAATGAAACAGCCTGAGAAGTAAAAGAACTCTTTGGTTTTAGTAACTTCTTCAAATAAAACTGACAAAACTTCTAAAACTCTCAGTTCTTTCATGCAAATATCTGTTAGATTCTTCTGAAAATCGTTTGGTTTTGACAGTTCAGAGTTTAAATGGTCACAGCTCAAAAATCAGACTCAGAAAGTGAAGTGAAGCAGAAATAGTTTGCTTGTTACTGATCAGCGATCAGTTTATCTGAGTGATCAAAAATCTGATCGGTGCATCCATGTAAATAAAAAACAAACAAAACAATTGAAAGTCTAAATTCCAGACAAACGTCAGGCACCTCCCAGCTCTACTCTGTCCTACATCTCCCACAATGCATTTCACACCTCCATCTCCACCCAGGGTCTGAAACAGAAACAGTGTTTGAGTCAAACAGGAAGCAGGTCGGACGCTGTTGTTGTTGTTGGTGGTGGTGTTGATGATGATGTCAGGGCAGTGATTGGCTCTGGTCTCTGATGTCACATCCTGTCGTTTGCTGGGACAGTGCTCCTCCTCCTCCTCCTCCTCCAGCAGAGCGTTACTCCTCCACCACGGTCTTCTGGGTCTCAAACATCTTCCCGATGGTGACCTGAACAGAAACAGAGATGAAGATTCACTCGACTGAACCGGTTTCTCAGGTGTTTAACACCTGTTCAGTTGTTGTTGGAAATGTTGGAATGAAGGACGTCCTGCTGTCTCAGGGACGATAAAACCAGCTCCTGGGACCAGAGGTGGGAAGTAACTAAGTACAAATACTTTGTTACTGTACTTAAGTAGAGTTTTGTATTATGTTTCTGATAACTTGTTACGTTTAAACACAAATATCTGAACTTTCTCCTCCTCACATTTTCTAAACAGACTCAACCTGAATGGATGAAACAATAAGATACAAAAAAGACAACTGACTTTAGGATCATTAGAGGACACCACACAGGACAGACGGGACGAGACGGAAAATTACGTAAAATACGTAATAATCCAAAAATGACGGAAGACCAAAAAGACATAACAAGACCAAAACTTATGTAAAAGATGAGACCAAACTGGACGAAAAAGACATAAGACCAACAATGCCTTGATGTAACAAGACAAAAACCTACATAAAAGACATAACAAGATGAAAATTTGTAAAAAAGTAACAAAATTAATGACTTGAGACAAAAAATAAAAAAAAACTAATGATGAAAAAGACATAACACCAAAAATGACTTAGAGAAAAAGACATAATGAGACCAAAGACACCACATGGTCCTGTCCCAAACGAAAGACTGTCTGTTTACAAAAAACAATAAAGTTCATCAGTTTGAACATTAAAAATCTTTAATCTTCGTCCTGTGTTCAGTTGAGTAGTTTTTGCAAATCATTACATTCTTTCTCAGCAGGTTATATGAATTTGTTTTTTAAAAAAAGAAAAATGTAAAATGATCTGTTATCTTATTGGTATCAGCTGATAACAACTCTGATAGTCAGAACATGTGTGACAGAGCGCCGTGATGCTGAACAGATGTCCACATCAGATCCTGAGGGTGGCGCTACAGGACAGATGTGTGTGTTTGGTGTCCAGAGGGCCTCGTCTCTGTGTTCTGTCAATATTATCCAGCTGAACTCTGTTGTCAAAGAGGAGAGCCAATTATGGTCGAGTGTGATGCAGCTGCTGTACTGTATGTACAAACTGTGTGTGTGTGTGTGTGTGTGTGTGTGTGTGTGTGTGTGTGTGTGTGCGTGTGTGTGTGTGTGTGCGTGCGTGCGTGCGTGCGTGCGTGTGTGTGTGTAGGGGCCACAGTTCACAATTGATTTTCTCATGTTTCGGTACAAAGACACCACGGGCTCATCTACAGAACATGACCAAATATGACACTGACACAGAGACAGAGACAGAGACAGATGTTCTGGACATGCAGTTGTTGTACCTCGGTGTGTCTCTCTGGACACACAGTTCACTTGTTGTCTCAGAACATCAGCTGATCCGTCTCACCAGCTGTTTCAGAACACCGAGCTCCATTAAAAAAAACATTATCTGCACACGTTTAGGAACAAGTCCATCACTTTGAAGGTTTCCCATCAAGAAAGTCTGTCAGACAGTGAGGTAAATTGGTGAAAATATTCTGAATATAGTTTACACCTTAACTGATGCTGACTCTTATTTTTTTTTAGGTGTTATAAATCCACGTTGCTGCTGATCCTGTCCACAGCAGCCCTCCTGCTGCTTCTCCAAACCGGGGACGTGTGACTGTGGATAAATACCTCACATCACAATAAAACCACACTTTACAAAAAAGGAACTATCCCTTTAATATTTTTACATCCTCACAGGTATTTGAAAAAATGTTTTTCTTAGAGATATTTTCAGTGGAACCACAAAGAGGCACCAGAGTCCAACTGCAAACACATTTATTTAGTTGTTCAAACGCTTTGATTTGTCTGTAGCTCTTTTTATGTCAAACACTTGAAGCTGCATTTGATGTAATATAAATACATTTAATTTGTCTTATTTTGACAGATCAGACAGCAACTGATGCAACGAAGAAGAGGTGTGAAATGTTTCTGCAAAGTTGAGATTTCTACCAAGAATAAATTATAACTTACATAAATGATAATTAAGGCAACTGTCATAAACACACTGCAGTGTGTAGATTAATGTGTACAGTTGTTCGATGTAGATTTTGTATTCGTCTCTAAATGTGTGGTCATATCCCTGCAGAGCCACCAGGGGGCAGAACCCGTCCACAGATAGCAGTTTCTCCACCAACACGTCTGTCCTCATCAATTATTCTGCCGTCAACAGTCTCACTCACTCTCTCTCTCTCCTCACTATCAGAGCAGACCCTCTCTCGGCCGTTCGGAGGCCCCCTGAGTGTGTGACGTCCTGATTGGCTGGAGTGTGGCGTAGGTGGGAGGGGGGTGGTGGTGAGGCGGCCGGGTGTGTGAGCCAATCAGCTGGCGGGAGGCTTGGCTCTCATGTAAATTGTTGCGGCTGTGGCTCCTAACAAAGGGATGGCCTCTCTACCTCTCCACATATCTGTCTGCTCTGCTTCCTCTCCATCTTTCTCTCCATCACTTTGTTTTTTATCTCTTTACATTTGTTTCTCTCTCCGTCTTAATCCAGCGGACGTCTCTTTTCAGTCTGTTAACAGAGACGACACATCATGAATAATTAAAGAGCAGCTCTAAATATAAACCATCAGCCGTTCATAACAGGAGTCTTTCACTCTGATTATTCACTTACAACATGGAGACACAAACAGCAGGTCTGCATTTAATGAGAGCAAGGCATGCTGGGATGTTAACGTGTTTGTTTGCTGTCCCTGTCAGCGTCTCTCTCTACAGTATGTCAGGAGCAGGGCAAGAAGGGTGGCCAGTGGTGGCACTGGCCCAGGGCCCCCCTAACTACAGCCTCTATCTGAAGAGACTGTTAACATTTACTGTTGGACGATCAACCAACCAAAAAGAGACACAAAAAGAGACTACAAAGAGACGCAAAGCAACAACAAAGAGATGCTAAATCTTTACAAAGAGAAGTAAAACAACTACAAAAAGATCCTAAAACTACAACGCACAAAAACACTACAAAGAGACACAAAACTACAAGAGATGCAAAACGACGACACTCAAAGTGACTACAAAAAGGCAAAACAACTAGAATGACACACAAAATGACTACAAAGTGAATCTAAACAACTACAAAGATACCGACAATGACCAGAGATAGACGTAAAACAACTGTGAAGACATGTGAAACTACAGAGATTCAAAACAAATAACAAAGAGATGCAAAATGTCTACAAAAAATGCAAAACAACTAAAAAAGATGCAAAATGGCTACAAAGACTGAACGCAAATACAGATGATGCTGACATTTGTATAATAAAATGATTCTCCTGAAATGTTTCTGACCTGATCAGCTGTAATCTCCACCTGCAATCATTTACAGTAGAAGCAGTCGCACTGATGAGCTCAGTGACTTTGAAAGTGGCGCGGCCTTTAGGACGCCATCTTTCCAGGAAGTCAGTTTGTTAAATCAGATTTAGATTAGATTTGCACTGATCAACTTTGACTCCTGTTATTGAGAAGTTGTCCTCCGTTCAAACACTTACAACCCACCTAACTACCACGATCCAAAACGACCTGGGAAATAACGTGAGCACAAGACCCGTTGGTCAGGTCGTCACCATGAGCAACGCCAAGAAGAAATAGTTCTCCATCTCACAGCTCTGGAACGGCTTCGGTTCCACCATCATCTATAAATGATTATCTCATAAAGGCGGCTGCACAGTAACATAAACATCTTGTTATTTGACTATATAACAGTTTTTGGTTTGGATTCAAAAGCCACATATGTAATTACACTTGGCACGCAGTGAAGCCTCATGGGAGTTCCCTCCTACATAAAGACAATCACAGTGATCAGCGTTCTAATGGAGAGCTAAACTTAGCCTGCGTCGTATATCATCATATCAGCATCACGCCCGCTCACACAGAACAAGTAGGAGCAGTATGGAAACCATGAACACACACACACACACACACACACACACACACACACACACACACACACACACACACACACACACACACACACACACACAGTTCTCTCCCTGCTGAGTCGTGACTGACTGACCTTCAGTCTTACTCCCACCAGGCAGGAGGTGTAAGATTAACATAAGACTGCTGCACTCAATCCTACTGACGACGCAGACTGAAGATCCGGATGACAAGTCTGAAATATTACAGCTGTTCTTCTGGCGGCGTCACTGCAGTCCAAACATGTCCTCTAAACTTAATCTAAACACCCAGTCTGACACACAAATCTGTTTTAAAAAAAAGGACGATGTTCCAACACTTCCTGGACGTCTGTCGGGTCATAATGCTGCCACAGCCATAAATATAAACACAAGCATTTCAAAACGATTAATAATTCAAAAAAAGTTAATAAATCCTGAATAACAGAAACAAATGTAACTAAAATGAAAGAAGTCTCAGTCTGTCCTTCGATTTTCTCACGAACGGTTCATGTGATGGACTTCACACCTGGCCGGTGTGTTGCCAAAGGAAGTGCGTCCTGACATCTACTGGACATATTTATGTGTGACCACCACCAAAAGTGCACCAGGGCTCAACAATAAGTCTTGCCTGTTTGCCCGGAGCAAATAAAACTGCATGTCCAGGGAGTAAATTTGGCAACTTACTTGCTCGAACAGGCAATTGATTAAAAGGCAGTGCGCTCCACCTGTTTTCACGTTCAGACCGATTTTTCAATTGATAAGATTATGACTGTATTTTTTTGGTTCACTCTTCAAAAGCAGAATACAGGAACCTCCAAATACGGTCAAAGGTCAAATCAGAGGTCAGGATTAATATGTAGAAATAATAATACCCAATTATTTTGTCTCAATATCAAGAAAACTAATTTTTCTCAGTCCTGCACTCTGAGAAAGTTCCTGCTTGTGTCCTGTGTCGGGCGGAGCAGAGCGGTTCAGACTGGTGTCAGAAATGAAACCGTTGTTCACTTGTGAAGTTGGCGTGTAGGCGGAAGTCTTTTCATTAACACTGTTCTCCAGTAGCCTCACACCCCTGTGTGCTGTGACTTTAATTACAAACTGTCTAATTAATGAAAACCAACCAGAACTGAGAGGTCTCGCGCCGATCTAAAAGTCTAGTAGGTCTGGATTTGAAACTTCGGCACTTTTTTTTTTTTTTTTTTTGGTGCAAACTGGAATATGGAGTCACAGTAGTGAGAATTAATGACTGTTGAGTATCGAAATCTTTCCCAGTTTTAAACTACGTCCAGTCGTCAGTTCAGCAGGTCGACTTCATGCAGCAGAAAGAAGACGATGCAGATAAATGTCTCTGCAGTCCTAAACACAGAAGAACTGTGAGTCACTGCAGGTCACAGAGGTTTTATCTGCAAAAGAGGCGACAAGAGAAATCTCAACAAGGCACCTGTGGACCTGTGCATGATGATGATGATGATGATGATGATGACTCAACATTTGGGCATTTTGGAATCATGATGAGAGGTACTGAGAGACAGGAAGCCACTTTTAGGACAGAGAGGATCCTGTAGACTGTCCAAACGTGGCACAGAGTCTTCCTCAGGTGTATCTGGATCTTTTACTTTGATCAACTAATTATTTGAGCTCTTGCTGAAAAGCATTCTGATTCATTAAACTTAAGTACAAGAGGGAAGATGTGAGGATCTTGGGTCTATTTAGCCTTTAAAGTTTCTCTCCTAGCATTGATTAAAACACTCAAAACTCAGCTCTGCTCAGCAAAATTATAGATTAAAGTCTTTCCATTAAATAAAAAACCTAACGGTTTAAAGCTCCAGCGTACCTGCTCAAACTTGTTTTCTGTTTTTCTAGCTACTTTACGCTACACAATACCAAGTCATAACTTACACTGTGAATGCAAACATCGTCCTTACTTAAATTAAATTGTACCTTTAACTTAATTTATGCTAGTCTTTTAATTTTTCTTGTTTACACTGAGTTTCCAGAACTTTTTGGCATCATACTCGCTTCAGTCTATAATATTTACTTGTTTCCTACAGTTAAATTCTTTTACTTAGTTTTCTCAGAGGTGCAACGGATTACAAAATTCACGGTTTGGATTCCAGGATGACGTCCTCAAATGTTTAGACTCCCACTCTTCCTCATTTTCCTCTCCTAATTAATTAATTAATTAATCCTGTCACAATCTTGTCAATTGAAAATTAGGTCTAAACATGTGGAGGATGTCCATGCGCTCCACATGTATGGACCTATTTTTCAACTACTGATCAATCTGGCAATCATTTTTTCCAATAATTGATTAGTTGTTTGGTCCATAAAATGTCAGAAATGTTGATCAAAGTCCAAAATGACGTCATAAAATGTCCACAACTCAAAGATATTCTGTTTAATGATAGAGAGGAGTAAAGAAACCAGAAAATATTCACATTTAAGAAGCTGAAATCAAAGATTTTTGACATTGTTTTCTAAAGAAAAGTACTCAAACTGATGAATTGATTATTAAAATAGTTGGCGATTAACTCCTCTACATGACTTCTCAGGAACGAGCGGTCTTCGAGCATATGAAAAACACCACATGGACATGTTAACGAGGTTAAAAACTTGATTTTCACTGGAGGGGGACGTTAAAAAGAACGGATGGCATCTTCACACTGTAAGTGGGCTGGTATTGTTTGCATTAACATGACCAGAAATAATTTGGACGGTGTACTGTGGTCTTTTCACCGTAGGTGGATGGTAAAAACAGTGGAAGTGGAAACTAATTTTAGTGCCAACCGTCCACAGTGGTGTGTAGTTAAAAAAGAAATGCCGCCCTGAACAGCAGGAGACAGTAAAAATCGAAGTTAAAGAGCCGTTGAAAGTGGGAGGAAAGAGATGAAGCGACAGAGGGAAACCTGGAGGTGGCCAGCAGAGCGGCTCAGACAAAAGAAAATGAGATTTTCCTGCGCGAGAGGAAGAAAAGAAGGGAGGAAAGATGAAAAGGACGGAGAGAGGGGCTCTGGCTGTCAAACTGAAATTCATGGAGGCCTTTGAGTGTGGGAGAGAGAGGGAGAGGAGGAGGAGGATGGAGATGGAGAGCAAGGGAAGCAGAAGGATGAGAGGTGCTCAGGTAGATAATAAACTGAGCATAAGGAGCGCTCCACGCCGTTCAGGTCTTTTCATTTATCAGGAGACGAGAGCGAAGCAGCAGGCAGCGGCGACACATTTTACTGTCTGAAGACCGAGTCCTGAAAGTCAGAGCGCAGGAGGAACGAAAAAACAGAGCAGGGGAGGACAAACTCATCTCATCTCATCTCATTCACCTCTTCAGGCTGATACTCATCATTTCAGTAACATGTCAGGAATTATCAACACATTGGTAGTTTGGCAGGAACGGAGCCTCGTGAGGTGAGATGAACATGAAGCTCCGCTGTCTGAATCATCACAACAACACATGAACAACTGGAGACACTTTTTAAACAAGGATCCTCAAAACTGCTGTAAATAAAATAAATAAGTACAAATACTACAATACTCTACTTCAGTACAGTTTTCAGGTATCTGTACTTTACTCTCAAGTATTTATTTTTCTACATCTGAACACAAATATCTGATCTTTCTCCCCCTCACATTTTCTAAACAGAGCAAAGACGTAACAAAAGACGAAACAAGATGAAAATTGTGTAAAAGATGTGATCAGACAATGAAGACAAAGAAGACAAAAAGGATGGAACAAGTAGAAAAAGACATACATAACAGGACAAAAATTGACATAAAAGATGTGTCAAGGAAAAAAAAGACAAAAAAAAAAACTGAAGTGAAACCGACCAGAAGTGAGCAGAGTCAAGTTTCACACACACACCGTCACATGTCAGGAAGGTATGAAAAAGTCTCAAGCCAACACTGACTTGATGAATCAGAATCAATAAAATTCAGATGATACCCAACAATCATCCATATTCATCTGTATCTGTTGTGTTTTCTGCTCATTTTGTTCTGGTTTCTCCTTTAATTTGTCGACTGCCTGCAACTCAGCAACTGATCTTCAGACACATTTGGTAAAATATGATCCTTGACCAGCTTCACCAAAGGACATGAAGAGTGCTGAGGTAGAGAACGGTGCAGTAACACTGTCTGACAGTTCTGTATGTGAACAGAGACACAACAAGAGATGGCAGGGACACAGCATCTCTGTCCTTCAAGACGGACGGACGGACGGACAGTGAGCTGAGCTGAAATAAACGTTGGTTCACTGAGTTTACTCTGTTACTTTCAAATGTCAGATGAGATAAAGAAATAAAACCACTTAAGCAGCTATTTTTAACAAACACACACACACGCACACGCACACACACACACACACACACACACACACACACTCACAGCTCCAGCACGCTAACTCCTCACACATCACCAGGTGAGTGTTTCTGTGGCAACCGTCCAGCCAAAAATAAAAGTGAGAAGATGAAAAGTGAGAAAGACTTTCGAGTGTTATGTGTGTGTGTGTGTGTGTGTGTGTGTGTGTGTGCGTGTGAAATGATGTAAACTTCAGCTGCATCATCGTCAGTGCAGGGCTGAACCCACACACACACACACACACACACACACACACACACACACACACAGTTTGGACCGATCAGGGCCGTGATGAGGCTGAGGAGGAGGGCAGATGGATCAGAGAAAAGGTAGAGAGAAAAGTGAAACCGAGACAATTAACCAAAGCTTTTTGCATCGAGGTGAAACATTTTCGCAGAAACAAAAACTTCACACCTTTCATCTTCGTCTCTCTCTCTCTCTCTCTCTCTCTCTCTCTCTCTCTCTCTCTCTCTCTCTCTCTCTCTCTCTCTCTCTCTCTCTCTCTCTCTCTCGGCCTTTTTAAGAGGTTTATCAGTTTTCACAAACTCATTCGCCTGAAGCTCAAAAACAAAAACAGTTTACTCTGTTCAACTCTTTTCTTCTAAAACCTTTTATTTCTCCGGGGAGGACTGACTCAGCTCCACTCTCCTCGCACAACGCCACGTTTTAATGTCCTGTCACACCGAGAACACAGTCGGCCGCTGTCGGGCCACAGAGGAACCACCTTTGCCTCCAATCAGCCGTGATGGCGGCGAGTTACAGGAAGTGCTCTGATTGGCCGTTCAGAACAGAAATGGAACGAGTTGCCCTTTTAGGGACAGGTCATAGCAGAATTTAAAACAGCTACGTTTCAGGCCGGGATCAGTTTGAAAATGACAGAAAAGATAAAGACAAAAAAAGAGACCATTACAAGACCATAAATTATGCAAAAGATGTAACAAGACGAAAAAGGCAAAAAATTACACAAAAGATATGAGAAGATTTGTCATTGACCCACCCTGGATCCAAACCCGCCCGCCCCGTGGGTTAACTGGGTCGATCGGTACGTCACTAGTTTTTCTTTTGGATGAGCTGTAGTGGGTCTGTTGTTGTCTCACGTGTGTCGTTGTTGTTGTTGTTGTTCAGTGCTAGTTGACCTTCTTCTTCGCCTTCCTCTGATGTTTAACGGCAACACTTATAAGCGTTTATAATCTCCCTGTCCCGTCACGTTTTCAAAAGTTTGACAGACTTTGTACCAAAGTATCGGTTCTTGTGACGTCCCTACCATGATAGACTGAAGACTGGACTTGAAACTTGCTTTGATGAGACTTGACTTGAGATGAAGATTTGCTTTGACAAGACTTGGCACTTGATTTGGATAAATCTCGACAATACTTGACTTTGAATTGACTTGTTCTTGGCTCACACTTTAACTTGGAAACATCTCTGGCAGAGGCTGGGGAAACTAACATTTGCAGTGGAAGCGGCTCATATCTTTGTGTTGCTCTCGCCGTTTATTATAGATGTTCAGAGTTCTACACAGAACGTCTTTAATCTGCTGTTCTACATGACGGATCGCTGCAGGTCACCAGGATTCAGCGCTTTGCTCAAGGACACTTCAGCAGGGCGGGGTAGCATTTTGAAGGACGATGTTTCTGCATCTTGCACATCCCGCTGCTTCATTTCATGCTAATTCGTCCAATTACATGGCTCCGTTCTGATTCCTGCTCTTAACCCCCCTCATCTCCCTCGTTTGTCCTCCCTGCCTCCCTTAATTTGTCCTCTGGTTACCTGCTGAGTGTGAGTGTGTCTCAATGCCAGCCTGCACTGTAAAAATCCTCTCATTTCAATCTTTTCCTCCCTCGTCCTCTGGCTAGCCGCCGCTGCTGCATGTGCGTGATTAACGGTGCAGAGCAGGGCCGTGCTGGTGGAGTATTTCAACGTCCCGGTGAAACGTCCTGTGTGTTTTTCCAAAGTGCCAGAGTCTCCTCCTGGCTTCATCTCCTCATTCATTATTCATGCACGTTCAGGAGCGCTACAGGCCCGTTTACAACACTATGTCTTTCTCTGCATCGCTTTCTTTCCCTCCTCTTGGCATTTACAGTGCAGTCGTCCTCCGCTCTTCTCTTTTTTTACTCTTTCTTCTTCTTTTATTGGTTTTCATAAAGGTAGCACTAAAACATTAATAGTGTCAGTGACATAGGAATCAAACTGATACAACTTCAACTTTCTTAACTGAACAAGAAAGGTTGAAATGAAGGAAACTGGACCTGACTGTCCTTGAAAATGTTTCATCTCAATCCTTCTTTGGTTCTAACCGACCGGTGGGAAGTCCCAGGTACTTAAAGGGACAGTTGACTGCAAAAATCAGTTTTGGAGACGTCTGCTTTTTCTCCAGTTTAATGGAACCAGATGACACTCAGCTTGCGGTGCTCAAAGCTCCAAAAAAGTACATTTTAAAAACTTTAACATCATTGACTCTTTGCAGAAATCATGACCTGGTTACTGAAGATAATCCATGGACTTTGCAGTGAGCAGTTTCATGCGGGAACTAATGTGAGAGGTGCAAAGAAAAAGGTGCAAGACTTGGTGGTAAAGTGGAGCTAGTTGGCAGCACAGTCCTGTAGCTGCCAAGCTAACAGCAAACATGCTAGCTGGCCTAGAACATGCACAATAACTGACAGACAAGACAAAAAGTCAACTCTGAACGTCAGCTTTGACGCCATCATGTCCTTGTCCTGACCTGACAAATGTCATAAAATAACAGATCATGGAGCTTGAAATTGTTTTGTTGTTTTCACATTCGTCTCACAATTATTTAGTTTGTCTGCTGCCTTCAGAGATGATGAAGTACGTCTCCCTGTTAGCCGCTGATAACTCCAGCATGTGCGCGCTGTAGACGCCCTGCCCTCACAATTTTGGACTTTCATGACTCGATTCAGAATCTTCCTCGTGCATCGCGATGCATCTATGAATTGAGTATCTGTCCCACCCCCGAAGGTCACAGATTTACATGCCAAGTTTCACCGATGTTGAACTGTTCACCTCTGCAAACAAACCCGATGACTGTGAGGATTCTATTGATAGTTTTCTGATTAAAATTCATGGTTATAAATGCAGGTCTGTAGGGTTGGGAGGTCCACTTTGTAACCTTGCAAAACTCTTCATGATTTTGGGTAATTTAACTTCAAAATGTTGGATGTTTTTCTATCAGGTCACATACGTACTAAGTGAACATGACCTAAAACGTAGTCCCAACCTCATCTCAAAATATGTCCTTTCCACACAGTCCACAGCTGAAGTTCCTCTTTAGCTGCTGAATGATCTGTTCATCTTGCTTTTATTTCTTTCTCTCCCTCTTTTTCTTCCTTTTCTCCCTCTCTGCTGGTTTCTCCTCATTCTTTCTTTGTCAGCTCAGCAGAGTTTTAAGAATCTTTATTGGCACTGCTCTCAGAAGTCACTGCTGCCAAAGCAATGTATTAGTCCATAACAATCATCTGAGAACAATACAGAATATTGATCTTTACTTCTCTCTCCTCATCTGTTCCCCGGTCGCTCACTTCGCTCCATTTTTCTGACAATAATTTGGTGATGCAGCAGAATTCCCCACAGGGAAAATCATGGTTTTTGGTAAAATGTTAAAGTAGAAATAGGCCCCGTCTTTCTGTAACTCATCACGATGAAGTAAATGTTGGTTGCACAGTGTAATGGTTGGAGAATAATGACACCATCCATGTTTAAGTCTCACTATTCATGAGGAAAGTCTGTCTGCCACAGAGCACAATTTTTCCAGCTAAAATGTTTCTATTACAGACTACATGAACGAACAAATTCACGCTTTCTCCCCCTCCCCTCCCCTCCCCTCCAACACCGACCACAGCTGTAGTTTCTCTTTGAGCGAAGCAGTACAATTACTCAAAATCATTTATTACTATGTAATAGGGATGTGACAGTACCAAAAGATAATGCCCCGATATACGATCCACAATACAATATTTATCATGATATAAAAAAAACACAAAGAAAAATTATAACTTGATAAAATACTGTTACTGAATAATAAATCTCCTGTGAGACTCTGATTCACATGTATCACTGTTCTGGGTGAACTATCCCTTTAAAGTGGCTGTGCTGGGCTGATGAGCCGAGTTGAACAGAGTAAATTAAAGTATTATATTTGCACGAAAAAGGAGCAAAAGAGTCTCTGTAACTGATGGAGGCAACAAGCCTTCATCCCTTTACAAAAATTTGCAAAAAATTTTCTCATTCTGTTCACAGAAAATGACATATTTGCTGTTGCTAAATATAGCACCTCATGCAAGAACATTTTCATATTCTTATCTTAAATTTTTCATACAAAGGCCTGTAACTTCAGATACCTGTGTAAATGATCCACCTGTGTGTATTTGACTGCACATGACTGAGAGTTGTAAATTAGCATAGGTAACGCCCCAATAATACCATATATGGCCGCTCTTCCTGCTCCATATGTCAGGAAGTGTTAATTCATGAAAATGTAATGTGATTTCCAGGAGTAAAGGTTAGTGAAAACGTTTAAAATGTGTTTTTACTTTGTGCAGAAATCGACTCTAAAGTTTTAATCAGTGTTTTCCATCACTGAGAGCCGATCCTGTCTGAAAACAACCCGACTGAAACCAGACGAACAGACACGAGGCTACAATTCACTCTGAAACTGATCACACACATCACACACACACACACACACACACACACACACACACACACACACACACACCAAACACTGCAACAAGAACCTCCCTCTGCTCTCACTGTCGTGTGTGAGCGCCAGACATCTTAAAAAAGGACCAATGGGACGTCTTCGTTTACACACCCCTCAGTCTGTTACTGTTACTGTGTGTGTGTGTGTGTGTGTGTGTGTGTGTGTGTGTGTGTGACCTTGGAAATCTCCTTTACTGAAGTCCCTCCCACCAGCCTTAACGAGCTCGTTTGCCTGTCTCTTGTCTTATTAATTGGCTACAATGATTCAGAAAGCCTCGCCCACTGGTCATGCTCGTGACCAATTAGCTGCCAGAGCTAAAAACCCAGAATCGACCAATCAGAGTGTAGTTAAAACTAATTAAATGTGATTAAGCAGTGAAGTCAACGCCACGCCCAGACAGAAAAGGACAGTAACGAGGAGTCTCTTAGTAAATCTGCAGTTTCTTCACCTTAATATTTTCACTCTGAGCACACGCGCTAATTAGACGGCGAGAAGAGATGAAGGCAAACTGTCCGCACTCATCGTGTGTGTGTGTGTGTGTGTGTGTGGAGTTCCCTCTCCTGCAGCACATACGCTCACTGCTGTGATCTCCCGTTTCAGTCCGTCGCACCGACAGGCAGAGAGAGGAGGAGGGATGGAGGAGAGAAAAGAGGAAGGGAGGGAGAGGAAGAGGAGGAAGAGGAGGGATGGTTATAAATTGCCAAAGCCGTTACGCTTCCATTGTTCTCTCCTCTTTCTCCAATTTCTTCCTCACGTCTCCTTGAATTCCTGATATTTCTCTTCATCCAGAGGGAATCCTGTCCGTCCGTCTGTGTGAATAATTTCTCTGACAAAACCTGAAACATTTCTGCTGATGAAAACTAAAAGGTCCAGTTTCTGTTGACAAAACCAGACGAATGAAGTGAGCGAAGTGAAAACTGTCCTTGCTAATTATCACACAGTTAGCCATGAAATTCTGAACTGCTACCGTACTAACTGATAAAAATACATGCATGACTTCCTTCTGTAGTCGCCGCGGCTGCTTCCTCGGCCGCCTTGTTCAGAAGTTTGTAGCCACGCCTCTTCTGCTATGTCGACAAGCTTGTGACCGCTGAGGGCGAGAAAACTTTTTGGCTGTTTGGAGTTCAACATCCAGGTACTGACAGTGCACTTCGTTTTGCCGTAAATGTCCAAGTGAACACATTTATGCACTCAAAACAGGAAGTGTAAGTACAGAAGGGTGCGAACTGAGACACTTATTCAGAATAACAGCACGAAAAGGAATATGTTGTGCATATAAACATGCATTTATGCAGCAAAATGCAGCTTGTGTGTGTGTGCCCATTTGCACAATGACTGAGTTTTGTGGAACAGAACCATGCAAACTATAAATCTGATGAAAAGGATGCAAACACACATTTCTGTCTTTGTGCACACAAACAGTTTTAGTCATGATTCTGCACAGTTTTATGGATGTGGAATTTCTCTCTTCATGTGTTTGAGGTTTCAGCTGCCTCTTCACACTGTCAACACACTCAGTTTCTTCTCATTAATCGTCTCACTATCGCAGCACTGCAGAGAGGGAGAGGACGACAGAAACACAGAAAAACACTCGGGCGCGCACACATCAATACAGCCAGGCTGAGGAAAATGAGAGGCAGTGATTTTGAGAGAAGTGAATCAATATACTGGTTGGCAATCTGCTGAAGAGGCGAGAGAGAGAGAAGAGAAAAGGAGGAAACGGAGCACGAGAAATTTAGGAGTACAGGAAAAAAACAAGAGAGGGAAAAAATAGTGAAATACAGACAGAGTGAGTCATGAAGAGAAGAGAAGAGAAGAGAGAGAGTCCTTCAGTACGAAGCGATGAAACGACAGACCACTTCAAACTAATGGAGGAGAAGCACTGACGCTGATCCACATGTGGTTGTGTTCCAGCTCCTCACTCATGTTCAGTTAGAAAGCCTCTGTTAGGGTTTTCTTCACACGTGAACCGCTGTGTCACAAAAATGAGATGAACATTTTACTGATGAAAACTAAGACGAGTGAGAAGAACAAAGAATGAAGACTGAAATGTCCAGTTTCTGTCGACGAAAACTAAATAAAATTATGTTGATTAATACCAAACTAAAATGTCCGGTTTCTGTTGATTAAAAACTCTCGTCTCGTTTTCAAAGTCGACAACGACACGTGAAAAACGACATTTTGTTTCTCCTCTACTCCTTTTTCCTGCTTCGTTCCCTTCTCCTCATTTATATTTCTCTCCTCCACCATCTTCCTCCTCCTCCTCCTCCTCTCTGACTGTTTCTCCTCTCTTCTTCTCTCTCCATCCTCCATTTGTTTTCCTCCATCTCTCTGCCTTCCTCCTTTTCCTCCTCTCATTTCCAACTGTTGTCCTTACATCACATTGCCATCTTCAGTCAATGAATTTCATCATGCTGAGTGTGTGTGTGTGTGTGTGTGTGTGTGTGTGTGTGTGTCTGTGTGTGTGGAAGAGGAGGATGGAGTATCATCATTGCATCAGACCCGCATTTCTAAGAATAGAAGGAAAGCGAACAAACAAAACAAAGTACCAGAAAATAACACCATAGAAGAAGGAGACATTACTGTATCCTGTAGCTGTTAAACCTGTGGATGCAGTATAATCTCACTGCTGCAGGACTGTATGGATGAACAGTTCATCTCTAAAATCTACTTTTTCTATTGACAAACCACCGATCAGCTCAGCAAATCACAAGCTGCAGCGTCCACAGTTACAACAGACACAATAAACGATTTTGAATTTTGAATTTGCAAACATCCTTACGCAGACAGGAAGTCAGAATGACACACCGCAGAGCGCACAGAAATGTTTGAAACTTCATTTGCAGCTTTGCTTTCCTCTAATAAAACAAGCAGTAATAATTTGAATTCTACCTCTAATCAAGATGATGAAGTTTGTCGACATTCAACAAGTACAGCACCCAGGATTTAATGGCCTGCCGATAGCTGGGACTCATGGGAGATGTTGTTGATTGCCAATTAAATTGGTGTTTCAGCTCGTTAAAGTTTCTCATTACAACCAAAAACTTTCTCTCACTCCTCCAGGTTTGTTTGTTTTTGTAAAACACAGTTAAAGTTTCTTCCATATGTCTCACACACTGTTTCTCCTAAGTTGTCATCAGTGTTTGTGATTGGTGGATTCTCTCAGGTGTGATATTTTAAAGCTCTATGACGGGAGAATCGGTACTTTTTGTGACTTGGTACGCCTTCAGTTTTGGAGTGACACAGAAAAATGAGACTAAAAGTTTACTGATGAAAGATGAGGAGGAACAAAGAACGAAGAGTAAAATATCTACTTTCTGTTGACAAACAGCCAAAAATATCTAATTTCTTTTGACAAACCCTCAACCAAAATGCTTAGATTGTTGACAAAAACTATACAAAAATGTAGTTTCTGTTGCTGAAAACTACGTTTCAGCAACTGAATAATTATTATCAGGCCTCTAAGAGGATCTTCTTTCTCTACAAGAAATAAGATTCAGGAAGAAAAAGTGGAGGTTTCTAATTTCTTTTTTTGCAGTTTATCAGTCTACACTTACAAACCACAGGTGATTCGATCCTCAAACGTACAGCGACACGAGCAAAGGTCTTCAAATGACAAGCTACTGTAAGAAAACTCCAGCAGTGACTCGGAGATGATTCATGCATTTGTTGTGCATTTTTGACCCCTCTTAAAAAAAAACTTGATCTGATTTCGTAATGTGCTATTTTTAAATCCAACACTGGGCAGCTCTGCACGCTGGCAGCTTCTGAGGGAAGCGCGGGATGACGGTTTGAATTTTTTGAAGGCTTCAAAAGTCATGAAATCAATATTCACACTTGAATACTGAGAGAGTTTTGTAGGGCTGGTGATGATGGGAGGACTGAAAGAGACCAAAGAGATGAGAGAAGAAAAACATCTGACGTCTACGAGAGTCCAAGTCCGCAGACTCTTTTTTTTTCCCTGCTGCTCAAGAGATATTTTGGATTTCACTTTTATGTTTTCATTAGTCACTCCTTGAGACTGCAAAATTAACTCATATTTGAGTTAAGCATGAAGCCAAAACAAATTACACAAGTGAAATATTAACTATTCTCGAATGCTTTTAATTATAGGCCTCTTCTGATGGGAAAAGTTTCCTTTTTGCATTTTTAAACTGAAATATTTGCCAAAAGCTTTGTCTGGTGAACTTTGAGCACATCTTTTTCCAACGGTCAAGATGATGGCACTAAAATGATGTTTTCTACAGCGTATTTTTAAAATTCAACAAAACTGCACAATCTACTCAAAAAGAGGTTTGTTTGATAAATGCCAACACAATCAAGAATGGGCCATACTGCACTGAACTCATGATGTTATTGGCTACAATTTCTGCTGATTATCTGTACTGAAGCCTGTGATTGGCTGGCAGAGCACAGGTTAAAGTTGGGTTGTCTGTATCATGTGGTGGGGCTGTTGATTATGAGAATGAGGACTTTCTGAACATGAGGATAGACCCTGTTCTTATGACAACAATACTCGTGGGGTTGTAACGAGGTTCCACAGGGGTCCATTGTTGGTCCTTTACAATTTGCATTACACATAAATAAACATGTATGTATTAAACTCCCCAAAAATGACTTCAACATCCTTCTTTATGCAGATGATACCGTTTTATATGCTTCTGGCTCCACTTTGACCCAGGCTTCTACTCATCTTTAGTCTGCCTTTGACGCTTTCCAGATAAATTCTTAATTATAGACTTTTCTAAAAATGCACATTTTAAATGTAATGAACTGCAAACTGCTCTCAAATCTGGATTGTTTCATTTCACAAGGATATTTTAAGGTGCAACTATCTGATGTTAATTTATTATATTTTGATCTTAGATCGCTGGTAATCTGGCTTTAGAAGTGTTGTTGGTGTATGTTGTCCGACTATAAATGTTTGTATATGTGTATTGTATAAACTGTATGTATGTTTCTTGTTCTTAGGTCTTTCTGAAAAAACAGATCTTTATATCTTGGCAAGAAATTAAAAAATAAACAGAAGTTTTAAGGATTTTTCACAATAACAACAAATCAGATCTCACTCCCCTTCCATTATATGCAATTTTTTTAGCTATATAACTTTTTTTTTTTCAAAAAGGCAGTACAAGTGTTTTTTTATCCATGTTTTGTGCCCTAACCAGAGCATAGGGTGCAAAACAAAAAGCGCATAAGATAAAACAACTAAAATTTGTAAAGAGACAAAAAAAAATGTAACAAGACAGAGAGGAGGACTCTGGTGGAGAAAAGATGAGGTTCAGTTACGTTTGTTAAAAGACGTAACCAGACGAAAACATTGTATAAAAGACATAACAAGATGAAACAACGTAACAATTCGTAGGAAGATAAAAAAGACAACAGACAGAGGAAGACTCTGGTGCAAAAAAGCTGAGGTTCAGTTCGTTTTGCACAGAGAGGGTGGAAATGTCCTTCAGAGGACAACTTTTTACTTTTATACTTGGAGGACATTTCAGAGCTTGAACTTTTTCACTTTTACTGCAGTAAAGAAGCTGAATCAGTACTTCTACTTTTACCAGAGTCTGTACTTCTACTGCAGAACAGAATGTGTGGACTTTTGTCATCTCTGCACACCTGGGTCAGATCACCCAAGACACATGTGTTTAGCAGGTGTGAACAGGTTGTGTGATGCTAAGATCTTAAAATGGTTTACACAGGTAAGACTGTGACACGCACAGAGAACTGCCGCCTCAAAAATGATCAAAAAGTTAAATGAACGACTCTCAAACAGTTTTAAATAAAAAACCCTCACTGAAGGTAGATTTTACTGCAGAACTGTTGTATTAGACGTCATGAAGCCACATAAAATAAACATTAAATGCTGCCTATAAAACATTTATCTAATGCAGTTTTGTTTTTGCACATCTGCCAACATTTATGCCAGTGCTGAAACATCTGAGATTAGCCAATATAATGAGATAATATCAACCCTGACAATGTGCTGTTCCAGTCATAATTAAGGCATCTTTTCAGCACGGCTTCATACCGGAGTCAGATTTGAGTTCGATTTATGCTTTTCCCGCCCCGACTGCCTCAGTATTTTGTTTTATGAGGCTGAGAATGAGTAGGAGGAGAGGGAGTAAAAACCTGTCTGCTTTTATCCACCTGAACAGCTCCCTTCTCTTTTTAATAGAGTTTGTTCAGCAGCACCAAGTCCTCTACAGTACATTTGTGTGTTACTGTGTGTGTGCGTCTAAAGCTCAGCAAAGCTACCGGCACCCGTGGGGCATTCAGGTGTAAAAGCAGCAATAAAGGCGTGGGATTTCTGAGGGATGGAGGGAGGAAGACTGGGGATTTTCACAGATCGAACGATGGAGGAAGAGAGGGAGAGGAGGGTGGGGAGGACTGAGGGAAGAGGGAAGAGAGGGGAAGGGTAAGGGCGAGGTGAAGAGGAGGAGGAGGTGGTGACGCAGGCTTTCACACAGGGTGTTGCCCTACTTTTCCTCTCCGGTTCAGGCTTTCCCAAAATCTCTGGTTTCCCCAAACTGAGCTGCACTGGAGCTGCAACTGCGTCAAAAAGGACGCTGAGATTTCACAGTCCATCTCCTGCGTCAGTAAAAATGTCACTGGTTTGTTGTTTGGTCTTACTGCAGATATTTAAGGTGGAATAAAATGAAAACATTCAACTGAAACATGTTAAACTGGAGCTGCAGCAGAAAACAGCAACATCTCCTCAACACTGCCGTAGATTCACCGGGGGGGGGGGGGGGGGGGGGGCAGGAAAAAACATGAAACACAAACTGTGAGGGGTAAAATGGGAGTATAACAAGATGAAAATGACGTAAAAGACGTGACCAGATGAAAACGTGTAAAAGGCTCAACTTTCAGAGGACGACTTTTTACTTTTATAGTTTGAGAACCTTTCAGAGCCTGTACGTTTTTACTTTTACCGCAGTAAAGAAGCCCAATCAGTACTTCTGCTTTTACTCATGTATCAGTACTTGTACTGGAGTACAAGATGTTTGTACGTTTACCACCTCTGCAGAACAATCCTACATGATGCCTGTTGCTTTTAACTGAACAACAAAACAGTCTGTGTGTTTTTGCCTCCTGCAGAGAAGAAGAAACTTCATAATAACCTTGCACACAAACACTGAGACCATCAAACACACACTTCACAGACTCACAGACATGCAAACACACCTTCATTAACGCAGACAAAAAGAGCTGTTTTACTGCTGCCAGAGGGATAATCCGGTTTCAGTGATTATGTGTCTGTGTGACCACAGGAAACATTTTTCACCGAGGAAGAAAAAAGAAAAAGAACTGATCATTACAGCTCATTTCTGTAGAGCTTAAAAAAAAACAACACCACTACAACAAGCTTCAGACGAAAGTAAAAACATTTATTCATGTTTCTTCTGGCTAAAGCTGCAGGTGATTCAGGTAATGAGGTTAACCTTTACAGGAGAGGTAAAGATACAAATATCACTGTGTGTTTATCAGTGTGTAAATCTGGAACTGTTTATCATAAAACCTTGTATCCTTTTTATTTTTTATTTATACGTCCCAGGAAACATCTTCCTCGGATTACTAACTGACAAAAACGATCGAACTGCAGCAGACACTGAGGCTGTTCATTGAAATGTACATGTATGACGTTTGCCACGGGGACTGCTGTGACGGAGGATTTGTCAAATTTGCGTTGACTAGACAAAACTGCAAGGTCGCACAGAATTCACAGGGGATCAGCTGATTTTGCATGAATTGTTGTGACAACATTGCAACTTCCTGGACAGCCTGCTGAATGAGTTTTGTACGTCTGCACTGGAGTTATTTGTATGGTTCTATTTAAATGCAGCACCACGACGCTCTCAGACAGGACTTACATCCAAACTGACCTGCAGGTGAGAGCAGACGCACCCGGTCTCCTCACCCTGCAGGTAAATCCCATCGTCCTCAGAGTTTGTTTCATCCTGAATCCTCTGTGTGTTTACTGAACTCTCACATCAGAGTGACTGAGATTCAAGCCCTCAACCCCCCCTCCCCCCCGAGGGCCGTAACGAGGGCCAGCTTCCCCCGACCTGGCAGGTATAACTCACCGCCCGATGTGGCATTTCATCTCAATTGAGCCAAAATGGCCGAAGGCTGTGTGACATCGCGGTGACATTAAGCAGCAGTAATCTGTGAGAAATGGCTCTTCAGAGGCCGCCGCCGCCGCTCACACACACACACGAACACACACACACGCTCACACACACACACGAACACACACACAATGATAAAGTGAAAATGAAGTGAGAGTATTTCTGTTTCTGTGTGTGTGGAGAGTAAATCCAACTGAAGTGGGACTCACACTGTAAACAGACTGAGAAGAGCAACATCCATCCATCACAGAAAAATCATCTTCTCCTCCTCCTCCTCCTCCTCCTCCTCCTCCTCCTCCTCCTCCTCCAATCTGTCGATTTGTTTCCCAATTAATTGATTAATTAATCTTGTCCGAACATGTTTGGACCTTTTCTTTTTTTTTTTTCAACCGACAAGATTGAAACATTCATTCCATCTAACTTTAATTAAACCTTCTGCACATTTATTATAACTTGTTATTTCATATTATTACTTTTCATAATTTTGAAAACTTAAAAGGCTGCCTTTATGAAGTGACGGAGTAAAATCAACAAGTTGCTCCATTAATTTGGCCAAAATAAATTTTTAAATGGAGAAAAGATTAGAGTGTCTGACTCATCACGAGAAGGCTAACTAGGCTAACTAACTTTTAGCTAGTTCAAAAATAACGTTTTTCGCTAATGATAGCTAGCAAACAAGATAAGGTTTTGTTAACAAAAAGGGGCAATGTTTGTTATTTTAGCTGGCATCAACATGACATTTGGTTAACTTTTCAACTAAAGTTAGCTTGCAAACAATATAATCTTTTTGTCAACGTTTTAGCTAATATTACCTACAAGACAATGCAAAATTTCAACTTTTAGCTAACATTAGCTAGCAAACAACATAGCTTTTTGTCAGTTTTTAGCTAATGTTAGTTGGAAAACATTAAAACTTTCAGTTAACTTTACTGTTTGATCCCTAAATGGTGAAAAATTTCAAGCGGTGTTTCCCAAAGTTCAAGATGAAACCAGAAAATATTCACCCTAACTGATTATAAAAACGGTTGGTGATTCATTTAGTATAATCGATTATTCTATTGTAGCTTTAGTTTTAACACACACCAACAGACCAATCAGAAGAGAGTATTCACTCAGACCACAGTACAATCAGTGTTGTGAGTCTCCTCTTCCACCACTGTGAAACAGTTTTTTTTCTCTTCTGGTTTAAACCTTAAAACCCTCGTTTGTGCTGCAGGAGGAGTTCACTGATTGGTAGGCAGGCAATTTTAAGTTAATTTGAGATTTATAGATCACAGGTGCAAGTTTAATCTTTTTTAATGCTCAGCGTCTTTAATGAATCAAACTTAAGCGTGCTGTCGAAAACGTTATAAGTACAAATGTAAGAACATTTTTATAAATGAGGCCTCAGATCTGCTTCCTGTGTTCCACCATCTCTTTTCACTTCTTTCTAACATGAGTTTTTTTCGTGAATTTCATGAATTTCTGTGCTGCATAGGTGCACTGGAGTGTGTGTCCCTCCATCACTGTGTGTACTCTGAAAGTTTGCCCTTAATTGTGTCTGTGCGTCGCTGTGTAACTGTGTGTGTAGAGTGGATATTTCTGTGTGTGTGTAAGTTAGTTAGGGAGTAAAGATGATGGATTGCAGCTGCAGAGCCGCCTCTGTTTGGAGAGAAGAAACTAAACCAGCACGTTCAGTTTAATGAGAGAGAGAGAGTGTGTGTGTGTGTGTGTGTGTGTGTGTGTGTGTGTGAGAGAGAGAGAGAGAGTTTAAAACAGGGAATTGCAAAGAGAAAATGAGGAAAGAAGAAAAAAGTCAGTAAAAGAGGGAGTGAAATGTGAAAATGTCAGTGAAGTGAAAGAGGAGGAGGACATGATGAAGAAAAGTGACATTGTTTGTCAGCTAATGTTTGCTAGTTTGTATTCCAAGATCATTTTAGAAAAGTCAATATTAATCAAAGGTAGCTAAAAATTTAAAACATTATATTGCTTGCTAGCTAACATTACCTAAAAAGCTAACCAAAAGTTAAATGGCTTGCAAACCATCATTAGCTAAAAAGCTAACAAACAGTGGTATTGTTTGCTAGCTAACGTTTTCTAAAAAAGTTAACCAGAAGTGACATTGTTTGTCACATGCATTTCTTTCATCTCTATGTTTTTTATTTTAACAGTGAAAACCGAGGACATTTTTTAAATATTAACATAAAGAAAACAGACATTTTCTGACCGGGATCCCCTAAATTTGGTTATTGAAGAAGTGCTATCAAGATGTGAACCTGCAATAAAACCTCAAACACACTGAGGAGCTTGATAAGAAATCGCAGATATGTAGTTTTAGTTTTGTTTCACTGTTTTAAATTAAATTAATTTCTTATTCAGTGTCATTTGATGCAGGATGTTTCATGTAGAGTCCCTCCCCCTCCTCCTCACCGTACAGATCTGCACACAGGAGAGGAACCCTAAAGCCAGAGAGCACAAGAGGTGTGTATGTTTACGTGTGTGTGTGTGTGTGTGTGTGTGTGTGTGTGTGTGTGTGTGTGTGTGTGTGTGTGTGTGTGTGATATGGATTTTTCCAGAAGCCTGTAGTATTGCAGCAGCAGCAGGGTTGGAACAAGGTGCATCATCCTCTTTTGATGCATTTAATCCATGAGTGAGTGTGGGCGAGATGCAGAGAACAAAAAACACACACGCAGCTCTGCACAGGTCAGAATCTAACAAACACCATAAAACCCAAAACCATCTGAAAACACGCTGGTGTTTTCTTTACAGTGTAAAAACTTTTGCTGTCTCAGAGGGAAACGATCGATCAATCTGGATCGATTTAATGATCAGTGGTTCAATATTATGGAAGCTAAGTGAAACCACCACCTTTAGGATAATATGCCTTTATTTTGAAATTCCTGTGGCATTCAAACAGTGTAGAGTGGCTAAGAAAAAGACGATAAGGACATTTACTCCCGACGAAATTCTGAAAATGACCTAAACCCGACCCGCATTAGAATACTTCAGCCCAAACCTGATTTTTAAAATGATTAATCTCTCAATTTTGCATGGTGTAAAGTTAACAGCAGTGGTGCAAACATCACTTTTAACATGAGGGTGATGAAGAAACATCTAGAAAATCCGTTTAAAGTGACTTCTACTAACAGAAACATGTTCCACGTGTGGATAATCCTCATATATGGTGTTTGGGCGCTGACAGAAAGTCAACAGGACGATGCTGCCGTCTCGCTGCTGCCGCTGCAGGAGGACACACCGCCGTTGTCCCGCTGTATTAAATCATGTCCAGTTTGTGGAGCTTAAAGAGTCAAACTGTTGTGTCTCTGTCTAAAACTCTCCCACACTTTACATGATCATGTCGAGGCTCTCTGCAGCTTGTTCTCTGGGTAAACCTGTGCTCATAGCAACGCATCTATAAACGTTATGCAATGACGAATCGCCCCAGCTGTCAATCTAACAACATTCCCATCAGCCTCAGCTGTACTTTGTGTTCACTGCTAATTAAAAAATGATAATTAATTCACTTTGGTCACTTTCCTTTCTGTGCTACTTCACCTTTTCTTTTTCTCTTGTTTGGTCTCTTTTCTGATCTACTTGTGGTTTCCTGTTTTATGAGCTCAGAGTAATTTATATTTTATTCTTAATAAATATTATAATTCTTCTGTCTGTTGTGTGACCGTCTGCTGCTGTTGTCAGTCGTATGTAAATCTGATCATTAAAGTTTAGACGGTGACGCCTGCAAACTCTAATAAACTCTGCAGACAGTCAGACCGTTTGCTTGCTGAAATGTAAAACTTATTTTGTGTGTGTGTGTGTGTGTGTGTGTGTGTGTGTGTGTGTGTGTGTGTGAGAGAGAGATGTATTTACCATGAAGCTGCAATTATTAATCAAATAATAGATTATTAAATTAATCACATATTTTGATAACTATTTTGATAATTGATTAATCAGTTTGGGTCATTTTTTTAAGGAAAAAAGTCAAAATGATCTGATTTTAGTTTCTTAAATGTGAATAGTTTCTGGTTTCTGATCGAAATATTTCACCTTGTTAGGAGCAAAATGGTAAAGACTGGAAAAATTAGCTACAAATGTTAAAACATTACATTGCTTGCTAGCTACCGTTAGCTAAAAAGTTAACCAAAAGTTACACTGTTTGCCAACTAACATGAGCTAAACGGTTAACAAAATAATAGTTTCATAATTTCTGAGCTAGCTAAAAAGTTAGTTAGCCTTCTCATGATGACTCAGAAGCTCTAATTTCTTCTCTATTAAAAACTTATTTTGGTCAAATAAATGGAGCAACTTGATCGTTTTACTCAGTTCACACCTTTTAATTTTTCAAAATAAGAAAAATAATGAAATGAAATAAAAGATAAATAAATGTGTGGAAGGTTTTATCTAAATTCGATGAATGAATGTTGGGTTTCAGTCTTGTCGTACGTCTGTGTGCTCCATGACCTTTCTTTCAAAGACTGTGACAGAAATGTTGTGTGTACATAAATAAATAATGTGTGTACATAAATAAGTGTGTGTATCTGTGAGAGACTGACAATCCCCTGTTGGGATTGGCTGAGAGGCTGCTGATGCATTATGGGAACAAAGTGACCAACAGTGAGGTGATTAGCCCAGAGTTGCCACGGTAATGAGGGTGTATGTGTGTATGTGTGTATGTGTGTGTGTGGTGTGTGTGTGTGTGTGTGTGTGTGTGTGTGTGTGTGTGTGTGTGTATAGACGACAGGTGGTCACTCAGTAAACAGGTGTTCATCTGCATACTAGTCAACCTGGTTAACCTGAGGGAGTGTGTGTGTGTGTGTGTGTGTGTGTGTGTGTGTGTGTGTGTGTGTGTGTGAGTGTGTGTGAGTGTGTGTGAGTCACCTGTCTCTGTATCAGCGCCAGCGTCTGCTGTCCCTCCACCATCAGTCTCGCCACAGTTTTTGGATCCTCTACTGTCCTGTTGGCCCTGAAGGCATCACGCACCCTCCGTAGTGCATAGGTCCTGCAACACACACACACACACATTTAGTCGTGTTTACAGGGATAAAAAAACAAAACAAACGGGAGTAAAGAAAAACAGACAGAAGATAATAAAAATATCAAATATGTGCAGTGGAGACAAAATAAAAAAAATTCTCTGAGGGGTTTATAAAAACAAACAACTGAACAAACAAACACAAAACTGAAACATCAGAGGTGGGACGCAAAAAAAAAGAGATAAATTAGTGCAGATGAGATCAAAACAAAGCTCAAGGCAGAGCTGTGAAATAAACAACAACAACAACAACAACAGAGGAGGTGGAGAAGCTTCAAACTGCAACAAGTCGAGTCACTCATGTCTCTGAACGAGACATTAAAGTGGTCATATTGTGCTTTATTTAGCTTTTTGTTCACATTAAAACATCTGCAAAGACCAAAGTGTGGCTGAAGACTTGTTTTAAAATTGATCAAAATTGCAATATGGCCAAAAGCAATAATTGTTAAAGGCAAAATGTGCACCATTTTAAAGAATCCTCATTTAAAACAATAATTTTCATAGTTGATTAATCAATTGATTATTTTCTGGATTAATTCATTAATAGTTGTTTGTGAAAAATGTCAGAGATGACGTCCTCAAATGTCTTGTTTTCACCACAACTCAAAGATATTCAGTTTATTGTCAGAGAGGAGGAAAGAAACCAGAAAATATTCATATTTAATAAGCTGAAAACAGAGAATTTTGTCTCTAACTACAGCTCCCATGAGCCCCAATGATGGTTGCTATGGAGATGAAGCTGGTAAGAATCAGAGTCAACTTCTCTAAACTGCTTTTTTGTCTTCGGATTACTGCAGACACACGCCGGCATCTGAAGCTCTCTGATTGGAGGTTTCTGCACTGAAATGCATCTTGGGAACTGTAGTTGACCTCTCTCTCTCAGTTATTATGTACAGCAGCCTTGTACCTTTGTTCTTCTTTTAAATCACAGAGTCAAATATTTGATGATTCATGTCCATCCAAGAGAAAACTGTGACTCAGCCAACGTCGTGTTCCTGCAGGAACCCTGAAGGAACTCTGGACGCTTTAAAGAACCCCACACTTCACCACAACGTCTGATTTAATCCGAATTAATCACTACGAAGCTCAACATCTAACCTGACCTCATAATTACAGCAGTCATCCTGGAAGCACTCAATAATAAAATGATCTGTATCCCTCTGTGGAACCGTGTTGCCTCGACACACTTTTGTCCTTTTACTCTCACACAAAACATCCTCAGTTATGGTGCAACACTTTAAAGAGGAGGTGGAACCGTGAGGTAACCAAAAGCAGTGTTTTAAGTAACTAAGAACAAAGACTTTGTCACTGTACTGAAGTAGATTTTTTTCCAGGTATCTTGATTATATGTTTCTTACAACTTGTTTCTTACAAATACAGGAGTAAAATTAAAATTTACTTCCCATATTTTAACACATTTATACTTTCTACCATTTTTACTTTTACTATTTTATAAAGGCTTATTACTTTAATGTCTATACAAGATGTAAACAATGTAACAAGACGTAAGGCCAGAAAGACATAAGACGTAAACGACTAAAAGATGTAACGAGGAGAAAACTATGTAAAAGGTGTAACGACAGATAAGATGAACACTGCGTGAAAGACGTAACAAGACAAAAACAACATAATGAGGAAAAGGACCTAAAAGACATAAGAAGAAAATGACCAAAAGATGTAACAAAGAAAAAAGGTGTAACAAAATGAATACAATGTAACAAGACAAAACCAGATGAAAATGACGAAAACGACACAACAATATATAGCACGACAAAAATGGCATTAAAAACGTAACAAGACAAAATTGATGTAAAAGATGCAATGAGACGAAACGAAAAAAAATCTGAAAATGATGTAACAAGACAGAGACACAAACTGTGTAAAAGATGTAACGAGGAAAACAACGTAAAAGACATAAGAGATAAACAGCCAACACCTGGGTGCCTGTCTGCCACGCTCATTAAGGCACAGTGTTGATTTAAGATAACACACCCTAAACTGTACCGTAAAAAGGTGAATTTTTTGACAATTTCTTCCGATTAATATTCACTTGGTCTGTTTTATGATGAAAAAATAATTTTTTTTGACCAACTGGCGTCATAATGTGTAGGGGGAGATCGTCAAAAAGCAGTGAAGAGCAACAGAAAGTGAAAGAACATCCTCTGAGAAATGACTGAATGAAGTGAAACAGGAAACAATGAAATCATCGTCATCCTTGTTCCTGTTGCTGGAACAACCGGACGTTCTTCTCACTAAAGTTACTGTAAGTTTAGACTCTCAGCTTTAAGCTCGCGGGCAGGAAGCCAGCAGATGAAGCGGTTGGAGCTGCTGTGTGGTCGGAGGTGGAGGTCAGCAGGACGCCACGCTACGCTTCTCTGACCAGCGCTGATTTGATTTCCTGCAGCTCTGGACCACAAAACACAAACACAGAGCAAGAGCTGCAGAAGAGCCGGAGCGATCAATAAACCAATGGTTACTGAGACAGTGTGTATGTCTATAGGAGAACTCTAATGATGAGTGTGTGTGTGTGTGTGTGTGTGTGAGAGATGTTCTTTGATATTCTTGTTCAAAGCCTGAATTATTTTGTCTTTTCTCAGAAACTTCATCATGTTCAGATCCACACTTTCATGAGTTCAGCTGGTAAATTATCAACTGATCAAAACTGTTCCTCCTTTACAGGGCTGCAACCAGCGATTACTTTCTCTGCAATCTGTTGATTATTTTCTTGATTAAATGATTAATTAATCCTGTCAATCTTTGAAAAATATTAATATACCTTTTTGTCAACTTTTTAGCGAATATTAGCTAACAAACCATGTCACTTTTAGTTAACCTTTTAGCTAACGTCAGCTGGCAAACAATATAACATTTTGTGAGCTCAGAATGTGTGTTATAAACTTTTGGGATTAAAAAGATTAGTTATTTTCACTCCTGCCTCTCTTCTGCCCTCTGCAGCAGCGACCCACGAAGATATCGTTGACCCACCGACCGTCAGACGAGAGCTCAGTGTTTAATGATAATTATCTGCATGTTTGCTTGTAAACCTGTGTGCAGCAGTGACCACGGAGCAGCCAACTGAGCTGTTTACAGTGAGATAATTAGTCTGTCTGTCCATGTTGACTGCTAACTGGAGGAGAAATGTGTTTGAAAGTCACAGAGTGAGAGTAAAGAGAGGAGGGATGTAAAAGAAAGAATTGACTTCTGGTGACTACTGAGACACAAATACACACAAGGGGCTTTGACACTGGCATTTTTGGCTGCGCCGAGTCAAACCATGTCTCGCTGATTTGCATTTCTATTACCGCTCATATCGCACTGAGCTGCACCTGAGATGGACCGACTCTGGAGCGGGAATAAAGCGAGCCTGACTCGCCGCCAAACTGTGACAAGCCTTCTTTTCTCTCCCTCAAACAAGTGCTCATATTTGCAAAAGAGCAAAAAGAAAGTGTTCTTTAAAAGTCTCTTTATGTTCAGCACTCAGTCCATCAGCTTCAAACTGATTCTCTGTTTTTAAATGTAGTTTCTCTCCTCTGTCGCCGTTTCTACTCCCAGGTATCTGCTTTATTACACACAGCTGATGTCTGTCGATCGGTGCTCAAGCAAACTTCCAAAGAAATTTACATTCTTCGACTGTCGATGTTGAACTAACGTGGAAATGAGCATGAAGTCTCCCCTCAAGGATATATTTTATACATATATATTTTTAGTGTGCAGTGTGAATTGTTTTCCTTCCTCCAGCAGGCAGGTTCTGAGAGCAGCAGCTGGTGTAAAATCTAAACGTGGGAGTCAGAAATCTGCCATGTTGGACCTCAGTAACCTGAAACGCACAGACAGCAGTGGACACGCTCTCCATGTTCAGTTTTTGTTTCAGCTTCAGGCCACGATGAGTCCACAATAACAAATGACAACTGAGGAGGTAAATCAAACCAGACAAATTAGAAAGTATTTTCTGGCAGGAGCTGCTGAAGTGAAAATGATTATTGGTTTAATTTTCAGCTTTTTCTCCATCGACTCGGGCCTCATTACAGCTGGCAGCTCCTCTGATGTGGGGGGAAACTACAACATCGACCTTGGGAAGTTACGGCGGAGCCTGGCGAAGCCATTCATCTTCCCCGTCTGTCTCTGTGTCTCAAGCTCATTTAGGATTTAAGACGGAACCAATAAAACTGTGATGGATCTGATTTACATGCTGTGGTTAAACACCGGCAGCGTCGCAAGGACGTGACGGAGGAGTGACGAGGAAACGGGCTGGTCTGAAGGTGAGACGGAGGGAGGCACGCTGGACGGATGGAACAGCAGGGGAACAAAAAACAAGTGATGAAAGAAAGAAACGATGGAGGGTGCAAGAACTACAGAGGGTTTGGAAGGAGGCAAACAGAAGGAGGGAATAAAGTGAAGAGATGAAAAGGATGAAAAAGGGGAGGGAGGAAGAATGGTAAGAAGGAAGGAGGGGAAAAAGAAAAGAAAAAAAAGAAAAGAATCATGTTTTAATGCTGAAGACAAAAGAAAGAAATATGGAAACCTACGGAAAGAAAAAATATCCCCATGGTAAATCAAAACTGAGATAAAAAGTCAAAATTATTGAAATTCAGTTTAAATTACAAGATAAAGAGTCCAAATTACGAGATAAAAAGTCAGTTAGATAAAATGATCATCAATTGATGATTGTTATTATCCCTACTTTAAACCAATCACAATTGTCTGATGCAACAATGGTGCAAAATAGTGTCAGAGAGGAAACTTGTTTTGGTGGAATATTTGCACATGGGGAGGTGAGTGCTGGAATTAAAATGGCTAAAAACTTGGCTAGGGGATGAGGGGTGTAACATTAGACAAATTTAACCAGGAGAAAAAGGAATGAAGGAAAACTGAGACAAAAATGTAAACAAAGGTTCTGACTGGCTGTACTCTGCAGGTTTTTAAGCACCAGGTCCTGATTGCAGAGCAGCTGCACCTGATGCCAATCACTGCAACCTGCAAGGGGGGAGGAGCAGAACCTGGACACAGGAGAGCACAGAACCACACAGACACTGTGGCACGTAACACAGAAGAAAAGCTAACAACTGGTTAGCTTGTTTACGTTCAGGGGTTTGGGCAACTGTCCATTTTCAGCGTGCAGATAACGAACGCTGAGGTTTTTGTAGGGACGTTGAAAACGGTAACAGACAGACAGTGGAAGGAGGAGAACGCCACCTGAAACAGTCGAGCATATGATGATGTGGAGTAAACAAGGAGCAAAAAAATAAAATAAAGGAAGGACGAAAGTGATGAAGAAAATAAAGAAGGTAGAACAGACGGCTGCAAACAAGGACAGGAATCAAAGTGTGCATAAAAATAAGAGGAGATAAAGAGAAGGAGTGATTTTGTGAAAGAGAAAAGCTGGTGAAGAGGAGTGGTGATTTCTGAGCAGCTGGAGGAGAAACAGTAAACTCAGAGTTTGTCATTCAAACGTCCGGCTCTTTTTTTTTTTTTTCCCTCAGTCTGAAGCTCAGCGGGGCCGAAGATGAGGCCTTCAGGCTCCTCCATCAAACTGATTCACACAAACCCCTCAGCTAATGGACTCAGCATAATGAGCCCCGCTGCTAATGAGCAAAACAAAAAGACGGAGGAAGAAAAAAGAACAACAAAGAGATTAAAAAAAAAAGAGAGAGAAAAATTATCAACAGGCAGCGAGGAGATGACCGTCCAGTGGCTCAATGTCTCCTCTGGACAGGAAGTCACACATGATGACGCACTGACGGCGGAGATTTCACAAAGTCAAACTTCAATTTAAATGTTTTAAACAGGAAGGAAAATCAGCAGGCGGGACAACGAGAGGGTTGACCTCAATGTAAGGAATTAATCGATTAGTTGTTTGGTTTATGAAATATCAGAAAAATGTTTGATTCTCAAAACAGTCGGTGATTTAATTGATTGATTAAATCTCCTTTAATGTTATCAGTGAAACAGATCTGTGCTTTTTCTGCTACGACGAGTCAAAGAGTCACGATGAAGCACATTTATTCTTTAAACTGTGTTTGACTTCAGTAACAAATAATGTTTTACAGACATTAAGATCATTTACAGTATATCGAGATGTTCTGTGTGTAAATTATTATGTTTTAAACTTTATATTTTATATTTGTACGTCTCGTCACTAAAACTTCAGAGGGAATTCTGTCGTATGATGTTTGGATGATGAGACGGAGGAGAGGAGAAAGAGAGGAGATTTCCACCATCATTTATTAAACCAGAAGCTTTTGTCATGTTGTGATGAGCTGACAGCTTTACACACACACACACACACACACACACACACACGCACACACACACACACACACAGTCAGATGATGACATTGTGTTTGACAGAATCCACCGGGGAGAGTTATTTTGAATAGAGAGAAAGAAAAAGAGACATAAGGAGGACACAGAGGAGAGAGGGGGACAGATGGAGAGACATCGATGACACGCCAGGAAAGAAAAGACAGAGAGACAGAATTTGACTCAGCTCACATAAAAGACAAAAACACTGAATCAGTTTGTTATTTGATGTTGTTTCGTTGCTGTTCCTACGCAGAGAAATGACCTACTTCTGACAGTCTTCCTCTTCCATCTACACTCTCTCCTCATCCTCAGCTCTTCCTCCATCCTTCCCTCTCGGCCTGTTTCTAAACACACCTGACAGGTTGAAGCTCTGCAGGGTGTTTCCTGATTTGAAAAGGTGAGTTTGAGGCAACACACTGACGGGAACATTTTAAATATTTACACCGAAGAAACATGTTTATATTAAATTTCTTTTTGCAAATGCAGCTTTCATGTCCTGCTCACACAGTCAAAATCACAACACTGACATGTTGATATTGATTAGGTATAATGTTTATATCTTAGCTCGAGATGTTAGCATGCTAACACCTGCTAATTAACTGAAACCTTAAAGTATAA
Organism: Lutjanus erythropterus; assembly: GCF_056507025.1. Lineage (NCBI taxonomy): Eukaryota > Metazoa > Chordata > Actinopteri > Lutjaniformes > Lutjanidae > Lutjanus > Lutjanus erythropterus. The sequence goes on from NC_139337.1 coordinate 31,623,804, forward strand.
CTGAGGCTGATGGGAATGTTATGAACAGATATTTGGTCAGTTATAATATGTTTGTAATACTCAACATAAATGTTTAGAGCTGCAACAATTAACCGATTATTAAATTAACTGCCATCTATTTTGATGATCAATTAATCCATTTGGGTCACTTGTTTAAGAGAAAAATTGGAAATGGGAATATTTCCTAGTCTGTCTGAAAATTTTCACCATTTTTGGGACCAAAGAGGAAAGTTAACGTTAAAACATTACATAGTTTACCAGCTAACATTCACTAAAGAAGTTTAAAAAAGTTACATTGTCTGCAAGCTAACGTTAGCTTGAAAGTTAAAAAAAAGGTACATTGTTTGGAAGCTAATATTAGCTAAAATGTTGACAAAAAATAGCACTGTTTGCTCGCTGTTAGCTAAAAAAGTTAAACTAAAGTTACATTGTTAACCAGCTTATGTTAACTACAAAGTTAAAATATATAATATTTTAATATTATTTGAGCTGAAATTAGCTAAAATGTTAGCTATACAGTTAGTTAGCCTAGTTAGCTTTCTCATGATGACTCAGCCAGGAAACTCTAATTTCTTCTCCATTTAAAACTTATTTTGGCAAAATTAATGGAGCAACTTGATCGTTCTTTTACATTTTCAAAATAATGAAGTATTTATTAATTGAGAAATTAATCAGCAGATTAATTGACATTGAAAACTAATCGCGTACATCCCTTATTGTCACCTGCCGTCCTTTAACAGGTCATAATTAAAAACTCCACACAGTAACAGAACAAAACAGGATGAAACAAAGCAGATAAAGAAATCAAACACACCAACATCAACAAGTGAATTCATGAATATTCCCGTCTTTAACACACCTGAGTATACATTTACAGCTGACAGATGGTGAAAACAATCAACTGATTCTCTCTAGGACTCATTTCAGGACCTTCATCAGCAGAACGGTTCAGGTGATAATAAAGCCTCTTATGAAAGCAGGAAAAACAACAGTGATGCAGAGCTCAGTACCAAAAAAAACAACCAAACTCTAATTAAATAAATAAGACGGCAAGCCTCTGGGATGTTACTTCAAACAGTAGAGCTGCATTCAGGAACATCTGAAGAAATAAATCTGAACTTGTTCCAAGGTCCTCCATTTATTATAACAAAAAAAAAAAAAAAAAAAAAACGATCATTATTGGACGAGGCCTCGCACCTCTGCACGAGCCGGGCGTCCAGCAACTGGGACTGAAGCACCCATTAAAATACAACATGATTACCACAAACTTCCTGTTGGGTTTGGGCTTTGGGTCCACGAGAGTTTTTGTGTGTCTAGGTGTGATAAACGTGTGCTTTGATTTTCCTGCATGTCAGTGAAACATGCCGTTGGGCTGCTGTGTATTTTGCCCCGCCCCCTGCCATTTTTGAGGATGTTTAAGCCCCCAAAAATGTGATTTATTTGGAGGGATAATAGCAAATTAGTGAAAAAAAAAAAAATTAAAAATCAATATAGTCCTCATACTGAGGTCGGTGCTCAGGCCCTAATAAAGAGGTTTGATTTGCTGCCATGAGGTGAGTTATCAGCTCGCCACCTGCTGGACTGAAGCTGCACTGCAGTAAACTTTAAATAATGAAATTCAGATTCATTTTGTGTTTCTCCTCATTGTCAGTTTTCTATCTGTAATATATTCTCCAACATTTCCTCCATCCTTCAGGGCTTCTGTTCAGCTCGTTTTATCGTCCATGTTTCTATTCTCCAATAAATCCTCCTCAGAGCTCAAGTTTTGCATTTTTTGCATTTCTCCTCTTCTTCACTCACAGTTTCCTCTCTTGCCTGCCTCTACGATACTTTTAATTTTCTGTTTTCTACATTTTCTTGCACTGAAATAACATATTTTGCATGTTCATAAACCCCCAAAGTGGCGGGATTATATGTTTAAATTACATTTCTGTGCTTCCTGTTTCTATCAGCTGCAGCAGTGATCTAATATTCCTGCAGAGAATCATTAATGTTTCATCCGACTCCTGTTTATTTCCACGTTTTCAGCCACCTTTTCCTCGCAGGAAGAGGAGCTACGAGTGGCTCCATCAGCTGTTATTGTAGTCGGAGTGAGAGCAGGATACGACTAAATACAGCCTGCAGCGACGTCTGGCATATTCAGGTCACTCCACAACAATCCAGCAACTGTTTGTCTCACCAACACAAACTGAGCTGGAGAGGAGAGGCCCACGGCTGGATTAAAACGCTCCGCTTGGACTTTTTCCTTCATTCTTAAAAGGATATTAAACATTCTGGACAGATGAGTTAGAGCTGCAACAATTAATAAATTAGCTGTTAACTGATATATTAATCTCCAACTATTCTGATAAATGATTCATCAGTTTAAGTAATTTAAGAAAAAAAAAGAGTCAAAATTCTGATTTCAGCTTCTTAAATGTGACTTTGTTAGCTAAAAAGTTAACAAAAAATTGTTTGCAACTGCTATTTTGTTTGCTATTTTAGCTAAAAAGTTAACATTACACTGCTTGCTATCTAAGATGAGCTAAAAGTTAACAAAAGGTTATAGTTTGCCAGCTAACATTAGCAAAAAAAAGTTGCAAAGTTTACAAGAAAGCTACAGTTGTACGAACAGGAAAATAGACTAAAACCAGGCTGTAAACATGTTTTTTCCTGCTGTAAAGTTGGATATTTTAACATGGGGCTCTGTGTTGGAGTCTGCCTCAGGTGGACATTCTAGGAACTGCAGTTTTTGAACTTTCATTTTTAAGCCCTGGCAGTTGCTTCTTAATTAATTTAAACATATAAAATTAAATAAAGTATGGAATAAAAAATAATATGGCAGATTTTGTAACAATGCTGCAGCTAACGTGGTCCACAGACAGACAACTGGTGCAAAAACATAGAAATAATGTTTAATTATTTTTATGTTTTAAAGAAAAATACACCTGTTTTTTTTCCTTTCTCAAGAATAATACAACAAGACAAGATTTTGTGTTCATTTTGAATTAAATAACAGGTTTTAATAACTTTCAGGACATCTTAGCCAATAAATAATGTGCTTTTCCTTTCACTTTCAGACGTGTGTTTTGAGGTTGGTGAGCTGGAGGACTGGACCAGCTGGCCGTCTCTGGGCAGGCGGCTGGAATTTATTTTATTTGGACCAGCAGCAGCAGCGGGAGGAGGCCATCTCTCATCTGGCCGCTCAATAATTCAACACAGCGGCAGTCCGCATGAAGGCTGGCGGGGAGCGGCGGCTCTCTGATGTCCGTGCAGAGAGAACCGTGCGCCATGACAGTCGAAGACGCTGTCCCAAACTCACCCCAACCACACACACACACACACACACACAGAAATACAGCATTCTGAAGATGAGCACGCTGCTGCAGGACCACTGATGAAGAGGAGTCAAAGAAGACAGGAGATGAAGACGAGCCTGAGGTGGACAGGGTCTACATCAGAGCGGAGCTGCAGAGTTTGTGTCAGTAAAGTGAGACCAGACTCCACTGACACCACTGACACGCCATCTGATTTAAATAAAACATCCTGCACATTTATTTTTCTTTATTTTGAAAACTTAAAAGGATGCCTTTATGAGATGATCGAGTAAAATGATCAAGTTGCTCCATTAATTCAGCCAAAATAAAAAATTAGAGTTTCTCTGCTGAGTCATCATGAGAAGGCTAACTAACTTTATTAACTTTTTGCTAAGTTTTAGTTCACATTAGCTTGAAACATTTTGGTAACTTTTTAAGTTAACCTTAGCTAACAAAACTTTTTTTTTTTTTTTAACTCTTAGCTAATGTTTAGTAAAAGAAACTCAAAAGTTAAACACATTTGTGAGCTAGCTAAAAAGTTAGTTAGCTTTCTCATGATGACTCAGCAAAGCAGCTCTATTTTCTTATGTACGTCCATGTAGTCCACATGTTTGGACGTATTTTTCAAAGATTGTAACAGGACTAATTATTGATTAACTAAGAAAATAATTGATAGACAATAAAAAAAAATTAAAAAAGATTTAATTCAATATTAATTCAATCAAACTGTGTGATCTGCCGGACTGATTTGCACAATAAATGCAGAGTGTGTCACAGTCAGTTAGTCCAAACACACTGAAGCCTGATGGGAGCTGAGCAGCAGGAGGCCGACGCTCTAATCAGGTCAGTGGTCAGGAACAAACTGGGCCACGACTCGGGCTGTGAACCACGTCTGCTGAGTTTACCTCTGACCTGTCTGTCCAACACGCCGCCGCACACTGACACGCGCTATGAAACTTCAAAATAAAACACACGTCTGTGCAGTCAGTCAGTAGAGAATAAAAGCACAAACTGCATCCTCCAAAAGGGACGAAACGTTGAATCAACAGATCTCTAAAAACATCTACTGATCTGGAGCTGCAATGATTAATCAATTAGTCGATTGGCAAAAAAAATAAATAAATAATAATCAGCAACCTTCTTTTTTTAAAACTGATTAATTGTTTTTACACCATGGTCTGAGTGAAAACTCTTTTCTGCCCACACATTGTTTGGCTCAAGTTTAGTCAGCATTTGAAATTCATCCGCTAGTCAATTTGTAACCATAGCAACATAAAAGAGCACAACTACAGCTGATTGGTTCAGTTTTTCCTACACGAGGACGTCCTAACCTGCACCAACAGACTTAAAAATCTCTCAGACAAGTTTCACCTTCACCTCCAAACCGTTTATCTGGTTTAAATGGACGTGACGTCCTGGATGTTTGTGTTTCCCCTCATCAAAAGCAGTCAAATGGAGAATAAGAGACTAATTAACTAACGAGGTTGACAAGAAGTGACACCTTTTATACGCTCCACAGCTACTTAACAACAGTTTTAAACTAGTTTCTGAATTTGTGAAGCATTTATTCTATTTGCAGAAATAGAAAATATGCAATTATAAGTCACTGGAATGGTGTTTTGCAAGATCACTGTGAACAGGTCGTGTCTAGAAGGGAACCCCAGAAAGATCTCACGAGAATTATCGTTCACACAACCCATTTCCCGAACTCTAACCAAGTGTTTCTTGTCCTAAATCTGCCCATATTTAAGCCAAAATGTTGTCACACTATAAGATGTAATTAGTTTTTACAAAGTGTACGATTAAGAAGGAACGCGCGCAAATCTCGCGAGAGTTTCTCAAATCAAGGGTTCCCTTTTAAACACAACCTCATAAATAATGCGGAGGGCTACAGGAGCTCTAAAGTGATACAAACGAAAAAAAACAACCACAGTATTAACACAAACTCTCCGACTACACTCTGTACACACACCGAGAACAACCAGTGTCAGTGTCATGACTCTGTTCGGTTTTGTTTTGTAAGCGTTGGGTAACAGTGATGAATCTGTCAGACAGGCTGATGTAACGTTAACTAACGTAAACAGAAAATGTTAGCTCCTACATCAGCATGTTTCCCGCCGCTGACAGTCAGTTTAAACCGGTCTAAACCGCCCAGCAGGACTAGTTACACCTGCCACACATCAGCTCTTACCTGTAGTTGTACGATGGAAACCTCTTGCTCTCTGTCAGCATCATTTTGTACAGAGAAATCACCTGTGCTCGTGTGGACGCCGCCATGATGTTTCCAATAACGCTGCTCCAGCCTCAGGACCCTTAAAGCAATGTGTCCAAGGAGCGCCTGTACAGAAATATGAACTTACTGTGAAAGTTTCTCTCCGGTGTTGGTTAAGTTAAAGTCATATTCGCGTATACACACAACGATGTTATATAAAATGATTATAAAAACAGTTTTTGAATTTTAGATCGGATTTAAAGTCCAGGAGACACACAGGCGCGTCTCCGCCTCCTCAACAGCAGCTCAACGCTGGAGAGTGACAGAAGGTGAGTTAGCTTTGCTCATTTTAACCTCTTAAAAACGAACGTTCATAAGGTAATGACACGTTTTAATGAATGCATGATGTAGTGAGGTTATAGCGGCTGACTTGAGGACACAGACCGGCAGCCTGTCGTCTCACACGGCGCTGTTGTTCCCTCTTAAATGTCCTTGTTGTGGGTCAGCATGTTAACTGCTTTGCTACAAACACTCCTAACAGGACTGCAGATGAGAAGTTAGCTCGTCTCAGCTGATTTAATGACACTGTGGCTGTGCACACAAACACACTAATGACACATGAGAAAAACTGACACAAACTGCATGTTAGTTATCATGTGTTTATGGGGTCACTGTGTGCACGTGAGTTAACTCTATATGACCTTACTGTCAGGTTATCTAACCAGGTAATAGACTGTGACCTGACTATGACCTGTCCATTTCATCTGGACTGTCACTATTACAAACATTAAACTGGACCTCACGAGCCCACGTGGTCCCAAGAATGGGAGGGGATTCAGAGTTTAATAAAGCCTGTTTGTCATGGTTTGGTTTCATCAAAACAAAGATAAAATGGGTTTAAACACAGTACAGATAAAATCTCATGGCCAGATTGTGATTATGTAAAGTGATGAAGCTCCTCTCCTTTATTAAATCACCTTATATTCATAAAGCTGCCAACAATGAAAGAGGCTGGTATTTATCAAGCTGCAAGATATAAGTTGGGATAAATGTGAACATCTACCAGCTGCTAACAGATAATATTCAATTACAGCCACTCAATAGTAAATCAGTACTTTGTGTTTAAAATTGACCAATAACTTTCATATTTTATTGGCATCCAGCTGCAGCAAATTTCCCACCCTGGGTGTTTTCAGTATGGAGACTGATGATATATAAACTATATGTTTTGTGTATAAATTATAATAATGTAATTTCACCTGAACAGCTGCTGTAAACTGGGGGGGCAGGCCCCTCTGGGGGGGGGTGGGGGGTGCAGAGCCACTTCAGGAGGGGCATGAATGACCTGAGGAGAAATATAGTGTAAAACTAAGTTTGCTGATGCTATCATGCTGACCTTGATGACACTAAAATTCAGCTCGACTCTTTTTTTAATCAGTTGCTGCTCTGATTATTGTTAATGGCTGTAGGGCTGAACAGTTAATCAAAATGTTTATCAGAATTGCGGTATGACTCACTGCGAGTCTCACATTTCTGGTTGGGGCACAATATTTGTTAAATACTGTTGTGTTGCAGCTGACGATGCTCTCGTCTTCACATCATGTTCTGCAGTAACTTTCTCTGACATGAGCCCCCATCAGAAGCTGAAAAAAGTTCACGGTCATTTCTAATAATCTGATATCTATCTGTTTATCAGGGTTGTCAATATATCAATATTCTATTGTATCGTGATAGACTTTGGATGTCTTCTCCTGGTTTTAAAAGCTGCATTGCAGTAAAATGATGGCATTTTCAGAGCTTTGCCGATTTCTCTTTACTCACTCAGTCATTATATTCAGATTATTGATTACATTTTATTGACTAAAGGATGAACTGATCATTATTTGTAGAGTCAGTGGATGGATTAATCAGCGCTGATGATTGGTTAGTTGCTGCCGTTCGTGGTGAGGTGACGTGTTGGACAGACTGACACACAGTTTGTGTTCTCTGCCCTTTGACCTCGGGGTCAGTGTGAGTCAGCTGGGACGAAGTGAAACATGATGAGGAGACAGAAGTTGACATTTGTGTTTACAGTGGAGACAAACAGACACACAAATCAGCTGATGAGAGACACTGAGACTCTGTTGTAAACTGAATGAATTTAAATGACACTTAGGTGTGTGTGTGTGTGTGTGTGTGTGTGTGTGTGTGTGTGTGTGTGTGTGTGTGTGTGTGTGTGTGTACAGTATGCTCTTTAGCAGTGGATGTGTGAAAGGTCAGAGACACATCCTGTTTGTTGATGTCCTGTTGTCTCTTAGTGTAAAGGTCATTGGCACTGGGGTGTGTGTGTGTGTGTGTGTGTGTGTGTGTGTGTGTGTGTGTGTGTGTGTGGTGCTGAACATCATCTATCTTTGTGAGGACCAGTCTGAGACACACCCTGAAAGTGAGCTCATTCTTTGGGAAGCGAGCAGGACGGACACACTGATCCAACTTTGTTTCTACAAACACTGATTCAGACACACAAATTGTTCTTCATCTACCAAATATCTTCATTATTGATTAATGTTTCCCTGTATTTTGTAAGAGGGTTGGGCCAACGGGCGATGCCGGCGCCCATCTGAGTCTTCTAACATCGTAACATCGTCATTTAAAAGCTCCCTAAGGTCAGGAGGGACAGTGTCCAAAATTAAGACCCAGCGAAAACCAAATATGGGTAAAGTTTCCATCTGCTGGGTGAAATGTCTGTGCACTCCACCTGTTTTTACATGTTTGGACCTATTTTTTCAATTAGTGATCAATCAGGTAATATTTTTTCCACTAATTAATTAGTTGTTTGGTCCATAAAATGTTGATCAGAGTCCAAGATGACGTCCTCAAATGTCTTGTTTTGTCCACAACTCAGAGATATTCAATTTACTGTCAGAGACGAGGAAAGAAACCAGAAAATATTCACATTTAAGAAGCTGGAATCAAAAACTTACTCAAAACAAGTAATCGATTATATTAATTATTGGAGATTAATTTATTAATCAATTAATCATTGCAACTCTGAATCTTTTGCACTTTTATGTTTAGGATTAATTAATGATGATTAGGGTTAAAACTAATGATTACTAATGATTAATTCTCAGGTTAATTAGTCCAAAAATCTAAATAAATATTCAGTTTGTGACCACATAAGACTGAGAAAAGGAGAATATTTGTTTGGCATTTAACCTTGAAAATTAATTTCAGGTATTAATCAATTATTAATTTCTGTCTGACTAATCAATTAACATTGATTTGACCACAGAACATGAAGGACACTTGACTGTTTTTCACTCGTCTAATCGGCTCTGTAGATCATCAATAAATCCTCTCATTACTGCCATTATTTATCAAACAGAAAATTAAACTCTGCTGTGTTTGAAAGAATTATGTCAGTGAGGGTCCTCACAAGTGTAGAGGCAGACAGGTGTGTGTGTGTGAGAGAGAGTGTGTGTCCCTGCAGAGGCAGCGGACTGATGGACGGCTCTGCAGGAGCGACAGATCAATAAAGGAGGATTTCCTCCACGTCCCAGCTGACTGGACGGACTGTCTCCCGTCTAATCGGAGCTTTTTCAGTCTGGATCCCTGCAGATCAACCAGACGCTGCTGTCAGTGTCACTGTTCACACCGGGCTCCTAAATGCTTCTTTATCCAGTCTCAATCCGGTGTCACATCTGCTTCTTCTTCGGCTTCAAACGCTCGCCGTGGAGGCAGACGTGGGTTTCACAGACACTCAGATCGTGGCGGCGACAAAAAGGCTTTTTCTGAGAGTTACTGAAATGAAACTCAAACATGAGTTTCTCCTTTAAAGTGTGGTGCACACACACAATAAATCAATATTACTGTATCCTCATATAGATGTTCTTGTCTTTTCCTGTTTTTTAAGGCTGTGTCACAGTAAAGTGATGTTATTATCAGACTCTTTCAAAAAAAAAAAAATCTTCATTGGGTTAATGTTATATAAAAGTTATCCCACAATATCGAGGTATTTGGTCAAAAATATTGGATTTTTTTTTACTGATTTTGTCACTGTAGCTGCTTCCACCCCCTGTAGTACAAAGATTAATCAATTATTAAATTAATCACCTGCAATTATGACAATCAATTCATTGGTTTGAGTTATTTTTTAATTAAAAAAAAAAACAAATTCTCTGATTTCACCTTCTTAAATGTGAATATTTTCTGGTTTCTTTCCTCCTCTCTGACAGTAAACTGAATATATTTGAGTCGAGGACAAAACGAGACATTTGAGGACGTCATCTTGGACTTTAGGAAACGCTGCAGCTCTAGAATCAGTCCTACTTTAGATAATGAAGACATCAGTCGTCTTTGGGCACCGGATGAATCCTGACGTCTGTTTGAAGTCTGACTTGTAATTAGATTAGTGACAAAGTCAAAGACTTTGAGTGCAGAGCTTCGTCTGTGTCTAATGAACCTGGGAGGTCACTGTAAAGGGACGTTCTGCAGATTATCACTTAACTTGGACATGCAGTGTTCACAATGGCTTCAACCCTTACTCTGAAAAGAAGGAAAAATCTTTCTGGAGCTACAGTTACTTTTATATTTTCCTTGGAGACTTGTCTTTTTTTAAGATTTGGCATCCAAAGCTAGTCTGTGCAGCCTCAAGACGAGCCAACAACTAATGAATTAGATGGACAGATTATTGCCAGATTGATCACTAGTTTAAAAATAGGTCCAAACGTTTGACGTGTCGACCAACACCTTTGCAGCACCACAATATTTCATGTAAAATGATATTTTGCCACATATTTCACCTTTAACAAATATTGCGCATCCTGTAATTTGAAAATTGCAGTGATTTTGGTAAAAATTTCAATTAATTGTTCAGCCCTACCTTAAAGTCTTAAGGTCTGAAATGAACCTGTTGTGACAATAAAAGCATTTTTATTGTTTTCAAAGAGAGTTTTTTGTGATTTTATCTAAAGAGCAGCTCAAAAAAAAAAAAGCACCATGAGTCCAGGAAATGTGCCCACACAGACGCTTTTTGATTTAGACATTTTTACAACTGGGAATTTAAGAGTTACTTTAGACCTGCAGCAATGATAAATAAAAATGTAAACATAAAATTATTTCCATATTATTATTTTGAGTGCACACAGAGCGACTGGAGAGGGGCATGTGGCTCCGGAGCTGCAGGCTGCAGACTCCTGGTTTGGCTGAAATGTTCCATCTGTGTTGATAAAGTTCTGCAGGCCTTCAGCAAACCTCAGTGGATGTGAGTGAGAAACGGGAACTCCTCACTGTGTTTGTTTGATACGGTTCATACGGTTGTTTCTCACGTTGAATCACCGCTGCGAGCTGCAGATTGAGTTTTCTGTCTCCTTTCTGCTTGGCGGATCAAGGCCCCCCCGACGTCCCTCCCATCGATCGCTTCCTCCCGTGTTCAGACCTGCGGAAGAATCCGTCTGGGACACATCAGCCCGTGACCCGAACCTGATCGCTTCCATCCAGCCGACCCTCTGTCCATACATCCACCCCTCCATCCATCTTCTCTGCACCTTGTCCTCCTCTCCGGATCAACAGACTCTTCTGCACCGTTCGTTCCACAGATTGAGGTAGGAGGACAGGTGTGTGTGTGTGTGTGTGTTGCTGTGTTTGTGTTGTTGTCAAGTTTCAACGTGTTCAACATCATATTAATCCCTTATCTAGCCCTCTGCGTTTTCATTTTGTCATAAATTCTTTACATGCTGTGTGTTTTTGTGTGTGTGCATGTTGGACAGTACCCCTTTGTTGTTTTTAGTGCTGAAGCGCCCTTTATGAAACCTTTATTTAAAAGTTTATATATTTTACTGCCACTAGATGTCACACTAGAGCACCAGCATCTCAGACCAAAACAAGAGGGCATGTAATAAAAATAAAATAATAAATATTACACTTTAATAATAATTATAATAATATACAGTACACTTCAAATACTTCATCAAATACAGTGCTGTTCTATATATATACTATAGCACATGTAATAGATAACTATATGCTGTACAGTGTAATACTCCACTGCACTCTGTAGTCTGGCTCAATGTCCCGCCCACAGCACCATCTGATTGGTTAGAAGTCATGAGTAACAGCCGCATACATGGTGTCACAGACAGATGCAGAGCTGCTCCGGTGAGCTGAGAGGAGTGTGTGTGTGTGTGTGTGTGTGTGTGTGTGTGTGTGTGTGTGTGTGTGTGTGTGTGTGTGCAGAAGTTCAGACTTAAACATAATCTTATGATCTGTTTCTATGACGACAGTTACACCGGTGAAAATGTCTGAAGTCATGGTTGTTCATTCAGATTTCAGGTTTTATTACTGATATAAAAGTAACAGCGACAGTAAAACCGTGTTTCACACTATGATGGTTACATGTAGTCCGTGGATTGTGGGCGGGGCGATCCATACAGGACATGGGACAACTGTGATCCATTGCACCCTTACTGTTTACTCATGAAAGACAAAAAAAAGACAAAATAAAATTTAAACAACAGGAGAGACTCAGCACCTCATAACGAGACCCTGTGGACAAAAAACGAGAACAAAATACAAGAGCAGGTTAACAAATGATGTCAGTTATATGTTGAAAAAATATAAAATACTGAATAAAACATTAGTGACTTGCAGTTTTTTTTCTCTGTGATACAAAACTAGTTTTGTTTAAAATAAAAAAAAGAGGTGGTGCACATACAACAACAGCAGCATTTCTATTTCTTTCTGAATGAATATTTCATGTGCCTGACCTCCCTCTCACTGCATAAAGACAAATTTTACGAGGGTTTCCTGGGATTTTTTTAGCATTATTTGGTGTTTAATGTCACACTCGGGCGGAGGAAAATTGAAGTCGACGCTGCAGATGTAAACAAACCCGACCTCCGCTTTTAATTGGCAGCAAAATGCAAATGCAGTCAAAACGAGGCGATGCTTTGAAGTGTCGGAGGGAAAAAGAGAAAGCTGGAGAACGTCCAAATCAAAGGCAAGCAGGGCGACCGGACCGAAGGGAACATCTGTGCTCGTGATTCATAATGTTTACGGTGACAAAGTTTAGAGTCCTGCAGAGGGGGTCAGGGACTCCCACATCTGCAGCAAATAAATCCTCACAAGTATCAATGGGTTTGCATCAATTACACAGCAGGTTGTAACTGTACAGTAATGAAGAAAAAAATACACAACAATTGACAGCAGATGTTGAAAGTGGAACTTTTTTATTACAAAGTCCTCTGCAGCACGTTGGCCCTTTATATGTGTTTCTTAAATGTGAGGTCAGTATCACAACATTAAAGTCATGTAACTAGATTACTTTTTTTGATCAACCTTTTTCTCCATTTTCTGACATTTTATGAACCAAACAACTTATAATTAGTAGCAAACCTATTGCCAAATTGATCACTAGTTGAAAAATAGGTCCAAACAAGTGAAAACAGGTGTAGCACACTGACAAGATTGTGACAGGATTAATTTTATCAGTTAATTGTTTTGAGTCATTCTTTAAGGATATAAAAGTCAAATTTCTCTGATTTCCATCTCAGATTATTTCAATAGTTTTGGGATGTTTCTGAGCGTTTGAAAAACGTGAAAACAGGTGGAGCGCACGGACCTACGCCTGTGAGCTCCACGTGTTTTCACGTTTGGATCTGTTTTTCAACTAGTGATCAATCTGGCAACAATTTTCCCACTAATCAATAAGTTGTTTCATCCATAAAATGTCAGAAAATGGTGAAAAATTATTCCTGTCTCAATCTTTTTAGTTGAAAAATATGTATGCGCGTGATTAATCGATGATGAAAATAATTGTTAGTTGCAGCTCTAATTATCTTATTACAGTTGAACAACAACTGAGACACTAGTTTTTATCTGCATTATTGAAAATAACATTATTTGACAGTAGGGTTGCAACAAATGATAATTTTCATAATCTATTAATCTGGTGATCGTTTTCTCCATTAATTGATTAGTTGTTTGGTCCATGAAATGTCAGAAAATGGTGAAACATGTTGATCAAAGTCCAAGATGGCGTCCTCAAATGTCTTGTTTTGTCCACAACTCAAAGATATTCAGTTTACTGTCAGAGAGGAGGAAAGAAAAGAAAGATTAATTGATCATCACAATAGATGCAGATTAATTTAATAGTCGATCAACAGTAAATTAATCATTGCAGCTCTAAGTGTTTTATTAGTTTGTCCAGCTGCAATAGAATTTGCTAATATACTTTATAACATACATTTTTATTTTGTCTAAATTATAAACTGAACACAAAACCTGCAGTTGCATGAAAAGCTGTTGTTGTGAAGATTTGTGTTTTAATTTCCTGAACCTGTGTGAAGGTCTGAGGTGAAAAACGGTTAAACATGAGTGTGTGACTGCAGCGGGTGTGATGTGATGAGATTCAGAGGTGATGTCTCTCGCCGGTTGGGATCTGCAGCAGGTTGTAATTACAGGGAGAGAGCTGGACGTGGAAGCCCCTCTGTTATTAATGAAAGCTAACGAAGGCTGCAGCTCTCATCTCCTCTCCTCCCTCCATCCCTCAGTTATACAGCGAGCCGAGTTAATTTAGACTACAGGCCCACATCCAATACTAATATATATCTGTGTCTCTCTGTGTGAGTGTGTCTCATTAGAAAATCAGGGAGGGTTCCTGATTAGATAGACGACTGAATTTCACCAAACACAAACTGGTTTGTAGAAGCTGTTTGTCCTGACTGCAAAACACGCAACAGACAAATACATCCTGGTTTATGTCCTGCTCAGGTACAAAACCTGCTGCACCGCACAAACAGTCAGTCTGTGACAGTCGCCATCTTGACGCCATGTCTATCTGACAGCTCATTTTACAATCAGTCTGATCTAAATCTCACTGTACAGTCTGCGTGTCCATGTTTAGTTCTAATTGAAAATATGTCAACTGTAATCAACAAACATCACGCACAAGAAAAGTTCTGCTCTGGTGGCGTCATGAAGGAAGAAAACTAAACGCCCCTGAGTGCAGGATGTCGTGAACATTTTTTATAATTTTCCAGAGAAAGGAACCCTAAAATATCATTAAGAATACTCAAAAATTCCTATAAACTTTTTTTTTCATTGTTGAGTTTAGGGTTGCATTTTTTTTAATTTTTTTTTTGCATTTTTTTTAATTTCTCATTTAACGTTTAAGTTTCCTCATTCAACAAACCTTCTTTTCTGTCATTTACTTATCAATTAATTCATTTTAATCTGTAAAATTCAAATTAATGATAAATTGATTAACAATTAATCATTAGCTTCCCTATTTGGCTCAGATTCTGGTGCATAGGTGACATTTTTTCACAAGACATATCTGCTAAAAAACCTACAATTTGACTTTATTGGAACTTTAAGAATTTAATTAAATTTCCAGGTATGTTCCAGGATAAAATCACTGCTCACGCTGCACAGAATCGGACTAACTGGGCTCTAATGGGGGCCCATCAGCACCTTTTAGCCCTGGGGCCTCCTGGCAGGTTAATGCGGCCCTGCAGTGGACGGCAGTCAGCTCCAATCAGAGTCGAGGTTAGGCTGTAATCTGATCTACCAATTAGAAATAAAGCCCAGCCCAGCAGTGTGTTCTGTTTTACTGCCTGATTCTGAATTCATTAGCACCTAATTTGAATAATAAAACGCTAAAAACACGACTGGGATTAAATGTCTGTATTAGAGCTGAATCTTAAGAGTTGCAGCCGAGGTGATTAACTGACTAACGGCCGCCGTCAGTGACTTTACATTTGCATCAGTGTATGTTGTGTCTCTTGGCCGCCGTCCTGGTCTTGTCTTGTGTTGGAGTGGCTTCTGTCTGAACTGATCAGTCGGCTGCGTTCGCTGAGTCGAGTGTCCGAACGTGGAAAAACTTCACAAGGAAACGTTCCGCAGTGACCAGTGCCAACAGCATTTTCAGAGCGGAAAAACACTGAGGAGAAATTAAACATGTGAGCTGATAAAAAACGTGCGCTCAATATGCATTAAATGGCCGAAAATGTGTGGACACCCAAACCTAGAGGCCAAACAGCGTGAAACAACAATAACGCTGTATTAAAGTGTGTTAGGCTGCAAGCTTATCATAAATAAGACTTTAAATGCACAGTGTAAATAAATAAATGCAGTGATAGTATATTTATGTTATACATGTTATGCAGTGACCTCTAGTGGCCTTAGAAATAAACACAGGAGCAGTTTAAAGACTGAGAGAGTCTGTGGATGGAGGTCTCAAACATGAGACGTTTCACCCGGTCCAGCAGGGTTTGAGTCCTGTGTGACACCAAAAGTCCAAGTTGTTTATTTCAAGTTTTAACTTGTGTTACACATGTAACTTCCGTCACGTGACTTATGTAATGTAACATTCTTATTTTAACCCAAACCAGAATATTTTCCTAAACCTAACCAAATAGTTTTGTTGCCTAAACCTAAAAACCAAACAGCGACCATTTCACAACGTTATCCACGTGTTTAATGTCATGTGACTTGTGTGTCATGACTTGTGTGACTTCTAAAAAGACTCCGGCAGGGCTGCCCTTTGTCGCCGGTTCTGTTCATTATTTTTATGGCGCAGCCAGGAGCCGGAGGGAGTCCGGTTTGGGGACCAAAGGATCTCATCTCTGCTTTTTGCGGATGATGTTGTCCTGTTGGCTCCTTCGACCAGGACCTTCAGCGGTTTGCAGTGCGAAGCGGCTGGGATGAGAATCAGCACCTCCAAGTCCGAGGCCATGGTTCCCGACGGGAAAAAGGTGGCTTGTTCCCTCCGGGTCGGAGAAGAGTCCCTGCCTCAAGTGGAGGAGTTCAAGTATCTTGGGGTCTTGTTTACGAGTGATGGGAGGATGGAGCGTGAGATTGACAGATGGATTGGTGCAGCGGCAGCAGTAATGCGGTGGTTGCACCAGTCTGTCGTGGGAAAGAAGGAGCTAAGCCGAAAGGCGAAGCTCTCGATTTTCCGGTCAATCTCTGTTCCTACCCTCAACTATGGTCATGAACTTTGGGTCATGACCGAAAGAACAAGATCTCGGATACAAGCGGCTGAAATGAGTTTCCTCCGCAGGGTGGCGGGGCGCTCCCTTAGAGATAGGGTGAGGAGCTCTGTCACCCGGGAGGAGCCTGGGAACACCTTGGGATCCTCCCGGAAGACCTGGAGGAAGTGTCCGGGGAGAGGGAAGTCTGGGCGTCCCTACTCGGACTGCTGCCCCCGCGACCCGGCCCTGGATGAGCAGAGGACAATGGATGGATGTTAAAGTCAGATTCTCCTCTGTGTGTCCAAAATCTTTTGATGACTCATTTTTATCCAGTCCAGTGTGTTTTGGTGCAGCTAGCCAGCTCTATTCCACATCTAATGCACTTATTGTTAGCTTGTCAGTCGTGGTGGCTAGTGGAGCAACATCACCAGAGGAAGTGTGTGTTTGGATCTCAGATGACAAAAACTTTGTTTACATCTCTGAAGGATGTGGTGAAGGTCTGATTTATTAATTCCCCTCACATCCTCTGCATCATTTTTCTCCCCTTCCTTATCTCCTGTCTCTTTGTTTTTCTTTGTCTTCTCGGATTCCACACCTCAAAATGGATTAGCCCACAAAAAATGAGTTATAAAACCATCTGGATTTGGCCAAAGCTGCACTGAGGTGACTTTAAATTTGTCCCATTCACTTCCTCTGCTGTCTGCACTGTAGCCTGAGAGCTAGCATTAGCATGAGTGAGGCAGAGGTAGCTGCTTGGACTGCAGTAGTGACCTAGCATGCTAACTACATTAGCAGTGAGGAGTGCTAGCATTTGTTCTGCTGTCACCGAAGACAAATTAGCTGCAGCGCTAATTGTTGGGAACTGCAGGGAGATGCAGAGGATACAGCAGCAGTTTACAGGCCATCAGAGTGTGTGTGTGTGTGTGTGTGTGTGTGTGAGAGAGAGAGAGAGCGAATGTGTGTGAGAGAGAGAGTGTGTGAGAGTGTGAACGTAGTCCTCTGCTGTCCAAATATCACCCAGGATGTCAAATTGATTTCTCTGGCGTGAGTTTGTGTGTACAGCCTTTCGTGTGCGTGTGTGTGTGTCCTCCATCTGTTCTAGAAAGCCCTTCCTGAACCTGCTGAGCCCACCAGACCTTACTCTACACACACACACACACACACACACACTCTACACACACTCTCTCACACACAGAGAGAGAGAGAGAGAGAGAGAGAGAGAGTTCATGGTGAGCTGCTCTATTATGTAACATCCGAAACACTTCCTGGACCTCCATCACACACTCGCATCCAAATGTTTCCAAATTTTCTCGGTGACTTTTCCAAACTGGATGAGTGAAACTGTAGCTGTGGAACATCCTGTCGCTTCAGTCCCAACAAATATGTTAATGAGTGAAGTGGGAGGCTGCAGATAGCCATCAGTTAATGCGCCAAAATGTTTCTCAATCGATTTAAAAAATAAAAAATATAAAAAAAAATTAATTTCTCGTTTGAAACTGATCAACCCAAAGATTTTCAGTTTACTGTCATACAAGACCGAAAACAGAAAAGAATCTGAGGAACCGGGAGAACCATGTTACTCCAGTATTTTGATTTTGGACTGTAGTGCCTGTTTTTGTTGTGAGGGCGTCGCATATTTTACCATTGACATAAACAGAACCATCTAGAATATAAAAAGGTTCCCTGCAGAACCCCCAGGATGGGCTCTAGAGAAAACACTAGGAATCTAAAAAGGTTCCCATGAAAACACCCTTTGAGTGTGTTCTAGATAAAATCCTTTGGATCTGAAAAAGTTTTGGGTAGATCCCCCTTGGTGGGCTCTCAATAAAACCCCTGGAATATAAAAAGGTTCCCCGTAGAACTCTCTTGATGGGCTCTAGATAAAACACTTGGAGTGTAAAAAGGTTCTCTCCAGCACACCACCGGTGTCTTCTAGATGAAGCCCTTGAAATATAAAAAGGTTTTTGATAGATGGGTTCTAGATAAAACCCTTGATATATAAAGCAATTCTTAGTAGAACCCCCTGGGTAGGTTCTTGTGTTGATGGAACCTTTCGCATATGTATGGGTATAACCCTTTATGTTGGGTTCTAGGTAACCCTTTCTGAAAGAGTTCCAAGTGAAACCTTTATGAAAAGGAACTGAGAAAGGTTCTTTTATGGGGACATGTTGAAGAACCTTTATGGTTCTAGTTAGGACTTATTTCTAAGACTGTTTGAGACCAGTTGTCTGTCAGGTCGTCCTTCAGTTTCAGAACCTAGATGTTCCTCGTTTTGTCTTTGTTCTGCAGCCTCTGAGTCCATGTTTTATGTTTTACAACCTGCGAGGCCTCAGCAGGTTCTCTGACAGTCTTCCTGTCTTTATCTGAGCCGGGAACTCTGGGTAAAAAAAAAAAACGGTAAAAATGAAACATTCAGCTGCTAATAAGGAGGCAGCGGAGTGTGTCGGGTTCTCTCAGGACCTCGCACAAGATTACAAGGAACATATAAATCAGCCAGAGATCTGCTGCTTTGTTCCCGTTCACAGTCAGTGTTTTACAGCCGACTCATAATTAACACTGTGTGTGTGTGTGTGTGTGTGTGTGTGTGTGTGTGTGTGTGTGTGTGTGTGTGTGTGTGATTGTGCTTGTTATGCAAAAATGTTGTCCAGTCGGCCGAACGTGAAGCTAAACTCTGGTTTATTCAGTCTGAGGTCTTATTTTTGGAGTTTTGTTTATTTCTGTCAATAATAATAAAGTTATAGTCAACAAGTTGAAAACAGTATTTTATTTTTCCCAGCATTTAACATGATGGACGTCCTGATCAAGATTTTTTCCCAGATTTAATATTTAATATCTGCCGACACACTCTGACCTGATGTTAGCCTAAATATCTTAAAGCTGCAACAATTCATTGATTAATTGATCATTAAGTTAATTGTCATCTTTTTGAATAATCAATAGTTTTTTTTTCTGATAGTGAACTGAATTTATTTGGGTTCTAGACAAAAAAAAGATATTTGAGGATGTTATCTTGGGTTTTGAGACACTAATCGGAATTTTTCACCATTTTCTGACATTTTATGGACCTAACAACTAATCAATCAATCAAGGAAGTAATCAGAAGATTAATCAATACCTTAGAGCCAACGAAACATTAATTTCAAGCATGTTCATGCCCTTTGTAACAGTTTCTGTGTGGTCGGTTCAGGACTGTCATGATAACCACATTATTGCAATTTCATGTTGAGATCAGCACATCCATCTATTTATACACCTGCGGATCAATACACGGCCTCTGATTGGTCGACAGACCCTCAGGCATCTTGGGATTGTTAGCCAGTGGGTGGCTAACAACATGTTAACAACAACAACAGTTTTCAAGAAGGAAAAATTGATAAATGACTTCAGAAGAAAAAAGACGCTGTAGTTCAGGGCTGGATTATAAAAGTTTAGTTTCTTTGTGTAATACCCCCAGGTGTGTCCCACACTTTATAAGTAAACTAGATTTTCAATAAGTTTTTAAAATTCTGGTGAGAGTGCGCTTTTATTCTCCCTGGAACAGCTTTCCTTTGATTTTTAATCAATTTTGCAGAAAAAATTTAACTTTCTTATACAATTTTCCAGCAATTTTCAATTTCAGAAAAGGCATTTTAGGCTGCAACGGTCCCAAAAAAGGAATCACAATAGCTGTGTTTCAACCAGTAGAGGGCAGCCACTGTGATATTTATAACATAAAAATGTAGAATTCAAACACTTTGCACTAAAATGTAAAGATTTGGATGTGAATCACTCAACAACACTTTTGTTTTCAGCTGAGAAGAGTTAGTTTGGGACTTCAGCTCGTCTCTTTGTGGACAGGATGTTAATTACGGACGGAGCAGAGTGAGAGCGCTGAAGACCTGGAGGGAAATGGAGGTTTAATTAAAACAAGAGTCAGGGGTAAAAAAAAAATGCAGGATTAAGATCACTGACCAGTACATGTGAAATTAAAATCATCCCTCCTCCTCCAGAGAAATAAATTCTGCACAGATGAAGACGTTAGAAGACGTTTCATCTTTTTCTTCCCTCATTAAACTATTGTCTTTAGTGTCTCTCTGAGCTCGAGCAACACGAGACAAAGAGAGTCAAGATCAGGAGAGGAGACGAGGATTTGCTTCACCTTTTGGTTAGAAATCTGCCGGAGCTGGAGGAGAATATATTTCCATGAGAGAAACGAAGTGAGATGAGACATACATGCAGAGGGGATCTGTGAGTGTCTGTCAGAGCGGACCTACAGGTCAACCGCTGCAGCCTTTCATCCTCGCTCTGCCGCCAATTACCTTTCAACGCGACTCCCCGGGCCTGACGCACACCTGAGAGCCGCCCGTTTTTACTCCGACTCCTCTTTCATCTCCGCGCCGTCTTTTTCTACAATGGCAGCAGTTTCCAGTGAAGAAAACTTGGTGTACGTGAAAAAGTCGAGTGTTAAAGGATAACCCTCCAACAATCCACTCTGTTCCTGCAGACCCAGAACTTTTTATCTACAGTATATTTTTCCAAATTTTGAAGCAGGTGGATATAAAGGAAGCTTTTGATTTCACTGTGCTGCATGTTGAAGAGCAAAACTTGCTTATGTTGCACCTTCATATTATATTTTGTCTCGGCTCTTTTCAGGCAGGAACAGTTCTTGAATCATAAAGTCTGTTTTTATACAACGAGCAGATGCTAAGTGCAATATCCAAATCGCAGAACCGGAACTAAATCGCAATTATTTGAAAAAGGAAGAATGTGAGAAAATATCAATATAATGAGGTGCTGTAGAGCTGCAGAGATGATCTGACCTAAAAATCTTCTTCTCCAGATGAAAGAAAACATGTTTGTTTGGTAAAGAACTCTATAAATAATAAAGATCAGATCAATAAACAGTGTTCAGGACGACTCTTAAATCCATTTCACTCAGTCTGCAGTTCATTTCTTGCCCAGTATTCACTCTAATTATTAATTATTTCAGATATCTATTGATCTGGAAATAATCTTCCAGATCAATAGATAAGCTTTTGGCCTGTAAAATATCAGCAAACAGAAACAGTCCCCCACAGATGTCTTGTTTTGTCCAATCAGCAGCCAAGAACTCAAAAATTATTCAATTTTACTTTCATACAAGACCAAGAAAACCTGTAAATATTCAAATATATTTGAAGAGCTGGAACCAGCAATTTTTGTCATTTTTGCTTAAAACAAGAAAAAAAATACTGAAAGAAATTGGATTTCTGTTGATCAATAAATCATTTTAGCTTGAAGTTTATCGCAGAGTTACACTTCAGAGGTTAAAAAATGACTCGGTGATGAGGATCTCACACTTTTTGAATTTTATGATATTTACAGTTATTTAAATAACTTCTTCCGTGGATCACAGTAATAAAATAATATCCAGTAATATACTGTATGTTCTTCAGTCTGCACAGTCTGATATTTCAGCCCTCTTTTCTCAACATAATGTGATCACTGTGTGATACCTGCTGTAAGGACAGAGAACATTATGTTCCGTCTTTTCTGGCCTCTACAGAAACCCTGAGAGCAAAGTGAGAAGAAAAAACACTGGTCATCCATTTTTCTAACTCTGATCTCTCTCCTGTGTGTGTGACTGAAGATGAAGTGGAGAAAAAGTTTTGCCAGGTGAAAAAAAAAATGTTTTCCCAGAATCATTTTTCTGAAATGCTTTTTTCTTTTTTTTAATCTGTGAGAAAAAGTTTGGCAGGTGGTCAACTGTTGTCAAGTGT
The DNA here is from genome assembly GCF_056507025.1 of Lutjanus erythropterus. Lineage (NCBI taxonomy): Eukaryota > Metazoa > Chordata > Actinopteri > Lutjaniformes > Lutjanidae > Lutjanus > Lutjanus erythropterus. Next base: position 31,646,002 of record NC_139337.1, read on the forward strand.
TGGTTGTTGCTCGTTTAAATAAGACTAAAAGAATTCAAGTATTCATTCATTCATTCAGCGCTCTCTTACTGTATTGTCTGCTGGCCACTGTGATGCTAAGCTAATGTTAGCAGTTGGTCGATGTTGCAAACGATAGTGGCTGGTCATTAGAAGACACAAGATGACGTCCTCAAATGTCTCATTTTGTCCACAACTCAAAGATAGAAAGGCTACAAAACATTTAATCGATTATCAAAATAGATGCAGATTAATTTAATAGTTGATTAATAGTCAACTAACCGGCTGAGGTTTTTGATAATATCACTAAAGTCTAAACAACGTGCTGAACCCCAGTTAAACGGCTGAAGTGTCCCCCGTCTCCACCGTCTCAGTCCCTCATTTGCTGCACACTTAATCTCGCAGATCATTTTGCATTTTCATACAAACACTCTTGTCTGTCTGCAGCCTCAGCGGATGTTGTAAAAGAGCTGAAATGTGTCAGTATTGTTATTTTTCCAATATTGTGTAATTATGAGCCGTGGATCCCTGACTGCAGTCGCACCCGGAGGACGGCGCTCGCTCGCTGTGTGTGTGTGTGTGTGTGTGTGTGTGTGTGTGTGTGTGTGTGTGTGTGTATGTGTGTGTGTGTGTGTGTGTGTGTGTGTGTGTGTGTGTGTGTGTGTGTGTGTGTGTGGGTGACAGCTAAACGGCAAAGAAATGAGATGTCTGCTTCTGACAAATCCCCAAACACTCAAAATATGAATTGCAAAGCTGCAGAATTAGCCAAAAAAAAAAGAGAAACCCAACTCGACTCTGTGTGTGTGTGTGTGTGTGTGTGTGTGTGTGTGTGTGTTTGCAGCATAATTTCAATTTCCAATTTGCGCCCTTTCCAACGTCTCTTGAGCATATGTTTACTGTGCTGCAGCCAGAATTCACACTCCTACACACTTCCTGTCTCTCTCTCTCTCTGTCACACACACACACACACACACACACACACACACACACACACACACACACACACACACTCGGCGGCAGGTTCGGTTCTCCCAGCAGTGGTCGTTAACAGGTGTACGGGTCGCCTCCGTGCAGCCAAAGGTCTTGAGCGTCGCTTCCTTCACAGGTGGAGCTGAAGTCAGATTCACTTTATTTTTATCACCTGAATGAGGCTGAACGTGTGCAGAGAATAAAAATGAAATAAAGGCTTAATGAAAACACTCTGCAGACTTGGAAATAAAAACTGATTGTGAATCATATTGAATGGAGCTTCACCTCCTGAATACTTTAACATTTTGAAGATGGAAACATCAATATTACAAATTCCTTTTCAATTCCAGTTTGATTTAAATTCGTGCAGGTTTTTACAGAAAGGCAAACTGTTTTTTTTTTGTACTGAAGCATGAAATACTTTGTTTTATGAAGAGTCTGTTTCCTCACACACCCAGCTAGGACAGTTATTTTCATTTTCTTAGTTAATCAATAATTAATCCTGTCATGGTCTTCCATCTAATTTAAATAAAACCTTCCAGACATTTATTTATTTCCTATAATTATTTTTCTTTATTTTGAAAACGTAAAATGCCTTAATGAGATGAATGAGTAAAATGATCAAGTTGGTTCATTAATTTGACCAAAATAAGTTTTTAATGGAGAAGAAATCAGAGCTTCTCCGCTGAGGCGTCATAAGAAGGCTAACTAAGTTTTTAGCTAGCTCAAAAATAATGTTTGTGTTAACCTTTTAGCTAATGTTAGCTAGGAAACAAAGTAATGTTTTCTTAACTTCTTAAGTTAGCATTAGGTTGCAAACAACTGCAAACTTTTCTCATTTGGTCCCTAAAATGGTGAAAAAGTTTGATCAATGTTTCCAAAAGTCCAAGATTAATCCAGAAAATAGTTACATTTATGAAGCTGGAATCAGAGAATTTTAATCAAAAAATGACTCAGAATGATTAATCGATTAATTAATCCTGTCATAAACTTGTCAATTGAAAAATATGTCCAAATATACATCCGTGCGCTTCACCTGTTTTTGGACTTTTTTTCATTAAAAAAATACTCAAAACGATCAAAATAGTTGGTGATTAATTCAGTGGTGTATTAATAATTGATTAATTGCCACAGCTGTCATTTATTATTAGGTTTTTCTCACAATGAAGCACAACAACAAACCAAAGTAAACTTCATATTTTGCCCAGTCCACATATTTCTCCCTCCCTGAGCTGCAGTGTGCTGAATCTGACAGATCGGGGGGAGAAAAAACGATCTTTGAGATGCTGCCGTGTGGTCACTGCCGCAGAGGATGATTGATTCAGATCAGCCCTCGCCGTCCCTCAGGACGACGGCTCAGAGCGATCGATACGCCGGTGGGCCGGGCCGGTCGGCCTCCTCGTATTCATAAAGAAGCTCCGTGCTGCTGCTGACAAAACTTCACAAGCCGACGGAGATTTCCATGATGACACAGAGCCGCCCGACTGTGAAATCATTATGAGTCATAACAAATAAACAGGCTTTACAAAGACAATCAGGAATAATGCAGGTTTAGCGAAGCTGGAGTTGGAGGCTGTCACAGCAGGAAGAGAAGGACTCTGTTTTCTGCAAAGTCTGTTTCAGCAACAGTTCCTCTGATGTCCAAGTTCACAAAACTGCTAAAGAAGCTCCTGAACACAAGATCTTCATCCTCATGACCATCATTCTTAGATGATTTCTTCTTTATCAGTCTGTACACTCATGGTGACAGAATCTGATAAAGTTGAATAACAAGAGAGAAAAAAAATGGTGCATGAAGAATATTTCATGATCTCATTTTTTAAACTACATAAAACCAGTTAAAGTCATACCTGTGCTCCATACCACAACGTCCACTGATGGTTTTGGCCGTGCCGAGTCAAAAAGTGCCACGATTTGCATTTCCTTTGTTGGTTTTATCACACTGAGCTGCGCCAAGTCTATGTTCAGCTCTCAGGACTTTTGTAGCTTCTAACTGAATCTCTGTGTTTTGAAGTTTAGTTTCTCTCCTGTGTCGCTGTTTGTACTTTCAGGTCTCTGCTTTATTTACTTTCATGTTTACTTTCAGCTGTGTCGGACTCATGTTACTGCTATTGAAACCCTGAATGAAATCATTTCACAATTTTGTCAGATGTTTTGCTCCAGAAATAACACAACTAATTTTTCTGTCATTTGACTCATTGATTAAGCAACTTATTGTTTTATCTCCTACTGATTCAGTTATTCAAAATTCTGTCCACCGATCTCGATCCATCACTGAGGACTGTGTATTAAAGAATGACACACACACACACACACACACACACACACACACACACACACACACACACACACACAGCAGATGAGTGTGATAAGATGAAGATTCACTAAACGAGTCGAATGAAGAGTCAGAGCGTCGAGTCTTTCCTGTCTGAACGTCTGCACTGATGTGGACTGAAGAAAACGTTTGTGTGTCTGTTGAGGAGAAATGTGGAGTAAGCAAACGTGTGTGTGTGTGTGTGTGTGTGTGTGTGTGTGTGTGTTCCTGTCATGACGGTGTGTCCGTCTGAAAAACAAACAGGACGGTGCAGTCTGTGTCTATGACAGTGTGTGTCTATGGAAAAGTGTATAATAGCTATGTGTGTGTTTCAACAGTTTTGTCTCTACATTTCTGTGTGTGTGTTTGTGTTGGTGTGTGTGTGTGTGTGTGTTTGTGTTGGTGTGTTTGTGTTGGTGTGTGTATGTGTGTGTGTGTGTGTGTGTGTGTGTGTGTGTCACAGTGAAAGGAAACAAATTGGATGTATGAGCGGAGCTGCTGGGTGGCAGAGAGCTGCAGCCTCTGCACTTTTCTCCTCCGACCATAAAATTTCCCTCCTTCTTCACCATGGCAGACACTCCTCCTCCTCCTCCTCCTCCTCTTCTCTTCATCCTCTTCTTCTTCTCTCTTCCTCTTCTTTCCTTTATATATCTGTAAAATAAAAAAAAAATCTCTTCTTTTATTACATTTTTACAGGCTGCCTCCCTGTGCAGGTTTGATGTAATGCTGCTTGTCAAAAAAGCTGCCTGCCTCTTGGAGCAGAACATCCACAGCTACGGCTTTATTATGGAGGGAGGAGGAGGAAGAGGAGGAGGAGGAGAAACAAGGGAGAGCAAATTGGCAGGACATATAGAATGAAAGGAGCGAGGAAGTGATGATAAAGGAGGAGGAGGAGGAGGGAAATGGGAATATGAGAGATGAAGAGGTGAAGATTTATGAACCCAGAGAGGTTTAAAGATCCTTTTACTTCAGTGAAAGTAGCAATAAACAACTCAAAGTAAAAGTACTTCAGTCTGTGAGTATTAACATCCAAATTCTGCACGACTTTATTAGATTGTTCAAACTGATGCATCACTGTTTTACTGTTGGAGAGACTCTGAACTACTCAGTTAGCTGGTTTAGTTTACTGTGCAGGAGTAGAGCTACATTTTTCAGGTGTGTACTTTATTTTTCTGACAACTTTTATTGAGAACATGTAGAAAAGAAAGTAAACTTTACTTTTCTTCTCTACATTTGAAGACTGCTTCTTACTTTAATCAAGACAGGCTTTAGTTTTAATGCATCTGGGGTGAATTATTGATTATTTATATTTTGCATCATTGTGCACCGCCTTCACAACATCAGGACTGATTTCAACCTAAATGGACGGAACAATAACACAAGACAGTACTTATTTTTTACCCAAAGCCTTGAGCTCTTTCTGAAGTCCTACCAAGTATTTTTGGTGCCTAAATCAAACCAAACTGCAACATTTTACAACATTCGCCACCAGGGCTGCACAGTTACACATCATTGCTGCAAAAGCTGTAAGTTTTGTCCTGTTTTATGTTGTTTTTATTTAGTTATCCTGTGGATAACTGACTTGTGTCTCCACTTTACTCTCCACTGGTCATTTATGTTCTGTTTTTTTGTTATTAAGATGTTATAAAGTCTTAAAATGAATAGCAGAATTACAACTATTTTTATTATTATTATTTAATCTGTTGATTATTTTCTGGAATAATCCATTAATAGTTTTGTTTGTAAAATGTGAGAAAACGATGAAAAATGCCTGATATGATTTCCCACAACTCATGGAGATGTATTCAAATAGCTTGTTTTATTCAAATCCAAAGATAATCATTTTTCTCCCACAGATGAGCTGCAGATCTTCACATCTGAGCAGCTGCAGAGAACGAGAAAATGACTGAAACTGTTCATCAGTTAATTGTTGCAGCATCTAGTCCCAAAACAAAAATAAAGTTTTTAAGTAAATATAGTGGAATAAAAAGCAGAATATTCTCCTCTGAAATGTAGTGAATTACCTCAGAATCGTATTCAAGTAAATCTACTTAGTTACTTTCACTCACAGACGAAAGGAGAGATAAAATGTTGGATGGAGAAGCATCCAAAGAGGAAAACAGGAACAGAAAAGAGTCTGAAAGATGGAGGAGGAGGAGGAAGAGGGGTGGATTTGTGGAGGAATGAGGAGGCAGATTTAGGGGGGTGGGGGGGGGGCACTGAGTTTATGGCTTTTTAAAAGAGACACTGGGGTGGGGGGCACGTGGGGAGGATGAGGATGGATGTGAGGTCGTTCCAGGACACACTGTTTTAAATAAACGCCACCGTATCAGCCAATCAGTTTGACTACAGCTCCCATAAATCCTGCTGCAGCTCACACACACACACACACATGCATATATATATACTGCAGCTGTCCTGCTTTATGACTGCACACACCTCGGATATATACGACGTATGAGTGACTTTATTTAAATATCAGGTCACAAACAGACGTTCCTCTGCAACAAACTGGACTGAGTTTAAGACGTGAACTCAGTCCTGCAGTGACAGAACCACGGGACTCGATGTTCTGCTGTTTTTTTAACAGTTGAAGAACAAATGTGAAATGATTGCTGAGGATTTTTTAAATCCTCCATCAGAGTTGAGATCGATCTCGGTGCCTCAGGCAGCTCCACGTTTCACTTCATTTCTATGAAAATCAACGAGCTGCAGACGGACGATCCATCAGACTCAAGAACAGTTTTCACTCAACAATGCACACATTTTCTAAAGGAAGCGTATCAGTTTAGACTGATTTTATCTCCCACTCGTGTAAAGGCTGGTCTGAGCAGAGTTTTGAAGACGTTAACTCTTTGTGTCCAGTGTGTTCACATGCTGCTGTAAAGACTTCCTGAGAACCAAAAAACCTAAAGTATTACACTAAAGTAGGGCAACGTATCACTATTTTCACTGTCAATTATTCTGTTGATTAATTGGCTAGTGTGTCAGTGTATTCTCACTGCAGTGATTTACTGAAGGTTTGCATGTGTAAAAACATGTAAAAACTTGACAACACCTGCAAATAAATGTGCAAACTGATCTGCTAACAGTGTGCACTGAGGATTGTGTCTTTCAAATGTGCAAAACTGCACGTACTGTCCCTTTAGTACATCTGCCTTAATGAAGATGCAACACCTAAAGAAAATTAACTGACCTTTATTATGTCCTCCTGTTTCCTTCTTTCCTTCCTCTTTTCACCAACATTGTTTTTAACTGGCATTTTTTGGCAGGTTGCACTCCTCTCATCCAGTGCGCTCCTCTTCTCCAGTGCGTTCCTCTCGTTCAGTGCGCTCCTCTTCTCCAGTGCGTTCCTCTCGTTCAGTGCGCTCCTCTTCTCCAGTGCGTTCCTCTCGTTCAGTGCGCTCCTCTTCTCCAGTGCGTTCCTCTCGTTCAGTGCGCTCCTCTTCTCCAGTGTGTTCCTCTCGTTCAGTGCGCTCCTCTTCTCCAGTGTGTTCCTCTCCTCCAGTGCTCTCCTCTTCTCCAGTGCGTTCCTCTCGTTCAGTGCGCTCTTGTTCTTCAGTGCGTTCCTCTCCTTCAGTGCGCTCCTCTTCTCCAGTGTGTTCCTCTCCTCCAGTGCGCTCCTCTTCTCCAGTGCGTTCCTCTCGTTCAGTGCGCTCTTGTTCTTCAGTGCGTTCCTCTCCTTCAGTGTGCTCCTCTTCTCCAGTGCGTTCCTCTCCTTCAGTGCGCTCTTGTTCTTCAGTGCGTTCCTCTCCTTCAGTGCGCTCTTGTTCTCCAGTGCGCCTGTAAAACACGTAAAACCCTCATTTAAATCCTGCTGTATCCACAGTGTTGGCACCTTTTATTGTTTACACATTTATTCTTAGTTGATCACCAGAAAAACGCTCACCAACCAAACATGGATCATGTTAGAATCCACAGCAGTTTCTCACTCCTTCTTTGGGATCTTAATAAATCGTGTAGTTTTGCTGATGAACACTAAATGTAAACATAACTCTTGTTTGTTTACAAGAGAACTCCACGGGGCAGCTTTAATGACCTGCTGAGCTGATTGACAGTTTTTACTGTTGGAGCTCAACAGTTTGGATGTGATTTTATTTGGGAGGTTTTATAAAAGGTCACCCTCTGAAAATAAAATAATTAACAAGACTCCGCTTTATTTTTGTTGCTTCTTCACACTTTAAAATGCCAAAATGACCAGAGACCCTGAATGTGTCACATCCTGAGAGATCTGTAAAGATAACACGTGTAGGTTTCTCATCTCCTCTGTGTTGACCGAGGCTATTTTTACAGTGTAAAACCCTCACTGCTTCATACATTCATTCATTCATTCATCATAACAGACAGAGAGTGAGAGGGAGAGAGGGGGAGGCGGGTGTCGGAAGTTGTGTAACTGTCCGTGTTGGCGAGCGAGCGATGTCGTGAACAGGAAGAGAGGTTTGAGCCACAGGAAGTGGTCACTGTGCCAGAGAGGGACTCCCTCTGATGGGAGGGGGCGAGTGACACTGACACTCCTGCAGAGAGAGAGAGAGAGAGACAGAGAGATGGGGAAAGAGAGATAGAGAGAGAGAGAGAGAGAGAGAGAGACCACCTGTTCTCTGTGAGGTTCTCAAACACGCCCTCACACAGACACAGTCGTGATCATCATGGCATGTGTTCTCTATGGGAACCATGACAGCTCGAAAATAGCTCCTCTCATTGTGTGTGTGTGTGTGTGTGTGTGTGTGTGTTTTATAAAATGTAGGCAGTGGATCACATAACTTGTATTTGTTGTTGACGAGCTTTAACATCACTCTTTGTGTAGTTTTGCTCATTTCCTGCATCTCTAAGGGATCAGAAATATGTTTTCAGAGTCTATGGTATCTGAAGATAAGATGCATCATTTCTAATTGTTTCATACCAATTTAAAATAGTACAACTGAAATAAAAACATTATTTCTGAAGGATTGCACGTTGGAAGTCATTGATATTCTCTGAGCAGAAGAGAAAATCTTGTTGAACAACATTTCTCTACGTTCAAACACAGTGACTAGGAAGTTATCAAGTGACATTTATGAGCAGTTATGCAGCAAAGCTCGAGTCACCACGCGGCGTTTGACGAAAGGACAAACAGACCGACAATGTTCAGCTCAAAATGAAATGTAACGAGATGGAAAAGACATATTTGATATAACAAAACAAAAATACTTTTATTTCATTTCAGAGCCTGAACTTTTTCACTTTTACTGCAGTAAACAAGTTGAACTTTTGTATGCAAATATCAGAACTTCTACTGGAGTAAATAATGTGAAGACTTCTGTCTCCTCTGGATACAACAGTGTCGTCTGCATATAAGTTGAAGCAGACATTACGCCTGTAGATGCCCCAACAAGATGTTTCAGCATGTGTGGAAATTTTTCCTCAAGTGCAGCTGTTATTTTATCGATCTTCAGTTCAGTTAGTTCCTAATTTTGTTCCTGTTTGGTTTATTTTCTGGACGAAAATCAGTTTTAAGTTGTTCAGTAGTTTATTGTTTTTATGCTCAACACCTCTGAAGTTATTAAACCCAAGCAAGAACAAAGTGAGCTTCTCAGAGACTAATTATGTCATTTTATTCTCTGTCTTCACTCTGTTCTCATTTGTCTATAGCTCAGCCATCTTTACACACACACACACACACACACACACACACGCACACACACACACACACACACACAGTATATACAGTATATCTCTCTATAGGCCCATCCTCTTCCTCTCTGTCTCTCTGCAGTATGTAATTTATCACCTCTCTCTATCAGCGTGTCAGTTTTTAGAGGCTGAATGAATCCCTCTGCACTGAAACTGCCTCTGTGTGTGTGTGTGTGTGTGTGTGTGTGTGTGTGTGTGTGTGTGTGTGTGTGTGTGTGTGTGTGTGTGTGTGTGTGTACAGGCTTTATGTCTTTGTGTAGCATGTGCGTCGTGTCACTCGTCTGGCGTCGAAGTTAACGTCTGACTGACATCTATTTCACGGCGTGCACCCGCGCGTGCGTATGCTCTGCGGCACTGTAACCTTGGCGACCGCTGTGCTCGTCTGAGGCGTCGTATTTCCTGCAGCCTGGCGTTTTTTCTGTTGTTGTTTTCTTTCCTCTCTCTCTCCACTTTTTGTCACATCCCAGCGGTAACAGTGGCGAGATTCAGAGCTTTGTTTCACTTTCAGACAAGTTTATTCCTCCATCTTTCTGACGGGCGGTGGGTGTTTTTTTTTTCCCTTTTTTTTTTTTTTTTTTTGGATGGCGGGCTGCAGCTCGTCCTTGGCGGCGTCTCTGTTGCCACCTTTAGTCAGCTGGCAGCGTCAGAAGTCACATCACAGCTTCACTGTTTGGCTGCTGCCATGCTGGTTAGTCAGAACAACTTCTTGGCAACAAAACAAGGGATTTTCTCAGCAACTTTCACACATGATGAATCATGTTTCACTTCCACCAGAGCTGCTTACATCGGTGCACATTTATCTGTCTCTGCTGCACAATAATCTGTCACAGTTTCATACCTGACGACTGTATTAGTTCTGGATTAATCTGACATGTAGTATTTTTAATGTGATCAGGTTACATGCAGTGACAGAAAATTATCCATATATTAATATTATAGTATTATCTCAGCAGTAAAGATGCTCGTACACTGAAGGCTTTGGGCCTTTTCTGACCTGATTATTGAGCCGTACGACCAGGAGTTTAAATTAACTTTTAAAAATGTGACCATCCACCAGCCACACAACTCTGAATCATTATTTTCAGTCTGAAATGTACAAGCCACCTTCATATTTTACCAGCATTTGGCTGGTGGCTGGTGCTAATTTCCCACCCTGCATGTGACCCATTTTAGAGTCGGACTGAATTTCAGCTTCATCAGGTGTTGTTTTTCGTGCAGTGTGCTGGTGGACATGTCACAAAGTTTGCTCAGCCATTTTAAGTACACATTGCCTTATTTATTTCAACAGACTAAAATGAATTGTCATGTGTAATGTAGGTATCTTCATGCTCAACAGACTAGATAGGACAGCTCTACTCAGACTAGAGCTGTCCTATCTAGTCTGATGAGCATGAACTGATGACGCCTGCTCGGATGAGAGGCGAAACGTCTTCCAAGAAAATTTTTACCAGTCCAGTTGCGATCGATTCAATGCCCTAAGATAACTATGAGCTGGATGAATGAGAATATTCACAGGCATGTTTAATGTAGGGCTGCAGCATCTGTAAAATGTCCAAAAACAGTGAAAAATGTGGGTTGCTCATTCTGGTGCTGCCCCCCCAGAGACCAGGCTGCTTCTTCTTCTTGCTCTCCCAACAACATATCTGGTTGAGCAGTGATTCAGCCTGGTCCTCCTCATGCAGTCCAAGTACCGCCATCACTTGGACCAGGCTGCCAAACTCCACACCTAGCCAGGACTACGACTACGGATGAAAACTAGCCTTTTGGCTAATTCTGGCACATTTACAGTAATGTTTATTAATATGTAACATCCCTGAGAGAGAAATAAAGTAACACACTATGGCTGAAACTAACTTCTCTGCAACCCACAGTGAAGAAACTGGCAGAAACCACGAGCGCAGGGCCCAAACTAACTTTCAAAACAATTTAGCTCATTTCCTTTAAAAGTTGGACTGAACTGGACGGTTTCCATGAGAAAAGATGGTGCTTCCTCTGGAGCTATAATCATAATAATATCCTGTAAATGTATGATGTTCTTCAAGCTCTTCATCCCCAGGAAATAAACTATTAAACTATTTTGGTTAACTGATGAATCGTTCACCGTCACAAATTGTCATTGTTCATCTGGTCCAACAAATGTAAATATAAATTGGACTACAACTAAAGATTAGATTTATTACCAGTTATTTTTCTTTGCATTAATCATTCAGTGTGTGAACAGGGTTGGTTAAAGTGTGTGAACCCCGTGGAGGACTAAACTGAGCAGCTCCGTCATCTCGCATTAAAAAGAGAGTTTCACCCGTAAACAGCCAAACGGCAGCGACGCTCCCCGAGGACTCATTAAAGTTTGATCCCATCTAATGTTTTCATTTTCTCAAGTTCACGACTCTGTGTTTTAAAAAATCCATGCGATCGTCTCGTCTTCAAAAAATCCCTCTGATTCTCTTCGGCCCTGTTTGCTTCTTCCTCTCAGATCTGCTGGTTTCAGAGTCACAGGCAGGTCTGCACGAACTCTGACCTGAAACCGAGTCTGAAATAAGTCATTACTCTGCAGCTCCTTGTTTATTCAGCTGTGAGAGATTTTCTGATTTCAAATAAACTGAAAACAAAAGATAAACCAACACCAAAAGTGAAACTATCAAAGCTTTTCCATCAGGATTTTACTGTTAAAACACAAACTGAACTCAAAGCAGAGATTACAGAAATATTGGCAGTGTTGAAATGTTTTCCCAAGAGAATATTCAGTGATGTTTTTATTTTAAATCCTGCAAGATGAAATGCCAAATAGCATATGAATAACAAACATTTAAAACTTTTTGCATGTTTTCACAAACGCCTGTTTTGCTTTTCATGTGTCATTTCAGGTCGTTTTGTCTGCAGACTCATGCAGACACAGCGTGTCGTTTTACACACAGATGTCAGAGATAAAAATGTCAGAGGACGTCTGGTGTAAAGGGTGAGAAAGTCTGCGTCTGGAGGAGGTGTGGATGGATGAGTCTGAGACGTTCACAGTTCATGTCCTGTGTGAAACCAAAAGTCAACATTGACTTAAGTAAAACGGGGATAATTACCAAGTACTGTTTGAATCTTTGGAGAAATTACCCCCAAATTTCATATGTGATAATTAGCAAATATCATAATGAAGTTTGGGGCTAATTATCACATACTTGACCGTGAAATCTGACGGTAATTTGTGGGTAATTTCTAAGAAATTTCAAATATGTAACTTGGTAATTGCCACCTGTTTACTGTGGAATTATGGGACCTAGAAATTGAAGCGTAACCAAGAACAGACAACAGACCAATGAATCAATTACCAAATGTTTGGCAATTAATCTAATAATCAATTATTTGACAACTGTGAGTTTTTCAAAGCGTGATCATCAAACACGTTTTTAACAGTAATTAAAATTGTCGTCAGGAATTTTCTCAGTTTTTCATGAAAATGGTACGTCGATAGAAATCCCATTTCAAACCTCCAAACTGGTTCGGATCTAATTTAAAAAAGAAACACATTTCACATGTTTTTTTTGTTTTTTTTTGCTGTCTGGACTTTCTAAAATGAATCTGCACGTGTCTTATGGACAGTTTTAGATAAACCTCTTTGATTCTAGATGGTATTGGAACGATATCTTGGGCTCTTTTGTTGCCTCCATAATGTTATTTTTTGGTGCAATTGTTCAGCAGCAGTTTCTGAAAATTAATGTTGTGCTATAACAGCCCAACAAGTTCTCCAAATGAAACAACAACATATGTTCTTTGTCCCCACCCTCTAGAACAACATGCAGAAATGGTTTCTGATCTGTTCCTGCAGTTTTCTCTCTGCGGGACGACATCGTTTGTCTGAGCCGTCCAAAACTGATACAGTTTAGGTTTGGTTGTTGTTTGCCTGTTGTTGTTGTTGTGGGTCACTTTGCCTTCATCTGCTGCACTGGTTTGGTTTCACTTCGTCCAATAATTGTTTTAAATGCTGCTGCAGCAAAGACATGTAAATGTTTATTTTCCTGCCTTAAAACCTGAAATCTTTAATCCACGTTATCACTGCATGTGGGATCATATGTCCATACGTGAGGTTTCTCTCACTGCTCAGCTGCAGGTCGCTGCAGTTTATTATGTGCACCGTGTGCGTACTTACTGTACATGTGTGTCCGTGTGCGTAGGCGTCCATATGTGTATGTGTGGTGGTGTTTGGTGCCATGGGAACAGACATATGGTGATGATCACATGCTAAGAAGAAGGTCAGTCCCAAAGAGATGAAAAAAAAGCTGAGATGGAGGAATTTTAGTTGCTTTATTATTCAGAGTGTACAAGGAGGAGAAAAGATGATTTTGCACAACACAGCAGCGTCACGTACATCCACCGCACGTCAAGCTATATATTGTCTGGAAATGTCACATGACCTTTTTGTCACCATGCAAGATGAAGGGCTTCTTCACCTTTTCCAGACCAGCAGACATTTGTCAGATCCTGAGAGTGTCTGTCGCTGCAGCGGTGATGGAGATAAAAGTCCAAATTATTGTCAGAGATTCTGTGATCTGAGTTATTAATCGTGACTGTCGGGGTTTGAGACGAGGTAACAGGTTTGTTTACAACTTGATTAGAGCTGAAATGATCAGACAAACATGACAAACCGACTCTGGGTCCGGCTTCCAGAGCTCTGGACGATTTGTCAGACAAAAACAAGACATTTGGAGACGTTACCTCGGGCTCGGAGAACATCTTGACGTATGAAATACAGTCAGCCAGAAAATATCATGAAATATTTATTCAAAGACCTTTTTCCTTCACTTGGAAATTGAAAACTTGTCACTTGTTGCCAAAAGGAAACAGCAGCACATTTGAAAATATGGAGTCAATTTTGAAAATAAGTCTTTCATACTAAAACTCATTGATATTAAAGGGACAGTTCACCCTGAAAATTTGTCCATCTCTAATGTGTGAGCTGTGCAGGTTGAGGAGTCGTCTCCCTTCTCTCCAGTATAATGGAAGTAAATGGCACTCAGATAATCACAGACCTTGTTGTAAGCAGTTCCATGGAGGATCTAGTTTTTCTTTTAGCTGCACAGTCCCATCCTGAAGGAGCAGGACTTTGCCATAGTATCAATGTAATGAACTTTTTAAATTGTTTGTGTGCAGCTGATTTATTGATTCTTTTTTGTGTATTTTATGTCATATTTTATGTGTTCGTTGCTTGCTCAAACCCTGTGAAAACATCAGAGCTCTGCAGAGGACGTCTTTCTGTTTTCTGTCTTTACATGACCTTTCCTTTAGAACCTGTCCTCAGACAAATGATGCCTCGGCTGCCATGACCTTTACTGAATATATTAATGCTTTTCAGATGAACTTTTTTTGGAGGGCTTTCAGAGCTTATATTCTGCAAAAGAAAATCTGCAGGAAGTTGTTCAGTCTGTGCAACTATTTTTGCCCAGTGAGGTGTGATGATTATCGCAGCCTGTAGGGGGCGGTGTCTGCGCTTCACCTGCTGTTTCATCTCAAAATTACGGCTCTACGTTCTTTACTTTTATGTTCCTGTTAAAGTCAGAATGACCTTCAGATGTCCCCGTACCTGAGAACCAGTGCTTTATTTGTGTGTGTGTGTGTGTGTGTGTGTGTGTGTGTGTGTGTGTGTGACCTGAGCGCTGCCCCGTCCTGTCTTGTATAATATGACACCAGCAGCAGCAGCACGGAGGTAAAAGCTTCATGGATTTAGGAACAATAATCCATTTTGCTGCAATGCCACTGCAATGCAACACCCTTTGTCTTGCTCAGGGATGCTCCCCGAGTGTGTGTGTGTGTGTGTGTGTGTGTGTGTGTGTGTGTGTGTGTGTGTGTGTGTGTGTGTGTGTGTGTGTGTGTGTGTGTGGATGGACAAATATTTGAGGGGGACAGATACGAGGGTGATTGTCTCGTCTCCTGTCAGAAGTTGAATGATAGAAAGAAGGAAAAGGACGGAGAGGAACAGAAACACCTTCCTTGTTTTTGATGTTACTGCAATTATAAACTAATTATCAAAGTGTGTGTTTGTGTGTGTGTGTGTTTGTGTGTTTGTGTGCAACTCTCACCTCACCTTACCTCCTCTGAGAAGAAGCCGGTGTGTTGTGTTTACGATCAGCTCTGATTCATGTGTCCCTCTCCACCGTCGACTGAAATGATCCGTTTAATGACTGAAGCTTGAGGTTTGACTGATCACAGAGACAGACGAGCTGGTGGAGGAGGAGGAGACCAAAACAGAGCTAAAAGGACAGTGAAAACTGGACTCAGATGGAGACAAAAACCCTTTTCACACATGCAGTCTGTCCCTGAAATGTTGAGGAACTTTTCCTGCATGGGCTCGTGTGACAGGGAGCAGGGATCAGTATTCAGGAGAATCTGTTACACCAGTTTCACACCTTAAGACCTAAACTGGGGTTCTCATTTTAAGTCCTTCATACATGTTTTTTTTTTAATTTACTTCTTTACTTGTTGTTTATTTCTGGTGTTTCTAACATGCTGACGTTAATATTTCCTATTTTATTCTCATGTCTTCCAGGTTCATGGACCAATCATCATGAGACTCTCCAGCAACCACCTTTCCTTGCTCCTCCCCCTCCTGCAGTCCCCGCCCCTCCCTCTGCTCCGTCGCTGCTGCCTGTCGACGCTCTTAGCCAATGGCGGCGCTGCATCGCGCAGACGCTTCAGCACAGAGGGCCACGCCCCTCAGCCTGTGATTGGTCAGGACACGGTGGAGGTGTTGGGCCACTCCTACCCGCGCGATGACTTCACCAACGTCACGCCGAAGATCTTGGCCAAGGTCGGCCGCAACCTCCACAACCAATCCCATCATCCTCTGTGGCTGATCAAGGAGCGAATCAAAGCTCACTTCTACAGGTACGAGTCGAGTAAAGGTGAAGTTCTCCGACGTGTTTCCACGTTTTTCAAACTGAGAAAATATCTTAACTTTAACTCTGATAACTCACCGACACTGACCTTCACTTTCCACGAAGTTTAGAAAGTTTCTCTTTACTCAACAACTCACAAAATTCCAAACTGGGGACTTTCTGCACAGGTGACAAAGAAGAAGCGTATAATTAGCTTCAATAAAATCTGACATGTTTACCATCAATAAAGTGTTTTATTCTTTCATAAGTTTAGTAGAAATTAGTTGAAATAGCTGCTGATTGTTGGCTGCACTGTACGGTCAAAGAAGTCTTACTGTGATTATTATGACTGAAATAGTGATATGTGATTAGTGGGAATGATCATTTGCGCATTACAATTTTTAACAACTTTTACAGAAACAAAAGCTATTAAAATCATTATGTTGGGATATTTATTGAGGTCTGAACCAAACAAACATGTTTTCTTTGGTCCGGAGAAGATTTTTAGTCCAGAGCTTCTCTGCAGCTCTACAGTCCTTCATTATGAAGCTGTTTGTAACACATTTTTCCTTTTTCAAGAAATGTGATTTGGTTCTTGTTGTGCAATTTGGATATTGTGATTTCAATAACATTTTGATGAATTGTGCAGCTCTAACTGGCAGGTAGACACACTCAGACACAGTGATGGTGCATTAAACTAATACAATGTTTTTCACATGAAAAGAAACAAAATAATGTCTTAAATTTAATGCAGAATTTACAACAAGGTATGAATTATTGTTTTGTTGTAGGTGTTTCACAAAGTTTATAAAGTTTCTTTTCATGCAACAACTCTCCAAATTGCACGATTTTTTAAATGGAGTTTGGTGATATTGCAATTTCTAGTTTAGTGGTGAAATCAGTTGAAACAGTTTTTTTCACAAACATCTGCTGCTGATCTTGGCAGGTAAAGGAGCCCAAACACGTCATTTGCATCACAGTGAAGCAAATGTAAATCAGACAGCTGTTTCCTGTGGACTTAGAGTTGAGTGGGAGGTCCTTCAGTGTGGGGACGAGGACACAGACTGAGCCGACGGCGTGTCTTCAGACTCTCATATAACTGCGTCGTCTCTGCAGGGAGCTGATTCTGACAAATGTTCTATTGTTGTGAAATTTTAACTTAATATGTGAATCTTCACACTTCAGGTGTGAATGTTCACACGACTCCCTGATTTAATGTCCTCTTTGTGTGAGTGTGTGTGAGAGTGTGTGTGTGTGCTGCACACTGTCCAACACATCTCAACATTGTCTCATCGTCCACATCCAGATAAAACCGGTTCATTGTTTAAATCAGCTGCTGTTGTCGTCGTACTCTGTGTCTATATATTTGTGTTCTTTCTTTATTTTCGGAACACAAACTGCTGACTGTCTCCCTCCGCAGGCTCCGTGTGTCTTCGGGGACGGTGGAGTGTAAAAGTTTGCTGCACTGCTCAGTGAAATATCGTTCAGCTGCTGGTTATGTTTCACGCTCGCCATAAAAAAAAAAACCCAACACACAGCAGCAGCAGCAGCGAGCGCATTAATACTGCATTAATAAGTCATTAAGGAGTCACCGAGTGTGTTGTCTGACTGTGCTTTATGACTCTGCCATTTCACAGGTCGTGAACTTTACTCTTTAGAAAAGCCTGTGTGCTCTGATAGCAGCAGGACGACGCGCTCTGAGGACACCTGAGGGCTGCTGGGTAATTTTCAAACAAGATGAAAACTTGATCAACAGTACTTTCTATTAGTGCTGATTTTCCTCCCTTTGTTCTCATCTGTTCTTCTCTTTCTTTAGAGATTGATTTTAAAGGCACAGTTCATCCTGCATTTTCCAAAATGTTTCTCTGCTCCAACACACCTGATTCAAATGATCGGCTCGTCATCAAGCCTCTGCAGAAGCCTGACAACGACGCGTTCATTTGTATCGGGCGTGTTGGAGCAGGGAAGGAGGAGGACCAGAATCCTGAATCAAATATAAATAAACTTGCCTTTGGTCCATTAGTTTGATGTTTGCACATAATTGGAATTGAATTCCGATTTCCGACTTTTTAAGGGTCTGACCTGCCGATTCCAATGTCCAGTCCAATGTCCAACTTTAACTGACAGAATACACAAACATTTCTGTAAGTTTTCTTTAATGTGAAACTAATTTGGATGTTCATAAGAAAACACTGACTATTAAATAGCTTCAACATTTCCTCCAAAAGTGCTCCAGGTTACAGCCAGGCCTTATTATATTATTATATTAACATTACGTACAAGATCTCACAAGATCTAACCTGATGACATGATCTCACGTGGAAGCAGATTGCTTGCAGTGAGAAAAACAGAAGTTAAAGGAGTCTGGATGATAAAACGTTTGAGGAATCGCATCAACACAGGTTGTTTATTCTTCATCCAGAACAGGAGGTGAGATTTTAACTGTCAGTCTGTGAGCAGCAGTCTGCTGCTGGCTAACATTAGCCTGAAGAGCTCGAAAGTTTACCGCTGTTTGGCGACACTGTCAGCTGCTCAGCTGCTCCGTCTCCTTGTAGACTGTCTTGTCTTTATCCTGTTCTTAGAGTCTGTCACTAACACCGGCTTCACGCCAGCATGTGTTGGAGTGTGTGTGTCTGTGATCAGCGCTGTTGTGGCTGTGACGTGACTGTCTGTGTCGCTGCACACGACTTAACCATCGTGCAGAGCATGTGTGTGAATTTGACGGGACGTAAACAGTAATGGCGTCCTCCTCGGTTGAGCTGTAACTCGTATCCGGGATATTTTGGCTTCATTTTTGCACAGTGGAAGGAAGTGGAGACACATTGTCCATATTTATTCAGTCTAAGCTTCAAACCCAATCACATGGATGACCAACTACGAAGGACTGACAGCTCTAGTGGTCACTTACTTTAAGTAAATGTCTTCTCCACCACAGTCAGTCCCCTGCCTTCCTCTTATTGAGACCTCCACACAGAGTATATTGAGGTATATTCAGCTCCTGTGTTTGTTTCTGTCAGTCTTTGTTCATCAGTTCTCTCCATCCCTCGACAGTGCCTACATCGGCCGCTGGGGAAACCCTCTCTTCTCTGTCCACGACAACCTGAGTCCTGTGGTGACTGTGGAGCAGAACTTTGACAGGTCAGCAGCTTCAGGAATGATTGAATGACTGACGAGTGATTAACTGATCAAACATTAACCTTAAAACTAAAATAAAATGAATTCTTGGTACCAAAGTAATGTTTACAGAGGAAGAGAAGTTGTAGTGTGAATAAATTGAGATACAAGCAGAATTTTTGATTGATTCAAGAAAACATTTGTGCTGTCCTCTCCTGGTTTTGATTTAATTTTATTTTGCCCTGTCTTTACCCATACATTGTTTATTTCTAATTGAATTTGTGGAGATACAAAATGTCCTGAGAACAAACTGAACTGAAGAAAATAAAACAAGAGTTTTGATCAGTCACTGAAATTAAACGAGCAGTCAGTGAAGTGTTCAGGGTACATCTGGATAGCCTTTATCAAGACATCATGTTGTTTACTGAGTATGTGAGCAGATGTTTCCTACAGAAAAGATTCTTTCCAAACCCAAAAACCAAAACATAAACCCTGCTTGTTTATGCTCTTATTATTGATATTTGTATTTCTTCACATAGTGACCAGAGACGTAATTTACTTCAATTACAGAAGGTAACAGGCCTTTATTGAAGGCAGGCTTGTATTAGAGACAGGCCTTTATTATTATTTTTTATTTTTTATTTTCAAGATAGGATTGTAAAGGCATGGAATATGAAGTTAATCTTTTTTACAATTTGATTGACAGCTTACTGATCCCGCCCGACCACCCCAGCAGGAAACGAGGAGACAACTACTACTTGAACAGGTGGGTGACAGTGATTACCACCCACAATGCATCTGTAGTGATGTCTTTTCTTTTTCTTGACAAGTACAGAACTTTAGTAAATGTACTTACTGCAGGCTGCAAGGTTCCAGAGTCAGAGCTGGAATTTAAAACATAGTGAGAAGAGAACAAGTGAACGTATCTTAAGCCTAACTAATGATACGTTCAACTTAACATGTAAGTAAAAAATGTATGTTTTTTTATTTTCAGGATTTTATTCTTTAAACAAACAGTCCTCTGGCTAACTGGACATAACTTTGGAAATAAAGCTGTTCAGCAACTTTAAGAAAAGAAAAAGAAAAGATGGACTCAAACTTGAAACTGTTACTTGAATGAAACCAGAAAATGTGTTTTTCTGTTTCATCACCTTCACCTGACAGTAGTTGTTTGGTTCATGTTTGTGTTGACGAGCAGGAAAACGATGCTCCGCGCTCACACCTCCGCCCACCAGAGGGAGCTGGTGAGGTCCGGTCTGGATGCCTTCTTAGTGGCCGGAGACGTTTACAGGCGAGATGAGATTGACGCCAGTCACTATCCCGTCTTCCATCAGATGGAGGGAGTCCGACTCTTCTCCAACCATGAGGTACGACACCTTGTTTGTGAGATTTAACACCTTTTGTGCTCTTTATTTTCATCCTCTTAATCTAAAATAACCTGTCAATAAAATAAAGAAGAAAACACATAATAAAAGAACTAAGTTGGTTATGCAGAAGTTATACACACATAAGGGTTTCATTCCACACCCAAAAACCTGCTTGTTTTTTGCTGTATTGCCTCCAATAGTGACCAGGGACTTTATTTACCTGAACTGTAGAGTGAAACAGGCCTTTATTTGAAGCAGGCCTCTATTAGAGACAGGCCTTTATTTTTTATTCTAATCCTTTCTGTTTGTTAAGTGTAAATGGTCACATTTTAGTACCAAGCCTTGTTTCAATCTGCTCCTGTTTGCCCTGTTGAGGTTACTGCACTACGCTGTAAATACGTTTGCAGAAAACATGCTTTGGAAAATCTTGAAAGGTTCTCATCTGCTCTTGAAATGTTCATAGATATAGCAGTCTTGTTTTTGAATGTATTAAATTAAAGAAAGAGATACATCATGCATAATTCCCTAATGGACAGATAACTTTAGCTCACCTGTTGCTTAAGTAGCTAACAGTAACTGTTAGCTGCAGTTAGCGGGCAACAGAACACAGTCACAGAGTTTCCTGATGGATAGAAAGTTTTACTTGTTGCTAAAGTAATGAAGCTAACCGCTAACTGCCATTAGCTCAGTTAGCCATGCCTCAGTTCCAGCAAGAAAACAGTCAGTCAGGATGTGTTACAGATGTTTCCCATGTGTCGTCCAGCTGTTTTCGAAGGTGCAGAGCGGTGAGGACCTCTCTCTGTTCGAGTCCAGAGGTCGACGGACGCCTCAGAAACAGGAAACACACAGTCTGGAGGCCGTCAAGCTGCTCGAGTTCAACCTCAAACACACTCTGACTCGACTCGTCACGCACCTGTTCGGAGAAGGTGAGACCGCCCCCAGACAGGAAGTGACATCACATAGTTTAATTTTCTTCAGTTTAGTAATATGTTCTCCTGTTTCCTCTCCTCTTCTTCCTCTTTTTCTTATTTTTGTTGTTCTTTTGTTCTCATACTTCTTGGTTTTTCTTGTTGTTCTCCTTCCTCCTCTGCTTGTTCCTGTTCTGATTTTTCTTTCTCTTCTTGTTCCTTTTCTTCCTCCTCTTCTTGTTCTTGTTCTTGTTCTTCTTCCTCTTCCTGTTTCTCTGGTTGTTGATATTCTTTCTCTTCTTCTTCTCCTTCCATTTCTTCCTCCTCCTCCTCTTCCTCCTCCTCCCTGTCTCCTCAGATCTGGAGGTGCGGTGGGTCGACTGTTACTTCCCCTTCACTCATCCCTCCTTTGAGATGGAGGTGCGTTTCCAGGGCGACTGGATGGAGGTGCTGGGCTGTGGAGTGATGGAGCAGGAGCTGCTGAACTCTGGTCAGAACACACACACACACACACACACACACACACACACACACACACACACACACACACACTGACTGTATCTGTGTGGGTGGAGGGTCACTGCTTCGAGCCCGTGTGCAAGACAGTGACTGATACAACAGCCCACCCACCCCTGAACCCTCAGGTGCAATGCATGCTGGGAGTTGTAGACCATGTTTGTGTGTGTATTTGTTGAAGTGTTGGTTCTAAAGTCCTGCTGTGCTTCATTTCCTCTAAAACACACATGCTTTTTCCGGACCTTTTAACTCTGTCACATGATCATCATCAGTGGGGGAAGTTTGCCCAGTTGTCATGGAGACGGACCTGTTGATGCTGTGTGTCTGTGAGCTTTTAAAGAATAAGTCCACCCTCCTGCAGGGCGTGGCCTGACTCCTCTGTGTGTGTGTGTGTGTGTGTGTGTGTGTGTCAGTACAGAGTGCTGTTACAGTGGTTCCACTGACCTTCCTGTTGATGCTGTTTATCCTGAGAATCAGGTCGGGACGTTATCTGGATTTTCACACATGCAGCACACATTACTGGTTAGGAAACGGCACATCTGAGCCACGGTTTTGATCCGTCCTCCACACAGCCTCCACCAGCAGCACTTCAGAAGTGTTTTGCCCACCTGATTGTGTTGTCTTGCTCAGATTTTCTTGGTTTTGTCCTTTTTACTTGCTTTTTGTACCATGGATAAGCCAGTTACGTCTGTCTTTATGATGTCACGTCTGCAAAGGGTCTTTTATTTTGAAAAGTGACCAATTTCTGTTTCTGTGTCTGACTTTCTGCCTGCTTGATATAACAATATGAAGAACAACAAAAAGCTGCAACAAGACAAAAAGATGTAACAAGATGAAAAATGTCAAAATGATGTAGAAGATGGCGACTTTCTACTTTACATTTTGAGGACATTTCAGAGCCTGTAGTGGTCAAAGTCTCCTGTCATTGGTTAGATTTTTGAAGCCTTAAAACAGAACCAAGAGGAGGAGTAGAGGTTCAGTTTTCTCCTAGAAACTTAAATTACATTAAACTTAAAGGTTATTATGGATTGTTTCCTGTAATGTCCAGCTGTAAATGTATACATGTTCTCTCACTTCTGTATTAACTTCCTCCACACACCAACACCGTTCAGTGAGACGTACAGTGTGTCAGTTAAAGAGACGTTTTCTTAACGAAGTGCTCTCTCTCACACACTCACACACACACTGACAGGGCGGCGGCGGCGGTGTGATCCGGCCGCTCTTTGCGTCTTAAAGCATGTATTATTGATTGGAACAAGCAGCGGTGAAGTGGAGCGCAGCGCTACAGCTTTGTTCA